>NC_060140.1:454601858-455221358 GCF_021461385.2 Schistocerca piceifrons | reverse complement strand
TTCAGCATTCTTCTGTAGCACCACATTTCGAAAGCTTCTATTCTCTTCTTGTCCAAACTATTTATCGTCCATGTTTCACTTCCATACATGGCTACACTCCACACGAATACTTTCAGAAATGACTTCCTGACACTTAAATCAATACTGGATGTTAACAAATTTCTCTTTTTCAAAAACGCTTTCCTTGCCATTGCCAGCTACATTTTATATCCTCTCTACTTCGACCATCATCAGTTATTTTGCTCCCCAAATAGCAAAACTCCTTTACTACTTTAAGTGCCTCATTTCCTAATCTAATTCCCTCAGCATCACCCGACTTAATTAGACTACATTCCATTATCCTTGTTTTGCTTTTGTTGATGTTCATCTTATATCCTCCTTTCAAGACACTGTCCATTCCATTCAACTGCTCTTCCAAGTCCTTTGCTGTCTCTGACAGAATTACAATGTCATCGGGAACCTCAAAGTTTTTATTTCTTCTCCATGAATTTTAATACCTACTCCGAATTTTTCTTTTGTTTCCTTTACTGCTTGCTCAATATACAGATTGAACAACATTGGGGAGAGGCTACAACCCTGTCTTACCCTGTGAACATTACGGACTTTAATTCAGTGGTTTTTATTGCCTTCTGCAGCCTCATGTCATGGATCATTGGTGATTCTTCCGCCCTTAGGCGCAGTTTCTCATCCCAAGGGCAACAGAGTTCCCTGAACCTGTATTTACCCGTCCTCCCTCCTTGAAAAAGCCTTTGGCAGAATAAGGGAGACTTCTTATCCGGGGAGTCTTGGGTTGCTAATGTTGCAGACTTTTCTACGGTATTTAAGTGTTGTCGCGATTCGAACACAGGGCCAAGGTCGCTACCATTAGACCTAGCGTGCACACTCTGATTATTCATGGGCTGTGTTCCTGTCTCAGCATTTGTCTATAGGTCTTGCCCTCTGTGGCTTCCTGTAATGCCACGGGTATTATTCCCCTACGTCTGAACAAATGTGTTATTATTCCTTCCTTTCTTCCATTTAATGCTTTCCACAATTTTTCCTCCTCACCGATTCAGCGGAGACTGTCCTCGTTTACGATTTTATCATTTCACAGTATATTACAAACATCAAAAATGTTTTGCATCCTCTGGTTCCCAGAACTCCTGAAGACAGACGTTGACTGTGGATATTGTATCACAGACACAGCTCCTTTGACAGTTCGGAGAGGTCACTAAACCTCCCCAAAGATGTAAACAACCAGCGCCTATTAGACGGAGGGTGTCCGACAGCCGGTCAGTTCCAGGCATTCCACCAAGAAGGAGGTACACGGCTCGTGTTGTCTGCAGTTCAACCATGCCTAGACGGTCAATAACGCGGTCCAATCGCGTCCGCATTGTTACTTTGTACCAGGAAGTGTCGAGGCATCTCGGAGTGAACCAAAGCGATGTTGTTTGGACATGCAGGAGATACAGAGAGGCAGGAAGTATCGATGACATGCCTCGCTCAGGCCGCCTAAGAGCTACTACTGCTGTGGATGAACACTACATACGGATTATGGCTCGGCGGAAACCTGACAGTAACGGCACCATGTTCATTAATGCTGTCAGTGAAGCCACAGGACGTCGTGTTACGACTCAAACTGTGCGCAATAGGCTGCAAGATGCGCCACTTCACTCCCGTTGTCCATGGCGAGATCCATCTTTGCAACCACGACACCATGCAGCGATGTACAGATGGGCCCAACAACAAGCCGAATGGACCACTCAGGATTGGCATCACATTCTCTTCACCGATGATTGTCACTTATGCCTTCAACCAGACAATCGTCGGAGACGTGTTTGGAGGCAACCCGGTCAGGCTGAACGCCTTAGACACACTGCCCAGCGAGTGCACCAAGGTGGAGGTTCCCTGATGGGGTGGCATAATGTGGGGCTGACGTAAGCCGCTGGTGGTCATGGAAGGCACCTTAATAGCTGTACGATACTTGAATTCCATCCTCCGACCGTTAGTGCAACCACATCGGCAGCATATTGGCGAGGAATTCGTCTTCATGGACGACAATTCGCGTCCCCATCGTGCACAGCTTGTGAATGACTTCCTTCATGATAACGACATCGCTCGACTAGAGTGGCCAGCATGTTCTCCAGACATGAACCGTATCGAACATGCTGATAGACTGAAATGGGCTGATTATGGACGACGTGACTTACCAACCACTCTGAGGAATCTACGCCAAATCGCCGTTGAGATGTGGGACAATCCGGTCCAACAGTGCCTTGATGAACTTGTGGATAGTATGCCACGACGAATACAGCCATGCATCAATGCAAGAGGACGTGCTACTGGGTATTAGAGGTACAGGTGGGTACAGCAATCTGGACCAACACCTGTTGTCCAGCTGTATGGTGGTACAACATGCAATGTGTGATTTTCATGAGCAGTAAAAGGGCGAAAATGATGTTTACATTGATCTATATTCCAATTTTCTGGACAGGTTCCGGAACTCTAGGAACCGAGGTGAAGCAAACTTTTTTGATGTGTGTATTTGATGAGACAGTAACGGCGCTGCTACTGGCGCACTCTTCCTCTTAAGTAGTAAAAACTTCAACTATAGAGCCAAATATAGTAAATTTCCCTTACAGAGAAATAAAACCTAAATTCTACAATGTATTTGTTGATAATTTGTACTCCGTAGATGCCCAGTTAGCCTGTCTGACATCCATTAGGAAGACCCGTGCACAGTTGCCGCTACCCTCAGGGGTTTTTCCATGGTGGTGAGAGAACAGCAACTTGCAATGAGCGTCTTGATGCCAATCGAGAAGTATCTTGAATGCGTTCTATCGGATCCAATGTTTAGATAACTGGAAATGGTGCTGAGTGCTATTTGCTGATGTCATGACCGCCATCACCTGTCGAAATGACAGGACTGGCGGCGAGTCACTCGGCGACCGATCGGCATTACATGATCCCAAGGTCGAACGTAATATTTATAAGTAATAGTGTGTAACATATTCAGGCGTCTATACTCATTAGAAATTAAAGTCTTCTGCCTCGTTTTCCTGTCTGTATGTTACTGCTAATGTCATGACCTACTGCAGGGATTTTGATACTATTTTCACTAATAGACAGACTGGTTCACGGCGAAGATTTGTGTGTATCAAAACATGTTATAAACAAGTCGTTCGGCATCTGATACTGCTACCCACACGAAGTCAGGGCAGGCAACTAGTTGACAATAAAGCACAACACCAACTGGTATATAAATACTTTCAATATTTCCCAAGGTTCTGGAAAGACATTACATCAACAACTTTGCCTCTCATGTTTATGTCGTATAACTGCTAATAATTCGATAGCAAAAGATACAGAAAAAGTACTACTATTTTGCCGTCATCTAACATAATGTGTGTGGTCTAATTTGGGATACGACACACTGAATATTCATAGAGGGATTTGCCACATTCTGAACTTGTGACTGACCGCGAGTGTGCTATGCAGACAAGCCGCAGGAACTGAACCACAAATCTGGGACAGCATGTTTGGAGACGCTGCGCAGTTGTTTACACGTTCGTTATCAGAGTGTGGCCACTCTCGCAGGTTGCTTTGCTGTCATCCTACCGCGCCTACTGTATAAACACAGACGCTGCTGCTTCCGCCCGACCACCGTGGACGCGCCAAACGTATTCGAAATTCTCCTGCTGCCACAAGCAATCGCAGTGAGCGAAAAAGTAACTGAGAAGGCTCCCGACTAAGGAATTTCCTTTTTACAGTTTTCTACTGAACCGCATTTAAATGCACGACTTACTCCGTCATGATTATCACACAAATGTAGCAGTGTCATACAGCGTTTCAAAATCTCGTTTCCAAAATGTACGAAATGAGGGAATTTAACAGGAAGGGAATGTCAATGGTGCAGTAGTAACTAGAGTCCCACAATGTACTGATAGTCCTCGCAGCTGTAAATAAGCTCGTAGATACGTCTGTTAGACGTTAGTGGTACTGGAAACACTGCGTTAACCGATACTGATGTTGCCTTCATTTTCGAAAAACAATTGTCCCTAGAGCACGAAATGTGGGAAATTGTTCTTTTTTTGTTAAATCATGGTAAAAAATGATAATAATTTATAGGGTAACCTCTAATTAATTACGATAATTAGAGCTCCAATCGTATATTATAAACAAAACAAGTACAAAATGACCCGTTTTACACCCTGTATTGAAAATTTTGTTGCTCAAAATGTAATCGCAAAAGAAGTCATAATCTACGTTACGCCCTTCTTACAAATTGTTCGAAATTGGAAATTTGTTGTAAGTTCTATGGGACCAAACCTGCTGAGGTCATCGGTCCCTAGGTTTACACACTACTCAATCTATCTTAAACTAACTTACGCTAAGAACAACGTACATACACACATGCCCAAGGGAGGACTCGATCCTCCGACGGGGTGAGCCGCGCGAGGCGTGGCAAGGCGCCCTGGACAGCACGGCTAACTCGCGCGGATTACAAGTTATTATAATAATATGATTCCAAGAATCTTTTACATAACATCAGGAGAGAGTCTTCTACTTTACACGTAATTATCACAAATCAGTGAGACCTATCTCGGCCTTCCACGATTGCTCAGAGACTTGATTCCGGTTCCTTGTTTTCCTCTTTTCTTTCTTCCAAGTTGGGATCTACATGACTGACGTCAGTACTCACAGCATTATATTCTTCAATAAAATCTTCCTCTTCACTAAATTCCCCGTTGTCTACGTCTTCGTCAGCTCCAAGTGGTTCACCCCGTATGTAAGAGTCAAATCAATCAGAGCACCTTTCATATCGTATTAATTTCAGTAGCAAAGAATGAGCTTAGTACCAGAGACGGCTAATATGGTATAAAGCAGCATTGTTCTAATTGTGACTGCTTGATACTTCAGCCAAGAGACCACGCTAATTTAAATTCTGAGCGATAAAACAAAAATCAGACTGTTAGACAATAGGCGTACCATTAATAAACATTTGTAATGTTTACGATAAGAGCACCAATGTCAGCAAACCGCAAGACTCACGCAATAACTAGTTCAGCCATTATTAACAACCACACCTATCATGAATTTCCTTAAGAGGCTGTGTTGGTCATGTGACCAGTTTGGGGGAAACCGTGAAGGAATAGCAACTGCAATAGTAAATTTTACGAGAGTTTAGTTTAGTACATTACCACATTATTCGACAAAAATATGCGCACCACTGCATCACAGTTTGTTCGTAGTTTGACGAAAGCGCATCTGTGACTGAATAAGTACAAAGGCACCATAGATAACATTTCATATCCAAAGCATAAGTGGTGAGATGACACAAGTAATTTCTATCAGGGCGAGAAGTAGTGCAGGAAGCAGCTTCTGCAAAACAACGTTCAGTCTAAAAACAGACGCTATGTTGTGAAGCCAGGTCATTGATTGATAGTTGTGGTAATCAAATTCGTTACATTTCAACGCGTTTAGCGACCAGCAAGTTGTAGTATAGAATATGGAAATGCCAAAGGTGTGTACAAAAATTGTTGAAAATAACTTTATGAGTGAACTGAAGAAAGATCGATAGGATGTGTGTCTTGATCTTCTGGACAGCCTTCTTGAATGATTAAGTAGCATTGTTCTAATTGTGACTGCTTGATACTTCATCCAAGAGACCACGCTAAGTTAAATTCTGAGCTATAAAACAAATATCCGACTGTTAGACAATAGGCATATGATTTGTTTTAACAGGAAAGCTAAAACAGCTTAGGTATAACCCGCCACTGCCCCCACCGAAACTAAGTTTATTGTGCGGTATCGCTCCCTGCCTATCTAGTAACGCCAACCAGTGTCTTTAAATAGTGCAAGGAGTCCCTCTAACAGTTCTGTTTTTGACACAATTTCATCAGGTCTAGTTGTCCCGAAGATTCTGCATCTTTTACTCTCCAATCCTATGCATTCGAAGTTTAGGTGTCATGCAGTTTCTTCATTCTCAACACAGATCCTACATTTATGGTCCTCTTCCGTTATACTCATTGTGTGTAGGTGTTTTTTGAAATTCCCATGGTCGGTCATCAGTCCATTCGTGAGTTTGATCTCTTTTGTGTTCAATCCCCGTATTACAGAGATTCTTTTAAAACATGGCTTGGACATCATTATCTTAACATGTTTTTGTTTATGGACATTGGTCCAATATCCTACGTTCTGTTTCCTAAGCCAGTTCCGTAATTCTAATGTAATCATAGCCTTGGTGATTGTCAGGACAGGTTCCGGTCCAATAAATGAAGTTGTTGCCTCCATCCTAGCCAATCTGTCTGCTTGTTCATTGCCACAGATGCCTGAGTGGGCAGCGACCCAAACAGCCTTCTTAGGAAGTGGTATTGTTTAAGTGCATTTTCATAGGCAATAAACCATGACAATAGGAGTCGGAATTGATTAACTGAAAGAACTCCCCATCCCATGAAAACTACAATGAACATATGCAAAATGACTTGATAAAATAATTTACCAACAGCCATATATATTGTAGGAATTTATTTCATGAAATAAATTTCTACAATACATACGGCTGTTGATAAATTACTGTATTAAGAAATACATGTCAGCCGTTGACCCACAGTCCATAATGGATCAACAAAGATATGCGAAATGAAGTAGATGTGACCTTTTTTTTTTCAAAGTTGCGAAGTTCTCTACAGAGAATTTTTGCCTATGGTACAAGCTGTCAATGAATATCTTCGTGGAGAATAACAAAAAAGAGGCTAATTTACACCATTTATCCAAAGACATATTTTGATAATGTTCTACAGTTAACTTAATACACCTAAAAACAAAGAGAAAACAACACTGCACTATGATTACTCGAATGGGACAGAGATTGGTGGGTATGATGTGGATGTACAGAAAAGCTAATGATTACAAATGAAGACAAATTGCATGATTCCGTTAAGAGAAAGATCTTCACGAATTGAGGAAGTCAGTAATGATTCGGCCCACCACTGGCTGTTATGCAAGCAGTTTTTCGGCTTGACACTGGTCAACAGATTTGTTAGATGTCCTTCTGGGGATATAATGCCAAATCCTAACTGGCACGTTAGGCCGTAAAAATCCCGAGCAGATAGGAGGACCCTTTTCATAACACTCCGAACTTCATCAACCTGGGAGAGATCTGGTGCTCTTCCTGCCCAAGGTAGAGTTTGGCAGGACTGAACACAAGGATTGTTTGCCTTGGAGGCCAACAAAACAGAGCACAGAGTATTGCCGACATACCGCTGCGCTGTAAGGGTACCACGCATGACAACCGAAGGGGTATTACTGTGAAAAGGAATAGCAATTCAGAAAACACCACTCCTGGCTGTTAGACTGTATGGTAAGCAACAGTCAAGTTAGTGTCCCACCACCCACCACTGTCTGATGTGTTTTCAGACACGCCTTTGCTGGGCATTAGGGCCGGCCGGAGTGGCCGTGCGGTTCTAGGCGCTACAGTCTGGAACCGAGCGACTGCTACGGTCGCCGGTTCGAATCCTGCCTCGGGCATGGATGTGTGTGATGTCCTTTGGTTAGTTAGGTTTAATTAGTTCTAGGCGACTGATGACCTTAGAAGTTAAGTAGCATAGTGCTCAGAGCCATTTGAACTGTTTGGCCATTGGGGTTCACTTTCATGTAGTGTTTATCACCGAAGGCAATTCCACTCTAGTCAATGAGATTCCAGGCCAAAGACGTGTCTACAGATGCCACAGGATAGTGGTGCCATACCAACCTTGACGACTGGTATGATGGGATACCAATGGTTGTCGCCCACAATACGGTCCTACATCCAGTAGTGGCATTTCTTTTTACAGAAGGACAACTCTGGATGTCGTCGATGGTATCCTTACAGCATAGGAGTACGTCCCTGCATTAAACGGAACAGGGGATGACGTGACCACTGGACAATGCTCCCAATATGTGTGAGCATAGGACACCCACGTCGGAAATCAGTGACAGACATTTGTATAGCCAGATATGTAAAGGGATGTTTGTGTAAGGTTTCGTAGGATACAGGATCAGAGATAACTATGGCAAGTCAGTGTATATTTTGTGCCATAAATGTGAACCCGCCATGTTGTATAGTAAGTATTGGGGGTGATAAAAGTATTCACTCCCTTTGTGCAGTATTTTTGGATATCTGAGTCGGGAGGAGATTTTTACAGTTGTTGGTGGACGTTCTTCCTAGTGTAGGCATGTGTTACAAGATCATACTTCGTCTAGACATCCTGGTTAACCATTGTGCCATTGTGATCAACAACAGTGTGTAGTGGTGCTGGGTGGAACATCATTCAGTCTCAGTTTTATTGCTGGCAGTGTCAAACACTTGCAAGGAAGTCCTAAGACAACACACAGGCCTGTTAACTTGTGTATATGGACTCTCACACTTGACTCACAGCATACAATACTGAAAGATATAGGAAGGCTAATCTGAATGATTGGGCTATCTGATTTGCCAAAAAATACTTCATGTGTAGTAGAGCCATTTCCTGAAAATGTGGAACTGGGTAAGGAGTTTATTAATAAACACACCAGGATGGAATTATGGAAGAAAGACCAAATCCCAGGACAGCAGTTGTAGTCACTGTTCCAAAGAAGTCTTCAGATGGGGAGGAAGTGTCCAGAATCAGTCGTCACCATAGATTTTTAAACCAATGGACAGTAACGGACACTTGCCGAATGCCTAACCTTAGAAAATCTCGTGTAATGTCATTTTTTTCTGTAAAGTGAGTAAGATAAATTAGATACGTCACAAGACGATTGTCTGAAAACAATACTTTAAGTTCCATTTGGTTACTACCAGATTTGGTCACCAACCGATTTGGTCAGATGTCTTTCAGTTACAAAAATTTACGAGCATCTTTTCAACATTATGTACTCTCTTCTCTTTATAAGTCAGAGAAGTTCGTAACGGGAATTATGAACACCGTATAGACGCTCATATTAGCCATTTTCAGTATCAAAACGGGTAGTGCAAATTGGCACATGCGAACAAGGTCGTTTCGGCGGCATACAGCGAACAAAAATGTGTGGGTACAGAATGTTGAAAAACGGTACATGAAGTACATTTCGGGACCTTCTTACCAATACCTACAATCATCACCGGAAACAGAATTATTAACACCAATTATTTATTAATGTAGTTGTTAATGTATGTTAATGTATTTGTTTATGTACTCCCGTCCTTCCATGAACCACGGACCTTGCCGTTGGTGGGGAGGCTTGCGTGCCTCAGCGATATAGATAGCCGTACCTTAGGTGCAACCACAACTGAGGGGTATCTGTTGAGAGGCCAGACAAACGTGTGGTTCCTAAAGAGGGGCAGCAGCCTTTTCAGTAATTGCAGGGGCAACGGTCTGGATGATTTACTGACCTGGCCTTGTAACTAAAACCAAAACGGCCTTGCTTCTAACATTCTGCGTGGTGTCTGTTTGTTCAATATTGTGTCTCCCTACCACTTTCGCGCAACGACGCTCTCACCGTGTTTTTTACGGAATTGACTAGTTTGAACCTGTGACCTGTTGCTGGTAAGGAGACGTCAGACCACACATGACATGTAGAGTTCAGAAGAGTTCAGTGAGACTAGCGATGATATAACCAAATACTTAATGATTTCAGCGTCAGCACCACTGCACTCCCTGTAAAAGAATCTTAATACTAACTAAATTTAGTGGAAGGGGTTCAAGGCTTTCCTATTTTTAGTTAGCTGATAAAATAACGCGGAAAAAGCAGTTAAGTTTACCGTTGAAAATTTTATTCTTATCACAAAACATTGTTTATAAATTGTACTATTGATAAAAGGAAATGTTTTAATACAGGATAGCAAAAACCAACTGCGTTCAACAAAAATGTGAACGAAAATTCCCTGAGTGGGTTTCCAAGTTCTACAATGGATCGAAGGATGACCTATGCCATATCACATCTATAATCTAGGTTTAAATTAAGTTTCACAAGACAGAAAACTATCAAAATGGTCTACAGTGACCCTCAATTATCTTTACTTACTTATCTAACTTGTCTGTGGCTGATGTGGCTTCTCAATAACTATATAACTGAAAAATCATCGCGTTTCAGATTTTTACTTCAAGTGGCAAATGTGAACACCATGAGCTTTAATTGACGATCGACACTAGTATTACGCAAAAAGGGGGTGTAACAGGTGAGACTTCTGCAGTTCTGAGTGAAGCTTTATGCGCTGTTATGCGGCATCGCGTGCGTTCATTACCTTGTCGGTGTTCGTCAGGGGGCGGCGGACAGCACAGCTCCGCTCACCTGCCGTCTCGGAAGCAACTCCCTCCTAACTTCTCCTTACTACAATTTACCGAAGTTGGTTAAGAAAAACTATCTGGTTGTGTTTTCATCTGACCAATCAGGGTTTCAATGTTAACCTTAAGCTCCACCTACAAAAATTCTGTCTATCCAATGAGAAACGTTATACTTTTCGTGGTGGGGCAATGTTTTTAATGTTTGCAACGTAACAGAGACGCGAAAAAGTCTCACGCTAAAACTTGCGGCTGGGGGTGGCCCTTATTTGTTATCGTAAGATCTATACTGTTCTTCTGGAGGGCTCTTGCTTTTAACATGTGCTGGGGGGTGGTCCTGACGTAACAGAGACCCGAAAAAGTCTCACGCTAAAACTTGCGGCTGGGGTGTGGTCCTAGCGGTTAGCTGGCGACGTGGGTGTTCGTCCCTTATCGTAGGGCCTTCCAGCTTAACACGGTTCTGCTCTCGGCTTCTGTTCTCGTTTCTCCCCTCGGAACTGCGTCTGTTTCACGGTGGGAAGGTATGACATGCATTTAGGCATTCTTGTGTTAGTCTGTGGTATTCCATTTGCTCACTCGTTACTCGTATTACTTTGGTTAATTTAATGTCACGATTTATTCGGAGCTATGTGACATACTACTGGATTTGCTTATCTTGTCAGGGTTTTCATGGAAGGTGTTGGATTTGCCTGACACCTTACATGCTGTGCTGGTATTGTGAATGGCTGAAACCAAGGGTAAACTACACCCGTAATTTTTCCATAGGGCATGGAGCTTTACAGTATGGTTAAATGATGACGGGGTCCTCTTGGGTAAAATATTACGGAGGTAAAATAGTCTCCCATTCGGATCTCCCGGCGGGTACTACTCAGGAGGTTGTCGTTATCAGGAGAAAGAAAACTGGCGTTCTACGGATCGTAGCATGGATAGTCATATCCCGTAATCGGACAGGGAGATCAGAAAATTTAAAAAGGAAAATGGATAGGTTAAAGTTGGTATAGTGGGAATTAACAAAGCTCGGTGGCGGGAGAAACAAGACTTCTACTCCGGTTAAGACAGGGCTATAAATACAAAACGTAATCGGGGTAATGCAGGAGTAGGTTTAATAATGAATAAAAAAATAGGAACGCGGCTAAGCTACTACGAACAGCATAGCGAACGCATTATTGTAGTCAATATAGGCACTAAGCCCACGATTTTCACAGTTGTACAAGTTTATATGCCAACTAGTTCCGCAGATGACGAAGAGATGGAAGAACTGTGTGATGAGATAAAAGAATTTGTTCAGATAATGAAGGCTGATGAAAATTTAATAGTCATGGGGGGTGAAATTCGATAGTATGAAAAGGATGAGAAGGAGAAGTAGTAGGTGAATATGGAATGGCAGTAAGGAATGAAAGAGGAAGCCGCCTAGTAGAAGTTTGCACAGAGCATAACTGAATCATAGCCAACACATTGTTTAAGAATGATGAAAGAAGGTTGTACTCGCGGAAGAGGCCTGGAGACACTGGAAGATTTCAGATAAATCATATAATGGTAAGATAGAGATAAACCAGGTTTTAAATTGTAAAACATTTCCAGGGGCAGATGTGGACTCTATCCACAATATGTTGGTTATGAACTGTTGATTAAAACTGAAGTAACTACAAAAGGTCGAAAATTTAAGGAGATGGGACCTGGATGAACTGAAAGAACCAGAGGTTGTAGAGAGTTTCAGAGACAGCATTAGAGAACGATTGACAAGAAAGGAGAAAGAAATATAGTAAAAGAAGAATTGTTAGCTATGAGAGATGAAATAGTGAAGGCAGCGAAGGATCAAGTAGATAAAAAGACGAGAGCGAATAGAAATCCTTGGGTAACAGAAGAGATATTGAATTTAATTGATGAAAGGGAAAATATAGAAATGCAGCAAATGAAGCAGGCGAAAAGGAATACAAACGTCTCAAAAATGAGATCCATAGGAAGTGCAAAATGGCTAAGCAGGGAACAAATGTAAGGTTCCACAGGCATATATCACTAGGGTAAGATAGATAATGCCTACAGGAAAATTAAAGAGACCTTTGGAGGAAAGACAACCATCTGTGTGAATATCGAGAGCTCAGATGGAAAACCAGTACTTAGCAAAGAAGGGAAGGCAGAAAGATGGAAGGAGTATATTGAGAGTCTATACAAAGGCGATGTACCTGAGGGCAATGTTATTGAAATGGAAGAGAACGTAGCTGAAGGTGAGATGGGAGATACACTGTGTGATCAAAAGTAACGGTACATCCCTAAAACATACGTTTTTCATATTAAGTGCATTGTGCTGCCACCTACCGCCAGGTACACCATATCAGCGACCTCAGTAGTCATTAGACATAGTGAGAGAGCAGAATGGGGTGCTCCGGACATCTCACGGACTTCGAACGTGGTCAGGTGATTGGGTGTCACTTGTGTCATACATCTGTACGCTAGTTTTCCTCATCCTAGGTCCACGTTTCCGAAGTGGTAGTGAAGTGGAAACGTGAAGGGACACGTACAGCACAAAAGAGCTCAGGCCTCCTCGTCTGCTGATTGTCAGAGACCGCCGACAGTTGAAGAGGGTCGTAATGTGTAATAGGCAGACATCTACACGAACTATCACACAGGAATTCCAAAGCGCATCAGGATCCGCTGTAAGTACTATGACAGTTACGCAGGAAGTGAGAAATCTTGGATTTCAAAGTCGAGCCACACATCACGCCGGTAAATGCCAAACGACGACTGAACCGTGGAGAAACGTTGTGTGGAATGACGAATCATGGTACACAATGTATCGATCCAATGGAATGGTGTGGGTATGGCGAGTGCCCGGTGAACGTCATCTGCCAGCGTGTGTAGTGTCAACAGGAGGCGATGCTGTTATCATGAGGGCGTGTTTTTCATGGAGGTTCTTCCACCCCTTGTGGTTTTGCGCGCAAAATGGTTCAAATGGCTCTGATCACTATGGGACTTAACTTCTGAGGTCTTTAGTCCCCTAGAACTTAGAACTACTTAAACCTAACTAACCTTAGGATATCACAAACAACCATACCCGAGGCAGGATTCGAACCTGCGACCGTAGCGGTCGCGCGGTTCCAGACTGTAGTGCCTAGAACCGCTCGGCCACTCTGGCCGGCTTTTGCGTGCACTATCATAGCACAGGCCTACAATGATGTTTTAAGCACCTTGTTGTTTCGACCTGTGGAAGAGCAATGCGGGAATGCCGATTGCATCTTTCAACTCGATCGATCACTTGTTCGTAATGCACGGCCTATAGCGGAGTGGCTATACGACAATAAAATCTCTGTAATGGACTGGCCTGTACAGAGTCCTGGCCTGAATCCTATAGAATCATATAGAAAACCTTTGGGATGTTTTGGAACTCCGACTTCGTGGCTGCCATTCCTCAAGAAACCTTCCAGCGCCTGATTGAACGTATGCATGCGAGAGTGGAAGCTGTCATCAAGGTAAGCGTGGGACAACACCATATTTAATTCCAGCATTAACGATGCAGGGCGCCAATAAATTGTAAGTAATTTTCAGCCACGTGTCCGGATATTTTTGATCGCATAGTGTACGATAGTGCGTGAAGAATTTGACAGAGCACTGAAAGACCGAAGTCGAAACAAGGTCTCAGAAGTAGACAAAATTTCATTACAACTACTGATAGCCTTGGGAGAGCCAGCCCTGACAGAACTCTACCATCTGGTGAGTAAGATGTATGAGACAGGCGAAATATCCTCAGACTTCAAGAAGAATGTATTAACAGCAATCCCAAAGAAAGCAAGTGTCGACAGGTGTGAAAATTACCAAACTATCAGTTTAACAAGTGACGGCTGCAAAATACTAACACGATTTCTTTACAGACGAATGGAAAAACTGGTAGAAGCCTTCCTCGGGGAGGATCAATTTGGATTCCGTAGAATTGTTGGAACAAGTGAGGCAACACTGACCCTACGACCTCTCTTAGAAGATTAAGTAAAGGCGAACCTACGTTTCTAGCATTTGTAGACTTAGAGAAGGCTTTTGAGAATGCTGACTGGAATATTCTCTTTCAAATTTGAAGGTGTCACGGGGAAAATACAGGGAGCGATACGCTATTTACAACTTGTACAGAAACCAGATGGCAGTTGTAAATGTCGAGGGGCACGAAAGGTGAGCAGTGGTTGAGAAGGGAGTGACGCAGGGTTGTGGCTTATCTCGGATGTTATTCGATCTATGTACTGAGCAAGCAGTAAAGGAAACGAGATAAAAATTTGGAGTAAGAATTAAAATCCATGGAGAATAAATAAAAACTTTGAGGTTTAACGATGACACTGAAATTCTGTCAGAAAAAGCAAAGGACCTAAAAAGCAGTTGAATGGAATTGAAAGTGTCTTGAAAGGAGAATGTAAGATGCACATCAACAAAGCAAAACGAGGATGATGGAATGTAGTCGAATTAAATCAGCTGATGCTAAGGGAATTAGATTAGGAATGACACACTTAAAGTAGTAGATGGGTTTTCCTATTTGGGGAACGAAATAACTGATGATGGTCGAAGTTGAAAGGATATAAAATGTAGACTGGCAATAGCAAGGAAGGAGTTTCTGAAGAAGAATGTTGAAGTTGAAATACTATAAATTTTTATGCAATTTCAGAGAGTAAATTCGTTAATAAGCATACAGAGGACTTGGAACACTTGGTGAATCTCGAGGATCACAGTCTGCGTTTGACGTATTCGGCTATTTATCGTTAGCATTCAACATTCTCTTCATACTGAATGCTGTAATTCTGTTCGTTTTTCGGTATATCTGAACCAGTGCCGTATTCCACCGTTGATAGATCGTTTTCCTCTGTAACATATGAGTCACCGGAGTCAACTTCAGAGACTTCAGGAAGCATCTCCTCCGAAATTTGCATAATTATACTGTTTCTATTAGACATGTTTGCGGGTATTTTCCTAGCCATTTCAGTCTAAAAAGCTGTTGGAATTGTGATCAAATATATGCTAGAGCTGTTTTCTTCAACGTTATTAATGAAAAGAGATGAGAAAAGGGTGCTCCTTATCCACACAAGGTGTTAAGTGCTGTTGACAAGAGATTTCAAACAGATTCCTTATTTCTAGATTTCGAGAAAGCTTTTGACGCCGTACTTCAAGATCAGCTTGTAATCAAACTGCGTGCATACTGAATATCGTCTCAGTTAAGCGACTGTATTCATGGTTTTGTTTTAGAGAGGCCACAGTTCGTGGTAACTAATGGAAGGTCATCTAGTAAAACAGAAGTGATTTCTGGAGTTCTTCTAGGTAGTGTTATAGGCCATCTGCACTTCCTTATCTATACAAACGATTTACGAAACAGCACGAACAGCATTCTTCGTTTTTCTGCATATGATTCTGCTGTTCACTATGTGGGAAAGTCAACAGGAAATCAAAACCAATCGCAAAACGATTTAGATAAGATATCCGTATGGTGCGAAAATTGACAGTTGACCATAAATAATGAAAGTGTTAGGTCACCCATAAGAGTGTTAAAAGGATTCCCTTAAACTCAGGTTACACGATAAATCAAATCTAATGGCCGTAAATTCAACTAAACACCTAGAAATTATAAATATGAACAAATAAAATTGGAAAGAACAAATAGAAAGTGTTGTGGGGTAGGTGAACAAAAGACCACGTTTTATTGGTAGAACACTTAGAAGATTGAACAGATCTGCTAGACAGCCTATATTTCGCTTGCCAGTCCTCTTTTGGACTACTGCTGCGCTGTGTGGGATACTTACTAGATAACGGAGTATATCGTGAACGTTCAAAGAATGGCAAACTTTTTGTGTTATCGAGAAGTAGGGGAGGGAGTGTCACGGATTTGAGACACAGAATCAGAATATTAAATCAAACAGGCAAGTAAGAGAAAACTTAGTCTGTCCACAATTTGCTGCTTTCTCGAAAAGTGAAGCTGTTTGAATACTACCAGAAGTTTACTTCTTTTGGTTCTAATTTTATGAAACTCTGCAGAAAAATCACGTTGTAATCAGGGATCATACAACTATTTTGACATAATGAATAGTGAGTGCTAAAGGGTGAAACGTATGGTTGGAGAACATCGTTTTGGTATTAAATCTGTCTGTTTTCAAGGCTACATGCAGATAAAGGGATATTATGTGGGCAGAGGGAGCAGATCACCTACTTTCCATTTTTGTTTATTCTGTGGATGAATTGTTTTAATTTTTAATTTATTACTGTTACTATAATTTCTCTCCTCTTTTATTATTTCATAGAAATTGAAACGTCCCCTTAGAAAGATTATAAATGATTGTGCTTAAACTGATACACAATATTTTTAGCGCAACGCAATCTGACTTTTAATAATCCCTAAAAAGATTGGCCCTGACTAACAATAACCTATACCTTTCATGAATCACTTACCTCACAAAAATCTTCGTTACTCAAACTACGGCAATACAGTGAGCGCCACTACTGCCAGCTAGATAAAAGAGTCTAAAGAGTCTGAAGTGACTAACTACTGATAGGCATAGTTAGCAAATGAAAGATTTTGGTAAAGAACAAACAATGTATTTACCTTAATAGTGTTAAAAAGTCATTATATATATATATATATATATATATATATATATATATATATATATAAGTTCATGACATCCCGTCTTACAAATTTATTGTCTCTGACGGACACACGTCCAGATCATCCGCTCTCAAAACTCCGCCATCTCTCTCCCCACATCCACCACTGCTGACGGCTCACCTCCAACTGCCCAACACTACAATAGCAAACAACAATGGAAACCAGCCACAGACCGCACACAGAACAGCCAGTGATTTTCATACAGAGTGCTACGTGGCGTTACCAATAAAAAAAGACCTATACAGCCTACTTACAAAATGGCAGCCAAATCTTTAAACTTTTAAAGCAAATGAAGCTTTGTACTTCATCGCTACGTCGCTTCGTAAAAATGTTCTCAGAGTAGGGCTGCTGCGAGTCTGTAATACGACGAATGTCTTGCAAAGACAGTGAGAAAATACTGTATAGACCAGATGGGTGAAATCTTACACATTGTACACACACACACACATACCTTAAGATACGCCATATGGCAAAAGGGACATTATAATCCCAGCAATGCTGTACCAATTCTTACGTCACGTGTCTGTTGCTCGTTCCTGTTGGCGTTGTTACTGAAACAGCACTGATCGCTTTTCCCATTTCCGTATTTAAAAACAACATATTCTTATTAAAAATTAAGGAAATTTTATAAGAGAGACCAAAAAATAACGAAAGGTACCGGTTATCCAGAAATAAATACCGGTGTCGGTTTTAACAGGTCGCTTTTTCCCATTCCTGTCTCCACTTCTCTCGGAAGTGGAGCACCGACCGCTGGCTGATTGCCTGGGCTGCTGGCAATAAGCCACATCGTCGCCGCCACTTCGTCCAGGACAGGTAGCAAATCAAGTCTGTTCTGTGCCGCCGCTTCCCAGCCTGCTGGATGCGTGCTCGACACCTGGGGCAGTCTAGCCAGGCGAGTCAGCCTGCCTCTGGGCACCGACTGTCGCTCCATTGCCGCCTGTCCTGACAGAGCCAGCAGCCTCCTGCCACCGCGCAGAGGTAGCAGAAAAGTGTACAATGCCGTCCTTCATCCATGCCTGCATCAGCGCGGCTATACATGTGTGCTCGGATCAGAGGCTCATCGCCCGGCACCTGTTGTCCGCATGCTGCAGACACATTTCTCTGGTTTTTTTTTGCGATTGTTAATAATTTCCGGAATTCCGCAGTTGAATGCAGGGGAGAAAGTGGATTAGGCGGAATGAGTGCATTGAGACCCTTTATGCGAGAGAGGACTTGGCTGATGTCGTGATGGAAGAAGAAACAGGAGTTGACAGGGAAGACATGGGGGACTCAGTGTTAGAATCAGACTTTAAAAGACCTTTGGAAGTCTTTAGATCAAATAAGACAGAAGGATAGACAATACTCCATCACAATTCCTAAAATCATTGGGGAAGGTACCAATAAAACCTCTATTCAAGTGGATGTGTGGAACGTATGAGACTGACGACATACCATCAGACTTTCTGAAAACATCATGTACACAATGGCCAAGATAGCAAGAGACAATAAGCGCGAGAATTATCACACAATCAGATTAACAGCTCATGCATCGAAGTTGCTAACAAGAATAATAAATAGAAAAATGGAAAAGAAAATTGAGGAGCTGTTAGATGACGATCAGATTCGCTTTAGGAAAACTAAAGGCACCGGAGAAGCATTTCTGACTTTGCAGTTGATAATGGAAGCAAGACTGAAGAAAAATCAAACACGTTCGTACGATCTGTAAACATGCAAAAACGTTTACAATATAAAATGGTGCCAGGTGTGCGAAATTCTGAGAAAAATATGAGTAAACTACAGGGAGAGGAGGGTAACATATAATATGTACAAGAACCAACTGGGAATATTAAAACTGGAAGGCCAAGAACGAAGTATCCGGATTAAAAAATATGACAATAATATCGTTTTTGGTGACTACCGTTTGATCTACACACCGAAGGAAGAAATGACGAAAATAAAAGGGTTTCAAGAGTGACATTAAAATTCCGGCAGAAAGGATATAAATAAGATTCGCTGATGACATCGCTATGAAAAATGAAGAAAAATTACAGATTTTGATTAGAGCGAACAGCTTAATGAGACAGAACGTGGATTGAGAGTAAATCGAAGAACGACGAAAGTAATGAGAAGTAGCAAAAGTGAAACCAGCTAGAAACTTAACGTCAGAAATGAGGATCACGAAGTAGCCCAAATTAAGCAGTTCTGGTACCTAGCCAGCAAAACAACCAAGGATGATATAAAAAGCAGACTAGCACTAGTATCAAACACAGGCCTTAATCCTAAGAAAATATTTCTGAGTATAGTAGTGAAACATGGACCGTGGGAATACACGAACAGAAGAGAATCGAAGCATTTGAGATATGGTGCTACACAACAATGTTGAAAATTAGGTGGACTGATAAGGGAAGCAATGATGAGGTTCTCCTCAGAATTGGTAAGGAAAGGAATAAATGGCCTACACTGACAAGTAGAAGGGACACAACGATAGGACATGTGTTAATAAATCAGGGAATAACGTACAGAGCGAGTTGTGGAAGGTAAAAGCTGTGCAGGAACACAGGAATACATCCAGCAAATATCAAAATCTTTGCGGACGAAGGTCTGAGTTGGCATTTTGAGAACAGATATTGGTACAAGACAGGAACTGGTGGCGGTGCACATCAAACCGGTCAGATGACTAGAGATCCCACGCGTCAAAGAAAACAAAAGTAATAAAAAAGGATTTTTGCACCACACTGCGTCGTTGCATCGTCTACACCTCCACTCGCCTCCGGCACTGAGCCACTCTCCCACATCGTCGTATTTTCCCATCTACCACCCAAAATGCAATACGATTTGACACAAAATGGAGAATGTTACTCGTAGGTACATCCTGGAATAGATAAAATTTTATGACTATGTGCAACACAGTATTCGTAAACAACAACGAAACTAAAAAAAAAAAAAAAAAAAACATTTCTTTTGGTGCTGTCCAGATTGTTTTCATGTTGTTGTAATGTAAATGTACCTATCACCGTTAGGTACCGTAACAGTGTACGTGTGCCTCACTGAGCTCTTATAGCTCAGTAGTTCACGCTTCATATCACATAAACATATTGTTTTGTTTCTCACTGTTGGCTTTCCAAGCTCAACACTTCTTTTATAATGGGTCTCTGGCAGGGGCAAAATGAGACCAGTTTTGGTGAGTTCCTGGATAGCAGCTTTTCATTCTACTGCCCCAAGTTTCCGAGATAATCGGTATTTAAATTTTCTGCATGCGTCTCATACTGGTGAAGTTGACGCATATTCAACAAGCGAGCATAGCGTAGTGGCTAAAGCTCACAGCCACCATATTGGCGGTATGGGTTCACATCACGCATGTGTACTTTCCTTTCTTATTCTTTTTCATTGTCATCATACAGAGTATCATCGAATATCAAATAGTGTATATCATGGAAAATTTTTAGTAAACAGTCCTTTTCGTATAGTAATTCCACTAATAAATCAATCAACGCAGCACACCTTCATCAAATGTGTGCTCCGTTTGTGATTCATTTATTGGGACAATTCCAAAGAGTACGCAACGATGGACGAAGTTTTAACGACTGCGAAAGGATTTCAGATAGAGACGAAGTGGTCATCCGTAATATCGATCTCCACCAATCAAACTGGTTGCCAGTACCAATTGGCGTACAATAGATCCCTAGAGGGATAAGGAGCCAAAACCGATTTGAACCGGATTAGCGATTCCTCTACTGTACAGTTTACCATAAGTGCATCAGGAAAGATGTTCCTTAATACGTGCAGGTTAATATTTTAAGGAAATAATCAAAATGCTCCCGACCTGGTAAAGACTAATAGAGAACTAGCTAGGAGCGAACATTTTATAAATATACGTTCCTCAGTTCTGTATCAATTTAGTGCACCTGCTTTCACAGGAATGATAAAATACGGGTGGCTGACGTCAATGCTGGTCAATGAAAGTGCAGTCGTTTAGAATTTAATCTAACAGCTTTTCGCCGCATCGCTTCTGAGAAATCCATGTGCCAGAAAGGTAATAGCTCTAATTAAATGAGCGTAGTGCTCTACGAATTTCTATTTCGGTTGCCACTACGACATATACCATCCAGCATTCTGTTTTACCACGGCAAGCGATAGCGAGTAAGAGAAGACGATTCTGTAATCTATTCTGCAACAAACGAAATACACGTTTCTAGAGAGTTCGGTCTAATTAGTGGTTTATTAATGAAATTACTACACCGGAAATACGAGTAACTGTTCTCAAATAATTTTGTTTATTAATTATATTCTGTACTGTAAAATTGAAAAGAGAAGAAATACACGGGCGGAATTTGAAGCCATGTTGCCACTATGGTAGCCGTGGGCCTTCGGCTTTAGCCATTGCGCTACGCTAGCTTGGTTAAAACATAATTAACGTTACGGCATAAGACTTCAGCCTCAATTGTCTCGGAAACTAGGACTTATCCCAGAACTGGCCGCGGTGGCCGAACGGTTCTAGGCGCGCGACTGCTACGGTCGTAGTTTCGAATCCTTCCTCGGGCATGGATATTTGTGATGTCCTTAGGTTAGTTAGTTTTTAGTAGTTCTAAGCTCTAGGGGACTGATGACCTCAGATGTTAAGTCCCATAGTTCTCAGAGCCATTTGAACCATTTGAACTTATGCCAGATACTCCGGATATATTCCTCTAAAATACACTTGAGTATCATCAAAACCTATGATTAACCGGTCTGTCATCCCCTTGTGGGAGTCGACAGTTGTCTTTCCTTTCTTCTGTTACTGTGTTTCACGTCTGTCTCTTGTCCATGCAGGTAAATCTGTTACATGCCTTTTGTTTATGTATTTTGTTTTACATTTAAAGCACTGTACTTACATCCCAATTACTGCTTCCTTTCCTCTGTCTTCCATGCTTTCTACAGGCCCTCCCTGATGCTCATGGCTACGGTATCGGTTGTATTCAAAGGACGATAGTATGAGGAGACCGATGGTGTAGCCATGGACAGTCCTCACTCGCCAGTTATTGCAAATCTCTTCGTGCAGTATTTCGAGGAAAAAGGTTGTAAATTGCTGAACTACCACCTGATAGTTTCTTTCGGTATGTTGACGACATTGTCAAATGGTCTCATGCACCATAAAAAACTACCGATTTTCTTAGCACGTCTGAATTCCTTCCATGGAAACTTCCAATTTACCATGGAAGTAGAACAACACTGCCAATTTACCATTCTCGAAGTCCTAGTTCAGGATACGGATTTATATCGCTACGCCTCCAGCTGCTTTCATTCGTTGCACGCTGAACAACAGAGTGCTCAACCCTGTAGTAAACACTAAAGGCGCACATTGTCGGACGACAGAGCATCGGCACCTGGAATCCGCCTTCCATGCGAATGGATACAGCAGCCGACACATTCGGACTATTCTGCCAAGCAAGAGACTCCAGAACGACACGGAAGAGGAAAACACGGAAGAAGGAGATAACTTTTGCTGGCAATGTATCGTAAAAAATTGGCAGACTACGGCGAAAGAACCACATAACGCCAGTTTTCCTCCAGTGAGCCAAAACACGAATTTTATTATGGAGAATGAAAGACTATCCGAGTTACAAATATACGGGGGTGTACCAAACTGTATTGGGGAAACGAATTGTGTAGTGCATAGAACATGGATGCCGCGACCGCTTACTGCATCCCAACAATCCTGCAACAACGGAACACTACACTGAGAACGGAGATAAAATGAATTACCAGCATACCAAATTCCTAGATACGACCGATAAATTTTGGGACTCATTTTTCAAAGAAGCAACTGAAATTCTTGTGGCTAATACTTTAATCAACAACGACACTGGCTTCTAACTGAGCCAGGCATGGGAACCAATACTAAGCTTCAGCAAGCAAAGCAAAATGTGCCACCCGCACACGAGATGCGACAGGGAGGGCCTATGGAAGGCAACTAGACTCTCTACACCTCCCCTAATTGCATCTGCACGCACCCACACCACCTAGCACGGTGCGGATTCGGCGAGGCTGAACGTGCAGGTATCAATACCGTGAGCCCACATCAGTCACTTATTCCATGGGTCCACACCTGATTATGGTGGAACGCTTGTCTGCCGAAATATCATGGACTTCCGCCGATCGGATCCAGCAGTACATCCGAGATCTATAGAATTTTACTATGCTCGTTTTGACGTCGTTTGTTGCCACTATCTGTTTCATGTAACAATGTACAACGTTTTCCAAGGTTTTTGTTCAGATCAGTACCAGAAAAGAACTTGGTGGCTGAAACCTTTCCGTGGTAACCAGAAATATGATCACAATATTTATGTTGTTCACAGTTCTCACGAAATACTTGTCCATATTCACATACGTCCACGACAAATTACTGTGTTGGAAGACTGATACACATTTGAAGTTTACACTTCAATGACTGAGAAACTCGTAACTGTAGAGAAATCACAACATATCTGCCCAAAAAATCATTTCAGCACAGGCACGCCTACATCGCAGAGATAATCGCTTAGCAATGTTTCACTGGAAAGCAACCAGTAAGGGCGCCGGCAAAACAATGCAGGCGGTGTGGCTGATATACAATAAGGCATTGATTACCATTAACCTCTTCAATAAAAGAATAAATGTTAAACTTTTTCTAATGACTGAAGTTTTGTACATTTAGATGAAAGGGCTCTCGCACAGGAGCAATTGATTTTGTGGATCGAAGATAAAAAAAAAAATTAAAAAGTCTCACATGCCCATCTCGTTTCTCTCCTGGTCTGGTACCGCAGCAAAGCCTTCATACACATTAAAACGATACTACTCTCTTATGACGTCATGATACTCGCTGGAAGATGTGCCCCATGCATCAAGAGTATTCTTCACCTATTCAATAAACAAATCCACATTCTGATCGTATGATTGTGTCGCAGGCTGACGGTAACTGTTGCTATATTCGGTAACACGTATGTGCTACCAAATTCTCCCAAGAGGACTGCTTCTTCGGCTATAGACCAGATCGCTGCACGACCATAGTTGTTGGCGATTACAATTGTCTCGCTGCTTCAGTCTCATAATGTTTCGTATGAACGGTAAAACACACTAAAAATGACCCTAATAGCTCGCGATAATACACTGTACTGCTGTCGGCGGCAGGCGCTGCGTCGTTTCGGCGCGTCGCCTCGGAGCTGTGCGGCGATTAGTATTCGTGGCTTTGAGGCGGGGACCAGGTACGATATCTGCGTTGTCTGACGGTTGTCGTATACGTGGCCAAAGCTGTGCTACCACGGTTTCAGAGCGCGGATGTTAGCGATGGGTTGAAGAGCGCCCATGTCCTGTCGCTTCCGCTGTGTCTCCACGACTTCCTCTGTCGAATCTCCTCCATCTCTTAGCAAAACTCCTCTTCGAAATAGTCTTCCTTTCAGCAATGTCCTTGGTGAGCAAAATTTTCAATGCAGCCCAATGACAGATCGGTGTTTCATAGCCACACCTCTCCGTGCGGGGTGGAAATTTCCTATCTGGCATGGGCTGCCGTGTGCCTTGTGAAGCGACATCTTTCTCATAATTTCACATTCTTACGATGTTTTTCTGCACTCCGAGGCTGTTATGAGAGCAGCTACACAATACTTCTTTATAACCACTCTCCCTGCGTGAGGCCTGGACAGTCTCGTGTTCGGGCTCCGTCTCAAAATCTGCTGGCGTCCGGGATTTATAAGGAATGTCCTCACTGTCGAGAAAAACATCATAAGAACGCCGAGTTCTTTCACGCGCCTACCTCAATCAATTCCCCACTCTTTGTGTACACTCCTTTCTGCGCCAGTGGGGTGGTGGATTTGTTGGCACTTTCCTGATTTCTCAGGCTGGTAAAATGACTGCCGCGAGGCCATAAGAACTGAGATGATTTCGCGCGTACATTCTTAGCATTCTGTCCTAATGGCTGCAGGTGTCCATCAATTCTCCACATGCATCTTATTGTCACACAGACCCATCACAATGTGTCTCTGTGCGGCTGGTCCTGGCGGAGGTTAGAGTCCTCCCTCGGGCATGGGTGTGGGTGTTTGTCCTTAGGATAATTTAGGTTAAGTAGTGTGTGAGCTTAGGGACTGATGACCTTAGCAATTAAGTTCCATAAGATTTCATACACATTTGAACATTTGAACAATGTGTCCCTCTTTGAGCGAGGCGAGGACATTAGCTCGGCTTCCCGCTGTGGCTTGTAGAATGACTGCAGTGTCCTCTCCCAAGGGGCTCACTCCATGGTGTCCGTTTCCATCCTCCTCCTCCTCTGATGCTCGCGGCGAGTTGGCGAAAGTGACCACAGTCGGACGTATTATAACACTGAAGAGCCAAAGAATCTGGTATGCATGCCTAATATTTTATATGGCGTCCTAGAGCACGCAGAAGTGCCACAACACGACGTGTCATGGACTCAACTAATGTATGGAGTGGTGTTGGAGGGAAATGACACCATTAATACTGCAAGGCAGTCCATAAATCCGTAAGAGTACGCGGGAGTGGAGATCGCTTCTGAACAGCACGTTGCGAGGCATCCCAGATATGCTCAATAATATTCATGTCTGGGGACTTTGGTGGCCAGCAGAAATGTTTAAACTGAGAAGAGTGTTCGTGGGGCCACTCTGCAGCAATTCTAGAGTTGTGGGTGTCGCATTGTCCAGCTGTAATTTCCCAAATCCGTTAAATTGTACAATGAATATGAATGGATGCAGGTGATCAGATAGAATGGCTTCGTACGTGTCACTTGTCATAGTCGTATTTAGACGTATCAGGGGTCTCATATCACTCCAGCTGCACAAACCCCACACCATTACAGAGCCTCCACCAACTTGAAGAATCCACTGCTGACATGCAGGGTCCATGGATTCATGAGGTTGTCTCCATACCCGTACATGTTCACCCATTCGATACAATTTGAAACGAGACTCGTCCAACAGTTTCCAGTTGTCAACAGTCGAATGTCGGTGTTGACTAGCCCAGGCTAGCTGTAAAGCTTTGTGTCATATAGACATCAAGGGTACGCGAGTGGGCTTTCAGCTCTGAATGCCCATATCAATGATGTTTCGTTGAATGGTTCACATGCTGACACTTATTGATGGCTCAGCACTGAAATCTGTAGGAATACACGGAAGGGTTGCACTTCTGTCACGTTGAACGATTCTGTTTAGTCATCGTTGGTTCAGTTCTTGTACGATATTTTTCTGGCTGCAGCGATGTTGGAGATTTGATGTTTTACTGGATTCCTGATATTCACGGTACACTCGTGATATGGTTGTATTGGAAAATCCCTGCCTCATCGCTTCCTCGGAGATGCTGTGTCCCATCGCTCGTGCGCCGATTATAACACCACATTCAAACTCAGTGAAATCTTGATAATCTACCATTGTAGCAGTAACCGATCTAACAACTGCAACCGACACTTGTTGTCTTATGTAGGCGTTGCCGATAGCTGCGCCGTGTTCTGCCTCTTTACATATCTCTCTATTTGAATACACATGCTTGTACCAGCTTTTTGGCGCCTCAGTGTGAGTTGTCGTTCGTGTGCATCGAAGCTAAGGTACACTGTAGCCACTGGGTACATATGATGATCACGGTGTCTCGTTGTGACACCTGCCATGTATTAGAGTTTGGCCACAAAAATTTCGGTGTCATTGCGCATAGTGTCGAACTGACTTCAGCCTGTCACTCATTTTAGCGGACGGAGTATAAATGTGGCGATATCTTGTGACACTGGGCTTACTGACTGTTCAACCCGCTTCCAATCAAGCACTTGAATATACGTTGTCTAGTTAGCACTTTTTCTCTGGGGTAAACATCTCTCGTACACGTGTTTACCACATTTGACAATTATCAGAAGAAAATACTTTCAGATATTTGATAAATTACTGACATGAGTTTTGTGGTATGTTGTCCAATACTTCTCATTCAGTTGTAATGGAATTTACTTAGTTAAGTTTCGCCAGCAATTTTCAGTGTTTTAAATAATTATCTGTGTATGTATTGAGAAGATTTTGCTTCAGTAACTTGGGGTGAAATTGTGAGGTCCTCATATGTCTTGTGTTATTGTAAATCGTTCATTTTCACTGTAGTCAGACAAAGATGAATGAACGCACTGCTTTAGTAGTATATAAGATCCTTGAGTGTCTGTTTAGTCTTATCTGTGATTTACTTGCTACTCAGTCAGTTGTGCAGCACTGGGGCACTCTTATTTGAGGCATCTGTTGATTTGTATTTCTTCCCGAGGATGACAGTCACAAAATAGCATGCTGAACAATGGGTAAGTCACTTTTATATTGTGGCAAATCTCACCCTGCGCTCTTATGAGGAACCAGTACATAGTTAGAATTATCAGGTGTCGTACTAGGCAACCAGATTTATTTTCAGTGGACAGTGTTGGTTACTTCATACACTTACTTTTTCCGACTAGAGCTGTAAACTATTTTTCTGGTCATTTCAAATCAAACAATGCACTTCATATCACCCAGTTTTCATATCGTACTTCGGGGCTGAGTTTTAATCATGTACTTTTCGTTAAGCACACAATTATTTTTCTTTGGCATAAAATTTTCCTATTTCAGGTTTAGCATTTCATAAATTTAAAGTTTTATTTCACTACAGTGTTCACATATGCAACACAGGGGCATCCAACAATCAGGTTTGCTCAGCAATTGAATATGATGCGTAAAGTACTCGTGCGATCAGGAGAAAGTATTTGAAATCAATATATGCTGATTTCTCACAAACAGACAATTTTCATAGAAAGCTTACGTGAGCTTCCAGTCATTGGTGACATATGTTAAGAGCTTTGTGTAAGATGGATCCCCACTATCCTAGCTTATTAACTTTCAGTATATTAATTTAATTGATTTGTGGAGTCCAAGTATATTTACCCTCTACCGTTCCCAAGATCGCTGTCACTTCCCTCTGAAACATACTCGTATTATTCGGTGTATGTTTTAAATAGGAACATATACGCCTTAACTCTAAGCATGCAAGATAAGTTGTCTGTAGATCAAGTGCACGAGTTGCAGAGCAGATTTACAGAGTGATTTCGTAGCGTAAATTAGGAAATTGGCGAATTAATCAAGCATGTTAATACAGTTAATTAAAAGAAGATTCAGAGTACTATTTAGATTCATTAAGATGTTAATGCAGTTTAGAGACTGAATAACCTTTGTCGATACAAAAATAATGAATACCACAGTAGACTATATAATGAGGTACGGATGGCTTTAAAAAGGACAATCACATCCGTTTGACATAGCAAAAAACATGGGATAAAGGAAAAAATAATTGAATTCATGGACGAATGAAAGAATTTTAAAATTTCAGGATACAGCAATATATCAGAAACGAAATAAATAGGAAGTAAGGGATGCAAATGTGTAATGGTTGAAGGAAAAATGCTACGTAACTGAAAACGAGATGATAGTTCGAAAGACTGAATAAGGATGTCGAAAAGTCGAAATAACCTTCTGTGAAATTAAAAGCAAAGGTCTCAACATTAAAAGTGCAGGAAAATTGTCACTGTTCAGCACAGAGGACAGAGAAGCTATGCGGATGGAGTAGACTCGAGATGAAATAATATGGAAGGCATAGATAACATTCCTTCGAAATTCCCAAAATCATTCGAGGAGTAGCACCCAAACAATTATTCATGTTGATGTGTAGAATCTATGGGAAAGGAGACATACCAACTTATATTCCGCAAAGTATTATTCACACAATCTGAAGATAGATGGGGCAGGTAATTACGAGAATTATAAGGCAATCAATTTAGTATATCATACGTCCAATTTGGTGCCTACAAGAACAGAAGAATAAACAAGAAAAGTCAGATACTGTTAGATGACTTTAGGAAAATAACGGCACTAGAGAAGCAATTCTCACGTTACGTTTGATAGAGGTAAAGAGTTAAGTAAAATCCAGACATGTTTATAGTATTTGAAGTCCTAGAAAAAGACTCCTAAAACGGCAAATTGTGCTAAATGCTGAAGTTCTTAACAAAATAGGGGTAAAAAGCAGCTGCTGCTTACACAAGGTTTCACTCTCCTATTCACCACAGGACGCAATCAGAATACCCACACGTCTGTGGTTAGAGAAAATTCTATCTGCAAGTGTTCCAAACGTTTCCTGTAGCGTGTCTCTGAGATGAGATGTGGGTATTCACATAATGGGGTATGGGAGACGATCTAAGAACATCTAGGTTTTCTGGCTCACCGGTCCTATGACACATATCATAAGTACAACAACCAAGAGGGAAGAAAAAGACGATAAGAAAAAAGTACTGCGATTATAAAGGTAATAAGACAGAAATTTAATTGTTCACTGGCATTATTCAGTATATAAACTCAAGATGCAATGATGGTACTAAAAGAAAGGTTCGAGAGTTGGATGGAAATTCTGTGTGAAAGAATGACAAAGATGGGCTTCATTGATGAAACTGCTATCATAAATGAGAAAGAGGAAGAAATGCAGGACGTGTTGAATAGGAATAAGTCCATCAAAGACACATTGTGAATTGAGATTCAAGTGGAGAGAAACGATAGTAATGCAGGGTTTCAGAAATGAGCTTACCGATAAACGATAAACTTAACATCAAAATTGGGTATGTCGAAGTGGACTTTGGAAGCAAAATAACACATGTCGACTTACGCAATCAGAAGAAAGTAAGCAGAATAGCACAAATTCTTGACTAAAGGAAACAGGGGCCTTCATTTGAGGGAGAATTTTGAGGGAATGTACGTTTTGATTACAGCACTGTAAATAAGTTGATCATGGAATGTGGGAAACGAGAAGAAAAGAGAACCTTAGCATTTCAGATGTGGTGACATTAAAGAATGTTAAAAATTAGGTAAGATAAGAAATCAGGACGTTCTTCTCAATTTGAGCGAGAGGAACATGTGGAAAACATTGACAGCAAGAAGGAACACGATGGTAGGAAATGTCTCAACGTATCAAGGAATAACTTCCGTGATACTTGAAGAAGTCGTAGAGATGACAAAGACTGGAATGAAAACTACAAATAATGAATGATCTTGGGTGAAGTGCTACTCTGATTGTGATATGAAGAGGTTGGCACTGAACAATAATTCGTTGCGGGCCGCATTAAACCAGTCAGTAGTGTGATGGAAAAATAAAGTACGTTCCTTATTTTCATGGACCGTACATGTCATCACAAGAGCACTTTAAGGTGCCAACAAGGATGACTAGGTTTTCCGTAAGGCAGAGTTTACTAGATCCACGGCGAGTGAAGCGTTTCATACTACGGATAAGCTGCGCATACAGGCCATCAGACATGCTCGCAACACCGAAGGTACATCCGGCTCTTACAACCAGTAAATCGGTTGTGCCGGAGCACTGAATCGAGACGTGGAACACTCTATGCCGTACAGCAATTACGAAACTATAGCTTCAACTTATTCTGGGGCTCGGCGGCGAAAGAAGCAACTGAAATTATTTTGAAGGGGGAACTTAATGAAAAGGAATAGCGATCTCAAACTGGACAAAACATGGAATCCCATGCTTTTTGCCTGAAACGTGCAAAGACTTACAATAGGTGTAGTGTGGATCAATTGATGCAGTGCAGTATGGATCGAGTGTCTAGCCATTGATGCGATTTATGTATTGTTCTTTGCCCTTGAACAGCATCTCTGCCCCTTGTGTGTCAATCATCGCGTGTAGAGTGGAGCAAAGGCTGGGCGCGACTGCTGTAGGTTCAGCCTGTAGGTTCACTTGGAAGATGGTCGGAATGTCGCAATGTTTTCTATGGAAATATCATTTGACTGTATCAGTCACTGCGTCACTAAAACATGAAGATGCACAGCAGGAAATGTATTTAAAGAAGTGAAAAAAAAATTGGAAATATTTGGTAAAATCTTATGGGACCAAACTGCTGAGGTCATCGGTCCCTAAGCTTACACACTACTTAATCTAACTTAAACCAACTTACGCTAGGGACAGCACACACACCATGCCCCAGGGAGGACTCGAACCTCCGACGAGGGGTATTAAAGAAGTTTCTCATGTAGAAAAATGAGAAGGAACCATGTGATTGATTTGGCAAAAATTTTCTACCACCAAGATCGCCGAAACATTTGTTTTCAACAACTGGTTTTTACATGCTTTGTTGTCATCTTCTGGTCTTCTAAAGACTAGAAAATGAAAGCAAAGCCTGCCGAAAGCGATTGTCGCTAATAATATTTATGCGATATTGGCTGTAGAGATTTTTGCTAATCAGTTGAAACGTTGCTTCATGACGATACTACCACTCAGATGCTTCGCTGAGATGATTTCAACCAGAACGCTAACACTTGAAATGTATTCGCCGTTGCGATTATGGACAACTATCAGCCGTATAATGGCATGACGGCAGTTAAAATCTGTGCTGGATCGGAACACGGATTTCCCGCTTATCGCGAGTAGACTCCTTACGTTTAAGCTGTCCGAGCACGATTCACAGACAAACCCAAACCTCTGTATATCGTCAACACACTTTACAACCTGCACTTGTACGTCCATTATGTGTATTCCTGCGCAAGGGAGATATTTTGCTTCGAAGTCGCTGGCCATGTGTCGGCGGATAAATACCGGTATGCATGTCTGAAGGAACACGGCATCGTACTTGTAAACTATATAGGCACTGCAGCATCCTTAAAGGAAAAAAGAAAAAAAACTGCCATAGCCTCTTTAACGTACACATGTATCGCACGATATTAGTATTTCCTTTTATGTTCGTAATTAATTTAATTTTTAACTAAAATCATCAAGATATGCCCTGCACTTTATTTTAATACGAAATTAAAAGTTCATGTAAGTACAAACCTGGCATATATTGACAACAACAATAGTTTACATCTAAAATGTAAACAAAACAGCTATTCTCAAACCAGCTCTTCAGTTTTACCTGAAAGCCGGACGATAATACTAGCTCACAATAAAAAGAAAGTGGTGGCAGCTGCCGACAAACTGAAAGCAAGCCGAAGGCAGCGCAAACACTGCAGCAGTGTGCGAGAATTCTCTAAAACTCATAAGAGATTAAGAGGACCGGAGAGAGACATAGGAATGGACGCGGATTAGAGCAGTTCCCTCGGTCTTCGCCTCCATGCAAACCAGGTTCCATACTTGTACCGACGTTCACTATCAATAGTCTCTATATTCACCATCATAGCTGTATTACCTCTCACACTACTTCCACTTCACAAGAATTCCTTAGGTACAATGAGCTATACTACTGACATTTACAAATATAATCAAAACTTAATTTCAGTCCTGTCATAAATCACTTACAAATATTATTGACAATTTAGTTTTATCATCAGTTCTCTTTTAAGCTTACAAAATATACATGGTAATAAGGAAAAATCATTTTTTGAAATGGAATAGACGTTTAAAACAAGAAGAAACGACTATAGAAAGCTGAAGTCGTTGTATGAATGTGTGGTGTCTGTTCTTTCGGGGCTGCGAGCGGTAGCCGCGTGTTTTGAGGCGCTATGTCACGGATTGGGCGGCTCCTACTGCCAGAGGTTCGAGTCCTCCTTCGGGCATCGGTGCGCGTATTGTTCTTGGCGTAAGTTAGTTTAAGTAGTGTGTAAAGTCTAGGGACCGATGACCTCAGCAGTTTGGTCCCTTAGAAATTCGCACACATTTCGACTTATGGAGGAAATGGACAGAGGCTGCGGATAGGCGTGAAACTGCGAGGCGAGCCGAGATAGTCCGTGCAGCTGGGATAACGCTGTGTCTTGGATGGTGCAGTGGTTACCACACCTGCCTCGTAAGCAGGAGGTCCCGGGTTCGAGTAGCGGTCCGGTACACGTTTTCATTCGTCGCTGCCGATTCCGCGTAATGTACTGAAGTGGTTGGTTACACTACAGACTGTTCCACAGCAAAAAATATAAAATCCACATTAATTCTGAATATGAGATGCGCAATTTAAGTAGTGAGACTAACAGCATAGTGTTGATCTGGCAATGCCTGTTAGGCCAGACTTGGAGATGACGCGTATGAACATTTGATACACTATCAGCGCACGTTGGAGCGCGCTAATGTCACGTTGGTTATTCGGAGTGCTTTTTTTACTGAAGAATATTTTCCTTCTGCGTTTTGATAGACAGTGACAGGAATTTCGAGAAAATATGTGTGATCAGATTTTGCATAAGGCAGTGCAAGCGGAAACATTTGTAGAACTTCGTCAGGCATAGAGAGACAGCATTCTATCAAACTTCCTGGCAGATTAAAACTTCACCTCCGCATACGATTTCGTAGTATCTAATCTTACTGCAAATAACCGTAGGTGGACCAGAGATTCCCACTAGCTCTTAATGAATTATTCTTTCCCAGTCCTCTACTTCTATAACTATTACTTCTAGTTACTTTCTTCACATCACCCTGAGGCTGGCGACAATGCCTCCGCCGGCCGAAGTGGCCGTGCGGTTCTAGGCGATACAGTCTGGAACCGAGCGACCGCTACTGTCGCAGGTTCGAATCCTGCCTCGGGCATGGATGTGTGTGATGTCCTTAGGTTAGTTAGGTTTAATTAGTTCTAAGTTCTAGGCGACTGATGACCTCAGAAGTTAAGTCGCATAGTGCTCAGAGCCATTTGAACCATTTTTGAATTCTGCTACCTTTCCTAACAAATATGTGTGTTGCTTTCAGCTTTGACATACCTTGTGTCTGGTTCTGCCAAAGTTTTGTAGACAGCACTCATTTTCGGAACCAACATTCACAAGACCAGAAAACAAAATATATTAATTTAGTTCTTATGTTCAATCATGAGTCATCTCGATCCCGGCTTTTCCTAGCCATGTGACTCTAACGATTAAATGTACAACATTTTGCTAGAATCGTGGCCCTCAAAGTTACACTGTCCACATGTAACAGGAACTAAGTAGTCATGACTTCCCTTACGTCTAAGACGAGACAAATCACCTGGTTCTCTATTCATAATAAAATCTGCCCTTCAAAATGTGTGATCGGCAAAGCTTTTCGACATGCGCAAAATGCATAAACAAATTTTTGGTGATACCATACCAAAGGCCATAGGTTCAGATGTTGATCTAAGAAGTTGATGATTTGACGCTATTATTAGATGACCCATGATTATCAATCATCGGAGAGTGAAAAGAGACATCAGGAAAATCACAGATAATTATAATAAACTTCTTTATTCCGGCTGTGCCGGCCGCGGTGGTCGTGCGGTTCTAGGCGCTGCAGTCGGGAACCGCGGGACTGCTACGGTCGCAGGTTCGAATCCTGCCTCGGGCATGGTTGTGTCTGATGACCTTAGGTTAGTTAGGTTTAAGTAGTTCTAGGGGACTGATGACCTAAGATGTTAAGTCCCATAGTGCTCAGAGCCATTTGAACCATTTTATTCCGGCTGTCGACCGTAATACATCAGGAACAGCTTGGTGGATGCATCCGTTGCCTCTCATGCGAAACAATAGATGTCTGACAATGCCGCAAAGAGTGGGGCTGAGTGCGGCATCATTCGACTGCAGCTCTCAGACACGACTCCAGCTACGACGCTGACGACAATGCGGCAGCGCGGCTGACAATAACCCGAAGGTGGTCATGACCTCCATCCAGCTAGCAGGCGGCTCTCTGCTCCGGCGGTGGCAGTTCCCGTAACTCAGGGCAGGCTGCCCCATCCCGTGGTCAAACTGTGGACCCTCTACTGCATTCTGGAATGTCGCTCTGGGTGTCACAGGCTCTTGGTGTAAGTTGTGATACTGAGAAGCGAATATTTTAGTACATGAATGGCTGAGTACTTATACATTCCAGACTCTGTTCGTTTAGGGCTTATGTGGCGACGAGTGAGGAAAGGCTTCCATACTTCAGGCAGCGTATTGCAGCATCGGCTGTTGCTATATCAAGTGCAGCTGCCCCTGCTTCGCAACACCTGTAGCTTTGCTTTGCTTCGCAATGCACTTCTGCTCTGGCGTATTTTTCGACCAAATACAGTCGATACGCTACAACATGCTATATTTATCTTAATTAAATAGCGGTTGAACGAAAGGAATCAGGAATGAGGTGCTTTGAAGTGTTAGCCAAAGGAAAGAAAACGTCGCAGTAAGACACACTGCCTACTCCTCAGTGTCATGTGTCAAGAAAAATCAGCGTAATGAAAAAGCTGTGTAATGTCAACGGTTGGCGTTCTGTAATTTATTTCAATATGTGTGTTCTTTAATTTCGTTTGCATAATGCTATACGCTTATAACAAACGTAGAACAGAACTGCGTGCTTATTTCATTGCACTTGCTGATACAAATTGTGAATGTAATCACTAGCAAATTATTCCTGTACTTACACATAAGTTATTAATTGGGATCAGTATATTCTTGTTAATTGTATTACAAACTTTGGACAGGCGTGCAGATGAAGCTGAGATTAAATACTAATTATACTCTGGGTCCTGATCACACTTTAATTAAACGTTTTATTACTGAAACCACCGTATGGTACCTACGAATTTAGAAGTGCAAAACAATAATTATTTGGGCAACTTACCTACTTTTTTCCTTTTTTTGGTCGTTTAACACAGGTCATATAGTTTATACAGTGCTAGGAATAAGAATAAGGGAAACACCTGTCTCTGCATTACCTGAGGTTGCTTGTGGTAGCGTATATTGGCGATAGTGCACAAAGTTTTGAGTTACTGGATCAGTTGATGTAAGTCTCTCAGTCTCCCAGCCTCTTACTTTTCAGCAGGATATGTAACTGCTCCATAGAGGAGAAAATATCGTCTCCTTTTGTTGAGAACAGTCATTCGAAAGTACTACTGTGGCATCAGCTTCAAGGCGGAAAATGGGGAGATGTTGTATAGTAGATTAAGTGTTATGAGGTAGAAGAGCTTTGGTCCAAATTTAGTTTGATTTTAAGTACAAGCAAACTCTCATTCTGAAACAGTGTATTTTGATTTCAGTACATATGGCACCGCAACCTTACACTGGATTGTCACATATGTGAAAGGTGTAAATTCACTACAGAGGGAAAAAGCACAGCGATACAGTCTGAAGAGCTGTTCCATATTCTGTGTTGCATGGAGATGTGAGACATCTTCCGGGCTGCGCGGCACCCTGAAAAGTGTCGCTTTGGCGGAAAGGCAAGCCGCGGAGTGTTGCGAAGTTTGCACTGGTTTCTAAGGTACACATGCTTCGACATTCCCATAGCGTTCGGTAGGTACAGACAGACTGCATTTATAATGTTAGTGTACGTGTTCAACTTTATGCCAACCACTGATTTTGCAGTGTGTTTAGAATCATTGGAACCATTTTCCACAATAAATCCATATTTGTGCCTGTAACGTAAAGAAATAGCTGTTTACGACTTTTGTGGTTCTCATAGTTCTCAGATGCAGGAGGATACCGTGTCTCTTAAATGGAAGTATTAGAAACTCTTACTCTTTGCAGTAGTGCTTCCAAACTATGATCACTGTGTTTTTATATTTTGTGCTTGCAGCAATTCACTAATGAGGTAAGGAGAAAGAATCTGCAAAACGTACCACACAAGAAATATATCTTATCTTTATTCTGTCTTTAGTGTACTGAGTGTACTGACTAGTACAGTTCAAATCATATGTAAAAATCGAATAGCGAGCAACGTATACCTAGGATAGTATTTCCTCTGTTGGTCTCTAAGCAGTAGTGAGAAATACGCCGCTACGGTCACAGGTTCGAATCCTGCCTCGGACATGGAAATGTGTGCTGTCCTTAGGTTAGTTAGGTTTAAATAGTTCTAAGTTCTAGGGGCCTGATGACCTCAGCAGTTAGGTCGCATAGTACTCAGAGCCATTTTTTGAGAAATAGGTTTGAGGAAGAAATTTCTGTACAACAGAGTTTCTCTTTCAGCGACAGATCAAGTTAGCTGAATATCATTTCCCAAATAAGCAAGACTTTATGAAAGTTTAGTGCACATTAGGATGGCTCGTATAAGACACTTTTTGAAATCGTTAATACATTTCTATTATCATGGGCTGTCCCCTTCGTTGCTTCCATTCCATGTATAAATGAAGTGTGTTACATTCGAGTTCAGTGGGATGACGGCAAAGGGTGGGCCTTCAGAATCGAAAAATCAGGACAAAACATTAAACTCTCGACTACATAAAATATTAATTCTGCATGACAGTCGTTTACTTCATTTTCCATGTCTGAATGCGTTCCCATTCAAAAATCTCCTTGCTTAAATAACGTGAGGAGTCAATCATTTTAGAATAGATAGACAGAAGGCAAAGCGAGCCTTGCCGTTTCATTTCTCGGTCCAACGCAGTCCACCTTAGTATTTTTGCACTTTTCAGGGAATGCAGTAGTCGCAACAGGTGCTATGTTTCCGTCTTCAGTTAGTTTTCAGGAAATAACACATTTACTTTGGCTTTACCCGCATGAAGCAGTTCATAGTAAACGAAATTTTCTCAAACAAACGTTGACAACTTGTGGGTGTCTGAATTAACTGTTAATCAAACTGCTACGTAGAAGTAAAGATTTATTGGGGAAAAGTGCCTATTCCGTACCGCAGCTGAAAAACTGTATACAGAGATAAGTAATTTTCTATCAGTAATCGAAGCAACAAAATTAAACAGAATTTTCAGAAATGAAAGGAGACTTGTGGACATAGCGCGTGTTAATGCTTAGCATTGAAGACGATAGCCAGATATTGCTCAACAAATAATTGAAATCAATAAATGGACGAACGAACACGTTGGGCATAGAATCGATCGATAGCCTGAGGAACAGAGCTTCTGAACAAGCAGAAGCTGCAGTGAAGAGGCAAGATTGAAGTGAAAATGAAATTCAACAAGTCAATAAAATGAATTTATGCGCTTGTGATTCAAATATTACACACAAATGTACTAGAAATCAAAAGGAAAGTAGAACCAACTATTCATTCAGAGTTGGAATTATACTCAGAAAACTGTCTTTTAAATCAGAGAAGGTAAAAACTGCCATGGGGAGTCTCGCTGAATGGAAATTTTAATCTTACTTTGAAGGAATAGTTTTTGACAACGTAGCTCAAAGACGAGCACTTAGAGGTAATATGAATGCGTGATATCTATTCTTTCGGACATGTCCGACAGAACAGGCACCACGCATTCACATAATTTGATTGGCCTAGGCGAACAAAGGATTCACCTTCTTCAGTGCGGATGCACAAATATGTCCGACCTCCTGTGGGAGTCTCAGAGGGGGAATGTGCAGGAAATGGACAGGGATTGCTGATAGGTAGAGCGCGATGGGAATGTGAATCGACCGTGAGGCGTGCCGAGATCTTACGAACAGTTGCAATACCCCTGTATCCCGGATGGTGCAATGGTTGCTGCACCTTTCTATGCCGGCACGGGCAGCTCAGCGTGTTCGTCAGAGAGGCCCTGGTCCTCTAAAATGAAATAAAAACTGAGTAGAGGAATCAGCGATCAACTTGAACGGATGTCCTGTGACGTCTGCCCAGACCAAACGCCAGTAAAAGAAAAATAAAACGAAAAGAAAACAGGCCGAAGGTCGAGTGCTCGAATCTCGTTTCGATGCACATTTTCACTCGTTGCCGCTAACTCCGCGTAACGTCCCGAAAATGCTGAGAGCAGTGCTCTCCTTCCTTTCCTCTCTTCCCCTCTCCACCTTCAATTTACACAGAACTCAGAACTTTTCGTTTTTTTTTTGTTTTTTTTTTTTTTTTTGGAACAGACTTGTTCTTACGCTCTGGACGATGGAAAGAAGAAATTATTTTCAGAAATGGTTGTGATATGAAGGTGAACTGTAAGAATATAGAAAAAACTACTTAAGTCTCGAAAAGAAACTTTTTGTTTGGAGTCGAAGTCAATGAACTTCGAACTGTAACTTAGAACGAAAAAGTCAGCAACACAAGGAGCAAGTCGATACACCACTACTCACAGATTTTTTTTCCGTCTATTTTGAGAGAATAAAATGCTAGAGAAGATTTTTTAAACGCTATTTCGTGAACAAACTGTCTGTGCCTGTGCACGGTGGTTTGGGAAAGCGTTTCTATTTTTGAAGATATTTATGTTCCGTGATTAATTTGAATTAAGGCTACAAGAAGAGAATGAAATTTGAGTTTCGTGCATTTAACGAGGAGCCGCGGTGGCTCGCTCCGAGCAGGCAGTCAGGAAGGGGCGTGCTTGGCCGTATATTGCGGCGATTGCAGGTGTGTTTTGCTGTGGGTCTGGCAGTGTATTGGAATTGTTGCTGTGTTTATCTTGCCGCCGTGGATTTGTCGCATTTTTTCTTACACGTAAGCGTCTTAGCTTCTTCTCGCATCAACCGATAGCTGTTTATGGGCAGACCTGAAGGTGAAGATTTCTACTGTTTGGAAACTAGGGTGTAATACATGGGTATACGCTTATTCTGTGCTTTGTGCCCGCTTCTGCCTGAATGGTTTCTTGCTCGTTGTGTGAAGAGGGAAGTGACCTCTGAATTATTTTGAGGCGTTTGACCCCTGATATATTTAAAATATGTTATTGCTTCTCGAGACTAGTATGCGAGCAGCTTGATTCACTTCTTAAAAGATATTGCTTTACGTAAGGAACAGCTCCTTGTCATACTGAATGTAAATTTACGTGCTGTGGCTTGTCTAATGTTGCATTTTAGTGTGTTTTAGTGTTGCGTACGGAAGTCCGGTAAGACTCAGTGTGTACACGGCGTCAGTGTGCAGTCGTGTCGATTGATTTTCAAATGGCTCTGAGCACTATGGGACCTAAATTCTGAGGTCATCAGTCTCCTAGAACTTGGAACTACTTAAACCCAACTAACCTAAGGACATCACACACACATCCATGCCCGAGGCAGGATTCGAACCTGAGACCGTAGCGGTCATGCGGTTCCAAGCTGAAGCTCCTAGAGCCGCTCGGCCACTCCGGTCGACGATTGATTTTCAGGACGTGTTATTTTGCCCATCTGTCTGCTGGTGAGAGCGGGGAAAACTGTAAGCCAGAGGCAAATTTATAACTCCTCTGAGTATGTAAGCCTTACTGAATTTCAGTCTGTGACATACGCCCTCTTAAGACTCTGAGCTGTTTGCAATTTTAAGGTTTTATGAAGTTTCTTTTAGTTCCTAATTGCTAAGAAAGGTGTTTATTTGGAATTACCAGTCATGCTTATCTGTGTTCTTAAGGCGAAAAATTGAAGACACGCTTTTATTTAGGCTGATTTGTTTGGTATGCTTGTTAGCTCAACCGCAAGCAGGGTGTAGGAAATATTGTTTCAGCGTCACTGTAGATAGACAATAGCTGTGAAATCTGAATTTTCTCTTTTTGGGCGTTATTTGGACAATTGTTCGCAATAAAATTTTGCACTTTGGTTACCGAGCGTCTCCTGCTCGCACGTGAGATTTGTTCTTCAGCAACAAGTTTGTAGTTCCAGTGCGCCTGACGTATTTGTTATTCAGAGATATAGATAAATTTCGTGCCTTGCGTGTGTGGCCTGGCCGGGCCTTGTATCCAACTGAGCAAGTACGACTGCCTTTCGGAGTGATCGGTCGGTGGCACCGGCTCCTTGGTATCCGGACATCCGGACAGACAGTCCACACATTGGAAGTGTCAGCCAGCGTGTTTAACGATGGACGGGCATCCCCATCCTATAATTAAATCCTAACGCTTGTAATCTGCGGCCTCTACAGAGAAGTTAATTTTCGGTAACTCTGAAATCTTGACTAACTGTCTCATTTGTCTATTTGTATTTTTTATATGTAAATTAGCCTCGGCCTTTGAAAACCTTTGGGGCCGGGGGGGGGGGGGGGGATTAGCGATAGTCACAAATATTATTGTTATGATCTTTTAATTTGTATGTGTGGTGATCGTATGTAACTAATGTTGCATTCTGTTGCACCTTACATAAGAAGAATGTGTATGTAGCCTCAATCATGATTTCAGAGATGTGATTATATATCGTCAAGAACAGAAATTTTTTTCAAGGTCTTGGCCTAATTCCAAGCTGTGTAACCAGTCCATGCTTCTGTCTTTAGCTTAAATCATAGCCTGTACTTGCTCAGAATGTTTCAAATGCTTCTAAGATTTTCCTTATCACCAAGTTTGGCCCAGATAATGGTTATTAGAGCCCTTTTAAATTATTTCTATTATTTAATCTGTCACATTTATTTTCGAAATTTATTTGTTGGTACAATAAAATTGTACTCGTAATTTTGGTGAAACGGTGAAAGTCGTTGAGAAGAAAACCTCTGGGGAGCAGTCTTCCCATTTGGGCCGTCTGCCGGGTGTCCTTTGGAATTGAATCTCTGGGTAAATGAGAGTGGTCTCAGACACGTAGAGGACATGATACATAATTTTCTCCAAAGCGATCAACGAAATCATTGTGCGCTTCATGCTGTATCCGACAATTATCATACGTTTCCAGTCGATAAAAAGAGATTTTATTAACGTAGAAGAAATTTTAAAATAAAGTCTGAGTTTGTTTTGGAACGTGAATTCCATGAATGGCTGCAAATTGCCTACAAGTAGCCGAACACAAACATTTTCCGTGGAAGATCGATTATCAGTGGAAGATAGATTCAGTTCGACTACAGGACCCAGTCCATTCCGTGTAGACACACTTCACTCCATTATGGAGCCACCATCAGCTTGCACAATGCACTGTTGACAATCTGAATCCAAGGGTTTTCGTGGTGCCTATGCGGCAGTCGAATCATACCATCAGTGCTTACCAACTGAAATCGACACTCATCTGACAAGGCCACGGTTTTCCTGTCGACTAAGGTCCAACCGATATGTTACGAGCCCAGGAGAGGCATTGCAGACGATGTCGTGTTCTCAGCAAAGGCACTCGCGTCGGTCGTTTGCTGCCATAACCCATTAACACCGAATTTCGCCCCACTGTGATTCATCGAACGTCCCACATTGATTTATGCGGTTATTTCACGCGGGGTTGTTTGTCTGTCAGCAGAGACACCGCAGCTGTCGGTCGTTAAATAAAGGCCGTCGGCTACGGTGTTGCCGTGATGAGAGGTAAGGCATGAAATTTCATATTCTCGGCATACTCATGACACAGTGGATCTCAAAATATTGGATGTATAAAAATTTCAGAAACGGAGTGTCCCATGCGTCTATGTCCAACTACCATTCCGCGTTCACAGTCTTTTAATTACCATTGTGCGACCATCACCATGTCGGGAACCCTTCCACCTGAATCACATGAGTACAAATTGACAGCTCCACTGATTCTCTGCCCTTTTATACGCTGTGTACACCATACTACCGCCATTTGTGAAAGTGAACATCACTGTCCCACGAATTTTGTCACTTCAGAGTATTGCTGTCTTTATCCTTACGCTCCATTTATATACCTTTATTACAGTGTGTCGATCCTCTGTTCCTTTGTGTGACCTGTCAAATATTAATACGTTTGCTGTAAATGGCTGAAGACTAATGAATAGATATAGTGATACTATTCGCCAACGGCTTTGCCGCAGTGGTAACATCGGTTCCCGTCAGATCACCGAAGTTAAGTGCCGTCAGACTGGGCTAGCACTTGGATGTGGGACCGTCCGGTCTGCCGAGCGTTGTTGGCAAGCGGGGTGCACTCAGCCCTTGTGAGGCAAACTGAGAAGCTACTTGACTGAGAAGTAGCGGCTTCGGTCACGAAAACTGCAAACGGCCGGGAGAGCGATGTGCTGACCACATGCCCCTCCGAACCCACATGCAGTGATGTCCCTGGGCTTGGAGGATTAAACGGTGCCCGGTGTGTACCGTTGGGCTTTCCAAGACCGGACGGAGCTAATGCTAAAATTTAACATTTAAAGAGTAAAGTGGAATAAGGTATTCGAAATCACGAGTGCTGTAGTGATGACGCGGAATAGCTTGGAGCATCCAACGCTATGGGATATGTTTCATACCTTGTCGACAAAGACGTCTTTAGAGACGGAGCAGATGGTCGGATCGGGAAAAGATTTGGAGGGATGTCGCTCTTGGCCATTTTAAAAGAACCACCCTGACATTTACTTTAACCGACTAAGGAATTGACGGAAAATTTACATTTCGTTTGCTGGACAGTAATTTGAACCACTATCTTCTTGAATTAGAGTCTAGAGACTTTTTAAACTATATTGATAAAGTCTGAGCACAAGAAAGATAATAACATACATGAGTAAACGTGCTCGGTTGGTGCGTTAGTAAAGAGATAACATCATACTGTGGAGTGAATAAACATTCCAGGCACTATTGCAAGTGGTGTTTATCTGGATATGTCATATTGTACAGCTTACGTCGCATCAGCCTCCCTTGTCCTTCCAATCATTTGACAAGGAATCTACCCATATCGGGTGTGAAGAGTAGGGAATTTGGAGCAGAAGTATTTAAATGAACGTGGCGTGATGCTGCTCCAGAGATTACAGGTGCTGAGTAAGGCGAACCTGAGGGTTGTGGACCGCGTTTACCGTCGCGGTATAGTGAAGCATCCTTGCGTGTCGTCGGTCCACAGACAAGACATTGAGGTAACTAATGCGATGAAATCCTTTGCCGTTGTTGGGTTGGGTAAGTATTTCCATGGTATCTCGCATTTACTCTTGAAAGCATATTCCTGATAGGTATGGCATGCACGTGTGTGTAACTGTAACTACGTGGCGAACCGCATTTATTTTTGTTCCTTCGCCATTTTGTAATTTACGAGAAGTAACTAGCACTCGTTGTCAGCTTCAGATGAAATACTACTGTCGATAAATTCTTTGAAACACTTTGACAACGTCGCTTCAGCAAAACACAACGGACACATCCATTTTAGGAACCACTACAAAGAAAGCAACGCTGCAGTTCAAATTAAGACTTGATGAATGATATTGTGCGATGTGTGCCACAGTAACGATAGAAGAACTTTATGCTTATAACACCAGTAACTGTTAACATGACTCTCCTAGCATCATAACAGCACACAAAGTTCGTTTGATCACCTCATCTTAAACATTAACATCGAACCAATTCCTCTGCTACGAAAGTAACTACTGAGCACAAAATGCGTGTAAAGAATAGAATCTCAACGCAAGTAATGCGTTGGGAATACTTAAATGATACATCTCTTTGGAAAAGAAAGGTTTAGCTTGACAGTCTCTATTGCTTATACACAAATCAAAAAAAGTTTTGCAATACCCCGGTACGCAGAACTCCTATAGATAGACGTTGACTGTGGATATTGTATCACAGACACAGTCCATTTGACTGTTGAGGGATGTCACTAAACCCACCCAAAGATGTACATAACCATGCATGAACAGCGTATATTACACAAAGAGTTCCGACAGCCGATCAGTTCCGGTCATTCCACCAGGAAGGAGGTACACGTCTCGTGTTATCTGTAACCATGCCTAGACGGCCAATACCGTGGTCGATCGCGTCTGCATTGTTACTTTGTGCCAGGGAGCGCTCTTAAAATGGGAAGTGTCGAGGTGTCTCGGAGTGAACCCAAGCGATGTTGTTCGGACATGGAGGAGATACAGAGCGACAGAAACTTTCGATCACATTCCTCGCTCAGGCCGCCCAAGGTCTACTACGACAGTGAATGACCGCTACCTACGGTCTATAACTCGGAGGAACCCTGACAGCAACGCCACCACATTGAATAATGTTTTTCGTGCACCCACAGGACGACTCAAACAGTGCGCAATAGGCTGCATGATGCGCAACTTCACCCCGACGTCCATGGCGAGGTCCATCATTGCAAGCACGACACCATACAGCGCGGCACAGATGGTGCCAACAATATGCCGAATGGACCGCTCAGGATAGGCATCACATTCTCTTCACCGATGAGTGTCCCTTATGCCTTCAACCAGACAATCGTCGGAGACTTGTTTGGAGGCAACCTGGTCAGTCTGAACGCCTTAGACACACTGTCCAGCGAGTGCAGCGAGGTGGAGGTTCCCTGCTGTTTTGTGGTGGCATTATGTGGGGTCGACGAACGGCGCTGATGGTCTTGAAAGTCGCCGTAACGGCTGTACGATACGTGAATACCATCTTCCAACCGATAGTGCAACCATATCGGCAGCATATTAGCGAGGCGTTCGTCTTCATGGACGGCTATTCGCGCTCCCATCGTGCACATCTTGTGAATGACTTCCTTCAGGATAACGACATCGCCAGACTAGAGTGGCCTGCATGTTCTCCAGATATGAACCCTATCGAAAATGCCTGGGATATATTGAAAAGGGCTGTTTATGAACTACATGTTCCACCAACCACTCTGAGGGATCTACGCCGAATCGCCATTGAGGAGTGGGACAAACTTGACAAACAATGCCTTGATAAACATGTGGTTAATTTGCCACGCCGAATACAGGCATGCATCAGTGCAAGAGGACGTGCTACTGGGTATTAAAGGCACCGGTGTATACAGCAATCTGGACTACCACCACCTCTGAAGGTCTCGCTGTGTTGTAGTACAACATGCAATGTGTTGTTTTCATGAGCAATAAAATGGGCGGGAATGATTTTTATGTTGATCTCTATTCCAATTTTCTGTACAGGTTCCGCAACTCTCGGAACCGAGGTGATGCAAAACTTCTTTGATGTATGTTTTATAAATTGTGGTTGGTCAGGACATCACAAATCTTAATGATATAAAATTGTAATCTTTGATTAATCAGACCTTAAGATGATCACTTAGTACTAGCAATCATTTCTAATAAGTGTGAGACAGTGAAAGTATTTCTTTAATGCAACGAAATGTTGCCCATTATCAATTTATGAAAAGTTGCTATTCAGAGACACCCAGACAACGTTAACGCAAAGGAAAGTCTACAGCGATACGAGGAGATTTCATATCTGGACTTCGGACTGCCCAAGATATAATATGTTCCGAAGACTCCAGTTTACATCCTCGTGTATCGCTGAACTTATTCATTCACGCCGAACACCAAACTGGTACCTTCCAACCATAAAGCTTGTTGGAAGTTTGTTCTCAATATCTGAATCGCCGTAAATGGGGTTAAACTTCCAACAGTGGTTTGATAAGCGTGTGGATGAAATATCAATTTGTCTCTGGGCTCAACATCGGTTATCGAGCCATCAAGCTAGATACTAGGTAACAAACTATCATTTGATGTTTCCTTTAATCTCGTAGATGTATGAATCAGTTAATTTGTTAGTATTGTTGCTAACTGTTCGGGATTTATTTCCACCAATAACGATAACTTAATGGCGACGTGTCATATTAGATAGTTTCTGTATAATTACGTCCAGTCTCCTCTAAGTGCGTGTTTGACTCACCATAGCAATAGGAATTGGGTCATAGATATCTGTTCTAGTGGTCTCTGTTCTTCTGCTGATTTGTTAACACTCGCACATGTCACAAGGAGTGCAGGTGCTGAGCAATTTACTGTCAACTTGCAGTGACTGCTAATGTCTTAAAAACGCACTATGGGCTGTTGACTACTGTAACTTTTTGGTAAAAGATACTTCCGGTCGTCAAAATTACAACGCCCTGAATCAGACATGGCTTCAAGTGCACTGCATATTTGAGCATGGTAGGCAAAACTGCAAAATATACTACGAGGTTATGATTAAAGTGCAGCTACTCAAAGAGGCCCATACGTCAGCGAAACTTGGTAGATATTCTAATCCGTTAATGCAGAATCGAGGTACACTGGAGAAATAGTTCCAGTTGTGGCCACCAGGTGCAAAGGGGGCATTGTGAATGTAAGGAAGACGTTATGGATTAGGAACGGGACTTGCTCAGAAAAGGTCAAAAATGAGAAAGGCATAATGTTTATTTTATTATTAACTGTCACTTACATAATTGGTGCCATATGAGCACCGGAGACGTCGACGAGATGCTACACCCGTAAAACGAGCTTATCAAAAGTTGCTCGCAGCAGTTCCGGTGGAATCTGAGCGTACGAAGAACGTTATGTTAAACAGATGTGGGTGAACGACATAAAGTGTTGGCCCATCTTTCATGAGAAGCAGAGGTTTTCGAACAGCTGCGTTCTTCCAAAACAGGTATCACATGCATGCAAGGAGGCATCGAAAATACGTCACGATACACCTGGCAGAGCCTTTGAGTGTATTCTCTTCTGAGAAGAACGTATCCAGAATAAAGGTTAGTCTACATCACACAGCTGACGTACGGCGCCGTCAATGGCTCTTCATGCACAACGCACAGTTTAACAGTACCTCGAATTCGGGAGTTCTGTGCATTCACTGCACTCTGTAGCGTAAAATGCGCTTCGCCACTCCGTGCAGTACTGCCGGGCTACATGTCAGCAACTTCGATCCGTGCCAGAAACCGAAGAGGAAAGTCAGAACCCTGCAGCGAATCATGAGATTCCAGTTGCTGGATCGTCTGGAACTTGTACGTCTACAATGTGAAACAAACCGCTATATTTTCTGTAATGTTGACCGCGGGATGGACACTTCTCGTGACACTGCAAGAGTACAGGCACTACCCCAGTTCTATTGCTGCATGATCTCTTGCAACCTTGTCAACACCCTTTCCTTCAAGATTAGTCTTGTTTGCTAACTTATTTAATATCTATATGCGTTTCTCCCTTTTGGGGCATCACCAGATTGTGCAAAAGTAGCTGGATATAAGACCCATTCATCGTAAAGCAATGACAAATGGCACTTTATATCCAACTACATTTAAAGAATGTGATGATGCCCGAAAAGGGCAAAACGCGCCATTGCCATCAAATAATTTCGCAACCAAGTCTATTATATCCTCAAATACACTGCCGTTTGTGAAAAGTGCAACACCGAGAATGAATTAACCGAATAGCCCCACACTTCGTGGAAGTGGCGACCGGCGTGAAAGCAATACGTGATACGTTTAAGAGATGGGGTACACGTAGGCCGAGCAGAGGCTTCTCGTGTCGGTCCCACGGGATCGCTGTTGTGCCCAGTTTAGTCGGTGCAGAGCTGAGACACAAGGTGGAAACAATACAGTGAGTGCTAGTATGCCTCGTCGACGTCAGAGGGAGCCATATCGGCATTATCGGCATGTGAGCGAGCTCGAACGGGGCAGATTGATCGGTCTCTGGGAAAAGGGGATGTCATTCCGTGACATTTAGGGTCGCACAGGGCATGCTGCTACGACAGTGATGCGTATGTGGAAGCAGTGAATAGAGGAAGGTCGTACGCAGCGACGAGCGGGCTCTGGACCACGGAACATGAACACCAGACGGGATGACAGTCATCTTGTCCGCATGGCCATTACGGACCATACACCGTCATCCAGTGTTGGGTAGTCACAGGAGCACTGCAACAGGTGTGAACGTGTCTGCATCGACGGTTCGGCGCCGTCTGCTGCAAGTTGGACTGGTTGCACGCATGCCATTGCGTCGGCTTCCATTGTCCAGAAACCACAAGTTCCTGAGACTGCAATGGGCACGTAAATAATGTTACTGGCGTACTGAGTGGCAACATGTAATCTTTTCAGATGAGTTCCGCTTCATCGTGTCCTCCAGTGATGGCCGCATACGGGTCCGGCGGTACCGTGGTGAGCACAACCAGGAGGGCAGCATTGTGGAACGGCATAGCGGACAAACACTAAGTGTGATGGTTTGGGGCGCCATTGGTTACAACAACTGATCTCGCCTCGTACGTATTGCGGGCACTTTGAACAGCTACCGGTACCTAACGGAGGTTATGCAGCCTGAGGTACTCCCCCTGCGTCAGCCACCTCCACAGGTCAAATTTCAACAGGACAATGCGCGGCCACGAATTGCGAGGAATGTGCAGGCCCTCTTCGAAGAGCGACGGGTACCATTTGCTCCCAGGCCCGCACGTTCGCCAGACATATCGACCATAGAACATGTCTGGGATATGGTTGGTCGGCACTTGGTGCGTCACGGTCCTCCATTACCCGGTCACGGAATTGTGGGCTCGGATACAAATTGCGTGGAGGGAAATCCCTCAGGAACGTATTCAGAACCGTATTGATTCAATGCCACGGAGTGTAGCAGCTCTAATTGCAGCGCATGTGGCCCACACGAAATACTGAATATTAGGGCTCAAAGGACATGTTCAGATTTGAAAAGGTAATCACTTGTTATTTGCCATGTACCTAACCTTTGGTATTAAATTAATTGTATTCATGCGTTTCTTTCTTGGTGTTGCGATTTCCACAAACGGAAGTGCATTTAGTATCTATTTGCTGTAGCATCCTGCCACAGTGGAATGGAGTCATTTTTGCTCGTCAATAACTTCCACTGAGATAGGACGTCTTCCTCTTCCAGGAACCACACCAAGCTCACCTTTGTGTTCGGATTTCGTTATCCTATGCGTACAGGAATCTACGGTTGATATGGGGATGCATGCACCAAAAGAATTAACAACACAGTTTGGCACTCGAAAAGGAACTTCGATTGGATGGCGACTGGCCCCCAGCACTCGACTCGGCGAAACTTCAAAGTTATTTCAATCGAAGTATAAATTATTTATGTATGGAAAGATTACGCAGCCAATTTCTCATGTAGATACAACATTTAAAGGTTTTATTTTGTGCGATGATAATGTTTAGCCGCATGTGAGGAGGATAAACGCCTATCAGCAAGTGGCATATCTACACTGCGGCTTGTCATAGAGCGATATTGCTAATTGAATTTGTCGGAAACACACGTATAAGTAATTTTTTTTTGGTCATCAGTCTACTGACTGGTTTGATGCGGCCCGCCACGAATTCCTTTCCTGTGCTAACCTCTTCATTTCAGAGTAGCACTTGCAACCTACGTCCTCAATTATTTGCTTGACGTATTCCAATCTCTGTCTTCCTCTACAGTTTTTGCCCTCTACAGCTCCCTCTAGTACCATGGAAGTCATTCCCTCATGTCCTATCATCCTGTCCCTTCTCCGTATCAGTGTTTTCCACATATTCCTTTCCTCTCAGATTCTGCGTAGAACCTCCTCATTCCTACCTTATCAATCCGCCTAATTTTCAACATTCGTCTATAGTACCACATCTCAAATGCTTCTATTCTCTTCTGTTCCGGTTTTCCCACAGTCCATGTTTCATTACCATACAATGCTGTACTCCAGACGTACATCTTCAGAAATTTACTCCTCAAATTAAGGCCGGTATTTGATATTAGTAGACTTCCCTTGGCCAGAAATGCCTTTTTTGCCATAGCGAGTCTGCTTTTGATGTCCTTCTTGCTCCGTCCGTCATTGGTTATTTTACTGCCTAGGTAGCAGAATTCCTTAACTTTATTGACTTCGTGACCATCAATCCCGATGTTAAGTTTCTCGCTGTTCTCATTTCTACTACTTCTCATTACCTTTATCTTTCTCCGATTTACACTCAAACCATTAGACTGTTCATTCCGTTTAGCAGATCATTTAATTCTTCTTCACTTTCACTCAGGATAGCAATGTCATCAGCGAATCGTATCATTGATATCCTTTCACCTTATATTTTAATTCCACGCCTGAACCTTTCTTTAATTTCCATCATTGCTTCCTCGATGTACAGATTGAAGAGTAGGGGCGAAAGGCTACAGCCTTGTCGTACACCCTTCTTAATACGAGCACTTCGTTCTTGATCGTCCACTCTTATTATTCCCTCTTGGAGGTTGTACATATTGTATATGACCCATCTCTCCCTATAGCTTATCCCTACTTTTTCAGAATGTCGAACAGCTTGCACCATTTTATATTGTCGAACGCTTTTTCCAGGTCGACAAATCCTATGAAAGTGTCTTGATTTTTCTTTGGCCTTGCTTCCATTATTAGCCGTAACGTCAGAATTGTCTCTCTCGTCCCTTTACTTTTCCTAAAGCCAAACTGATTGTCACCTAGCGCATTCTCAATTTTCTTTTCCATTCTTCTGTATATTATTCTTGTAAGCAGCTTCGATGCATCAGCTGTTCAGCTGATTGTGCGATAATTCTCGCACTTGTCAGCTCTTGCCGTCTTCGGTATTATGTGGATGATGCTTTTCCGAAAGTCAGATGGTATATCGCCAGACTCATATATTCTACACACCAACGGGAATAGTCGTTTTGTTGCCGCTTCCCCCAATGATTTTAGAAATTCTGATGGAATGTTATCTATCCCTTCTGCCTTATTTGACCGTAAGTCCTCCAAAGCTCTTTTAAATTCCAATTCTAATACTGGATCCCCTATCTCTTCTAAATCGACTCCTGTTTCTTCTTCTATCACATCAGACTAATCTTCACCCTCATAGAGGTTTTCAATGTATTCTTTCCACCTATCTGCTCTCTCCTCTGCATTTAGCAGTGGAATTCCCGTTGCACTCTTAATTTTACCACCGTTGCTTTTAATGTCACCAAAGGTTGTTTTAACTTTCCTGTATGCTGAGTCTGTCCTTCCGACAATCATATCTTTCTCAATTTCTTCACATTTTTCCTGCAGCCATTTTGTCTTAGCTTCCCTGCACTTCCTACTTATTTCATTCCTCAGCGACTTGTATTTCTGTATTCCTGATTTTCCCGGAACGTGTTTGTACTTCCTCCTTTCATCAATCAACTGAAGTATTTCTTCTGTTACCCATGGTTTCTTCGCAGCTACCTTCTTTGTACCTATGTTTTCCTTCCCAACTTCTGTGATGGCCCTTTTTAGAGATGTCCATTCCTCTTCAACTGTACTGCCTACTGCGCTATTCCTTATTGCTGTATCTATAGCGTTAGAGAACTTCAAACGTATCTCGTCATTCCTTAGCACTTCCGTATCCCACTTCTTTGCGTATTGATTCTTCCTGACTAATGTCTTGAACTTTAGCCCACTCTCCATCACTATTATATTGTGATCTGAGTCTATATCTGCTCCTGGGTACGCCTTACAATCCAGTATCTGATTTCGGAATCTCTGTCTGGCCATGATGTAATCTAATTGAAATCATCCCTTATCTCCCGGCCTTTTCCACTGTACCCGTGGTCTAGGGATGCCGGCACGGTAGCTCAGCGTGTTCGGTCAGATGGCTACGTGCCTTCTGTAATAAAAAAAACTGACTTAATCGATCATCAACGAACGTAAGCGGATGTCCTACGGCGTCCGCCCCGAGCAGATGCAACGAACAAAAGCGAACAAAATAAGATTTAAAAAAAAAGGGGTAGCGTCTTTGATACATAATCAAAACGTCTTCGGTGCCGGGTTCGATCCTCGCCACTGTCCATATTTTGATAAATAATCAGCATTGGCGGCCGAAGACTTCCGGCATAAGAAGTCAGCCTCATTCTGCCAACGGCCTTGTCAAAGAGGGCGGAGGAGCGGATAGAGGTTCAGGGCACTCTGTTGTCATAGGGGTGGGAAATTGCCCCTAAAGGCGGAAGAATCAGCAATGATCAACGACATGAGGATGCAGAAGGCAAAGGAAACCACTGCATTAAAGACACGTAACATCTATCCACAGGACATGTGGCCTGTAATTGAAGAAGTGTCGTGATGATCTCTCCATTGGCAAAAGATTCCGGAATAGTCCCCCATTCGAATCTCCGGGAGGGGACTGCCAAGGGGGAGGTTACCATGAGAAAAAGATTGAATAATCAACGAAAGGATAACGTTCTACGAGTAGGGGCGTGGAATGTCAGAAGCTTGAACGTGGTAGGGAAACTAGAAAGTCTGAAAAGGGAAATGCAAAGGCACAATCTAGATACAGTAGGGGGCAGTGAAGTGAAGTGGAAGGAAGACAAGGATTTCTGGTCAGATGAGTGTCGGGTAATATCAACAGCAGCAGAAAATGGTATAACAGGTGTAGGATTCGTTATGAATTGGAAGGTAGGGCAGAGGGTGTATATGTAATAGGCGACTTAATCGGTCCCCTACATCTAGCGCTCAACAGAACTGGTAATTGTTCACTTGAGTCGGAATAGGTGTTTATTTGCACAAAGTATCGATGTGGAAAGTGTGATGCGAACTCCACCACCATAGTTAGCACAGCTACCATTACTAGCGGCTTTTCCTATTTACAAGGTAGCAAAGAGAGGTGCACCAATGACACCTCTCGACACAAGAGTGGTACTAGCAACCGTTACGTGACGTGTTGAACCGTACTACAATGATCCATCTTTGAGATATTCGCAACATTACCTCTGAACAAGATTTCACAAGACCGCTTATTACTTCTGATGTTTTGGCATTCCCTGATAAGGATCGTGTTCGACTGCTTGCCTTGTCAACACGATACCCAGATCCCTCACTTAGTGAAAAACGTCTCGCTATGGGTTGCCTATTGATGAACGCTGATACAGATTATCCGCATCTGTGTCATCGAAGTTCATTTCATATCGATGCCCATACGAGTTAGAGTCGTTGTTACCACATTTCGCAGTTCTGTGGACTAAATTTCCCTTATTTTCATCGTCCCAATTCACCTGCAAATTTAATCATGTAAATTTTTATCAAAACTCTATGCATATGCACAATAAGTAGTACAGGGTGTAAAAAAAATGTTCGGCAGAAATTGAGGACACATTCCTCACACATAGACGAAGAAATTATGTTACATGGATATGGGTCCGGAAACGTTTTGTTTCGATGTTACAGCACATTTTCTCCAACGAGTTTGAACGATATCAGGTTGTAAATTTTCACAGTTGGCAAATATGGGCAAACGTCAATCCTTACGCAATTGTTGAAACAACTCATCAATAACGATCTTCGGTCAACATTTGGGCCGACTTTGTTGGTGGTTGTTTGGTAGGGCCTCACTTCCACCCAGGCTGTATGACCTACCTGATGGGTTAGCAGAAGTGCCTTCAGCTATGCGACAAAGCATGTCCTTTAGGCACGATGAAGTAGATCCTCATTTTACTGTTACAGTCCGTCTCTTCTAAATAACAGATTCGGTGACAGATGAATTGGTAAGGAAGCACCAATTGTCTGGCCTCCACGGTCTCCGGACATGAACAACTGGACTTTTATTTATGGGGACGTCTGAAAGCTTTTGTATATGGATTACCAGCACAAGACGTCCAGTCTCTGTGCCCGTATTGTGGAAGGCCGCGAGACGATACACAGTACTCCAGGCACGCATCAGCGCATCCGAGATACACAACGACGGCGGGCTGATGCATGTATCAATGCCCACGGCGAGTGTATAGAATGTCTTCTGTGAGAAAGAGTTTTTTGTGGTACGCTGGTGCGTTCTCTTCGTGTGTGTTTCCGGTTATTAATGAGTTGGAGAAAATGAACTGTAACATGGAAACGAAGTGTTTCAAGACCCACATTCGTATAACGTAATTTCTTCGTCAGTTTGTGAGGATTGTATCCTGCAGTTTCTGCTATATATTTTTGTTACATCCTGTATATTGTTATCTGATACCTTTACTGATGTTGCAGTTTTACTGGTCAGCGGTGTACCTGCTGTAACCGCTGGTAGGAACTGTAGGATGATTCTCCTGTTCGGAAGAGGAGCGACGTATCACATTTCGTGCAGACGTCTGCGCTGGCGCGTAACTGCCGAGAGCGCTGTCATCCGCCGCGCTGGAAGCCTCTTGTTTGTGTTAGCATCTGTGTGTTTGTGTTTGTGTTTGCGCAGCACAGCAGCCCCGCGTCCGGCCTGGACACGGACGCCGTCGTCGCGTCGCCGTGTTTCCTGGCGCTGAGCCCCGCCGTCGCCTCGCCGCTCCAGCCGGGGCGGACGTCCGCCGCGGTCACAGCTGGTGGCTAGCTTGCGACACTCTACCACCCCACAGGGCAAAGGCTTTCCGCAGAAGCCAGAGCAAGACTGGACGTAGAAGAGTAAATTTCTGTGGAAGGTTCTAGTCTGAAATTAATACTATATTCTGCATCTCATTCGCAGAAGATCTCGATGAAATCAGCTCAAATATCTCAGTACAGGCTAAGAACTTACCCCCGTATCTTGTATGAGGGATTGTCTAGCACGGAGTGGATATCTTGAATAATAAATGCGTGGCTCCTCTTGCAAATAACCAATTTGACGACCTGTTTCGTAGCCTAGAAGCCACATCATCAGGTTAAATACGGTGGTGATGATGATGATAAAGTCCCATACTCCTCGACAGAGCGTAGGGGAACGATGCGGGAGATCCGCACCGCAGTACTAGGCGAGGTCCTAGTGGAGGTCGTTTGCCATTGCCCTCCTCTGACCGTAATGGGTATGAATGATGATGATGAAGACGACATAACAACACCCAGTAATCTCGAGGCAGGTGAAATATCATGACATTGACATTAATGTTACAACATGGACGGGACCGAAAATTCCTTGCCTATGAATAAATGACTCAATTAGCGAGACGTCAGGAAAGACGGAAGTATGGGTCCACGGTTCCTCAAGCGTGGCATAAATCCAAACTGATGATACCCTTGAAGAACGGTGGACCCATACTTCCCGCTAATTTTCACTAATTCCGTCATTTACTCATGGACAAGAAATGTTCGTTTCCTTTCGATGTTGCAGCTTCAGTGTCACAAGCACCAAATTTACTCTCACTAAGTATTTTCTAGGCTAAGAAACATTCTAGGCTACGAAAACAGTCATTAAATAAGTTATTTACAAGAGCAGCCAAATGGTTATTTTTGAAGACGTGTAATATAATTTCAGAGCTGTCAGAATACTCCTATCATACAAAAAAAAAAAAAAAATCTAAACGTCACTCCACGGACCACCCCTTGTAATGAAACGAATTGTCAATAACGCCCAAATAATCATCCATCATTGTTCTAGTTCCAAATATTTTTGATGTACTGAAACGGGTTCCAGAAATTTTCAGTCGTGTGTCATTTACCTAATTTAAGAGGATATTTTCTTCTCTGATACGTAGCAAGCTGGACCTGAAGTGGGGCAAAACCGTATGTCTCCAAGATTTGAATGTTATGAAATCAAACGTATAATGGTCCAATCTCAGCAAAAGTTCCCACATTGTTTATTTGGGTGATGTCTGCGTCAAGAAGTTTACCTTTAGAAGTCTTAAACATAGTTCTCTCTATTGAAAAGGGTAAACAACAAAGTCGAGTTATGACAGTATGAGGCAAGCATATTATTATTAAGGCTATAGCAGAACTTTACTTTCAAGTACACGTTCCCTCAACCTCCATCTATAACTTACGTTTCATGTCATCAATAAGGTGTGGTTCAAAATATCTTGGATGAAGTATAATCTCCTGCTCGAAGGGGATGTGCTGAAATATTATTCAGGAGTGTGTAACACTTTTTTCCGCTGTGTTTCTGTTAGCTCTACTCAAGTGCTTATTACACTGCGTTACATATTTTTCCAAAATGCATCACCGCACTACCAACACTCACTACTTTAACCAACAACACAGAAAAGAAATTATATATTTCTTTGCTTTTTCTAAGAACTTGTTAAAGCCTTGTCGACAGTTTCGATCCTCCTATTTTGAAATCACCACTGCCTTACCATACATCTCCTTTAATCCTTCTTCCTTATAGTAATAAAATTAATTCAAACCCATTGAGATCCTCGGGAAAGCCGCCGAGTGTGCGACGTATATGACACAAATGAAAATCCGTCATATTTTAAGAAGAATATAACAACTCCTAATCGAGAAAAGACAGTTGCTTTTAAGCGGGAATACTACTGGACAGTCAGGTTAATAAGTCTTGGTTACAAAATACTGGCGCCACTTCTTTACAGAAGAATGAAAAAAGGACTAGAAGTCGGCGACAGGCAAAATCAGAATGGGTCCTGGGGAATTATACAAACATACGAGTCCATATTAACCCTACAACATATCTGGGGGCTTTCTATAAAATTAATTGGACTACGTCCTTTGAAACTGTGAAGATAGGAGAGGTAAAGTATATGGAGCGACGGGTTTTTCAGAAGTTTTACTGCAAGTAGACTGTATGAAATAAAGTGAAAGCAGGGACTGAGAAGCGCTTTTAGCCTAAGATATTGTTCAATCTGTGCGTTGAGCAAACTGTGGAGGAAATCAACCAGATATTTGAGAGGTGAATTATAGTTACAGAGACGAAAAGAATCTCTGACGTTCGCTGATAACATTTTATTTTTGCCGGAGCGGCAAAGGAGTTGTAAGACTAGTTAAATGTCATGGATACTGTAAAATGGTAATAAGACCAACATCGACAAAAGTAGAACAAGAGTATTGTAAAGTAATCAATTTAAATCAAACGATGCTGATGGAATTTGATGAGACGTTAAAATTCTTAGATGAGTTTCGATATCTGGACAGGAAAACAATTAAATATGACTGAAACAGAGAGGTCACGACTTGGAGAATACGAAGAAAAAAATACGAAAAATAGAAATTGGTTTGCACATAACTAAATTTCAGTGTTGAGAAGTCATTTCTGAAGTTTAGCCTTATATGGAAGTAAAATTTGGGTGATAAGAACTTCATTCAACAAGAGAATAGAAGCTCTTGAATGTTGGTGCTACAGAATAATAATGAAGATTAGATGGATGGAACAAAGACGTAAGGAAGAGATACTGAATAGAACAGAGGAAAATGGGAATTCGTGCCACAGCGTGACTAAAAGAAGGTATCGGACGACAGGACACAACCTGAGACACTGAATAATGTTTGTTTGAACACCACGCATTCATACAGGGTGGTCGGAAATTCTCGTTACAAACTTTTAACGCTTTTAGAGGGGAATGAGTACGTAATATTTTGAATAGGGAGACATGTCCGGAAACGTACCGCTTTCGTGCTACAGACGTTTGAACACATGTTTGCTAGGTAGGTTTTCAACAGGATAGTTATAGTGAGGGGTGCGTAAGTCAGATCGGCTGATGTCATTTGACATCCTATCCTTCCTCACTGACCTAATTGAGCCTCATTCACGCGTCTGTCAGTGTCGGAGCAACATGGATGAGTACAAGTTTGCAGAAAACACTGATATGATCTTCCTGAATGGCTAAGCTCACGGCAATGGAAGAGATGCACATCACCTTTATCAAGGTAGTTCTCCACAACTTCAGATTACATCGCGTACCCTTTTGCCCACAATCACGTAGCGGTTCCGCAGGTGTGACTGTGGCGCTCCAGGGAGGCCCCAGACGCCCAAACTGGAAGAGGCGTTAGTGCATCACGTTGATGAGACCCCGTCAACAAGTACACGAGGGGTCTCATTGTCTATTAATGAGTGGAACTGTAAAACAAGTGATTGACTGGATCACGCCCAGACAACTACTGGTAAAAATGGTCGTTTAGCAACACGTTTTCAAATGGTTGTAGAACGGAAATGGTACGTTCCTGAACATGGGTTCCCATTCAAAATATTATGTACTCACTCCCCACTACAAGTCCAAGCAGTTTGTAACGACAATTTCTGACCTCCCTGTATAAATGGTACGCCTTGATGGACAATGTATCCACAACTTTCAGTGCATAAAGGCATTGTCTTTACTAGTACTTACACATGAGGAGAATGGGGCAAGATCATAGCCCGGAAGAATATGGGAATGCCTCATCCAAGAGAAAAGAAGGAGACAACGAGATTGGTAGAGCATGTTGTTGTTACGTTCGACTCCCAATGAGAATCTAAAATCAGCGATCACGGAGGACATGAACAGGGAGTACAGATAAATGGCACTAGGCTGGAATGTGAGTCGGCCTGGCACCGTGTCGAGATAGTCCGCGCATTTCCGATGGGCATTGTGTGTGGATGGCATAGTGGCAAACGCAACTGCTTAGTAAGGAAGAGATTCCTGGTTCGAATCCTGGACCGGCACACATTTTAACTCGTCGTCCCTGATTCTACATAAAGTCCCGATGCAGCTGATTTCATTATTTTCTTCGCGTTCCTTTGATTTCTCCCTCCCCGCTTTCCCCGTCTCCCACCACTGACCGACAATGGACACATAGTAATCTTTAATTTCGTTATGGAATGAAGAGTGAATGGAAAGATTGTAGAGAGAGACCGAGGCTAAAATACAATAAGAAAGATCAAATGTGTGCGGGATGAAGCAGATATGGAGATATGAACAGGTTCACTTTGGGTAGGCTAGCGGGTAGAGCTTCATGAAATCAGTCTTCGGAAAGGAGACCCAAACAACAATAGGCTCTGCCAATCATCTCGTAGTGTCTTTCCTTTCTCTTGGATCAGGCATTCCCTTATTCTCCCTGGATATGATCTTTCCCCATTCTCCTCACGAGTAAATACTAATAAGGGCTACGCTTTTCAGTTTTTTTTTTCGGTTGATCTTTTTTAATCCCATCTTACTTCATACTTCATTCTAATCTTCCATTTTAGTTGTAATTGTGAGAGCTGTTTGTGTGACATTGTGCGCACTGCGTTGTGCTCTGCTGCTATTGGCATGATCATGTCTCATTTCATATGACGTTTCTGGGCTGGCGGAGCTCCCATTGGCTACACGGCAACCGACGTGACTGAGGGAGTAAATTACTAGTCTACGCAGAGTGCGAAACTATATTCCAAAATATTTTAATTTAATAATGCGATTATTTTGTAATCTGTTTTGCAATTTTATACATTTTGGAACTCTAGGTGGCAAAGTTTTCATTCATATATCGCAGTTTTAATGTGTAGTATTCTCATTATTATCCTTTGTAATCCTACCATGTTAAGACGAGTGTATGCCATACTAAATTTTATGTTTCTTGTGTGAGGGTATCACTATAAGGTAGATATAATGAATATCCGTCAAATTTTTTTGATCTTCCCATGAACTAACTGCCATCATCTGAAAAGTTCTTTTCATTAGCAGGCAACTAATTATTTATTCGTTTTTTATAATTCGACGTTCGTAATGTAAGGAAACTGTTCCATTTCAGAAGTATGATTTTGTGTTAGAATTTGCGTAAAAACGCATTGTATAGAACTTAAATTACATTCACGCGCGTGTTGTTTTGTGGTCTTCAGTCCGAACACTGGTCAGGTGTAGCTCTCCCAGCTAGTCTGTCTCATGAAAGCCTCATCATTACTGCGTTAATAATGCAGATTTGAACAAGCTTACTACATTCATTCCTTGACCTCCGTCTATAATTTTTCCACTACGCTTCCCTCCATCACCAAACTGAGAATCCTTGATGTATTCTGTCAGCCGATACATTTTTTCACTATAGTTCCGTCACAAGTTTCTTGTTTCCTCAATTCGATTCAGTTATTCGATCTGGCCACTTTACCTTCAGCATTCTTCTACAGCATCTGATTTCAAAAGTGAGTATTCTCTTCTTATCTGAACTGTTCACCGTTCACTCATTTACTACATTTAATGGCAACGGCCTTGCCGCATTGGATACACCGGTTCCCGTGAGATCACCGAAGTTAGGTGCTGTCGGGCGTGGCCGGCACTTGGATGGGTGACCATCCAGGCCGCCATGCGCTGTTGCCATTTTTCGGGGTGCACTCAGCCTCGTGATGCCAATTGAGGAGCTACTCTACCGAATAGTAGCGGCTTCGGTCAAGAATACCATCATAACGACCGGGAGAGCGCTGTGCTGACCCCACGCCCCTTATATCCGCATCCTCCAATGAGGATGACGCGGCGGTCGAATGGTACCGGTGGGCCACTCGTGGCCTGAAGAAGGGGTACTACTTTCAGTGTCATTCCTAGTCAAAATCTGTTCTATTGCCCTTGCTTTATTTTCGTAGGTGTTAATATTATAATCTTTTCCTTCCATTTTCAATAACTGCCAGCAACCATTAAAAGCTTGGTTTCAGATGAAACACTGCTTAAACAGAGTTGGAAAGTATTTTTAATAGGTAACTCTTTTTACTCTATGGATCAATATCTGAAGAGGGACTGTTACACCATCTTAAAAAAAAGTCTGTTTTATTTCAGTTTTGACAGCACTTGGTCACAACAATCAAGATTAGGTATTTCCTGTATGATACATTTATTAAAAGAGTATAGCTATGTTTCATTCTGACAGTACATTAACTCTGTAAATATTAGCAGTTCCAGTTTAGTGTAATGTATTCACTTATTTTGTCAGTCTCCTGACAAATGATCAGGGTAGTGAGTATTATATACAAATGATTCATGATTTTTATGTTATACTTTCTGACCCACGAGGATCATCTCATTTCCGGGTCTATAGAACGAAAACTAAAACTAACTGGCCATTCCGATCAACTGCTCTTCCAAGTCGCTGTCCCTGACAACTAGTATCTCATCGGCAAACAACTAACTTTTAATTTCTTCTCCCGGCATTTAAGTCCTCTCTCCCAAACTCCCCTTTGCTCTTTTGCTGCTTGCCGGCTGGAGTGACCGAGCGGTTCTAGGAGCTACAGTCTGGAGCCGCGTGACCGCTGCGGTCGCAGGTTCGAATCCTGCCTCAGGCATGGATGTGTGTGATGTCCTTTGGTTAGTTAGGTTTAAGTAGTTCTAAGTTCTAGGGGACTGATGGCCTCAGAAGTTAAGTCCCATAGTGCCCAGAGCCATTTGAACCATTTTGTTTTCTTTTTTGCTGCTTGCTCAGTATACATGTTGATTAATATCGGTAAAAAGCTACACCCTGTCTCAATCCCTTCTCAATCACATCTTCCCTTTCATATTCTTCAATACTTACAGCTGTAGGATGGTTGCTGTGCAAGTTATAAATAACCTTTCGCCCTTGCATTTTATCACTGGAACCTTCAGAAGCTCGTATTCCCGCCAACAATGGCAATAGCTTTCTCTAAATCTACAAATTCTACAAATGTAGCTTCAGCTTTCTTTAATCTAAGATAAGTCGTAGGTTCAATATTGCCTTGCTTTAGTATTCGTAACTTTGTTGATGAAGTCACTATCTTCAGTATCGATAGTGTCCAACACAAATCAAAGACAGGTTGGTTAGATTACTTTGCGATAATGTCAAGCTCAGGCGAGTTTTCACTATTTTTTGTTTCGAAATATATTTGCCACTGTGAGCTAATGTGAAGGGATTTATGATAAATGTCAAGGGTGTCGATAAATTTGAAAATTAATGATACCGTATGTATCACGGGGTTGCGCAGTCATGAAGTTCAGTTTCATTAATGAGATTGTTTTGATTAATACTGGTTCTAAGCTGCTACTCAGCTGATTTTGTGGGTATTAGCGATGCTATCTGAGGTTTTCTAAATCTATATTTTCCAATTATGTAAACCATAGGCTTATTTTTTCTACTTCTCGATCGGTGTTCTTTATTTGAAAGTTACCGATTTCGGGCAACGTCTTCACATGAGTGTAAGCTGTCGTAATAGAGTTATTAGCTCACTCAGTGTTATATAGTAAACTGATAGTTCCATTGCGACAGGGTACTAGGAAACATAGATGACATTCAAATAAATAAACAGAGACAGACAGACAGAAAAATAAACCTATTCTGCATAAACTAAAGTCGTGGATAACGAAGTTACGACGAATTTGTCCATTTATGCATTTATGTATAGGTTTTGTAGAAAGAACGTAGTCTGGTGTAGGTTCACCAGTTCAAAATTGCATTCCGTGCCCTTTAATGTTGATAAGAACCACCTAGGCTTTTTTTGAGGTCAGCGGTCTTCTGACTGGTTTGATGCGGCTCACCGCGAATTCCTCTCCTGTGCCAACCTCTTCAACTCAGAGTAGCACTTGCAACCTACGTGCTCAATTATTTGCTGGATGTATTCCTATCTCTGTCTTCCTCTACAGTTTTTGTCCCCTGCAGCTCCCTCTAGTACCATGGAAGTCATTCCCTGATGCCTTAACAGATCCCGTATCATCCTGTCCCTTTTCCTTCACAGTGTTTTCCACATGTTCCTTTCCTCTCCGATTCTGCGCAGGACGACCTCTTTCCTTACCTTGTCAGTCCAACTAATTTTCAACATTCGTCTGTAGCACCACATCTCAAACGTTTAGATTGTCTTCGCTTCCAGTTTTCCCACAACCCATGTTTCACTACCATGCAATGCTGTGCTCCAGACGTACATTCTCAGAAGTTTCTTCCTCAGATTAAGGCCTTTGTTTGATACTACTAGACTTGTATCGACAAGGAATGCCCTTTTTGCCAGTCCTGATGTTAAGTTTTTCGCTGTTCTCATTTCTGCTACTTCTCATTACTTTCGTCTTTATGCGATTTACTCTCAATTCGTATTCTGTACTCATTCCATTCAGCAGATCATGTAATTCTTTTTGACTTTCAGTCAGGATAGCAACGTCTTCAGCGAATCGTATCATTGATACCCTTTCACCTTGAATTTTAATTCCACTCCTGAAGCTTTCTCTTATATTCAGTATTGCTTCTTCGATCTACAGACTGTACAGTAGGGGCGAAAGGCTACATCCGGGTCTACACCCTTTTTGATCAGAATATTTCGTTCTTCGTTGTCCACTCTTGCTGTTCTGCATATTGTATACTACCCGCCTCTCCCTATAGCTTGCCCCCAATCTTCGAATGTCTTGCACCATTTTACATCGTCGAATGCTTTTTCCTGGTCGACAAATCCTATGATCGTGTGTTGATTTTTCTTTAGTCCTGCTTCCATTATCAACCGCAAATTCAGAATTGCCTGTCGGGTGCCTTTACCTTTTCTAAAGCGTAACTGATCGTCGTTTAAAATATCCTCAATTTTATTTTCCATTCTTTTGTATATTATCCTGGTTAGCTACTTGGATGCAGGAGCTGTAAGCTGATTGTGCTATAATTCTCGCACTTGTCAGCGCTTGCAGTCTTCGGAATTGTGTGGATGATGTTTATCGGAAAGTCAGATGAAATGTCGCCAATTCATACATCCTACACACCAACGTGAATAGCCGTTTCGTAGCTACGTCCCCCAATGACTTTAGAAATTATGATGGAATGTTATCTACCCCTTCTGACTTATCTGATCTCAAGTCCTCCAAAGCTCTCGTAAATTCTGATTTAATACTGGATCCCCTACCTCTTCTAAATCTGTTTCAGACAAATCTTCCCCTTCATCGAGTCCTTCAATGTACTCTCTCCACTTATCCGCTCTCTCCTCTGCATTGAACAGTGGAATTTCCGTTGCAGTCTTTATGCTACAACCGTTGCTTTTGATGTCACCGAAGGTTGTTTTGCCTTTACTATATGCTGAGTCAGCCCTTCCGACAGTATTTCTTTTCTGATTTCGTAACATTTTTCGTCTTAGCTTTCCTGCACTTCCAATTTATGTCATCATCCGATCTTTTCCAAGTATACCGCCTCCTCTTGTAAGTCTTCAACGAGTTTTCGCTATTACTAGCTGAAATTTATTACAGAACTCAGTTAGTCTTTCCTCTCCCTCACTCCTTGTCCCAAGCCCATATTCTCCTCTAACCTTGTATTCTGCTCTTCCCCTACAACAATATTACAGTCTCCCATGACTATAAGATTTTCATCTCATTTTGTATACTGTATTACCCTCTCAATATCCTCATGTATTTTCCTTTCCTCTTCATCTTCAGCTTGTGATGTCGGCTTCATTAAGGTACGAAAATTATGCCACGAGTGGTATCGCTCACCAAATATCATTAGGTGACTGAACACAACACAAATTTCGCTAAAAGCTATATTGCCTTTCACGTGCTATACAGCTCACACTGCCGAGGGTCTTCGCAAAAATTTTCACATAAATGTAGGGATACCATGACCCATTGAGCCTAATCGTCTACATAACGTTCATGGGAGATTCTGGAACATGAGGCACACACAAACTCCACTGATGGCCAGGCAGAAGCACACCGAGCAATGAGTGCATGGAACATGCCATACTGTGCTCACCAGAATGTCCAGTCGGAGTCGACCGAAGGCAGAAGTTGACACGTAGATATTCTGCTTGGAACGTGTAGATGCGGTATATTGACTATAGAATACTGTATTCCTTATAAATGAAAATGGTGCAATCAGTTACAGAAATGACATTCGAGTGTAATAGACAGCATAAAGTTAATCAAACAATGGAGAAAATGAATGCAAACAGCACGAACACTTACGTACAATTATAAAGTAATAAGATTCCAGTAAAACGAAATTCTGTCTCAGGTAGAACAGTAAATTAATAATTAGAAAAAAACGGTTGTCACAGGTGGATGTAAAAAAAATTAAATCATAGCATTACATATGTAAGACATCTGAATTACCTGATGTGGACGAAACATAATTTAGTAAAGATGACATTATCTTTGTTAATATTAAAATGAATCAGTTGTGGTGCACAAGATTTTCAAAATTGTCCTCTCACGAAACTGGTGGCTGTATCCAACAAAGCGTACGAATATTTACATCACTGGAATTGCTTTAAGGACTGACCAATTACACGTACGTGTCACGCGTTGTTAGGAACCCGTCAGCCACACTGAAGAGAGCTTTTGTCCATGTTGATTTATAACCTAAAATTATCCGCATAGTAACTTTGAAATACAAATTAATAATCTGCTCTATGGAGCCGGGGCCATGTTGCCGTGTACCCCCTCAGCCCCCGGGTAGGACTGCCTCTGGGTACGAGATGAGGAAGAGCTACGTTGTATGCTGGAACAGCGTTGTTGTGAAGGGCGGGGGCGCATTTGTTCTCACGTAACTTTGTAAACACCGTTAGGCACGCTAATAGAATTTCCGCTCGCTCTCTGTTAGCATACAAACTCAACTTTTGCTGCTAAAAGAGTGTCCTAGCGGCAGACATTTACACCTGTAACTCGGCCGCTACGTAACGTTCGTTTAATTTGTTCCTCAAAACACGCTCTACAGCCTTTAAAAGTTTGACACTATCATAATGTAAAAAAAGGGAAAAAAGTCTTCCAAGTTAGAGACAAAGTAAGAACAAGAAATGGAAAAAATGTCTTACAAGTTAGAGACAAAATAAGAACAAATTAGCTTACTGTGGAAAGAATTTTTGTATCTTAGAACAATTCAGTCATTTGCTAGCGTAGTGACACATGGGAGGATAGCACATTATTACCGCACGACGCTGTGTATATTTGATCCAAATTAATACCTTGCCGGTCTAAAACGTTTTGACACCCGATTAATACAAATTAGAGAAAAGCAAAGATGGTGGTTTTATTGCTTCAGGTGTTCTTCGTAGTCTGCGCCCGTTTGAGTAAAACGCATTGAACGGTTCGTAAAACTTGAGAAACTGTCGGAAAAGTCCTTCTTTGGAACGTTGTTCAACCCTTTGGGTCACACTGGCTCGAATCTGTCACGTTGTGAAAACGTTGAACTTTCGTATGAATTTCTGCTCTTTGTTGATTTGGGGTTGATGCAAAAATAGAACTGTCTGCGTTTCGCATTTCGGTCGAACCACAGGCATCCAAGAGTCATTGTTTTGTTCGGTAGTCGAGATGTGTGGGACTAATTCTGCACACATTTATTTCTTCTTCAAAATATTCTGGAGAATGTCAGTACACTTTACTTAGAGTTGTTGGTCAGTTGTGATTAGTGCCACAAGAGCGCTGACACAAGATTGCCGCACGCCCACAACCTAATACTACATCTCACAACTGAAAGGGTCCAATGCACATATGCACATCTAGTGCTTTCAGCTGCTACCTGAAGCTGGCACCAAAGTCACAGCACTGTCGATATTTGTACGCCAGGAATAAAATTAGTGTTGGAACTTTTTTGGATGGGCCGTGTGGTGCTAACAAACCTCTCGGTTATCTGTATACTGTACTTATTTGCATTATTCCGCATTTAGCTTGCATTTTAAATTTTACTAGGTGTAAATATAAATGATGTGCCAATATTTTGGAGAAAATTTCCATATGGAGTCATTATTTTGTCATTCTCACTCGAATGTAGTTTTTCTTTGTCATAGTTGGTTCAAATGGTTCAACTGGCTCTGAGCACTATGGGACTTAACATCTGAGGTCATCAGTCCCCTAGAACATAGAAATACTTAAACCTAAATGACGTAAGGACATCACATCCATCCATGCTCGAGGCCGAATTCGAACCTGCGACCGTAGCGGTCGCGCGGTTCTAGACTGAAGCGCCTAGAACCGCTCTGCCACAACGGCCGGCTTTTGTCATAGTTATGCATACCATTATCTCCTATGAATTAATGCATACCAACTAATGTATATTCAAAGTATCTAAACACAATAGATCAAGAAAATACCTTATGTCAGTTGTGACCGGTAGGTTAAGAATAATTAAGCTAGGATCTTAAATTTAATGTCCCCTCAGAAAACTGAAATAGGTTTTTACTAAAACTAAACAATTACTTTATATCAAAAATAGGAAGTGTAAGATATCCTGACACTTTGACAAGATTGGAATGTTAACAGAGGCGCTGTTTAATACTGAAACAGAAATATATGAGTTGTCTCTCAAAACAATTGCTTAAAGTAACATAGTTATAACAACAAAACGTATGCGATAATATCCCACAACAACACAGCGGTGGATTGCAACACTTCAGAGGGTCCGAAAAATTCAGCCACGTTAAACATACGTAGAAACCAGTCAAATGTGCACTGTGAAAAACGATTGCAGTATTTCTATAGATGCTACAGTGGCTCTGCCCTGATGGTTATTAACATTTACTCTAGATTTTGATTTGAAACGCAAATGGAAATTATCAGCAGAATGCGATGAGTCACACTAATCGATGAAGTTTACTCCTAGCTAGAAACACAACACCTGGGATAAAATTTAGTGTCGTCTCAGAAATAGTGAGACACAGGGTACCACTTTGTGTAAAAAGGTCTGTTGTCCAGAATTCATCACATATCCTACTGAATAAAAGGAGTCTTAGCAACACTGCAGTGTAGGCTAGAAGGGTCGTACGTCCCACGTTGATTTCTGTGGTTACTTCAGGCAGTGTTTTTTTGTCAACTAACAATAACAACTCTACGCCAACGCCACTGCTCTCGGTCGTTAAGTGAAGGCCGTCAGCCACTGCGTTGTCCGTGGTCAGCGGTAATGTCTACAATTTTGTATTCTCAGCACAGTTCTGACACTGTGAATCTCGGAATACTAAATTCTCTTATGATTTTCAAAATTCCCAGGAGTCCAATTCCAAATACCACTCTGCATTGAAAGTGTTGAATCCCGTCGTGCGGCCATAATTACGTAGGAAACCTGAAGCACCTGAGCACAAATGACAGCTGCGCCAATGCATTGCCCTTTTATACTTTGTGTGCGTGATGCTGCCGCCAATCTGTACATGTGCATATCGTAATCCCGTGACCTGTCACCGCCATGTAAGCGTTATACTGACGTATATGTAAACGTATTAAGCCAATTAAAGCTTTGTGAAGACCCGAATCGCGTCTCGCCGTAAGCAAAGCTATGGAGAAAGTGGCTCTCTGTTTTATTTCTTCAAATAATTCAAAACACAGCAACGGAGATCAGCCAAGTTTCAGGAATGTCTTCGACATGCAGCGAGAATTTAAGACAAATCAGAAATGTATGATGCGTGGCCGGCCGGAGTGGCCGTGCGGTTCTAGGCGCTACAGTCTGGAACCGAGCGACCGCTACGGTCGCAGGTTCGAATCCTGCCTCGGGCATGGATGTATGTGATGTCCTTAGGTTAGTTAGGTTTAATTAGTTCTAAGTTCTAGGCGACTGATGACCTCAGAAGTTAAGTCGCATAGTGCTCAGAGCCATTTGAACCATTTGTATGATGCGTGAACACCATGTTTCATTAGTGGCTTTTGCCGATATAGTGACTAACGCATGCAGAAACTTTTTCATATATTCGAAATAAAATTATGTATTTGGAATTGCAAGAGATGAATCATAAACACCGAGAGCCAACAGTGGCCGGCTGCTGTGGCCTAGCCGTTCTACGCGCTTCAGTCCGGAACCGCGCTGCTGCTACGGTCGCAGGTTCGAATCCTGCCTCGGGCATGTATGTATGTGATGTCCTTAGGTTAGTTAGGTTTAAGTAGTTCTAAGTCTAGGGGACTGATGACCTCAGATTTTAAGTCCCATAGTGCTTATAGCCAGTTAATAGTGATAATGGCGGATGAGATCAATAAAGAAATTCTACGTACCAAGAAAGGACATGTGCCAAGAAATGAAGGTGTTTCAACAGCAACGACTTGTCGGAAATATGCAATTCTAAAGGAACATATGTATTCCTGTAACTATGCAGAACTGTAACGATGTTTCGGTATATGTGCTCACAATAAATCGATGAAATTCAAGAAAAGCGTTGCTACCGGTTCAAAAAATCGCTGGATTTTAATCATGCAAAGGAAAAGGCTGGAATTTAACATGTAACATTTTCAGGTCATAAACGTTATTAGGTGGGAGGGGGGGGGGGGGGGAGGGGGGTGATGGACAGAGCAATACACACACGAGGGCGTACAGAAGAGCGATGGCCCTGACGTTTTTATTCTGAAAACTCTTCAGACTTTTTGAACAAAACAAGCTTTATTAACAGTCTACTTCTTATTCTACACGTCTACTTATTTGCATTCATCTGATCCGAAAGAACTCCGAATTGTACCGTGAAAATTGGCTATGTGTAACGCAACTATGTAGATGCGTGAGAAACTGCGTGCTGTAATGGAGTTTCAGATTCGAAGAGCTCGTCTACACTTGGAGCGCCTTCTCTTTCAGCATGACAATGCCAGACCACTCTCGAGCTCTGCAGCGATCTGACACCTTGGGTTCACTGCCATTGGTTGCCCTCCATACAGTCCCGACTTGGAACCATCCGATTTTCATGTTTCCAAAACATAAGGATGACCTTCCACGACCTCACTTTGACAGTGATGAAGCGGTAGAAGCAGAGATGAGGTTGTGGTTGCGTCAACTAAGTCAAACGTTTCGCAGTGACGGTATCAAAAACCTATTCTGTCGTTGGTAGAAATGTGTTCGTCGTCAGGGTGACTACGTTGACGAAAAAAGCCACGAAAAATCTATATTTATGAAGTTAATAACGGTCGTTTTATTTAGAAGAATTTAAGAATTTCCACATAAAAAATTCGAAGGATTATATTTCAGAAAGCCCTCTTATACTGTCGAGCTGCAACAGATTTTTAAAATATTGCTTTTTTAAATCATTTTGATGATCTTTGTGGTAACAGTCGTCGAGTAAAAGAGTGTTCATTCAAGCTATCTTAATATAATGAATTGTTTACACATAATGTAAAGGAGGAAATAATCCAAAAAATTTTAGACTATTCATACTACTATTTCACCTTTGAAAATTGGTGGAAACGTTGAATTTAAATCGCCTATCGCTGTAATTGACCCCTTCTTGTATCTCAGAAATCTACATTTCGGCCTGGAGAAAGCTGTACCAGACAGCTGTTGAGTCACTCACAGTTTATAGAAGATTAGAAGCTGGTTAGGTGACAGGAATGGTATTTGTCAGCTTTCCAGTAGCTTATGACAATGTCAGTCACTAGCTACTACTACCCAAGGTCTACAACCTGACCAAGAATTGTAGCCTAACTAGGCTCACCGACACTTTTTGCAGAGTCGTAAGTTCTTCGTCGACATTCAAGAAAATCGCAGCCAACGGAGACAACAGAAAAATTGTTCAACATATACACGAATGAGCAACCCACAGCACTTGGATGCCGACGACCTTGCTCTAGCCACCCACAGCACAGATACTGAACCAGCAGAGAATTCGTTTAAACAACTATCCACATACTACACCGCAAACCAACTTAAACCAAACCCACAAAGACACAAGAGTGTGCCTTCCATTTGAGAAACAGTTAAGCTAGACGCCAACTACAGATGGAATGGTCAAGTGTCGAACTAGCTTACTGTGAGGCCCTCTTTTATGTAGGAGCGACACTTAACTGACTTCTTAGATCCAAGAACCACTGCATGAACTGCAAGGTAAAAATTTCAACCTGGTACAGTCTTCCACGGAAACTGGCCAGATCACAGCGGGGTAGCCAACCTGAAACTCTGTACTGGAACTATGCTAATCTGCGGCAGAGTGTGATTTCCCTGCTTGGTATAGTTCGACATACGCCAAACATGTATACGCAGCTCTCAGAGACACCTGCAGAATCATTACAGGTTGTTTGAAATCCACTCTTATCGAATGGATTTACCATCTCGCAGGAACAGCACCATCTTCTCTTTAAGTGAGGAAAGAGTAAAGTGGACCAGCAGAGTACACATCCTCTGTCTGGGGATGAGCCGCACTCGCAGCGACTGACGCGAAGGAGCAGTTTCCTTAGAACCACTGATCGAAAACGTAAGTTGCGAGTATGCAGGGCTATGATCTACCTTCAACATGGTTGGAAAAAAATCCACGAATTCTACTTTCTGGTTATGATGAGAAACTGACGACTTGGAAATCCCTGAACAGACTGATATTTGAAGCCGACAGATGTTACTTTGGCAAGATAGTGGTACAAGGATCAAGATGATATTCAGTGTGACTGTGAAGAAGACCAGACGATTGAATACGTGCTTCAATGTCGACTGTGACCAGGCTCCTGCACAGAAGATGAATTTCGTCAAGGAACAGAAAATGCACGGGACGTGATCAAGTCTCGGCCAAAAGGAATGTAGCCATAACTGTGCATAATACCTACGTTTCTGATATGATAATAAACAAAATAATTAAGTAACTACCTTGCTCTGGAACCTTTTGAAATATCCTGTTTAATAAGTGTACACTTATCTCTTTTATATATTAAGTGGCACTACAACGAATTATAACTGTCTACTGACGTATAGCCTATCCGTCTAGCTTGGGAATCAAGAAATTAAAACAGTCGTTAGTACATCGTATGGATTCACAAGGAACACCCTTGAACGCAAGGTCAGAAGTTCAGTCTCTAGGAAGGTTCATTTGAAAGTGTTGTGTTAACAGTTATGACAGAAAAAATACTAGCTACTAATAACTCAACATGTGCTCAACATAGAGATAGAAAATGAGCGTCCGGGAGATTTAGAGATCAACTGTATATGGGATGTATGTATTGCATTTCACAAGAAATACTCAAAAACAAATCATTAACTTACCCATCAACACCGAATGAAAACTGCTGCGTCGCAGTGATCACAAAGGTACGTACCAGCAAGATCGAAGGCAGGATGTTCAACTAGGTGTCCACTCTTAAGGAATACATGTAGAGTCATACTGGTGTAACGAGGTGAAGAGAAGTGATGGAATGTGATGGCATGTAACCGAGTACGAAACATGTTGCAGTGGAGCTTATCGTGAAAGGTCTATCCTTTAAAGCGTAGCTGCAGATAGTGCGATAACATGTTTTACAGGCATATGTCCATTAGTTCCAACGGGTATGAATTTCAATGTTTCTCACTTTTCAGGACGGATCGTTTGCTCTAAAGAAGTCTGATTGTTATACGCAGACTAGGAGCAAGCAAAAGAAGAAGATATTTTTATAAATATCGAAACCTTGGTCAAGGGCTCAATAAACATTAGGTTTGCAACGGTTGGCTGATTTTTTTCTAACTCCTCATATTTTAACAGTTGCCGAATCGCAGCCATGTTTAAGATTTTGGAAAGCATGTTATTTTTCCCAGTTATTGGGCAAAAGTAAAGCCCATACAATGTTTGAGATTCTCGAACGCCGCTTTTCCCACTCTCGCTTGCTGTGCCGTAAATATTCCCTACTGCCCTTGCAATACCACGCACACGAAAAAGAATCATACGACGCGGAGCACTTCCCAGTTCCTGCAGCACAACAAAGAACTTTCCATTTAATTTGACATCTAGATTAACAGTCGGCATAATTGTACACGAATGCGTTAAGGCATTGATGTTAGTTGATGTTGATAGCCGACCGGAGTGGCCGTACGCATCTAGGCGCTGCAGTCTGGAACCGAGCGAGCGCTACGGTCGCAGGTTCGAATCCTGCCTCGGGCATGGATGTGTGTGATGTCCTTAGTTTAGTTAGGTTTAATTAGTTCTAAGTTCTAGGCGACTGATGACCTCAGAAGTTAAGTCGCATAGTGCTCAGAGCCATTTGAACCATTTGATGTTGATATCTTTGCACATTTAGTTTCCGGGATTCCTGTCACATGCATTTTCTCTTCAAATCCAGATTGGTCAGAGCTGAAAACATATTCCTTACTGAACAATGGGATAAGTTTGTTTATCTTATCTACAAATTTTCAGGTCGATTCTGCAGTTTACTTTGCATCGTCGAGTTGATGCTTTGCTTGAAATTTCCTTACTTTCCGTCTTCACATCCCGTAAAACTGTAATCTGTGGTGCGCACAATTTGATGTGCATAACGTAGTAGGTTACTACCATGCACATCCTATAAATTGTATCAAGCGTCACGGAAACATGGTAAAATCAGTTTTTGTAACAAGTGTACCTTGTCCTCCCTTCAATACCGGTAATTTCTCTTATCCACTACACGATCATTTCGCTGCTGACTTATTCGAAACCTGTTCATAATGTTTTTCTTACTATGCTGCGGATGATCTTCCTTGGACGTAATTATGTTTAGTACCGGCTCCTTAGACAACGATTATCCCTTACTAATCTTCACTGGAGATGGGATATGTGGATGGCCCGGATGATGAACTACGTGGCTCTAAAACTGTTCAAATATCACTTTCACTTGTTAAAACGTATCGTCGTCGTTTTACTCGTCTTGAACATTCTCCGCACAGTCGAGCTTATACGATACTACACATTCCACTGACTCACCTTGCAGAACCGCTAATATTTCTTCTGGCACTTCTTTCTCACCGCGAAATTCCTTGGGTTCCTTTGTGACGAAATGTCAACGCCAGAAAATGTTATTGGAAATACAATGCAATGTATGTTTTGTTTATCGTTCCCATTGATCTGCTTTGTATCAACACCACCATCACTGTAATACTGTTGGGAGTTATTCGTCTTCTACGCAGTTGAACTACGCTCAGTTTCCTCATGCTGAGCTCACAATTGAATACCTCCTGTAGCTTTTTTTTCATTTTCTTTACTTTATTTTTATTTTATTTATTTATTTTTTATTCTTTTTTTTTGAGTCATCAGTCTTCTGACTGTTTTGATGCGGCCCGCCACGAATTCCTCTCCTGTGCCAACACTTTCATCTCACAGTAGCAATTGCACAACCTACGCCCTCAGTCATTTTCTGGATGTTTTCCAAACTCTGTTTACAGTTTTTTCCATCTATAGCTCCCTCCAAGACCATGGAAGCCATTGCATGGTGTCTCCACAGATGTGCTATCATCCTGTCCCTTTTCCACATGTTCTGCGCAGAACCTCTTCATTCCTTACCTTATCAGCTCAACTAATTTTCAACATTCGTCTGTAATGCCACATCTCAAATGCTCCGATTCCCTTCTGTTCCGGTATTCCCACAGTCCATGTTTCACTACCATACAACGTTGTGCTCTGGAAATTTCTTCCTCAAATTAAGGCCTATGTTTGCTACTAGTAGACTTCTCTTGACCAGGAATGCCTTTTTTTGCCAGTGCTAGCCCGCTTTTAATGTCCTCCTCGCTCCGACCATCATTTGTTATTTTCCTGCCTAGGTAGCAGAATCCCTTAATTTCATCTTCTTTGTGACCATCAACCCTGATGTTAAGTTTCTCGCTGTTCTCATCTCTACTACACTTATTAGACAGTTCATTCCATTCAGCAGATCATGTAGTATTTCTTCACTTTCACTCTGTAGTGTTGGCAGAAGAGCCAACACTGTTTTTCTTGAGGAGGCCGAAATGCACGCGTTTAATTACACGCTGACTGGCGTGAGGTCTGGAACAGGACAATATCTTGAGAATTGTAAATAAAGTACGTAGATGATGTAATACTTAACTTTAATCCACAATTGTAGAACATCGCTCTTGACGATACAGAAGTATAATAGCAATAATAATTGGTAATGGCGCGCCTTGCTAAGTCGTAGCAAATGACGTAGCTGAAGGCTATGCTAACTATCGTCTCGGCAAATGAGAGCGTATTTGTCAGAGTAGCATCGCTAGCAAAGTCGGCTGTACAACTGGGGCGAGTGCTAGTACGTCTCTCTAGACCTGCCGTGTGATGGCGCTCGGTCTGCAATCACTGACAGTGGCGACACGCGGGTCCGACGTATACTACCACCTAGCAAGTGTGGTGTCTGGCGGTGACACCACACACTCCATCCAGCAGATCATGTAGTACTTCTTCACTTTCACTCAGGATAGCAATGTCATCAGCGAATCATTTCATTGACATCGTTTCAGCTTGAATTTTAACCCTACTCCTGAACCTTTCCTTTATTTCCATCACTGCTTCTTTGATGTACAGATTGAATACCGAGCGCTAATGATTAAATCTCTGTCTGAAACCCTTTTGAATCCGAAGCACTTCTTTCTTGGTCGTCCACTCTTATTCCCTCTTGCCTCTTGTACATATTGTATATTTCTCATTTCTCCCTATAGCTTACCCCAATTTTCCTCAGAATTTCGAATACCTCACACAATTTTACATTGTCGAACGCTTTTTCCAAGTCGGAAGGTCCTATGAATGTTTCTTGATTTTTCTGTAGTAATGCTTCCATTATCAACCACAACGTCAGAATTGACTCTCTGGTGCCTTTACCTTTCCTGAGGCTAAACTGATTTTCATCTGACATATCTTCAGTTTTCTTTTTTATTCTTCTGTATATTACTGCTGTCAGCAACTTGGATGCATGAGCTGTTAAACTGATTGTGGGATAGTTCTCGCTCCTGCACTCTTCGGAGTTGTTAGAATTATATTTTTGCGAAAGGCAGATCGTATGTCGCCAGACTCAGACATTCCACACACCAATTTGAATAGTCGTCTTGTTGCCATTTCCCCCTAATGATTGTAGAAATTCTGATGGAATGTTATCTATCCCTTATGCCTCATTTGATCTTAAGTCCTTCAAAGCTCTTTTAATTTCTGATTCTAATACTGGATCCCCCATCTCTTCTAAATCGACTCCAGTTTCTTCTTTTATCACATCAGAGAAATCTTCTCCCTTATCGAAGCCTTTGCTGTACTCCTTCCACTTATCCGCTCTGCGTTTGACAGTGGAATTCCTATTGCACTCTTAATGTTACCACCCTTGTTTTTAATTTCACGGAAGGTTGTTTTGAGTTTCTATATGCTGAGATAGTCATTTCGGCAATCGTTTCTTTTCCGATGTTTTCACATTCTTCATGCAGTGATTTTACCTTAGTTTCCCTGCACTTCCTGTTTATTTCATTCCTCAGTGAATCGTTTTTCCGTATTCCTGAATCCCCCTGGACGTTTTGGCACATCCATCTTTCATTGATCAACTGAAATATTTCTTCTGTTACCCACTCTTTCTTCCCAGTTACCTTCCTTGCACATGTGTTTTTCTTTCCAACTGCTGTGATTCAGAGACGTCCATTCAACTGTACTGCTACTGAGCTATTCTTTATTGCTGTATATATTGCTGGGTACGCCTTATAATCCGATATCTGGTTTCGGAATCTGTAGGAAAAGAAATCCATTACTCTACAGCTACATTATTGATGATAAATAGCTGGAGATAGTGTCTGCCGTAAAAACTTTTGACGGAACAATCCATAGCGATCTTAGGTGGAATGACCGTATAAAACAGATAGTGGGAAAAACAGACAGCAGACTCAAATTCATCGGAAGAATCTTCCCGAAATGTAACTCATCCACGAAGGAAGTGGATAACAAGGGCTTGTTCGCCCGATTCTTGGATCACCAACAGGTAAGACTGATAGAGAAGACAGAGAAGATCCAACGAAGAGGGGCGCGTTTCGTCACGGGATCGCCTAGCTGACGAGAGAGTGTTACGGAGATGCTAAACAAACTCCACTGGCAGACGTTCCAAGAGAGGCGTTGTGAATGACGGAGAGATTTACTATTGAAATCTAGGGACAGCACTTTTCAGGAGTAGTCGGACAACATATTACTTCCCCCCCACATACATCTCGCGTATTGACCATTAGAAGAAAAATCAAGAAATTAGAGCCAATACAGAGGGTTACCGAAAAAAAATTCTTCCCACGCAACATTCAAGAGTGGAACAAGACTCGAGGGATCAGATAATGGTACCGAAAGTACCCTTCGCCACACACCGTTAGGTGACTTGCGGAGTACGATGTAGATGTAGATGTCTGATCATGATGTAATGTAACTGAAATCTTCCAGTAAAACCCGGCCTTTTCTAAGTATACCTCCTCCTCTTGTGGTTCTCGAACAGAGTTCGCAATTACCAGCTTAAATTTATTACAGAACTCAATTAGTCTTTTTCCTCTCTCTTTCCTTGTTCCAAGTCCATATTGTCCTGTAACCATTTCTTCCGCTCCTCGCCCTACAATTGCAGTCCAGTCCCCCCTCTCCCTACACGTACTGTATTACCCCTCCAGTATCTTAATATCCTATCTCTTCATTTTCAGCTTGCCACCGCGGCATGTATACCTGAACTATCGTTGTCTATGTTCGTTTGTTGTCGATCCTGATAAGAACAACCCTATCACTGAACTACTCACAATAACACACTCTCGGCCCTATCTACCTTTTCATAACGAATCCCAATCTCGTTATACCATTTTCAGCTGCTGTTGATATTACCCTATACCTATCCGACCATAAATCCTAGTCTACTTTCCATTTCACTTCACTGAGCGCTACTACATCGAGACTGAGTCTCTACATTTTCCTTTTCAGATTTTCTAGCTTGCCTACGACGTTCGAGCTTCTGACATTCCACGCTCCGACTCGTACAACGTTATCCTTTCGCTGATTATTCAGTCTTTTTTTCATGATCACCTCCCCCACGGCAGTCCCCTCCTGGAGAACCGAAGGAGGGACTATTCCGGAATCTTTTGCCAATGGAGAGATCATCATGTCACTTTTTCAACTACAGGCCACATGTCCTGTGGATACACGTTATGTGTTTCCCATTGACATTTGCCTCCTGATGCCGTTGATCATTGCTGATCTTTCCGCCTTTAGAGGCAGTTTCCAACTCGAAGGACAAGAGAGTACCCCGTATCTCGGTCCAATCCTCCACCTACTTTGACAAAGCCGTTGGCATAATGAGGGTGACTTCTCATTCCGGAAGGCTTCGGACGCCAACGCCATTTATTAATCGAAATTTAAGCAGTGGCGGGTTTCGAACGCGGGATCGAGGACGTTTTGATTACTAATCAAAGACGCTGCAACCATCCACTCTTTTTTGTGTGTCAGGTGGGTTTATTTGTCATCACGTATTAGAAAACTTTGAAGACCACGAGTGCCACTAGCATCCAAATTTGTGGTTTCATGCTAGACAATATGTTGGGCGTCGAATGCCGTAAACATCATCGGCTCTTTACGATCTCATACTCAAGGGGTTCCTTATAATAGATGACTTGCTTATCATATGCTGCGTTGAAGAAAAGGTCGTAATATTCTCATCGATTTATGTGCGTCATTCTCTCAATGAAATTTAATAATGTGAATTCAAATGCTTGAAGTGACAGAAATTTATTTCTCTGGAAAGAAATCTTTATGACGAACGGCTGTAACCGTGTAAAACTACACTCCTGGAAATGGAAAAAAGAACACATTGACACCGGTGTGTCAGACCCACCATACTTGCTCCGGACACAGCGAGAGGGCTGTACAAGCAATGATCACACGCACGCCACAGCGGACACACCAGGAACCGCGGTGTTGGCCGTCGAATGGCGCTAGCTGCGCAGCATTTGTGCACCGCCGCCGTCAGTGTCAGCCAGTTTGCCGTGGCATACGGAGCTCCATCGCAGTCTTTAACACTGGTAGCATGCCGCGACAGCGTGGACGTGAACCGTATGTGCAGTTGACGGACTTTGAGCGAGAGCGAATAGTGGGCATGCGGGAGGCCGGGTGGACGTACCGCCGAATTGCTCAACACGTGGGGCGTGAGGTCTCCACAGTACATCGATGTTGTCGCCAGTGGTCGGCGGAAGGTGCACGTGCCCGTCGACCTGGGACCGGACCGCAGCGACGCACGGATGCACGCCAAGACCGTAGGATCCTACACAGTGCCGTAGGGGACCGCACTGCCACTTCCCAGCAAATTAGGGACACTGTTTCTCCTGGGGTATCGGCGAGTACCATTCGCAACCGTCTCCATGAAGCTGGGCTACGGTCCCGCACACCGTTAGGCCGTCTTCCGCTCACGCCCCACTATCGTGCAGCCCGCCTCCAGTGGTGTCGCGACAGGCGTGAATGGAGGGACGAATGGAGACGTGTCGTCTTCAGCGATGAGAGTCGCTTCTGCCTTGGTGCCAATGATGGTCGTATGCGTGTTTGGCGCCGTGCAGGTGAGCGCCACAATCAGGACTGCATACGACCGAGGCACACAGGGCCAACACCCGGCATCATGGTGTGGGGAGCGATCTCCTACACTGGCCGTACACCACAGGTTATCGTCGAGGGGACACTGAATAGTGCACGGTACATCCAAACCGTCATCGAACCCATCGTTCTACCATTCCTAGACCGGCAAGGGAACTTGCTGTTCCAACAGGACAATGCACGTCCGCATGTATCCCGTGCCACCCAACGTGCTCTAGAAGGTGTAAGTCAACTACCCTGGCCAGCAAGATCTCCGGATCTGTCCCCCATTGAGCATGTTTGGGACTGGATGAAGCGTCGTCTCACGCGGTCTGCACGTCCAGCACGAACGCTGGTCCAACTGAGGCGCCAGGTGGAAATGGCATGGCAAGCCGTTCCACAGGACTACATCCAGCATCTCTACGATCGTCTCCATGGGAGAATAGCAGCCTGCATTGCTGCGAAAGGTGGATATACACTGTACTAGTGCCGACATTGTGCATTCTCTGTTGCCTGTGTCTATGTGCCTGTGGTTCTGTCAGTGTGATCATGTGATGTATCTGACCCCAGGAATGTGTCAATAAAGTTTCCCCTTCCTGGGACAATGAATTCACGGTGTTCTTATTTCAATTTCCAGGAGTGTATATAGCGGAGAGTATCACAAATACAGAAACTATTGGTTGATTAACTTGTCCGTTGGGATACGAGACGTTATTACATACGATAGTGTCTACCTAAGACATGGTTCGAAGTTCGATTATCACCCTGTCGGTTCAAATGGTTCAAATGGCTCTGAGCACTATGGGACTTAACATCTATGGTCATCAGTCCCCTAGAACTTAGAACTACTTAAACCTAACTAACCTAAGGACAGCACACAACACCCAGCCATCACGAGGCAGAGAAAATCCCTGACCCCGCCGGGAATCGAACCCGGGAACCCGGGCGTGGGAAACGAGAACGCTACCGCACGACCACGAGATGCGGGCCACCCTGTCGGGAGGAAATGATTTTATATCATCTCTTGCCTGAAGATGTAAATATGCAGCAATCGTATCGATTCACATTTCTACACTAATACACACTGCACAGTAATTTGGTGGAGACTATTTAGTTTTGCTAAAGACTGTATGCTGTTGTAGAGTCATTCATTGTAGCTTGCAGGTGGAAGAATTAGTGTACAATGGAGCAACTTCAATGTGAGAATAACGTACAATGGGTAACGAACGTTTCACATAAGAGATTCCACTTCTTACGGTAAGTATAGGGAGCTACATAACGCATTGTTAAACAGGTTAATTACGTAGCACATAATACTGGCCAAAAATTTATGGAAGTAAGATGAAAGTGACAGGGAGTGACAAAAAGCGTGATATTCACTTGCTGAGAATGAAAGTACATTATGAATGCGACAAGACATTTATTCTCGTCAGGAAGCAAATGTTCCATCTATGAATGGAAGGTGGAAGCATATTGACCCTGGTAATGACAGCCTTTTTAAACGAATGTTGCCTAAAGATGTGAAATAATGGAATAGAACTTGATAAATCGGTCTGAGTGCATCGTACCAAACTGAAATGCGCATTTATTAAAACCCGAAGAAAGACACGTGAAAGGGGCTGCTACGACAGAATATTTAAAATTAAGCTAACAGTACACGAAACTGTTACGAAAATTAGTAGGCTAGGATTAACATGTACGGCGGGATCGCTGTAGATTAATTGACAGTTGTATGGTACAGCCTAATGACAGTGAAAAATATGCTGTAGTATCAAGCAATTTTTAAGCATAGTATATTATAGGAAAGGAAAAAGTGAACCAATCACGAACTTGTGGGAGAAGGCAGTCAATAAATCGATGAAAAACTTGAAATCTACCGGAGTTGATCACGCTCTTATCCCCACTTTACATACCGTTTCCTGAAGGCTTTTGACGAGGATTAAACAGGAAAATTTAATGTAATCGTAAAGGGCTGAATGATGAGCAGGCAGTGACTGTTTTATGTTTTGCTACGGTTTCAACTAGCTGGTGTGCGTGCTACATCAGGAGCTTCTACATTCGTCGTTTTCTTCTTTCAAATAATAACTCAATACGTTCTCTTAGATAATGATCCAAGTATCGTCATAATTTCCTTTTTCTCTGAAAAGATGAGCATCTCTGCGAAAATTGAACTTCCTTATGTGCTGCTGTTATACTCTCTTTGAGGAAATCAATACACTCCATCCTGTGTTTGCATACGTTTTCATGGGATAAGAAAACAGACTCGACAAGTAATGGTACTAGGATCACATTACATACTTAAATTCTTTAAATATTGAAAAAATCGGTACAGGGTTGGATCCACTATATAGGATGTAAGAGACTCTCTTCATTTGTGACTATATGCGGTTTAGCATTGATCAAAATGTGTGATAAACAACAAAAATGCCAATAGGAAAAGTGAGCAGCTCAAGAAGCTCGACCCCCAGAAAAGTATGGCCGAAGAAATGAATAGTTATTCTACAGGGTGATTCAAAAAGAATACCACATCTTTAGGAATTTAAAACTCAGCAACGACAAAAGGCAGAGCTAAGCACTATCTGTCGGCGAATTAAGAGAGCTATAAAGTTTCATTTAGTTGTACATTTGTGAACGTTTTCTGTGCCATTTCAGCCAATAAAATTTTTGGTCCCTTTTTCTTCGAAGGTGCTACTGTAACTGGACTACAGTATCTGGAGATGTTAGAGAATTGGCTGTTCCCTCAGCTCGAACAAGAAGCACAACAATTCATATTTCAGCAGGATGGAGCGCCACCACATTGGCACTTATCTGTCCGTAACTATCTGAACGTCAACTACCCGAGGCGATGGATCGGCCGCCAGATAGCCCGTGACAGAGCACTTCATCACTGGCCTCCAAGAAGCCCTGATCTTACCCCCTGCAATTTTTTCTTATGGGGGTATGTTAAGGATATTGTGTTTCGGCCACCTCTCCCAGCCACCATTGATGATCTGAAACGAGAAATAACAGCAGCTATCCAAACTGTTACGCCTGATATGCTACAGAGAGAGTGGAACGAGTTGGAGTATCGGGTTGATATTGCTCGTGTGTCTGGAGGGGGCCATATTGAACATCTCTGAACTTGTTTTTGAGTGAAAAAAAACCTTTTTAAATACTCTTTGTAATGATGTATAACAGAAGGTTATATTATGTTTCTTTCATTAAATACACATTTTTAAAGTTGTGGTATTCTTTTTGAATCACCCTGTATTAAGCCCGACTTCAGTCTATAGTTGTTTAGCTGAAGTAAGAAATATAAATATAAGTGAGGAAAACATATTCGATGGATTCATTGTTCGACTGCTCAAAAATGCAAATATCACTTGAGATTATTCTGTTACTGAAATGGTGAGACCAATTTCGATTTTCTGCACTGCTTTTTAAGGTAGCTGAACTAATTTAAGAAAGACAACGGAAACGTACACCCTTCTTCATTACTATTACAGCTCTTTGCACAGTTTTCTGTGAAGCAGCTGGAAGGAGTTCCTTTGCATCAAACATCTGTAATTACGCGCTGCTGACGGCACAAACAGTGACAACTAGACACGACAGTCTGGTTGGGGGACTGTCTGCCACAAATGAGCTGCAGGACCTGCTGTATTAGCAGCTTGGGCGTCGGGTCGAGATCTTGCAGGCGTTGCCGTGGTAACTGCACTTAGAGGGATACCGGCCCGGCTGGTTAGCCGGGTAAACTTGCAGGACGCTTGCTGTGCGCGCCCTCTGTGTCACGACTGTGTACAGACGCTGTTGGCCCGACACAGGACACAACACGCCTAACTGCGCTGGCCTGCGGCTGCAGCACTGCTAGCTACTAACCTACGGCTGGGAAATGCACAAGGGCTTCAGTCGACCAGAAATGTGGAAAGCAGATTCAAGGTAGCACCACAGGTTGGTTAACTCTATGACACAGTAACCATATTAATTGCACACTTCCGGTTATGATGTATCCATGGACGCCATAGGAGTAGTAGAAGAATATTTGTCTACGAATCATTTTATAATGATATTGAATACCAAGTTTTTGCCATTAACTAGATCTGCGTCCGCACATGTCACTTATATTTCACACATATACAGGGAGACTTATTGACATTTAAAAAAAAGAAAGAAACCTAAGCGGCGTGGGTAATTCTGAGGCTAGTATTTCATATAAGACACATGTGGCAGCAAATCTCGGCGCAGCGGTTGGGCTTGTCAATACTACCCTTGCTGATAGGGGGGAGTGCTGCACATCTCTCCACCAGGGTACTCTTTCTCGAAAAACTGTGGTAAATGTGATCTCTCGCAAATGTAAAAGTTACAAAATTATTGTCCTCGCTGAAACAAAGTAAAAGCTCTTCTTATTTTGGGTTTCTTTACTTTTGTCCCCCACCTTCTTTTTCTTTTTGTTTACGGCCTTTATTTCCTAAAGAAAATTAAGTAATTTACTGGTAACGATGCCATTCGAAAACTTGTACTCATTTAACGTTTACTTGTGACGCAAAACACTAGGTTTTTGCTGTACCATACTTTGCAATAAACCAGTGGAGATTGGGAGAACGTCAAATAAAATAATAAATCTTACCTCACGATTCTCCAGCGCCGTGAGAAAGAATACTGCCTGCCACAAGCAGGACTCGATCAGTCGTAAACTTTTTACTTTGATTGGGATGACCGATAGGTTCAACCGCTACACATGGGGCGAGGTATGTCATCTGGTGACGTCACACGTATCAGTCGATATTATTCCATTAGTCTAATACTGAGACCAATTTCGATTTGTCATTCACTTTTTGGGTAGTTCCGGAAATTTGTGACCACACGTGTCTTACATTAAATTCCTTGTCCCAGTCTCGCACATCGCTTCGGGAGTATTTGAACGTTATTAAGAATAACTCTGTACACATGTTACATACATTAAACATGTTTCACAGATATTCGTACAAATATTTCATCCGTGTCTGTAGTGATTTTCGCCCTTACGTTTCATTTGAAATCAGAGGAAACTTTTTATTCTGCCTGGGTACGGACAATACAAAGTGTCGTGGAAAATGGTTCATCTTTTATGTGTGAAGATGCAAACACGATTTAAATTTGTAATACGGTACGCATTTCGCATTCAAATTCACTCTGAGTGAGCCTCATAACTTTTAAATTATTCCCAGTTCACTAATTACAGTAAATAATTACTGAAATGTCTTTTTAGAACACTCCTACGTGTCACAGCTTCTAATTCCCTTCCCCATCCCTAGGGATAGTAGGGGTATATTTCGTCTACAGTATTTTCGTAATGAAAATGGATCCTGTATACACAAAATTTTGCTGAACCTTCTCTAGTTTATCCTGAGTCATGCCTATATGCCATCCTCTGCCTCATCAATAGAGATTATGATGGTGTCTTACGCCACTCTATATTTTTCTACGTGGTAACTGATGCGTGTACGAAGTTTGTTAGATACTGCGCCACGCGTTATAAAGATTTCCTGACATGTTACTTTCTTTGCATCCTCACACCTTCTTACCTGCCCCTTGGGGTGAAAAGTTATTGGGATTATCACCAGTGACAATACTGACCACGAAAACTATGGCTCCGATCAAATTTTGTTTACATGTTACCGATTACCAGATCGGGAGATATGTGTAGTAAATTTGGCTGAAGTCGATCCAATGGTTTAGAGGGAGGTATGCAACGTACAGATGTAAATTTATTTATTTGCTTGAGACGTAAGTATTCTGACTGGTTTGACGCAGCCGCCATTAACTCCACCCTGTCTCAACCTTTTCATCTCAGAGTGGCAGTTTGCAGCCTACGTCCTCAATTATTTGCTGAATCAGGTTACCTTCCATTAGGAACGTGGGTGCACTCAGTTGGGTGCACTCAGTGACTGTGATCTAATTTGTAAATTATAGAGCGCAGCAATCAGTTGTCCTTTCTTTGGCAGGTTTTATTTGGCAAATCCAACGCACTATTTTCTAATCTCAATGCATCTCAGTTCCCTGTTATTAAGGCGCCCGATTCAGTGCTGCACAAATTACAAATTTATGATGTTATCATGAACTAAAGTAGGAAATTCTGGACGACAAGAAAATAAGAAAAATGATTTATGTTGTAGATAAGAATAATTTCTATTTTTCAACATCAATTACAATTTTTCAGAACCTGAAAATATGAATGTGACATTTGTTGCGAAATGTCACATTCAGTATTAAGATTAATTTTTGAGCTAAGTTTCACGGAGAAATTTAAAAAGTTATAGAATGTGATATAATAAATCATTAAAAACGATGAATATTTTTTTCAAAATTTAAAAATATAAAGTATCAGACTAGATTAAGATATATTCAAAAGTTGGGCACAAAAACTACGAGGATTAAACGTATTCCATTAAAGAGTTTTAGGCATTCGAGAAGAAATTATTGTTATAATAATTGTTCAAAAGTATATCGGATTTAAACATACAGCAACACTTTTATGTTAACACACCGTTAGTTGCAGCGTTAAAGCGTCCAGTCAGAGAAAGGAACCCAGTCGCCTTGCTGCAATAATCTATCTGCCTAGTAAGCAAGAAACCCGGGTTCGAACCCGGCCGCGGCACAAATTTTAACTCATTTCTTCAGCTCCCATCTTTATCGCAATCTAAAATTTTGTTGAATTTTTTGGAACCAGCTGTAAACCTTGCTATTCTGTTGGTGAAAATGTTACAATATACATGTCAAACGGTCCCGTGGTTCAAGCAATACGAGTCTTACGCAATACAGACCTTCGTTACCTGTGCCACAAGGGATAAATATATTTGGTCTAGGTCATTGTAAAAAGCGTTACAAGAGTAAATTAGAAGTTTATGCTTGTAACAGGCCTATACGGCGTTACTAAAAGAATAATAAAAGCGTTGATGTTCTTCAACAAATTATTTTAATGTATAAACTGCTCAACGGTACTCTAGCACCATATCAGAAAACAGTGAAGGTCATATGTGAGACTTAGGTCGATCATCTCAACTGGACAAAATGTGCTGCCGCTACATACAGGAAAACTTCCGCTTTCCTCTATGCCCTCAAAGATTTTCGTAAGATGCAACCATAGCAAGCCGTACTGTCGGATCTCCACCTGAACGATGTAATCCAATACGGTGCAACGAGTGAGAAAACTAGACATTTAGAACAAACCATGTGAGCTTTATATTGGCAATACGTTTCCTTTTGACCATATTAGTGATCCTTCTGTCCAGTTAGGCTGTTTGAGCCCAGACAAATTACTTGACTACCATACGTTGCATCTTCGACTGCTCACATCAGACATTAAGTATCTTTCATAGCACAATAATCGAATCAGTAGGTCTCACATATCTATTATCACAGCTACACTTATTCACAAAATGAAAACATTGGTACACTCCTTCTCTGTAGCAGCCATCGAGTGAGGTAGCGCATTGGTCAGAACACTGAGGTCGCGTTCGGGAGGACGACACTTCAGACCTTCGTTCGGCCAACAAGATTCAGATTTCAGCTCTAGGCAAATACCTGGATGCTTCCTTTGAAAGGGCCCTGCCGTATTTCTCCCCTATCCTTTTGTAATCCGAGCCTGTGCTCCGTCGATGATGATCATCCTGTCGAAGGAACGTTAAATTCTACCATTCCTTCCTTCCTTACTTTCTTCCTTCCTTCCTTGTTGCAGCAGTTTCCGCGCGCCACCGAAACAAGCCATCCTGCACAGTCACCGCCCAGTTGCTTTTAAGAAAAAAGAGGAAGCATTTGTTTGTGCCATATTCATCATATTTCCCCAAAAATGACGTACATGGCCAGATTTCCCTCTGAAAAATAATAATTTCAAAGATCCCATCGTTTCCCAGTAACACTTCAAACTCTTTCTGCTTATCAGTCATTCAAGTCGTACTATTTTCGCTTATCCTCTTTAATTTTGTTTTGTCATGTACCTCTTTTACTCCCCCTTCTGTTCATTCTCTCACGTCCATTGCTTCTAGCGCACTTTGTTTAAATCTGTCTTCCTCTAATTTCTATTCATTGTTTTAACTCTCGTGAATGAAAGTAAACTGTGTTTTTCTGTTTCACAGTAACTTATAAATATTATGTTCCATATCAGATGTAAAGAATAATATGGTTATCGTGAAACATGTAATCTAAAACATGTAGAAAGTCTGGTCACTTCTGAGTTGGGCCTGATGGCGGTAATCTTACCAGATAAAATCCGTACATATTATTAAGATGGATGTACGTGGGTAGTCAGAAACAGTTTGAAAAGCTTGTAAGAGGGGAGAAGGGTAGGTTGTGGTGAGAAATACTTGTTAAGTACAAAATTCGATACGTTACACCGTTTCCGAGTTAATTACAGTTAAGTTAGCCAGTGAGGCCGTTGCGCGCGTTGTTCAACAAGCGGCTCGCCAGATAGAATTAGTGTCAGTTGTTGACGTACCATGGATAGCACACGAGACTTCTCAACTTCTGACTCGTGTTTGATCCTTACAACTATCCCATGACCAATTTCCTGTATCGCTATCTTGTTCGGTATTAGGGAAGCAATCGCAAGCGCTACGACCCGATAGGCTGAATTCAGTGCTAATTAAATCGGGAACGGTTAAAAGTATCGAATCTTCTTCTTAGCAGTAACGATGGACGTTCAGTAAGTAATGTAACACATTTTTTTCCAAAGCAGTTTCGTTTTATCAGGATTCCATTACATCATATTCATCCTCACTAGTTACGCTACAAAGCCCTATTTTTCAACAGAATCTCTGTTCAATGCTAGGGCCACACACCACCTTACTGAGAGTGTCTGTATGCCCAAATGGTACTATTCTTCTGGTCGCAGGTTCGAATCCTGCCTCGGGCATGGTTGCGTGTGATGTCATTAGGTTAGTTAGGTTTAAGTAGTTAGAAGTTCTAGTGGACTGATGATCTTAGATGTTAAGTCCTATAGTTCTCAGAGCCATTTCAACCATTTAGAGTGAATCCTTCATTGGAGAAAACAGATGGAAGTCGAAAGGTGCGGTATCTGTAGCGTGTATGAGGAAGAAATGTCAAATGAAGTTTTGTGATCTTGCACATACTTGTATGAGGTCTTGCGCTGTCATGAAGAAAGAGAAGTTCGTTTACATTTTTGTGCCAAACGAACACGCTGAAGTCGTTCATTCAATTCCCTGATGGTAGCACAGTGTAGTTTGGAGTTGACCGTTGCACCATAGGGACATCGAACAGAGCAACCCCTTGAGGGTCCCAGAAGATCGTCGCCATGACTTTACAGGGTGAGGGTGTGGCTTTGAACAATTTTTTCGGAGGAGTGATAGTGCGGTGCCACTACATAGATTGCCGCCTTGTTTCCAGCTCAAAGTCATGTACCCATCTTTCATCGCCTTTGCGCCGGCCGCGGTGGTCTCGCGGTTCTTGGCGCGCAGTCCGGAACCGCGCGACTGCTACGTTCGCAGGTTCGAATCCTGCCTCGGGCATGGATGTGTGTGATGTCCTTAGGTTAGTTAGGTTTAAGTAGTTCTAAGTTCTAGGGTACTGATGACCACAGCTGTTAAGTCCCATAGTGCTCAGAGCCATTTCAACCATTTTCTTTTCATTGCCTTTGACGACGGTCGACAAAAAATTGGCACGATCAGCCTCTTAAGGCTCAAGTAATTGGCCCGCTATTGCTCTTTATCGTCTTCTGCTTGGCACCGAGGAACCGAGTAGGGACACACATCGAGTATCCCAACCAGTGGACAAGTGTGTCGGAACCACCAAGAGAGACGTTAGTTGAGCATGGAGATCTTTGACCGTAATCCGTGCATGAATAAGAATAGCCGCACGTTCCAGGATTCCAGGAGTTACAGCTGTGCATGGCGGATAGGGTCGCGGGAGATCTCGCAGGTTTGCGCGGCCTTGTTGCGAAGATGACAGACGCCTCGTCCAACAATTTTTTTCACTGCCAGTTTTCCGTGGAAATTCTGGAAGCGCCTCTGAGGTCTGACAATTCTTAACCTGGAACGCATCTTCGTTACAGAAGCCGTTTTCAATGCTACGTATAGCGTACTTACCTGTCGGAAGTTCATAAACTATAGGGGCTGAAGTGGGAATATTCTGGAGTGTCCCACAACAAAATCCTAATTTTTTCAACCGAACCTGACAAAAAAATGTGTTGCATTACTTACTGAGCGCCTATTATAGATGAGTTAAATGGAAGGGGAGAACAATGTAATTGACTGCATAACGCTTCGGATTGAATGATCAGAACACGATCCTTTAACCAGCTGCTGACCCGTTGAAAGCACGAAGTCGCCGAACTATTCTGTTACCACGTTCCTGAATATCAGGTCGCCTTCACAATACGCCTTAAGTTCAACATATAAAATTAATCAAAAATGCAAGTGGGATACCAGAAGGACACGAGTGAATTAACAGCAAAATTTTCGGTACGAGCAGCCACTTCGAATAGATGAACGATCTCAGTAACACTGCCGAACCGCTGCTGTGGCATATGACCTGCGTCTAGCCACAGGACATCCGTATCGAGTGTCCTGTTCAAAGCTGCCGGCCGCGGTGGCCAAGCGGTTCTAGGCGCTTCAGTCCGGAACCACGCGACTGCTACGGTCGCAGGTTCGAATCCTGCCTCGGGAATGGATGTGTGTGATGTCCTTAGGTTGGTTAGGTTTAAGTAGTTCTAAGTTCTAGGGGACTGATGACCCCAGATGTTAAGTCCCATACTGCTCAGAGCCATTTGAACCATATTTTGTTCAAAGCTGTCCGCCAGCATGCACGCTTAACCGCCAGTGGGGTGACTGGCTTAAAGCTCGCCGTAAGTGGTCAAATGTGACCATGTCTTCGCCAAGACAGCTAAATAGAACTTTACGTGTATACATTGACACTGCCTACAGAGCATCTGTGCATCTAATCAACAAAGAAAAATTCTAGAGCATAGGTACTGAAGAATTGAAATGGCCGTTTAACACGAAACTTTCAACATGCAGGCCGTTTTAAAGAGGATATGTGACAAGACACATTGATTTGTCCTGCTTCTCGCTATTGGGAATGTGTTCTTAGAGAATCCATTGAAATTAGATTATCCAGTAATATTATTAACAGGGATAAAGTAAGATATGGAATCCGATCTTGTCCGACATTAAACAACAACGGTCTTCTTTTCTAGTTGGATTCTTCCATCTAGTGCTGTTGCTATTTGTCGTTTCTGCCGTCTTCTCCCACCGGCGCGCTGCGTGTCTACTTGCCGCCTGGAGGCGCTGCCCATCATCTCACGTACGCGCAGTGCTCTGTCCGTGGAGTGTAAAGGTTTCCGTCGTTGTGGCCGGAATTCAGTTCCGGCGAGGCAGTGCACTAGCATTAACTCACCTGAAGATGGCGGCCAGCTGGTCCACCGAAATATTGTGTCTGGACGACGACATGATCCGGCTGCAAGCCCGTGAAGAGTATCAAATGATATTACGCCGGGAAAGTCAACGAAATCAAGATTTATTATGAACTATATCATCAAATGGAATAAGAAATATATTGAGCTATACTCTGAATTTATAGAGATCTAAATATAAATCTAAGAAATACATGAAAATATAAAACATTTTTATCGACAACCTCATGTCGAAAAAGAGGCTCACTGTACTATCTTATAGAATATAAAAAACTATTTAATACATTCTGTACATTAAAATGAATGATCCACAATTTTTTCTCCACACATTTAATAAGCCATAAGTGTTCCTTGTGGTCCAACAACATGGTTTTAATCAAGAGAAACATACGTTTGTTATATTCATTTTCATCTCATACACAAATAAATCATTATATACAAAGCAGGATGCTACTGATATACTTAAAACATCTGTGTTTATCGTACTCCAATCAACTTCTTACTGGATGAGTGTGTCGCTCGGTGTAGAAGTGGAATTAACAGAACACAAGTATTGAAGAGCATAAGCATTTATCATGTGTGTAAGGTCGAGAAAATGTATTACCGATTGCCTGGCGCGTTGTATAGTAGATAGGTGTCTATCGTAACACATACCGTGAAGATGGATACAGTCTGACCTCATTTCTAAGTGAATCATCGACCATGGGGGCCACTCAGTGACAAACCCGCACATGAGAGATAAGGAACGAACGCATCCTGCACATCTGCCCTGTATGCGAACTGCCAGCTGATGCGAATACACAATGCGACATTGTTAACTCACCATAGGTAAGACTTTAAGTCGCCCAACATCTAGGTGAAAGTCAGAGGGAGGAGGACTTTACCCAGCAACAATTCTATAATAATGCTGAGAACGGAAATCACATCTCCGGAGTGCACACGAGGAAGCAGTTGACACGAGACACCCTCTATAGAACCGCTACCGCACAGAACACTAAGGGATAGAAACTAGAAAAATTTTGTTAGACGTCACTCACATTGCCACATGAAATTCAAGTAATGCCAGAGACAGAGGCATTAGTAGGAAGCGAGCCAGTACGTCGCAAGTGGATCAGGCCGCCTAGCGTCGAAGACGCATCACTGGTTCCCAACAGCTGTCTTGACTTCACGTAGAGGTGTCTCCGCTCTGCCCTCCGTAAACTGGTGCCAGAAGCATGCACTCCGACTCCATCCTCAGAGAATTCGTCATCGGAAGTGTTCGACTACAACGCCGAGAATTTGGAGACAGTACACCGCATCTGTGACGATAGCACATCGTACATTGCGGTAAGCGCAAAGGACATTTCTCTCTTTCTTTGATTGTGACACGGTAGAGTTTAGGCGTATTTATGGATGTTGTATCCCCGATGTGTTTTTCGGAAGCTACGGAACCTGTTGATTTATAGGAGTTCAGAGGAAATTGTAAGACATATTTGGTACAAGTGAGATGTTCTGCTTGAAATTTAGCGGGTCATAGCGAATGAGATGTATTTTCAAACCGCCACATATCGTCACATTTAACACTGATTTACGTAACGAAAGAGGCCAAGAGTCATTTATTTGTCAAAGTATAATATTTAACTACTCATTTTAATGATGTATTTTGACGATTTACAAGGAGAAATGAATTCAGGGCCACTGACGCGCCTAAGAAACTATATACTAATTCAGCGCGCATGTGAAAACATTGATAGTAAAGACAGACAGACTCTGAAGACATTTGAATACATAAAAAAAGCGCAACCCATAGTCCACTGCCGGACGATATCACGCTCTTTTTATCTCCTGCATAATACGGACGCACCATCACGGAGGCGTCATTATAAGATTTGTAATTTGTTTAAATCTCTTGATAAATACTGTTATTTTCTTGCTTGTAAGACTAGTATGTGTGAAAAACACAGAGTGGTTAATGAATGGACAATTCTACGGGATTTCTAAACTTTCCCAACCACTCAAGCTCTGTCATTGTTATTGACGTAAGTGTTAACATGTTATATGTACGTACAAGTTCGTAGTAATAGTGTCAAATACTCTAAATTTGTGTTTGCTTAATCATTTACTTTATACGTGGCAAGGATTTTTACAGAGCCGACTGTGTCCGACGTGTCAATGTTCGGACAGAACAGTCGAGGCCGACGTTAATATACTACTTATGTAACCCCTCCCCCATTGCAATATCGTCAAACTAAGTTATAAAGTGGCCCTTAGGTACATTTTCAGTGCGAGTGACGTCCGGGAATTTCTTAGCAAACTCTAATTCTCCAACCGCACATCTCTCGCACAAGGCTCACTGTTCCACAATGGTACGCGGCACTTTCTAAACGGGAGAGGGAGCCACGCAAATATATGGTGCTTCTGCTTCTCAATCTGATGCTTAAATAATAATAATAATAATATTTCCTTACATCAGACGAACCATGTACTAAGTTCGCAGCAGCAACTGGTTCTACATGTAGACGGGCTGGTCATGCAGCAAATGATTGTAGTAAATGTCATTGGGCAACGATAAGGAAAAAGTAGTTGGGTCTAGCTTCGTACAACGCAAATTGTGTTTCTTTGTTGTTTGGAATATGTTGCTCTGTTGGAAGGACGTTTTCCAGTAAAAGATAATGGTAAATTGCACAAAAATGCTATGCAGAAAGGGAGCTACTGCTAGTGATACTACAGCCGCTCTGACGGAGCATTTGACAATTGTTAGAGGAAAATGTTCAACAAAAGTTATGCCATAATCAACTGATGGTTCAAACAGAATCTTTGCGGGCTGCGGAAGAGTCACAGTCGGGATCGAGAGAATTTGAATCACCAGTAGCAATTCCTCTCTTTTCAGTAGATCCTTCAGTTGCTAACCTAATCTCAACCTTCTCCGGTAAAACGGCAGGGGACATAACGATATTCCTCAATAATGTACTGGCTGCTGCCGGAATGAGTAATTGGTCAAATGAAACTATTCTGCGTATGACCAGTTTATGCATCATGACCGAGCGAGGTGGCGCAGTGGTTAGCACCCTCGACTCGCATTCGGGAGGACGACGGTTCAATCCCGCGTCCGGCCATCCTGATTTAGGTTTTCCGTGATTTCCCTAAATCGCTCCAGTCAAATGCTGGGATGGTTCCTCTGAAAGGGCACGGCCGACTTCCTTCCCTGTCCTTCCCTAATCCGATGAGACCGATGACCTCTCTGTTTGGTCTCTTCCCCCAAAAAACCAACCAACCTATGCATCATGGGCGAAGCCAAGACCTACGTGGAGTATCACGGAACGCTGAGCAAGGTAAATACATTTGAACAATAAGCGGAAGATTTGCTTCAGAGATACCGTAACCAGAACTGTCCTAGCGTGTTTAAAGAAAGGTTGAGTGGGTTGACGCAAAAGACAAAATGTGGAGATTTTTTCCAACAGAAACCGTAAAGTAAATGGTCAAATATATGAATTGACAGGGGATCTAGAAGCGGATTGCGTCATCCTCAGGGAGGCTAAAACAGAGGCTTAACTGTGTTTTTGCGAGAAATTCCTGGGAAGCTTCCGCGAACAGTACTGTTGAGTGGTACTTAAGTAAATAAATTAGTGAAATCAAAGTGAACTAGAAATTAGAATATAAATGGAAAACTTGGTTTAGTTTAGAGAGTTACATACTGACATTCAGCGGGCGGAACAGCAGAACAGAAGAGACAATGACCGTGAAGTCAGCGAGTTCCACATAAGCTGGCGCTGTCGATTCAGCCGTCAGGGCATCGCCCGACCGGCTCACGTGTTTCTCAGTTGTCGCATGTGAGCAAAAGCCCTCGCCTACATTCCAAGAGCCAATGACCGACGTCAAGAAGATTCTTCGAGAAGCTTTTCAACGTGACGGAAGAGGCAATGACCGGCTCACGTGTTTCTCAGTCGTCACATGCGATCAGAGGCCCCCGCCTACATTCCAAGAGCCAATGACCGACGTTAAGAAGATTCTTCGAGAAGCTTTTCAACGTGACAGAAGAGGCAATGGCCGTGAAGTCGTTCACCTCCAGTGAACTGAAGTGAATAAATACGCGAGACGCGGTGGGCCCGACAGATGAAGACAGATGAAGACAGATGAAGACGGGGACGAAGACGAAGACGGAGACGGGGACGGAGACGAAGACGAGAGACGAAGGAAGGAAAGAAGAGTAGCAGTAGTTTTCAGTCAGTTTCGGTGCTGAAGACCGTCATGCAAGAAGAGACTACATCATGCACAGTCGCACCAAGTCCGCCGCTGTAATGGAATAGCAAGCAGCAGCCGCGGCGCCAGAAGACAGAAGTTAAAAGGTATTTGAAGTCTGATTTTTACGTACCCGGGTGACTCGTGAGGACGGGAAGGAGACGGCCTCACCTCAGCAGTCACCTGTGAGCTGGGATGAAGACCTGACAGCCGAAGACTGGCAAGCGGGAGTCCGTGGTTCGAGTTCGGGACACTGGCCTTGCCCCGCCGCGCCGCTCCGCTGGTCGACGCACAACACACGCGGCCGCTTAGAGAAGAGAAACACTGGGACGCCACACCCAAGGTATCATTCGATGCACGACTTCGCTCGCAATAGTTAAACCGGCCACCTCGCGCTGCGCGTTTCCGGTCAGCTGGGCGAGACGGCGATACGAGATACACACCGCTACGCGTAATCAGACGCCGCCGCCGCCGCCGCCGCCACTGCCGCTGCCGCAGCAGAAGACATCACAAACGACACAGCCGCCGCTCTCCGACCAGAACATCCCGTAAGATACGTTTGTAAAAATCTTCAATAAAAGTTATCTAATGTAAAAATGATGTTTCATTCGACCTCATACCCGAGCCAAGGAAGAACCCACCCTGCCCACATGTTGTTAAGAGAGAAAAGTTAATTTATTTAATATTTTCACCCTGACAGAATGCTTTAGAATGCTCATCCTGACAATTGACAGCATCCAAAGAGAAAACACAGTTACATTGAGTGACAGAAGTGTCACATTTAGTAACACAACTGTTACATTTGATGTCAGAAGCCGTTTTAGTTGTTACAGTACGAATGGAAAATCCAGAGAATTTCGGTACAGTGCTACGCGTTGCCACGCATTTGCAGGATATAGATAATACTACACGAGTACGCAATGATAAGCGATATTTTTTTTCTTAGGAATAGAACTGTTATCGTTGTGGGAAGAAAGGGCATTTGAAGGCGCAATGCAATCAACCGCAATGGTAGGAAATTTTAGACGACAAAACTTACAAGTTACACAGGCTCTGGGCTAAAGAACACGTCCAGGACCGATCATACCAATTCATCTCCCAACTGATATATATATCTAAACGATTTCATTCTATGTAATGACGAATATCTGCTGACGAAGGTTTGTATTTGCCTATTGGTATAATGTCTGTATATTTACGTTCATCGCTTGGCGTCTAAATAAGTCTAGTTGTAATGTTTTAAAAATGACCATTTTAATTTTTAAAAACAGATATTTTAATACACACATCAAAAAAACTTTTGCATCCCCCGGTTCGCAGAATTCCTGAAGATAAAGGTTGACTATGGATATTGTATCAAAGACACAGTCCCTTTGAATGTCCAGAGATGTCACTAATCCCCGCCCCCCCCCCCCCTAATAAATAAGTAAACAACCATGCGTGAGCAGTACCTATTAGACGGAGGGTGTCCGTAAGTCGATCAGTTCCAGTCATTCCACCAGGGAGGAGGTACAAGGCTCGTGTTGTCTGTAGTTCAACCATGCCTAGACAGTGAATACCCCGGATCGATGGCGTCCGCATTATTACTCTGTGCCAGGAAGGCCTCTCAACAAAGGGATGTTGTTCGGACTTGCAGGAGATACAGAGAGACAGGAACTGTCGATGACATGCCTCGCTCAGGCCGCCCAAGGGCTAGTACTGCAGTGGATGACCGCTACCAACGGATTATCGCTCGGAGGAACCCTGACAGCAACGCCATCATGTTGGATAGTGCTTTTCGTGCAGCCACAGGATGTCATGTCACGACTCAAACAGTGCGCAATAGGCTGCATGAAGCGCAACTTCACTCCCGACGTCCATAGCGAGGTCCTTCTTTGCAACCACGACACCGAGCAGCGCGGTACAGATGGGCCCAACAACGTGCCGAATGGACCGCTCAGGATTGGCGTAACGTATTCTTCACCGATGTGTCGCATATGTATTCAACCAGACAATCGTCGAAGACGTGTTTGGAAGCAGCCCGGTCAGGCTAAACGCCACACACACATTGTCGAGCGGTTGCAGCAAAGTGGAGGTTCCCTGGTGTTTTGAGGTGGCATTATGTAGGGCCGACGTAAGCCGTTGGTGGTCATGGAAAGCGCCCTGACGGCTGTACGATACATGAATACCATCATCCGACCGATAGCGCAACCATATCGACAGCATATTGGTGAGGCATTCGTCTTCATAAACGACATTTCGCGCCCCCATCGTGCACATCTTGTGAATGGCTTCCTTCAGGATAACGATATCGCTCGACCAAAGTGGCCAGCATGTTCCCCAGATATGAACCCTATAGAACATGCTTGGGATAGGTTTAAAAGAGTTGTTTATGGACGACATGGCCCACCAACCACTCTAAGGGATCTCTGTCAAATCGCCGTTGAGGTGTAGGACAATCTGGACCAACAGACCGTTCATGAACTTGATAGTATGCCACGACGAATACAGGCCTGCATCAATGCAAGAAGACATGCTACTAGTTATTAAAGGTAGCGGCGTGTACAGAAATGTGGACCACCACTTCTGAAGGTCTCGCTGTGTAGTGGTACAATATGCAATGTGTGGTTTTCATGAGCAATATAAAGAGCGGAAATGATGTTTATGTTAATCTCTATTCCAATCTTCTGTACAGGTTCCGGAACTCTCGGAACCGAGGTGATGCGAAACGTTTTTTGACGTGTGTATATCAAAGAATGATCCAATACAACAGTTCAAATACTATCCTTCATTTTTCAAAAATTACGTGTTAATACATACGTCACATACCATTTAATATCAAAACCATATAAATGTTGTCTCCCATCTTATATAAAACGTAAAATATAATGTGCAAAGAAGGATATTGCTGCTGTATACTGAACACCTGTGTTTCCTGGGTAAGAAATTTTTCGGTGTATAAACATGACGTTGAACGTCTAGGTGAAATCAATGGAATACAGGTATTACAAAACATACTTATGCATGATTTGTACAGGACAAGAGAACACAACTAACGACAGCACAGTGCGTCGCGTAAAAAGCGAGTCTCATCGCAATATGTTCACTCCAGATATGCGGCCTACCACCAGATGTCTAAGCAATTCTCATGTAAGTATACACTGGCTGTAAGGCCAGTTCACTGACGTAACCTCATGTATGAATGCTAGACGAACGGATACCTATAGCACCTCTGCGACTGATATGCAGTTAGCAGAAGTGAATATACGTAGTATAATGCTGCTAGTTACCACAAAAATGTTTACCTGTTCCCCAGATCTACGTGAAAAGTGGGGGGAGGAGCGTAACTCACAATTCATTTCTTACCTCAACTTCAGTTATAGAGGAGCATTAGTATACAGTATACACTCCTGGAAATTGAAATAAGAACACCGTGAATTCATTGTCCCAGGAAGGGGAAACTTTATTGACACATTCCTGGGGTCAGATACATCACATGATCACACTGACAGAACCACAGGCACATAAACACAGGCAACAGAGCATGCACAATGTCGGCACTAGTACAGTGTATATCCACATTTCGCAGCAATGCAGGCTGCTATTCTCCCATGAAGACGATCGTAGAGATGCTGGATGTAGTCCTGTGGAACGGCTTGCCATGCCATTTCCACCTGGCGCCTCAGCTGGACCAGCGTTCGTGCTGGACGTGGAGACCGCGTGAGACGACGCTTCATCCAGTCCCAAACATGCTCAATGGGGGACAGATCCGGAGATCTTGCTGGCCAGGGTAGTTGACTTACACCTTCGAGAGCACGTTGGGTGGCACGGAATACAAGCGGACGTGCATTGTCCTGTTGGAACAGCAAGTTCCCTTGCCGGTCTAGGAATGGTAGAACGATGGGTTCGATGACGGTTTGGAAGTACCGTGCACTATTCAGTGTCCCCTCGACGATCACCAGTGGTGTACGGCCAGTGTAGGAGATCGCTCCCCACACCATGATACCGGGTGTTGGCCCTGTGTGCCTCAGTCGTATGCAGTCCTGATTGTGGCGCTCACCCGCACGGCGCCAAAGACGCATACGACCATCATTGGCACCAAGGCAGAAGCGACTCTCATCGCTGAAGACGACACGTCTCCATTCGTCCCTCCATTCACGCCTGTCGCGACACCACTGGAGGCGGGCTGCACGATGTTGGGGCGTGAGCGGAAGACGGCCTAACTGTGTGCGGGACCGTAGCCCAGCTTCATGGAGACGGTTGCGAATGGTCCTCGCCGATACCCCAGGAGCAACAGTGTCCCTAATTTGCTGGGAAGTGGCGGTGCGGTCCCCTACGGCACTGCATAGGATCCTACGGTCTTGGCGTGCATCTGTGCGTCGCTGCGGTCCGATCCCAGGTCGACGGGCACGTGCACCTTCCGCCGACCACTGGCGACAACATCGTTGTACTGTGGAGACCTCACTCCCCACGTGTTGAGCAATTCGGCGGTACGTCCACCCGGCCTCCCGCATGCCCACTATTCGCCCTCGCTCAAAGTCCGTCAACTGCACATACGGTTCACGTCCACGCTGTCGCGGCATGCTACCAGTGTTAAAGACTGCAATGGAGCTCCGTATGCCACGGCAAACTGGCTGACACCGACGGCGGCGGTGCACAAATGCCGCGCAGCTAGCGCCATTCGACGGCCAACACCGCGGTTCCTGGTGTGTCCGCTGTGGCGTGCGTGTGATCATTGCTTGTACAGCCCTCTCGCAGTGACCGGAGCAAGTATGGTGGGTCTGACACACCGGTGTCAATGTGTTCTTTTTTCCATTTCCAGGAGTGTATTTGGTACAACAAATGAAGCTGGACAGAGACTCCTAGAATTGTGCCAAGAAAATTCATTGATAATTACTAATACACTGTTTCAACTACCAAAACGACGCCTATATACCTGGACTTCGCCAGTTGACCAACACCGGAACCAAATTGATTACATACTTTGTAATCAGAGGTGGAAGAGCGCGGTTCAGTCAGCTACAACAAGACTTGGGGCTGACTGTGGATCAGATAATGAGATCCTGATTGCAAAATTTCGGCTGAAACTTCAGAATGTAGCAAAAAGTATCCCAACTTGCAGATACGATCTGAACTCTATACCCTCCGACTATGCTGTAGAGGTACAAAACAGATTTAATTTATTACAGCTGGAGGACAAAAGCTCGCAAGAGATGTGGACAGAAGTAGCTAATACTGTCAAGGAGGCCGCAGAGAAACACATTCACAAGAAAAGGAACAGTAAGAAGACTAGATGGCTATCATTTGAGGGACTGCAAGTTGCAGAAGAACAAAGGAAAGCAAAAATCAAGGGAGATAGATCAGCTATGTTTGAATTGAATAAAGATTTTCAGAAATTAGCTAGAAGAGATAAAAATATATTCTTTAATGAACAGTGCAAGGAAGTTGAAGATAGTAATGGAATGGGGAAGACAAGAGATCTTTATAAGAAAATTAGAGAAATTAAAGGAAAATTCCAGGCGAAAATTGGAGTGATAAAAGATAGAAACGGGAAAGATCTGAGTGAAGCAGAGGCTGTTAAGGAAAGATGGGCAGAATATGTAGAAGACCTAAACAAGAAAGATCTGCATCATGACAGGGCTCCTACTGCTGATGTTAATGTTAATTTAGAACTACAGCCAGATATTTTGGAGAGCGAAATCCAGTGGGCCCTTGAAAATATGGCTGATAACAAAACTGGTGGACATGATGAAATACCAGCAGAATTGTTTAAAGTCACTGGAAAGGATGCAGTGAAAGTGCTGCACTCAATATTTCAAAAAATATGGATCACGCAGCAGTGGCCATAAGACTGGAAAGGATCAATATTCATCCCCATTCCAAAGAAGAAAAGTTCTAAAGAATGCTCAGATTACCGAACAATCGCACTTATTTCACATGCTAGCAAAGTTATGTTGAAAATCTTACAAAATAGACTTCGCCACTATCTAGATCGAGAGCTACCAGAAGAACAAGCTGGATTTAGGAAAGAAAGAGGAACTAGAGATCAAATTGCTAACATTCGGTGAATTATGGAAAAAGCGAGAAAATTCCAGAAAGATGTGTACCTCTGCTTTATTGACTACGCCAAAGCCTTTGACTGCGTCGATCACAACAAATTATGGAACGTACTGAAAAACATGGGTGTATCAGATCACCTCATTCATCTGATACGGAGTTTATACCTTGACCAAGAATCCACGGTGAGAACTATGTATGGAACAACGAAATGGATAAAGATTCAGAAAGGGGTCCGGCAAGTCTGCATACTGTCACCGTACTTATTCAATCTGTATGCAGAACATGTTATGAGGAATGCGAGGCTAGATGAAGGAGAAACAGGAATTAAAATAGCTGGAATAAATGTAAACAACCTCAGGTACGCGGATGATACGATCCTGTTGGCAGAAAGTGAAGAAGAATTGAGAACACTCTTACTGAAGGTGAAAGACGAAAGTGAAAAGGCCGGTCTTATGCTGAATGTGAAGAAAACGAAAATTATGGCAACTACACCTACCGATTCGTGGGATATAGCAGGAGAAACCATGGAGGTAGTGACCACATTCAGTTATCTCGGTTCTCAGATCTCTGCTGACGGCGACTGCAGCCATGAAATCCGGAGACGCCTGTTGCTCGGTAGACAGGCGGTGTCAAACCTTGACAAGGTTATAAGGTCCAGAGATATAACACTAGCAACAAACATCCGTACTGTGAGGGCTATGGTCTTTCCAGTTGTGATGTATGGATGTGAGACCTGGACCATTAGAAAGGTTGAACGGCGAAGAATGACTCCTTCGAATTGTGGTGTTGGAGGAAACTTCTTAGAGTTCCATGGACTGCAAAGAGAACCAACTGATCAATGTTGGAGCAAATTAAACCAGATTTCTCCCTGGAAGGTCTAATGTTAAAACAAAAGCTGACCTACTTTGGACACACAATGCAAAGGCATGTCTCGCTGGAAAAAAAATTAATGCTGGGGAAGATTGAAGGAACTAGAAGAAGAGGACGTCAGAGAATGAGATGGATCGATGGCATCACAGAAGCAATGTGTTCCAACCTGGAAGGTCTACGGGCGAAAGTGCAAGACAGGAAAAAGTGGCGTGATTTGGTTCATGGGGTCACGAAGAGTTGGAACCGACTAAACGAATAGAGAGATTAGTATACAGTACATAGCTCGATGTCTCAAGGTGGACATAACGAAAAAATAAAAAACACTAAGGAGCGGGCTGGAGATGAGGGGAGGGGAGGCAGGGACATTAAGTCTTCTTGTATTACACCTGATTTGAAGTCTGATTTATTCGAAACTGAAATAATGAGCATTTATAATAACTTCAACGGTAAATGGCAGTAATTGTGCCTTCTGTTTTTTTACCGCCTTTGAAGTGGGTTACCTTTCATTCAGACTTCGTGATATGCCCGAACATAAAAATTTTACGAATTTATATCCCGGGAACCACTGCAGTTATCAATCTTCTCCTGCTGTTCTATCGTTTTTTAATTTCATGATTTACCTCCTGGTCTCCAAGGTATAGGCCCCCCATGTTATTGTTTCGGAAATTCGCTCACGTTCCTTTTAACTGATCGTTTACATACTCTCTTCTGACACCTGTGACGTGTGTTCCTTTTCGGTTTGTAGCCTCTACGTACGCCGTCATATTAACATCTGTTTTGTCGCTTTTCGACTTGTTGTATGCTACTTTGTCTGTTTTCACGCGGTTTATCGCAAGTGTCACTCCGGCATGGTGTCTCTTCTTTTTGATTAGACGAATGTGCTCATACCTTTCCTCTGAAACCTTCCCATTTCGTGGCTGTCTCTTCCTCCCAAACATATTTCACCCTTGATGATTTTAATTTTGTCATATTGAGCTTTCGTATGACCATGGTACTCTTGTTCAATCTGTGTGGTGTCTGCCTGATTTTGATTCTCGTGAAATAATGATCAGAGTATACGTTTGCCTCTCATGTGACTTAACGTTCATGATATTTCTGTGGTTTCGTGTCTTCGTTGTCGATTTTGTATTGTCCTTAGGATTTGACCGATGATCTCTACATATGGTTTTCTTGACCTCTCTCTTGAAGTAAGTTGATGTTATTCTCATATTGTGCTGATAACGTACATCGATCAGTCTCTGGTCTGTCACATCGTTCCTCTAAACCTCCTTTATTTTTCTTTACCTAATTAAGAGTTTAAAACAAAAAAATTTAACATAACCTATACTCATGTTTCCCAAGATTTCTTCTACTTCATTCCCGTATTTGTCAACTCCCTCTTTGTCCACTCTGTTGTCTTGGTTTACTGGCGCATGCGCGTTGATTTTCATGTAAGACGTATTATCACATATGAGCCTTGTTGTCATCAGTCTCTTGTTTTTTGGTTTTACTTCTGTTACTGATCTTAGGATCCTCTTCTTGACTGCCAAAACCATTGTCCGGATTATAGCTCCTTTGCCTGTTTTCCTATCTTTTTGTTCTTGAACAATCTATTGTACCTAAAGCACGTAATACTATGATGATTTGTCGAATTGCTCATATCAGGATCTTTTGTTGATCTAGCATCTTTTCTGATTCAATGTTCTGATTAATGTGCTTATGTTTAGTGCTCCTATGTATGTCTTCACTTTGGTGGAACATTAGCCAAAAGTCTCCGAGTCCCTCTGTTTTTGTGGCAGGCCTCACTCCCCATAATCCAAAAGAGCGGTTGAGGAGATAGGGTGAAACATCACTGGACTGGTTACCATCTGTGGTATCAATAGTATTTCTCTCACGATTGATGTCTACGGTAAACAGAACTGAAATGGTTAGTTGCAGAGCTTCGTTTGCAGCCACACTATGTAGTTGAACTGTCGCTTACCTTTAGCCGCTTGCTCCGAGCATTCGCGAAAAGCGTTTCTCTGAGTTGTTCTTGCGTCCTCTCCGCCGTTGGTAACTGATACTCCTCTTGGCCAGGTTTCACGTGTAAGGGGTACTCACAAGGTGCTACCATCCTGAACCAGATGGACCAAGATTTTATAAAGAGGAGTTACTCGACCGCCTCCTCCTTCCTCATCGCTTGCGTGACCCGAGGTGGGGGCTGGGAATGGGGGCGCTTCGGTAGTTATTACTATTAAGAGTGAAAAACCACGATGGAAGTTTAATATTGCGAAAGGGCACAGCTAACACAGGTCTGGTGGCTTTGTACATAGACCATAATGAAATATTTAGTGATACGCAGTGCTCCAGGAATGATGCGACAAAGTCCGGGGGGCTGTAGAGGTTGTCTTGAGGAACAGCTTGAGGACAGAAGTAGGGAAACTCATTCAACGACGCTCCACAGCCTTGAAGATATAGAGACCGGCACCTACCACGAGGTCACCCTTCGGCAGTTCGGAAGAAAACATGACTTTATACGCTCACGGACCGCAGGAGGAGCGTCTCGCAATGTTGTTTGTTATTCAGTGATGGCGACTGTTTGCCAGTGGAGAGGATGGAACTAGATACTGCGTAGAAGCGCCGTGTCTCCTATCAATGCGATGCTCGTTTACCTCCATGGGTGACGACTTCGAACTATGAAAACACGTAACAATTTCTTTTAAAAATAATGTATTTAACAGTCCGCATAAAACTTTCAACACATGAATTAAACATTTACATTTAAGCTCTTAATAACCAAACGCGTCACCAGACAGATCGTCATAATCACAAAGTCAAATTAATTAATTACATAATTATTTAAGTAATTCTATAAAATTAATTACTTCCATACAATTTTTTTTTTTTTTTTTTTTTAACAGCGGTCATCCTTGTCTCGAATTCTTCTTCTTTGGCGTCCATGGCACCCCCACGTCACAACGTCAAAGTGTAAATGTCTCCTTCAAAACTGTAAAATACTCGCCCTCCGTCGCGCCTTGTGGCTATACTGTGCTTACATTTGCATTTTCCGCATGTTGTTGTTGTTGTGGTCTTCAGTCCTGAGACTGGTTTGATGCAGCTCTCCATGCTACTCTGTCCTGTGCAAGATTCTTCATCTCCCAGTACCTACTGCAACCTACATCCTTCTGAATCTGCTTACTGTATTCATCTCTTGGTCTCCCTCTACGATTTTTACCCTCCACGCTGCCCTCCAATACTAAATTGGTGATCCCTTGATGCCTCAGAACATGTCCTACCAACCGATCCCTTCTTCTGGTGAAGTTGTGCCACAAACTTCTCCTCTCCGCAATCCTATTCAATACTTCAGCATTAGTTATGTGATCTACCCATCTAATCTTCAGCATCCTTCTGTAGCACCACATTTCGAAAGCTTCTATTCTCTTCTTGTCCAAACTATTTATCGTCCATGTTTCACTTCCATACATGGCTACACTCCATACAAATACTTTCAGAAAAGACTTCCTGACACTTAAATCTATACTCGATGTTAACAAATTTCTCTTCTTCAGAAACGCTTTCCTTGCCATTGCCAGTCCACATTTTATATCCTCTCCACTTCGACCATCATCAGTTATTTTGCTCCCCAAATAGCAACACTTCTTTAGTACTTCAAGTGTCTCATTTCCTAATCTAATTCCCTCCGCATCACTCGATTTAATTCTACTACATTTCATTATCCTCGTTTTGCTTTTGTTGATATTCATCTTGTATACTCCTCTCAAGACACTGTCCATTCCATTCAACTGCTCTTCCAAGTCCTTTGCTGTCTCTGACAGAATTAGAATGTCATCGACGAACCTCAAAGTTTTTATTTCTTCTCCATGGATTTTAATACCTACTTCGAATTTTTCTTTTGTTTCCTTTACTGCTTGCTCAATACACAGATTGAATAACATCGGTAAGAGGCTACAACCCTGTCTTACTCCCTTCCCAACCACTGCTTCCCTTTCATGTCCCTCGACTCTAATAACTGCCATCTGGTTTCTGTACAAATTGTAAATAGCCTTTTACTCCCTGTATTTTACCCCTCCCACCTTTAGAATTTGAAAGAGGGTATTCCAGTCAACATTGTCAAAAGGTTTCTCTAAGTCTACAAATGCTAGAAACGTAGGTTTGCCTTTCCTTAATCTTTCTTCTAAGATAAGTCGTAAGGTCAGTATTGCCTCACGTGTTCCAGTATTTCTACGGAATCCAAACTGATCTTCCCCGAGGTCGGCTTCTACTTGTTCTTCCATTCGTCTGTAAAGAATTCGTCTTAGTATTTTGCATATAAGCAAAAAATATGCCCACAGCTCGCGGTCTTTCCTTTGCCACTGCTACCTTAAATTAAAGTTTCTACACGACCATCTTTCATCTGCATAGAAGAAAGGAAGTGGCACCTGAAGCTACAGCAACATGTACCACAACGGACCCGCCGACGTAGATAAAAGACATCGCGTAGAATATATTAAATAACTAGTTACAATAATGTATAGCTTTGACTTCCCATAAATTACTAATAGTTTTACATCAAGAACTTCTTAAGGCGTAGCGTTATTCCCATTCTTGCCGCAACAAACTACACTCATTCACCTACTCATTTTTCTATTTGTAAACCCATGGTTCATCGCATATAAGTGGTAGTCTCTCTCTATATCAGTGTATGACAAGTATTTCATAATTTATGGTAATTCCTCAAACGGTATGCCCCCTTTGGTAAGTACTTATTCTTCCATAACACGTAACACTCGGCATTTCAGTCAACGTCGTTTTAAACAGAAGTTGCCATCGATTAGTGAACGACTTTAAAGAAAATTCTTAAGGCAGTCGATCATTTTGCTTTAAAATACAATACTAGCCGTAAAAAGCAATGAGAACCGTTTTCCTTGACATTAGACTCATTTTCTTTCATGGCAATCCTTGTGATTGCTTTGCAACAATATTATTCCCCAAATTTGTTTCATACATAACGTTCCAACCTTTCAGTTGCCACGAGGAGTCACATGTTTGCATTACGTATAGAGATATTTTGTGATTTCCTATGCATTTCAATGGTAATGAAGGAAACAGTATAGAATATTCAAGGAGGCCAGTAAAAACTAATGTTGCTGGTGGTCACTGCGCTTCAACGAGTTCGCAGTGAAAAAAGCCTTGTCAGCGTTGAAACTGTTAATTTTTTATCACAGAGCAACTAATCATTCAGCCATGTCAATTAGTGCTGAAAAAAGTTAGGTAATCCGTCTGATGAAGGAATTATAATTTCGAAACTGGAGCCCAGTACACTTTGAGGAATTTGTTAAAATCAAATGTGATTAAAATGTCAGGATTATTTTTGTCTGGTTTGAAGCCTTGTATGGTTCTGAAAAATGGACACTAGACAGCTCACACAAGAGGAGAATCGGAATGATGGTACAGAAGGTTGCTGAATAATAAATGATTGTAGCAACAAGTAACTACTGTTAACAGCTGTAGTTACGAAAACCATTTTCACTTCAGTTTCTGAATTAAACTTCCGAACATTTATAAGGTGTGATGGGACAGTAAGTTCCTAAATATACTATTTATAAACTACATCTACATCTACATGGATACTCCGAAAGCCACCGTACGGTGTTTGGTGGAGTGTACCCTCTCCCATTACTACACATTTCCTTTCCTATTTCATTCGCAAATAGAGCACTGCCACTGTGATTCTTGTCTTAAAGTAAATCGTAAGACTGTAATGTTTCTTAACGATTATTATACTGAACCAATAATATTGCAAGCAAAGAAACAAAAAATATTTAGATACGGTCTACGAGCGTTCTCCTCCTGGATAAAGAATTATTACAGGACGTCATTTCGAGAGTTTAACGTAATACACGGTTAATTATTCTGTTTTTTGTATAAATGAACGTGTATAAAGCTAAGATAATCTTACGAGGCTGTAGAACACACTCTGCGTCACTGCTGTTGTTTACAACAGGCGCTGGATTGCAGGATCAATGGAACAGCCTATCAATCCTCTTCCGGAAGGTTAAGTGCTGGCCTCGAAGATTTATTGCTTTGAGGAAGGCTTCCGGATAAAACTTCGTTGGAAAATTTTCGAAGGGATTTCCGTTGTCTGAAACACGGTTAAGTTCAGTAATATAAGAGCGACAAAAGTTTCTTCTACGGAGAATGAGGGCAAAACCACTCCAGTTGACACTCGACAATGTAGGATTATTCTCCATTAAGACAGAATGAAAAGGAAAATATATAGTCCATTATACGTTTATATGTAAAATGCTTCGTCATCCATTTTAGTGAAATGTATAGCATTAAACTTTTCGGATTAATAAGCCTTGTGAAATTACTGTTCCACAGGGCCATTTTCACAAGTTACTAAATCATAAAATACTTCAGTTAAACTCACTGTATACGTTATCCTCTCGTTCTTTGCTTATATGTACTCATACTTTACCATTAGTAAAATTTACACAATGGAAAATAAATTCTCTCTCACGAGACAGAGAAAAATCAACAAAACTGAGGTAAACGGCACATTTCACTGTGTGAAATGCACTTTATGTGAGATAATGATTCGGCGAGCTAGAGAGAAGCAACGTTCTCAACACAAACTTGTGTTGGTCCACATCTTACCTATCTTGAGAAGACGCGAATCTCATTCTCCAAATTTGTGCCATTGCTTACAAGAAAAACTGTCTCCATAACAAAGAGTAACGTCTTAAAGGACTAATGTCTTCATCGGAGGTTTGTAGCACTAATGTTCCTGAAAAGAAAGTATCATTGCAATAAACTTGCCAACACAGTTAACTGAAGCAGTTCCCATTTGTATACACCACAGAATAGGGCATCAAGTAGTCTTATTCTTCTAAAATAATTCTTTTCAAGGGGCTCTCGGGGTCGGCTAAGTACATAAACATCTATGCTGTATTATGTTGTCTCATTCTTCTCTGTTCACGGTGAAGACCATAAAGTGTCTTAAAATTTTATGCTTTCACAGCTCTATCATCTACAGGTTAGAAAGGAAAACTTTCTACAGCAAAATTGTCAATATAGTAATTGCTCCACCAGAAGCAAGTAGATCCCGAAAATTTATTTGCTTGAATTGTACTCATCATAATTGTCTAATTTTCTTCTATAAAAACAAATCACTTTGGTATTTCAGGAACCGACTTTACTGCTAAAGTATTAGCACTATTTTACTTTAAATTTTTCGTTTGTGCAGTGCAGCGAACATGTGTAAAACATGCCTCCTCACCTATTATTATTACTTAAGACTGTATAAGTGAAAACAAACAACAGAGAACAGCTGTAGTACACTTTCCAGGCACACTAATTTGACCACTTGGCAAATACCTGAATAAACACCGTTTGCAGCGTCAATTGTTGCGAGACATGGAGTGTACAAGGGTTTCTTTTGGCTAGATTCTAGTTTGGGGTACCGGTACTCTGACGCACACACTCCAGCCGATAGGCAGATAGCGAAACCAGATTGCGTTCAGAATAATGACACTTCGCCTGTTAAAAAATTTTATCACCGAATTGTCGAAATATGAGGAAAAAGTTTTCGAATTTACTTTCCTCCAGGAATGTTCTCAAGCTGGTATTGTTGTTTGGATCCAGGGATAGCTATGATCCGAAGTAGAAAGCTCTGAACTATTTACTGAGTAAATTGAGTGTACATCGGAAAGGTCGATTAGGCGCAACACGAGGGGAAGCGTTCATTGTAGTTCACAAAAATATTGACCCTATTGAGGTCTAAGTTGAGTATGACACTGAAGTAATCTGGTCTCGTATAACAAGTGTGAGTGAAAGTAAGTTACTAGAGTCATTCAAGCAAAATCTTCAGCCAGAAACACGTGAATACCCAGATCATGATGTACTACTTGCAGGTGTCTTTAACTTGCCGAGTACAAACTTGGAAATCAAAGGATTCATATTAGGAGGTACAGACCGACAATCTTGCGAAGTATATTTGACGGTAGTATCTCTTCCCGAAAGAACAGTTACCGTGGATGACCATGCAGCTTTAGAAATGAAATGATATTTAAATGGACACCCTAGCTGCAAACAGGCGTTGATATACTTCATTGGGGACATGTTGAAAATGTGTGCCCCGACCGGGACTCGAACCCGGGATCTCCTGCTTACATGGCAGACGCTCTATCCATCTGAGCCACCACGGGCACAGAGCATAGTGCGTCTGCAGGGACTTATCCCTTGCACGCTTCCCGTGAGATCCACATTCCCAGCATGTCCACACCACTACATTCGTAGTGCGCCTAATAGATGTTTGACCATCATACTCATTACTCGTGGCAGATTGATCTGCCAAGTCCCGTACGAGTTCGGGCATAGCGTGTGCGTTCGCACAAGAAGGTCAATGGCCGGGAAGCCTTTTTTTAACTATATATGACGGTAGTATCTGTTCCCGAAAGAACAGTTACCGTGGATGACCATGCAGCTTTGCTAGAAATGAAATTATAATTAAATGGACACCCTAGCTGCGAACAGGCGTTGATACACTTCATTGGGGACGTGTTGAAAATGTGTGCCCCGACCGGGACTCCAACCCGGGATCTCCTGCTTACATGGCAGACGCTCTATCCATCTGAGCCACCACGGGCACAGAGGATATTGCGTCTGCAGGGACTTATCCCTTGCACGCTTCCCGTGAGATCCACATTCCCAACATGTCCACACCACTACATTCGTAGTGCGCCTAATAGATGTTTGCCTATAATACTCATTACTCGTGGCAGACTAATCTACCAAGTCCCGTACGAGTTCGGGCATAGCGTGTGTGTTGGCACAAGAAGGTCAATGGCAGGGAAGCCATATTTTAACTATATATGACGGTAGTATCTCTTCCCGAAAGAACAGTTACCGTGGATGACGGTGCAGCTTTGCTAGAAATGTCCCCAATGAAGTATATCAACCCCTGTTTGCAGCTAGGGTGTCCATTTAATTATCATTTCATTTCTAGCAAAGCTGCATGGTCATCCACGGTAACTGTTCTTTCGGGAACAGATACTACCGTCATATATAGTTAAAATATGGCTTCCCAGCCATTGACCTTCTTGTGCGAACGCACACGCTATGCCCGAACTCGTACGGGACTTGGTAGATTAATCTGCCACGAGTAATGAGTATGATGGGCAAACATCTATTAGGCGCACTACGAATGTAGTGGTATGCACATGTTGGGAATGTGGATCTCACGGGAAGCGTGCAAGGGATAAGTCCCTGCAGACGCACTATCCTCTGTGCCCGCGGTGGCTCAGACGGATAGAGCGGCTGCCATGTAAGCAGGAGATCCCGGGTTCAAGTCCCGGTCGGGGCACACATTTTCAACACGTCCGCAATGATGTATATCAACGCCTGTTTGCAGCTAGGGTGTCCATTTAATTATCATTTCATCTTGCGAAGTACTTTCCACATGTTTCCCAAAAACTTTCTTCAGCATTTAGTTTAGCAACCCACATGCAATAGATATATCTTGTTAGATTTGGTAGCTATAAACCTGCTTGGCTTTATCGACGTACTCAGTATAGAGATTGGGATCAATGATCACATTATCATAGCTACTATGGTTATCAAAGTTAATAAAACAATCCAAAAGGCTTGCAGAGTGTTTCAGTTACAATCAGTAGATAAGCAGTCGTTAACCTCTAACTTGGACAGTGATCTGACACCACTCAAGTAGACGATGTTCTCGACAAAGAGACCATTTTTTTACAAAATTTATCCATGATTTTAACTTTACTGTAGAGCCTATTTTTAAAAAAATTGTCTCTACCAATGAAAGAAATTTCAATTAATTATAAAATGAAAATCTAATACATTTTTCTTTACAAATAAGTAGTACCAAATCGTGTTTATACAGTACTGACAATTAAAATTTTCATTTAAATCCCAATCAAAACTTAGACGATTATTATAAACAAAATTGTAAAATAGTGTTATAGTGATGTAGAGAATTATTGCACAGAAAAAGGTTACTAAAATGTAACTAGATCAGATCTCTTGGAATTTATTGACTATTTTAATAAGATAGAAATGCATAAGAGAGAACTAAGACATGAAACTATAAAAGAACTTCAAAAAGTCTGTAAAACGAGAAACTTAAGAAAATATTCTAAGTTTACTAAACAACAATTAATCCATCATACTGTAAATCTGTACGTCAACATTAATAACATTGCAAGTGCACTGGAAAAAAAACTTTAAAAGATCTTTCTAAAGTCGAAAAGTTGTTCTTAATAAACAATAATCAGTCGACCTTTCCTAGAGATCTGATGGTAATATTGGTAATTAAATGACTGAAAATACAGAAAAGATAAAAAAAAGTGAACAAACCTTTTATCAGCTAAAGTTTTCAGGTTGTAACTTTATAAATGATGATTTACTTAAAACTACTAAATGAATGAACAGAAAAGCTTTTGCTTTTATATCTAGAATAATAACTTACTAAATTAGTAATATGAATAATCAAAATAAAGAAGAAGTAATCAGTAAATTAAAGAAAATTTTAATATAAAGAAAATCGATTAAAGTTAAAATGAGGTTTTATTGTAATTTTAATAGACAAGACAAAATACAAGATTTTAATTTTAAAACAAGTAATGAATTTTTATTAAGAGCAAATGATATAGAAAATTATTGTCAATGATCAATAAATAAACTATTAACTGAAACAGAAGAAATGCAAAGGAAAATATATAGTCAACTTATTAATCAATTATTTGGAATTAAGTGTTAACAGACATAAACCTATTTCTGGTCCTACTTATACAGATTCTGTCAAAAGAAATTAAAAACAGAAAAGCTATAATCTCTTCTTTATTCAATAAAATCAGCTTTATATCCAGTAGAAGATGATATGGAAAGGGTTAATAACTATGTAAATATTGGACCTGAAGTGGATAAAATTTTGGAAAAGGAAAAATATCAGTTTCCCCATTCAGTTAACAGATATTCCAAAATTTTAAAGTAATTGATGTTAATACTTATGACGAAAATTTTATCAAACGTGCACTCTAGCACACAAAAATTAAAAAAGAAAAAAATTAAGTTTTCTTGTAATTCGAATAATTGATGGATAAACATTTATCTGTATTTATCAGATCATAATCAACTAAAAATGAACATAAATTTTATTCTTGTGACAGATATTTAATCCTGTGGCAGGCGCGCTGAAGATAGTTGAGCTAGTGAGTGTGACCGGCACTCAGTGCTGCCTAATGTCAAATACCATTTAACTGACATTTTTTTAGTTTTCTGTTAGAGTTTATAAAGGGGGTTTTGAACTACAAGTATGATCGTTATAAACGCAGATTTCAGGACTATTATGGGCCTTTATTAAAGCAGAGTCTAACAAAAATGTTTAGTGAAGAGAAACGGAAGTACTGTACAGTCACTGAGCCCTGGCGGGACCGGTGCCAGTAGCATCTCTGACATCGGTACGATCGATTTCCTAGTAGAGAGGTTTGTCTTGGGGCTTGGGCCGGCTCGGGATATAAGCGAGTGCCGACCGCGAGAAAGGGTAACAACGCATTGAGAACGGAAGGTGGCGGTGCGCGAGTCGGCGACTGGCTGACGGACAGAAGCGAAGACGGCGTGCCTGGGACGGGTGGCCCTTATCATGTGGATATACTGGAGGCGTCGGGAGTTGTCCGGCGCTGTGCGTTCTCCGGCAACCTCGTGACATGTGATTGTGCCCGCTTCCTTGGAGGAACACGTTGGTAGCGTCTTGCGTAGTGATGGTCTGACATCTTCGCAAAATCGCACCAGCATCAAGACACCCAGTTAAGTAACCTAATTACTACGAGCGTTTATTTAACTGTGATTGTGATCGCTCTTGGTATAGTAACACGTTGCCGTACGCGTGATGTTATGTGTGTTCGATTTTATTTGATGGCTCTTACTAAGCTTGTTCTCTGCTTTCGCATAATATTGATGTATTAGCAGAGTGTTAGTTCATTAACTGTTATTAGCAAGTGTTTAATTTGCTTACGATATCGGTCAAAGACGTTTCTTTTGGCCTCCTGTTGTCAGGGGTGGTCTGTGTTTCAGTGAGCTGAGGCAGCGGGCAACCGAAGCGCAGACTTTCCCTTTAGATTACAAGTTTGGATTACAGGCGGTGGACTTCGCCTGAACACGTGTGTTCCTATCGGTAGCTTTTGCTGGGTTCGTATTTCGGTGAAATACACGATGTGGGATTGCAAACGGAAGTGAAGTATTACTTCCCTCAGTCGGCTCCACCTTTCGTGGTTAAGGCTTGGGCCTTACTTCTGTTGTTACAGACTTATGATTGTACAAAGTTGTAGCTCTCTACGCCCGAAAAGCCCATCTTACAATCAAATGGGCATTTGAATAATTTCGTGGTTCGCTCCACAAGGTTCCCTAGTCTAGTAATTTGCAAGATTGCCATAGTTACGTTTTAATGAATATGCTCTAAGTATTCATATTAAAATGGAGGCTGTGTGTCCACTGTTATTTCACATGTAATGTTCAAATGGCCTTAAGCACTATGGGACTTAACATCTGAGGTCATCAGTCCCCTAGACTTAGAATTACTTAAACCAAACTAACGTAAGGACATCACACACCTCCCTGCCCAAGGCAGGATTCGAACCTGCGACCATAGCAGCAGCCCGGTTCTGGACTGAAGCACCTAGAACCGTGCTCGGCTGTAATTTTAAGGCAGTGGAATTGAAAGGGTCTTAAATAACGTGGTCTTAACTAAAGTTGTTTTGTTAAAGTTATGGTCAAATTCAGCCTTAGAGGCGTCTGTCAGTTTTTATGTGAGATTGGTTTTAGTATTTAATAGACACATTGGAATTGAAATGTTCACTTTATTGGGTCAGCCCTGTCAATCTCTTTAGGTTTAAAGATCAAACAAAGCAGGTGTTAAGTAAAAACGTTCCAGTCACAATAAAGAATAAGACGTCCAAGAATCACACTTTGTTCGTCTGGAGAAGTTCTGCAGTCATTCCAAGTTACAACGTTGCGGCTGTGGTGCTTGCCACCAAATCTTTTGACCTGTTGCAAGTCACAGCAAATTTGTTATTTTCTTACCACCCCAAAGATAGCTTCTTCCACTCCTTCTAACAACCTTTTCGAATGATCAATAAAGTGACAGAAATCTGTCACCTCCTATGTCTGTCGGTAAAGTAAAGAGTTGAGCGCTTTGTTTCAACTGGCTCTCCGTTAGAGCGAAGACCAGGTTTCTGAGGTACGTTCTTCTTCTGAATCTTTCATCTGGATTATTTGTGAAGAACAGCTCATGAGAATTCACCAATCTCCCGAAACAAGAAAAATAAGGCCAAGGGCAATCTTCTTGTTGTCCTGAAGGGTGTAGGATATACACATGTAATAAACAGTATCTAGGCCACATTTGATTGCATTGTAGTCCAGATTTACAACAGAGTATAATGTAGAAGTGTCTATATCATCAGTTTCATGCATTGACAACTTAAAAACCACATCCTAGTTACTACTCGTTCGGTACGAACAACACAGAAATCATTTTTAAATTCTGAAAGACAGTTTCCAGATTCTCGCGATCTGTTTGGCAAAAATTCCGGATGAATTTCCTTCTTGTTCTTTTTCAGTGTCCCAATGAAGGTTAGCCCATTTTCTAGAAGATACTGTGAAACGTCCCCTTAGAAAACTTATACATGCCTATGCTTAAACTGACACACAATATTTCTAGCGCAACGCAATCTGACTTTCAATAATCCCTACAAAATAATGGCCCCGACTAACATTAACCTATACCTTTCACAAATCACTTACCTCAAAAAAATCTTCGTTACTCGAACTACTGCAATAGTGAGCGCCACTACTGCCAGCTAAATAAAAGATTTAAACTACTGATGGCACTAACTACTGATAGGCATAGTTAGCAAATGAAAGATTTTGATAGAGAACAACCAATGTATTTACCTTAATAGTGTTCAAAAGTCATAATATATATAGCAGTTCATGACATCCATTCTTACAAATGTACTGTTTCTGATGGACACACGTCCAGATCATCCGCTGTCAAAAATCCGCCATCTCACTTCCCCACATCCATCACTGCTGGCGGTTCACCGCCAACTGTGCAACGCTACGCGCTGTTAACAGCCAACAGCCCAACACTACAATAGCGAATATTACAACAATGCCACCCAGCCACAGACTGCACACAGCACAGCCAGTGATTTTCATACAGAGCGCTACGTGGCGTTATCAATAAGAAAACCTAAACAGCCTACTTACAACTGCCCTAAAGGGTATCTACTGTAATACTTTTCTGTAAATACATTCCTATGAGTACCCTTGATTGTATCAGCTAATCTCTTCACAATATCCACAGGCTGGTTAGATACAAGATATGGTCCATTATTCTGTCTGCTGCAGTATATTTCAAAGTTACAAGTGTAAAATTTTCTGCTATTGCATAATCTGCACAAGTTGAAACCATACTTGGCAGGTTTATTGGGCATATAAGGCACAAAACCACAACTCCCACAAAAATGAACAAGCATTTCGTCACTGGTTGTGAGTGATCATGGGCTGTAGTATTTCTGCAGTTGTTCGAAAGTGGCGGATGGCAGCAATTTTATCAATGGCAGGTAGCTCTTTTTTGTTGAAACCTCACAAAACCTTTGTGATCAGAGAAAGAACAGAAAGCGCTTCTAGCTAAATGCTGTTGTTGTTTTTTGGGGGAAGAGACCAAACTACGAGGTCATCGGTCTCATCGGAATAGGGAAGGATGGGGAAGGAAGTCGGCCATGCCCTTTCAATGGAACCATCCTGGGATTTACCTGGAGCGATTTAGGGAAATCACGGAAAACCTAAATCAGGATGGCCGGACGCGGGATTGAACCGCCGTCCTCCCGAATACGAGTCCAGTGTGCTAACCACTGCGCCACTTCGCTCGGTTAGCTAAATCTTGCCCTGAGAGTAATGATTCCTGTGACGTTTGATGCTCACAGCTCTAATACCTTTTTGGATTCTCCTTTTTGTACAGCAATCACAAAGAGTACTCATAAGAGAGCCATTATTTCAAAAGGAGAAGTTTTTCCATAGTTTCTGCCCTAGCGTACTTCACAGATCAACTCTTTTTATTTACATATCTACTGGTGTTTGCAATAACACAATCAGTTATCTCAGGATCAAAAGATTTGAGAAAACTTTCAACTTCTGTCTTAATTCCCGTAGAATTGCATTTCTGGCCAGGTAAGGACTAGATTATATTCTTACGTTTTGTTTTACGACTACTAACAGATTACTTATCCTTAAACTAAAAATAAACCATAATCCTCTTTGTCAGACGATTCCTGAGAAAGGTGCTCAATTTTGTCTGGTGTCAATCCTTTTCTTTGTGTTAACGTTCAAGATAACAGGAAAAGTATAATACTAATCTTCAGTGGGACCGATGACCTTTGCAGTCTGGTCCCTTCAACACCACAAACCAACTCACCAACAAATCTTCGGCAACTAAATAATCATTCAATCCAAGTGTTTCTATAAAATAAAGCTTCTGAACCTAAAAACATTCATCTGAGATTATGCCACATTCAGTTACATCATTAGGTGCTTCCGGTTCACATTGACACCTCAGTGTAGTTTTCCACTTCACAGATCAGTCACAGCTTTTATGAAGAGTCTTATAATGCGACAGTAGTGAGACTTGTCACCTGACAGTGTACCAACACTGTTGTGTGATTGGTGGGCTAATTTAGTTACAGAAAGAATACTGGATTGGTGGTACTGTATGCGGCAACAAGCCACGCAGCAGGGTTCACAAGAAAAATTAAAGAGTCAAGAAAACGATTGTCAAGAACATAAAGAAGTAAGAATTAGTATGTCTTCAGAATCTGGAATAATTGAATTTGAAAATGACAATAATTCATTATCAGCTTATTTTGAAATTATGTAGATTTCGAATGTCTTTTAAAACACTTTAACGCATGTGATTGATTATCAGATTTCGTTGGATATAAAGCTTCCAGATCGTCAACCTTGCACCTTCTTATCACTATACTAATCCTCAGTACAATCCTCATTTTTTGATCTATTAATGATTGAATACAATATGTTACATTTTAAATTTCTGATTGAAAATCTTCAAATTTTGAAGTCTATTCTTTTTCAATTTTTTGGTTATAATTATTGAATATTTCTTTTATTTTAATACCTTCAACATTTTATTAATATTAGGCACTTCTTCCCTAATTTTCGGTTCTAAGTTTGAAAATCTTTGATTGATTAAAATTATCCATTGCATTTAAAATTTAACTTATTTCCAAACATATCCATTTGTCATATTTAAACTTTCATTAAAGTTGTAACCATTTGATATAAGTTATAGACAAATAAACATAAATGACCACAAGTGAAATCTTTAAAATTCTGTATTCTCTCAAAATTATAATGTAAGTCATTTTTCCTAAATAATTTACTAATTACTCCAGTATATTACCACTAAACATATCAAAAAGATTTTATTTTTCTGGTTTATGATAATAAATCCAATGATTAGCAACCGGATCGTATATATTTAAATTAACTAAGAAAGATTAAGATTTTTTGGATTTTTGGGTAATTTTTCAATCATGAACATACAAAAAAATATTACATGTTTGATTGTTTAACTAACATTGCTATATCAAGATTAGGTAAAGGATTACTTTTTTATTATTTCTACATTTTTTACCATTTTTTTTACTTTCAATCATTTTCCATTAGTAGATTATGTCTTTTTGTTATTGTAATTCTTTGTCAGCTTTTTTCTTGTTTATTACTGCCTTCTCACTGACAGCTGATGCACCAGAGAATGATCCAATAGTTACTAGAAATGTTAATGCTGGCAGTTATATGATAAAAATCCCACTCTGTGTTTTGTCAATCCAGAACCTTTTACATTTGTCATTAAATATTGAAAAATAGTTTTCACTATGGCAATACCTAATGTAATAAGGAAATCTCCACCACTTTCTTTATCTCTCCTTCTTTCCTGAGTATTGTCAATAGTTGTCAATTCTTCACTATGTACGTTAACTTCAATTGATTTTGATTTTATTTTACCATCAATAGAAAAAGTACAATCAATACTAAAGTTATTTATTTATATAGGTTAAAATTAATAACAAAGTTTATAAAACCAATTCCTTATAAATGGTTTCAACACCAATGACAGTTCATGATGTCTCTGGAGTGAGTCCCATTCCTAATTTTCTTTTTTCAAATTTTATTCCTATAACTGTAGTTGCAGCCAATTCTCCACATATCAAAGAATCGTTATAATATATTCATTCTTTTACTGTTGATTGAAGTTCTTACTCAGCTGTGTTTTTTCCTAATCTTCATTGTTTCTAGAGGCAATATTGTGTTTTTTACAAGTTTTGTCTGATGGATTTATTCCTTTATCAACTATAGATAATCGTCCTTAATATCTTGTCCCAGGACCACAGTAATTATAACTGGGAATATATAATTTTGCAAGAGCTAGTTTCTTAATTAATGTGTTAACCAAACATTTTCCATATCTTTCAGACTTCCAAATTTATGTGGGGTTATTCAAAAATCAAACGAAATAGTGAATTCCTTTTAGATTATTAACCATGAAATCACAAAATTTATTTGTTAACATTTATGTTGTCTTAACTTTTTCATTATGATAATTTTTATGTCCAGATAATTCTTACTAATAATCTGTCAACTAACTGATGTAAATTGTCCATCCAAAAATATTTTATAGGTTTTGGTAAATAATTTTTAATTAAAAATTCATCAACTTTCACATCTACCCTTGAATCAAACTTGAATTTAAATTTAAATCTCATTTTTTGGAAAAATTAATATCAAGAATTTTGTCAAATATTTATATTTATTATTTTTACTTGATTTTATTTCATTCAGATTCTATTCATTATAAAACGACCCAAATTTAATAATATATCTGCATAATCTGATAAATCAGTAAAATCAAATTTATCACCCATAACGTTAATAGTTAATGATTTCTTAGTTAAAAGATACATTAATCCATTAGTTCTGTGTAAGTTCTTTGTCCAGTTGTTATCAGCTTCAAATTTACTGGTAATCTTCAATATCTTTAAAAGTATCATCAGGTGTTAATCCAAAAACTGTGTCGGTATTCCACAGAAAACCCTGTAACATTAATCATGTTGTGAACTTTCTTATTGTTCATCTGATGGAATGTCATGAAATTGTTCTAAATAGTGCTGATGATAAGCAACCATTTCTTTTTCAACTTCCCTGTTTCCTTCAATCGCTTTTAATACATTATCACCCAGTCCTTGGATTCCTTGTTTAGCTTCTTGAACTGCATCAGCAACTGGTTGATCTTCTTTTTAAAAGTTTTCATATTCCTTTTTTGGTTGTCTCTTCCTTTTCTACATTCTTCTTTTAAATGTTTCTTTATCGTTTTATTTCATCTAGCTTTTTTAACAACTTCAGGTCATATTTTTGTAAATATGTATTATGGATAAAACAATAATCAGTTATATTTTATGTTCAGCATTTATATTTATCAAGCAACTTGATGTTTTATTTTCAATGTTCATATTCATCATTTATCTTCAATGTTTCCATACAATGTTAATCTTCAATATTCTTGCTCAATGTTTCAAAAAATCTTAATCTTTTCTCTGTTTTTACCATTATTACAATCTTTTCATGTTTGTTGTCAGAAAACTAAATTTGTTATTCCTACATTTACTACATATTGTCACAGAAGAAGCTGAGTAGCACTGTCATGCAGTGGTTGATACTAAACTGTTGCATGAAGGGTCATGAGTTCAAAACTCACCTAGACTGTACAATTTTAAGTTCTATATTCGGTTCGAGTTCATTCTAGATGTATCCACAAATGTCAAGAATCATTGTAGTGGAATGTTCTGTATGAGTATATATACTGTATGTGTTCTGACTGGAGGCCGTTTATCTCATGCTCTTGTATGTGCAAGTGCTGAATAAACCTTCGTTAACTGAAATTAGTGTTCATCATTCATCTAATTACAGCTTCTTCTACGTGACTTTATTCTGGTGGAGGGGCCCGTATCGGAACTTGTGATAGCGTGCATTATCGACGACACAGTGGCTGCCATCAGCCCATGACAGGGCCGGAGTTTACGTGGCTAGAAACCCGAGTTCGAGCCATATTCAATAGATTGCAGTCTATCGGAGACAGAAGAAGAAGAGCACGTTACAATGGCAGCAACTGTGTGCCACCACATGAATCATTCTTCCGCGTTCTCAGGTGACGATGGTTAAGATCCAAACAAGGGGATGAAGGAATATGATCGTATAGCCAGATTTAACTAATGGGATGACACCGTGTGTTTGGCTAACGTATTTTTCTACTTTGGGAGCACTGCTGAGCAACGGTATGAGAACAACGAGGAGTAGTTCACAAACGGGGAAATATTCCAGGCGGAACCACCCAAGTATTTCGGCGACACACAACGACAGAAGTGCAAGGCTGAAGATAAATTAAAGTGCAGGGCACAGCATCCAGTAGAACCTACAGCATCCTACATTCAAGACGACTTGGAGCTGTGTAAGATAGTGGATCCTAGAATGATGATGGAACATAAGGTTGCACATCTCATGAAGGGTGTTGCTGAGGACATGTATCAAGCTCTGCTCCTGAAGGAGGTTTCGTCAGCAGACGACTTCATAAAATGGTGCCAGTATGTAGAGACAATGGATCCAAAAATAACTACATGCATGAAGTTTGAACGGCTTCCAAACGTCGTATCGATGTCTGTGATGAAGGAAGCAACTGATTTCACAAGTGTGCTTCGCCAGGTAGTGAGAGAGGAATTTCAGAAGGCACTTGGATTTCATGGTGAGCAAACCACCGAGACCCTTCGAGAGGTCAAAATGGAGGAAGTGGAACAGACATTGAACCCAGTCCCTCGTCCTTCATTTCCCTTTAAAACTGTGAAAAAGTCGAGACCAATGCAGAGTTTCGTTGCTACAGTGCTGCATGAGGAATCTGTTGGGGCACCAAGGAAGAATAACGTCTGGAGAACCCAGGATAAAAAACCAGTATGTTTCCACTGTGGACGACCGGGACATGTGGTGTGCTATTGTCGAGAATGGCGGCGGATATTTGATGACGCCCGCGTCAGAAGACAGCAGACCGATCTAAGTCGACGCCAACTCCATGAGGACGACGATGAACAAGAAGATGTGGGTGCAGAACGACGTAGGTCACCATCGCCGCAAGCTAGCCGCTGGAGAGCCCGCTCCCCAACACGATGATCAAGGCCCCCATCGCCATTCAGAACCTCCCGCCACCGCAACCTGGAAAACTAATGGGTACGACCTTCGTTGGAGGTGAGGCCGCCAAAGAGGAAAATCCTCTGCCGTCGGTCACTGTAAAAATGATAGGAAACTACGTCGATATCCTCATGGATGGCCGACCAGCCGAAGCTCATGTAGATTCTGGAGCATCAATTTGGAGAAGTACCGTCGTCAGTTGCAGAAAACCGTATTCGTAGACAGCAAAACATCTCTCCTGAAGGTGGCTAATGGGAAATATGAAAAACCTACAGGAAGATGTGTCATTCGTGTGGGTATAAGTGGCCGTATACAGCCCTTAGAATTCATCGTCATACAAGAGTGTAGTCATGACGTCATTCTCGAATGGGACTTTTTGAAAGCTTCTCAGGCAATTATAGATTGAGGTCCCTCGAAGTTTATGTTAGACGAAATGAGATACTATGGACAGGAAGATGGGAATCCGAGTCTGTGGAGACTGTGTGTGCTGGATGAAGTGATCATTTCTGCAGTCAGCGCTAAGAAGGTAACTGTCACGTGTCATGCCATGCATCAACCCATGGAACTTGGTCATCCCAGCCTCTGTCGTCTCGTTTAAGATCGGAATCGATGAAATATGGGTAGTTAACAGTCGCCGAGAACCGCAGTTTCCGTTACAGATGATTACAGATCCTTCCAAGACGCTTGTGCGTAGCAGACGCTGAGCGTTATAGAAACCTCCCATGCCGAGTCTGTGGGCGAAGTAAGCGCTACCACTACGAGACAAGATCTAGCTCGACTATCACAAGATCTCACTAACGGACAACAGAAGAAACGTCGAATAATTTGCGACGAGGTAGAGAAAATGATGAAGAATGATGTCATTCAGCCTTCGCAAGCCCATGGTCGTCACCAGTGGTCCTTGTCAGGAAGAAGGATGACGGTTGGCGCTTTTGTGTTGATTACAGATGCTTAATAAGATAACTAAAAAGGACGTTTACCCTCTTCCACTAATTTACGGTACAACTAGACTGTCTGAAGGTGGCTAAGTTTCTCTCAACCATGGACATGTACTCGGGATACTGGCAAATCGAAGTAGATGAGGCTGATCGTGAGAAAACAGCATTCATCACCCCTAAGGGCCTGTATGAGTTTAACGTAATGCCGTTTGGTTTGTGTAATGCACCAGCAACTTCTACGACACCTGAAGTGGACCATGTGCCTTTGTCATTTAGATGACACTTTAGTGTTCTCAGAGAAATTTGATGAACATATAATAAGACTTAGGGCCGTTCTTAAGTTTCTCCAACAAGGCGGACTGAAACTTAATCTAAGAAAGTGTCTCTTTGGAGCAAAAGCACTCAAAATATTTGGTGTGAAACGAAGGTGTACGGCCAGACCCAGAAAAGGTGACATCTGTAATGGAATTTCCTGTTCTTAAAAGTATTAGAGATGGGAGAAGGTTTCTCGGATTATGTTCTTATTACCGTAGTTTTATCAAAGACATTTGTATCACAGCCAGGCCACTCCAAGGGTTGTTAAAAGCTGATGCTAAATTTATCTGGGGTCATACTCAAAAAGATTCTTTCGATGTGCTGCCAAAAGCTCTGACAACTGACCCTGTACTTGGCCTGTATGATGAGAGAGCACCTACAGAACTACATACAGATGTGAGCGGGTATGGGCTCGGTGCTGTTCTGGTGCAAATTTCGGATGGAGAAGAGAAGGTTATAGCCTATGCTTTTAGGGCACTTACAAACGTCGAGAGAAGCAACTCAACTACAGAAAGAGAATGTCTTCCTGTGATCTGGGCCATGTGCAGATTTCGACAATACCTCTATGGAAAGCCATTAACAGTTGTTACAGACCCTCATTCACTTTGTTGGTTGGCAGGTCTTAATGATCCGACAGGACGACTCGCCAGGTGGGCACTACGTTTTTTCTGTTGTTACAGACCCTCATTCACTTTGTTGGTTGGCAGGTCTTAATGATCCGACAGGACGACTCGCCAGGTGGGCACTACGTTTTTTCTGTTGATCTAAGGTAGTGTACAAAAGTGGAAGAAAACACCAAGATGCCGACTGTCTCTCAAGAAACCCTGTGCAAGACCTTCAAGACTTTGATGAAGATTAGGACTGTCTCGCTGCACTCTAGGGTCTCTCTGCTGAGCAGAAGAAGGACGCTTACATATCTCAAATTATGCTTGCCTTAAATAGGTGAGAATGTGAAAGGACAATTTAACTTAATTAACGGATTACTTTGCAAGAAAAACTTTGATCCGTTTGAAGAGAGGTGGCTACCAGTGATTCCTGAACACATGCGCTTAGATGTTCTACAGAAATTTCATGACACACCTAAGTTCTGACATTTAGGATTCATTAAGACATACGAGAGAAACCCCCTAGAGATTTTTCTGGCCAGTTTTATTTAGGAGTGTCAGCCACTATGTGTCGCATTGTCGAGAGTGCCAGAGGAGAAAGTCAGTTCCTCAGAAACCACATGGCCGACTCATACCAATTCAACCATCCGAAACGCCTTTCCAGCGTGTTGGGATTGATCTACTCGGTCAATTTCTAACGTCTGCTAATGACAATAGATAGATTATTGTTTGGAATAATTATCTGACACGCTATGCCATTACAGAAGCCGTGCAAACAGCCGAAGCATTGGAGGTCGCCAAATTCATCGTAGAAGACATTGTATTAAAATACGGTGCCCCAAGATAGTTAATTGCATTCTGGGGAAAGTACTTCAATCGGATCTTATAACAGAGATAAACCGTCGGTGCAACATTACGCATCACATGACGACTGCCTACCATTCGCAAACTAATGGGCTTACTGAATGCCGTAATAAGACCTTGGCCGACATGCTATCAATATTCGTCAATGTTGAGCAGAGCAAGTGGGATGAGGTGCTACCTTTCGTGTCGTTTGCCTACATCACCGCCAAACAAGACACCGCAGGGCTTACGCCATTTTTCCTGGTGCATGGGCGTGAGGCGACAGGGATGATGGACACTGTGTTTCCGTTACATCCTGATGACGTGGACGACGACTACATAGGCCAAGTGTTAACCAGAGCTGAGGAAGCTCGGCAGTTGGCTCGATTTCGCACGCTGCAGGCTCAAGAAAACGATCGCCGAAGGTATCACGCGATTCACCACCCTGTTGTCTACCAGCATGGTGACCTCGTCAGGATCTTTACTCCTGTTCCGTAGGTTGGTCTCTCTGAGAAGCCCCTCAGGTGCTACTTTGGACATTGTAAGGTTGTAAGACAGTCGTCTGATGTTACTTATGAAGTTGAATATTTCGACCCCGACACAAGACAATGAATGATCAGAGATACGATCCTCGTCCTTCGAATGAAGCCCTTCAACGATAATGTAAACCAGGGTACATTCGAAGCTCCAGCGACAGGCAACAAGCGGAAAGGCGACGAAGAGCGTAGTGGCAAAAGAAGTTATAATATCACCGCCAGGGTTGGTATCAATCATCAGGAGTCAGAGTATGTAGGAACAATGACTCGTTCCCAGACTAGGTGGGAGCAATGTTGCAGAAGAAGCTGAGTATCACTGTGGTGTACTGGTTATGATACTGAACTGTTGCATGGAGGGTTGTGAGTTCAAAACTCACCTGGACTGTACAATTTTAACTTGTATATTCGGTTCGAGTACATTATCGAAGTATCCACAAATGTCAAGAATCATTATACTGGAAACCATGAAATTCTGGATCATCTCCAATGAAATCATGGTAAATATAATTTAAGTTTATGTTATCTTGTCTGATAAAATAAAAAAATTCAGATTATTCTCTGACTCATTGTTCGGGTATTTTTGAATATGTTTGTGTTAAATAAAAACGATCTATTGCTTTATGTCTAAGTTCTGTAAAATATTCTGTAACGATATACTGATTTTCCAGGATGAAGTCGTCAAACAACTGAACTCTCTTTACATTCTCCTAACAGAAGGATTTCTTCGTTATTTTCAATGAAAGTAGCAATTCGTTATTAATAATGTCTTCACGTTTTCACATTTCATAAATTGTTGATATTTCTGTTGATCTAACCTTATTGAAAAAAATACATGCTAATTCAATACTCCTACAGCCAGAATATAACTACTTATCACCAGTGTCATTTTCCCACAACCACTGGATCCTGTTATTGAACATTGAATAGAATTTAGTAAACCTTTACACTGTTCACTTTTCAGTTTCTTCTCTGGATCTCCTATTTTCGGTTCCCAATCAGGTTTCATCTACTTATATAGTTTTTATTAGTAACAAATGTAATGCAGTCAAGATTAAATCAGCTGTTGCAGTCATGTTTTTCAACTAAGTAGAAAATCACCTCGTCTTAAAAAAATATTAACAGTTCCTATATGAGATACTTACAAAAAGGTTTCACTAGTTGGTTTTACTCAACGTCTTTCAACACTGAACATTACACTGAAAAATAATAGAATACATGCTAATCAAGAAATGACACAAATGCCTGTTGTGCAGTATAGTCTGAAAAACTTTGAAAAATTTTGTTCATTACAGAAAATCTAATACACACATTAAAGAGAATAAAATTTTAGACGGAATTACTATTGAAAGTGCTGTTAAATTATTTATGGGTAAGGAAGATAGTATTTGAAGTGTATTAGGATTTACTGGTCAAATCAGTGAACCCAATCAAAAAACAATGTTAACAGTTTATGAAAAATAATACTATTTGAATTAATAATTATAAATTTTAATCTGGCTGATGGAATTTTGGCAAACATACTGATCATTTTCATTGAGAAACTAACATTATTGCTTCAGTTAAACCAGATGCTGAATTTGGTGGACCAATAATTTATATACCAAACTTTTGTGTAAATATTCAAATTTTTGATATTAATCAGAATCTTACATAATTATAACTGATTATAATGTCGGTTTCATTGGGTTCAATGGCTCAACTGTCATAGTTATTTAAAAATGTCTGAGTAAATTTTTTCTTTAATAAATGAATAACATTGAAAGTTACCAGTTTTACTCTTTTATCTTTAATGAAATAACTAAGAATAAGTTAAGCATTCCAAAAATGGAAACAGAGATTAATATTAGTATTGGAGACAGATGGATTTATCCTAAACATTCACAACATTATATGATTTCAGTATTATTGGAAGTGATGGAACAAGTATCCCAATGTATGATAGAACATCTAATAAAAATAATTGGTAACTATTTGGCAAACTGTTTGATGTTATTACAATAAGAAAAGGAAACGATAATCTGTCTAGGATGGACCACCCATTCATATCTTTATTGGTTCCTATTCGACTGACTTCGTCTCTATCAAATATATTAACTATGGAAGGACATATTCTTAATAATGGAAAACAAAAAATTAAAAAAAACACAAGTGCTTTATCTGTTAGAATTACTTGATGGATTTTAAAACAAATATAATGAAAAAATTTGGAAACGAGATTTAATAGCAATTTTCACTTCGAGTTTAAGTTCTGGAGATTTTATTCTTATGTGGTATTATGGTTATCAAGCTGGAGTTGAGATGGGGCCACATTTCATAACGAAGGAAAAATGGTTGTAGAAATGAAGGAAATCTGTCTTCTAGTTGTTAAATATGAACATGAATATTCGCTCATACTAGAACAAGAAAGACTGAAATATCAGAAAATTCTCATTTCTTTCTTTGAACCACAAAGCACAGAAATTGCCATATTAAGTGGAAAAGGAAATTTTGGGCTAAATATTACTAATTATTATAATTCAACTGCATTTTAAATGTCTCAGTTTATTTTCGTTGTTTTCCAAACTAATTGAAAAAATAATCAGTTAACCGATTCTTCTTTATTTGGTCATATTACATTACAAAATATCTGTGTAAAGACCAGAAGAAATGCAATTTCCCATCAAAAATTATGGAATCTTGAGCCACCAAATAACTTTTTAAAGGCTCACAACACTTTTTGTAGTTTTGAAAGGGTAACACATTGAACAATGATATTAATGCAAGTCCCTTCAATTTTATTGAAAATTATTCCGTCTTTGTAATAAATAAGACTAAACAAAGGAATGTTTTAACCACACAGAGCACTGCAATTCAGTTTCTTGCAACTTTTAATGAGTATATACCAAATGATACACTACTGTATATAATTATATACGGTAAAAAGTATTTGATTTACAATCTACAATCCAGAACTTTAACTAAAAATTGTTAAATTGGAAAGCTTAGTAGTTTCGAAACTTAAAACATATCATAAACATTTTACTTTTTCTTAAACTAAATAATTTCTGTATAAATAAAGTGGTAAAAAGTGAATATATGTGATAGCATTGAAAATATATTAAGTGAACTTAACAGTTATAGTGAGAGTTAAGCTGAAGTGTTCACTAAATTAACAGAACTAAAAGAAATAAATCTTACAATAGTTCAAAAGCTGAAATTTTGGTAACTAGATTTGGTCAAAAGGTTTTAAATAAAATCTTTTCAAAAAAGAAGAAAAATTTTTTGATAAAATTTTATATATTGCAGCAAAAAACAGTAAAGCTAAATACATTCATGTTATTGAATTTGAATGAATTTCAGATTTTTAATTTTTTTTAAATTTTAACTTATCACATTCAGTTTGTTGAATATTAATTTTTAAGTGAATAATTTTTGTTAAATTTTTCATTTTCATGATTAAATGGAAATTTCATTTGTTAGTTCAGATAATTTTTTAAACGAAGGGTACCATAAAATTAAAACATGGCTTTATAACAGGAAATTAGAAGTAAAAGTGCTGTCTTGGTCTTGAAATGGCATACATTATCTACTCAGTTCTATTAAGACGGACACAGGGTAAAATTTAAACTCATTGTAAATCGTGCTTCTGAGAACTACGTGCCTAGTGAGTGGATTAAGGACTGAAAAGAACCTGTGGTTCAACAACAGAATACGGAAAATGCTGAGGAAGCAACGTCTGTTACACTGTAGATTCAAAAGAGAACGAGCAGATGGAGGCAATGTTTGTTAGAGACCTGTGCGACTGGGGAAAGATCAATGCGCGAAGCAAACAATTACCACCGCCATACCTTAGCAAAAGATCTGATCGACAACCCGAGGAAACACTCCGGTCCTATGTAAAATCGCTAAGCGAATAAGAGGCTTCCGTCCAGCCACTCGTTGACTAGTCTCGTGTGGCAGTTGAAAATAGCGACGAGAAACCTAATATTTAAATTTCGCATGTAATAAATCGTTCATTCAGGAGAACAGTACAAACATACCATCGTTTGGCCATCGAGGAGACTCCCTTATGAATGACGTAGTAGTTAGCATCCCTGGCGTCGAGAAACAGCTGAAAGAGGTCGAAACCAATGAGTCGCCTGGTCCCGATGGAATTCCAGTATGGTTTTACGGCACCACCTCATTACATAACTTTCATTTATAGTGAATGTCAAGGCCAGCGCACTGTCGCAGGCGACTGGAAAAATCGCACTTAGCTCCTGTGCAGTTACAACAAGGGTAAAATAACGGACTTGCTAAATGACAGACCAATATCGTTAACAGCGGTTTGATGCAGAATTCTTTAACATATTCTCAGTTTGAATATAATAAATTTACTTGAGATGAGAAGCTCGTGTACTCGAATTTTCAGGGTTTTAGAAAGTGTCGCTCGTGCGAAACTCAGATTGTCTTTTTCTCACGTGGTATACTGTGAAGTATGAGTGAAGGGCATTTGAGATGGTGCTCCTCTGTATACTGTTAACTAAAGTACGACCATATGGAATAGGTTGCCGGATATGTGAATGGCTGGAATATTTCATGTAATAGAACCCAATATGTCGCCCTCGATGTTGACTGTTCAGCAGAGACAAAGATATTGTGCCCAGGGAAATTTGATAGGACTACTATTATATTCTGTATACACAGATGATCTGGTGGACTAGGTGGGCCGCGAGGGATTAGCCGAGCGGTCTTGGGCGCTGGAGTCATGGACTGTGCGGCTGGTCCCGGCGGAGGCTCGAGTCCTCTCTCCGGCATGGGTGTGTGTTCGTCCTTAGGATAATTTAGGTTAAGTAGTGTGTAAGCCTAGGGACTGATGACCTTAGCAGTTAAGTCCCATAAGATTTCACACACATTTGAACTATTGAATTTGGACTAGGTGGGCAGAAATCTGCGGTTATTTGCTGTTGATGCTGCGGCAGCGTGATTAATGGCAGCTGGCTCTAAATGTAGAAAAATGCAATTTAATGCGGATGAGTAGGAGAAACAAACCTGTAATATTTGGATACAGCATTAGTAGTGTCCTGCTTAACATAGTCACGTCGATTTACTGCTCGTGTGTTTGGTATTAGCTCCAGGGCGGATTAAAAGAAGACATAGGGGCAATTCAGAAGCGGGCTGCTAGATTTGCTATTGGTATTTTCGAACAACACGCAGATGTTACGAAAATGCTTCAGGAATTAAAACGCTAAACACTTGAGGGAGGGGTCATTCTTTCCGAGGAACACTATAGAGAAAAGTTAGAGAAATGGCATTTGTAGCTGACTACAGAACGATTCTACTGCCGCCAACATACATTGCGCGTAAGGACCACGAAAACAAGATACGAGAAATTAGGTTCTCTCTAGTTGCGAGAGAAACAGGAAAAGAAATCGCTAACAGTAGAACAGGGTATCCGCCACGCACCGTACGTTATCTTGTGGAATATGTATGTAGGAATGGATGTGTAAAAGTGTCAGTGAGGCTCTGGAAAGTACTAACAGGAATATGGAGCCATGCCAACTCCAGTGTCGTTGGCAGCTGGCTTAGGTTTCGCGGCCGAGGATCCACAACGTGTCGTGCCAGATAGATTGGGTTTAAATCCCGGAACTTTGGTGGCCAGGGAAGCACGGTAAGCTCCTCGTGGCGCTCCCAGAACCACACACGTACACATAGAGCAGTGTGACACGGGTGGACGTAATGCACACTTGTGTCGATCGATTGTGTCTTCCACAATTACGAGGTCACCCAGGTATACACACGAAAACAGTCCCCATATTATAACGCTCGTTCCTCCTACCTGCACTTTTCCAACAAGTGTTTTAAGGTGTTTCCTTTCGGAGGTTTGACGCCGTATACACAACGGCCAGGTGTATGGTAGTGCGTAACACGTGATTCATCAGAAAACGCCACCTGCCACCAATTAGTGGACGTCCAGTTATGGTACTGACCCGAAAATTCCAGCCTTCATCATCAGCACTAAGAATGAGCGCATGAACCAGATGCCTCTGCGGGGAACCCTACGCAGCAACGTTCGCTGAACGATCGTTGATGAGACACTGCTCGTAGCCCCTTCGTTCATTTGGGCAGTCAGTTGGTCATCAGTTCCACTTCTATTCGTCCGTACACATCTCCGCAGCCGTAGTCCACCTGTGTCAGTTACGGGCCCTTGATGCACCACAGTTGCTTCGGCTCCGGTTTTGGAAATCGCTATTTCGCCACGCACGGTATACTTTAACCACAGCACCAAGCGAACAGTTTACAAATTTAGCCGCTTCAAAATGCTTCCACCCTCAGTCCGAAAACCGGCGATCACGCCCTTTTGAACGTCAGACATATCGCTCCGCTTCCGCTTTACGACAACTACCGCACTGTTTACACGTTCACCCATCAGGCTTCATACACCTCGCACTGCTAGTGCTTCCGTCCGTGAGTGGTTATCATACACTGGACTCGAACAGATATCGTAGTCGTATATGTGTCTGGAGTGCGCACGTGTGAATAATGATATAGGTCCTTCCTTTCAATAAATTTTTTCTGTACACGCTCTCTTTTAAAGCATCAATGCAGGTATTACTGCTTTTATGTCATTCATATGACACCAACATCTTCTTCTATGTTTGGCATTGTAATAGATTCTCATACGTACATACTACTCATATGCAGTTTTCCGCTGCCAGCGTTAACTGTCGTTTTATCGAAGCTCAGGTCAGCAATAAAGGCATTTTCGGATTTATGTTTCGTCCAGTAAAAATAGATTCATCATTTTTTCATCGTTGCTGACAGTCTGTTGATCATACGGTAGGTTGAATTCCGCTTTGTGTTCTCGCCTGGAACTACGTTCTTCACGTTCCCTACAGGACTATGCTTACTTAAACTTTCCACAGCTTGTCTCCAGAAGTTGACACTGTTTTCTGTGTATGTGATGATTTATTCTAAACTTATCATGTAATTACAGAAAGGGCAGAGAGAATCACAGCAGCAGGGGTGTTCACATTTGAAGTGTTGGTGAACCATTTGTTATGACGAATTTCATATTACTTTTGCCAAACTTTTAATAATGTTAAGCACGAAAATTTGTATTCGTCGGTTCTAGTATGGCCTTCTGTTCTTATGGTACATTGCTTCCTACAATAACGTTTGCAGTACACAAGAAGAAGATTTAAATTTCCTTAACAAGTAATGGTTGTTGTTATTGTGGTCTTCAGTCCCGAGACTGATTTTATGCAGCTCTCCATGCTACACTATCCTGTGCAAGCTTCTTCATCTCCCAGTATTTACTGCAACCCACATCCTTCTGAATCTGCTTAGTGTATTCTTCTATCGGTTTCCCTCCACGCTGCCCGCCAATGCTAAATTTGTGATCCCTTGATGCCTCAGAACATGTCCTACTAACCGGTCCTTTCTTTTTGTCAAGTTGTGCCACATACTCCTCTTCTCCTCAATTCTATTCAATACTTCAGCATTATTTACGTGATCTACCCATTTAATCTTCAGAATTCTTCTGTAGCACCACATTTCGAAAGCTTCTATTCTCTTCTTGTCCAAACTATTTATCGTCCATGTTTCACTTCCATACATGGCTACACTCCATACAAATACTTTCAGAAATGACTTCCTGACACTTAAATCTATACTCGATGTTAACAAATTTCTCTTCTTCAGAAACGCTTTCCTTGCCATTGCCAGCCTACATTTTATATCTTCTCTACTTCGACCATCATCAGTTATTTTGCTCCCCAAATAGCAAAACTCCTTTACTACTTTAAGTGCCTCATCTCCTAATCTAATTCCCTCAGCATCACCCGACTTAATTAGACTACATTCCATTATCCTCGTTTTACTTTTGTTGATGTTCATCTTATATCCTCCTTTCAAGACACTGTCCATTTCGTTCAACTGCTCTTCCAAGTCCTTTGCTGTCTCTGATGGAATTACAATGTCATCGGCGAACCTCAAAGTTTTTATTTCTTCTCCATGGACTTTAATACATACTCCGAATTTTTCTTTTGTTTCCTTTACTGCTTGCTCAGTATACAGATTGAATAACATCGGGGAGAGGCTACAACCCTTTCTCACTCCCTTCCCAACCACTGTTTCCCTTTCATGCCTCTCGACTCTTATAACTGACATCTGGTTTCTGTACAAATTGTAAATAGCCTTTCGATCCCTGTATTTTACCCCTCCCACCTTTAGAATTTGAAAGAGAGTATTCCAGTCAACACTGTCAAAAGCTTTCTCTAAGTCTACAAATGCTAGAAACGTAGGTTTGTCTTTCCTTAATCTTTCTTCTAAGATAAGTCGTTGGGTCAGTATTGCATCACGTGTTCCACTATTTCTACGGAATCCAAACTTATCTTCCCCGAGGTCGGCTTCTACTAGTTTTTCCATTCGTCTCTGTAAAGAATTCGCGTTAGTGATTTGCAGCTGTGACTTATTCAACTGATAGTTCGGTAATTTTCACATCTGTCAACACTTGCTTTCTTTGGGATTGGAATTATTATATTCTTCTTGAAGTCTGAGGATATTTCGCCTGTCTCATACATCTTGCTCACCAGATGGTAGAGTTTTGTCAGGACTGGCTCTCCCAAGGCCATCAGTAGTTCTAATGGAAAGTTGTCTACTCCCGGGGCCTTGTTTCGACTCCGGTCTTTCAGTGCTCTGTCAAACTCTTCACGCAGTATAGTATCTCCCATTTCATCTTCATCTACATCCTCTTCTATTTCCATAACCTTGTCCTCAAGTACATTGCCCTTGTATAAACCCTCTATATACTCCTTCCACCTTTCTGCTTTCCCTTCTTTGCTTAGAACTGGGTTTCCATCTGAGCTCATATTCATACAAGTGGTTCTCTTTTCTCCAAAGGTCTCTTTAATTTTTAATGTAATAAGTAATTATATTGGTAAGTTATTTTTCCTGTGTTAAGAATAACAATTTGTTCGTGATGACTTCCATAGTCTTCATTAATGTTGCTGATTTTTCAGATTATAACGAAACATAATAATTTCTGCAGGTGATTCAGTGTCTTTTAACTTAATGCTAGTAGTGTACAGCTCTAAAATTGCTACACGACTGTACGCCGGGATAACAGTGTCTTTCAATTATCATCGGAGAAATTGCCTGAAATTAGAATATTTGATAATGAAATGCGACTCTCGTATATTAAATGCGGTTTATTTCTCCAATGTCATGTATCTTTACATTCAACATTGGTATTAATGCTTACGGAATTAGAGACAAAATAGAAACTGCCGTGGAACCTTTTTAATTATGAAAGTGATCCGGATCTAAAGACTTTATATGAGTTTAATTAAATTAAGATGCTTTTAATTTAATGAAATGCACATGTTACACAAATATTAATTATAAATCCATTCATTCATTACTTCCACACTCTAGGAATATTCACTATAATGCCTTCGCCAACTGGCAGCCCTTTTCTGTTAGGGGCAGCTGTCTTCCAACAATAATTGTTTTTATCGTGGGCGACTGTATTTTTTACAGCGCTGAATATTCGCCAGACTGATCAGTTTCGTCATTGTCCGTAACTGCTGCAGGAGCATAAGCTTCAGAATCATTTTCATAACAAAAGCACTTACACGACTGAGTTCTCCTAGTAATGCCTCCCATATAACATTTCCGTTAGTAAAATGTCATACCTAGCTGCCATTTTCACATAAATGTGCTTCACACACAATGACAGACAAGTTGTGAAATGTGTACTTCAAAATCACAGTGACCCTTAAAAAGATATTGCTGTCAAATTAAACAAATGACAATGTCTGATAACTTAGAACGTCCGTCCTCTACTTAGTCTCACTCAATTATGAAATTACAATGGTGGCAGCGGGCTATGTGTGCTAAGTAACGCATATACAGTATCAAACAAGAAACTCCAGTGTCTGAGTGACCTTGTGTATACTTCTAGGGTCAATAATAACAATAAATTGCTATGGTTGAGATTTATCCATGTACAACTGTTCAGAAAACTATTAAGTACGTGAGTAATCTTGGTGGCAGTGCAAATAGATTCACGAATAATGTAGGTTTCACGACTGGTGTTACTGGTTTGTTAAGCAATTTACGAAAGTCTCAGCTTTTCCTCAGTAAACTTGTGATTCTCAGAACTCAGACGAATCGCATCTCCAGTTCTGTGACATTGAAAAGCACAGTATGATCACGGAAGGTGAATAAATAAAAGTATGTAACAAAATGCTCCGGAAAATAGAGGTTTCATGTATGGTTCATAAATAATGGAAAAGTTTGCCTTGATGAATCATAGTTAAAAAGTGCACACCGTTCTTCAAATGACAAGCAGCAGGTTTCTCAAGGGGCACATCCGAGCGAGTTGTATCTCCACCTCTCTAGGGAGTAATATCAAACGTCTCTGATGAGAAAACATGACCTATTAAAAGTTGGTATCTGCGACAGACTATTACAGTTTGATCAGCTAACATATACGATAAGTCTCTCTTTGATTACCGCAAGCGTCTTCTCCCAGGGAATTAAGGGCATGTGAGCGCTTTACTCGTTGCAGCCGATCTAGTACAGACATGTTCAGTCATGTCGTGGATTCTAGTGCTGAGTAAAACCCATCTTCACTCGCAAAATGTTTGTTGTTAACCAAAAAATGAAAACAATTAAAAAAGATAATAATATGAATATTTAAGACTTTTTCTGACTAAACGTTTATTTTATTCGGCTTTTAATTTCCCTAATGGATAATATGTCACGTACTTGAATAATTTCGCTAATGGACAGCGTGTCATGTACTAGATATGTGATCGTTGTTCCCCTGATTTCCTATATTGTATTTGCCTGAGAAAATATAGACTTGGAACAGAAGAGACCATCGATTTATTTCTCGTTTTCTAAACAAATGTAGTCAAAAATGAAAATATTGGGAGCAGTATCTCTTTGAGACTTCCCAAAACCCTGTAATTTTTCTAACAGGAAATCAGTCTTTAAGAAACACTGATGTACACTTTTAGCTAGGTTTCTTGGTAAATATCTTAATTATTTACACTCTTCTGCCTACGTTTCATGTATTACATTTAGTCTACCATAGTTTCAACTTTTCGAACGGTTATCCCCTTCTCTTACTGAATTTAACGTACGTACTCTGAATGGTATCGAGGCTGTTACATAAAATTGTTAAATAACTGTATGAAACGATGTGGTAAGAAAGGAATTAAAAAATATTGTATTAACGGACGCTAGTGGCAGATCATAACTGTAGAAATATATCACGGAAAAGGTGAGAAATTTGTTGCAGCTGCCACGTGCAAACCTCTACTATGATTAAATATTCTTTACTATTTCAATGTTCAGGATTCCAACGATGCCGTCATAAAGAAGGTGATCGAAGAAATACGATGATTGTCTTTTTCTTTCGTCTTTTTCTCTGTGTCACTTTCTTAAGGATATATGAGTTAAACAAAACTCATTTCTATATCCCAGTGCCACAGAACTAGGCAAATCTTAGTCATGATGACAGAGGTTAAGTGTGGATTAATCCATGTTTGGGAAACCACACAGTCATTATTATGCGTAAAATAAATAATAAGACTATTATTTACGTTTTTCAAATGTTAATTAGGTTTGTGCTTGCACATACATTATTTTAAAAATCGCAGATGATATATTTTCTTTGCACTTATATTGTAGTATCACTAATTCAACTCCTGGAAATCCTGCTTCCAATGGCGTGTAATGAAATCTTGTCTGCGAACGCAATAAACCTATAACGAACCGGTGTCTTATTTCCTTCACTAAACGGTGCCTCCTATTTCGGTATACGTATTTCATTACACATCAAATTATTTTTGACATGGAGATACCGATAAATGATTACTTCACAGCTACGTCTCGTAATTAGTTAGCGGAAGAAATGAAATATACCAAAATGTAAATTCTTTATTAAACTCAGTAATTTTCTTCAAGTACTTAAGTTGCCTGTGCCAGCGGTTTGAGACTTCAGTTTCTCTTGCTATTTCCTAGTCTCCCAGAATCAATAATCACATTCTACGAAGAATTTTATTTAATAGATAAAATTGATGGACGGCGTCTTTTTAATATGCCGAGATTGGAAGGATGATGTAATAGGCTTCACGACAACCACGCGTTCCTGGAAATTTTTATCGTGTACAATTACTTGGCATTGAAACATTTTTCAGGCAGCCCTGGGCCACTTTTATGAACAGCTACTGGGACAAGCGCAAGGAATATGTTTTTAATGGTATTTTCTTCGACTGTCAAGCTGTTACCCATGTGCCTCATGTTTTAGACTCATGGGAAATGACAGTGAAGGTGATTCATATATAGTCTGGTGACGTAATTAAATATATAGTGATAAATGACAGTAGATCTTATACAGTAATAAACGACAATAGATCTTACCTTTCCTCACACACTAGAGAAAGACGTGGCCCTCGTTACATTTCATTTTTTTTTCTTTCAAAGTTCCGCATCTGTCAACAGGACGTCAGAAAATTCCGAAACAACATTACAGTAAGGTCATTATTGTTTTAGAATTGTAGAACCTGTGACTTAACGTTTCAATATCCTTACAAGTTTTCTTGAAGTAGCGCAAATTGGGCACGAGAACGATCGATTTTACGATTTCTAACCCCCGTTACAACAAATTACGCTACATTACTCTTTCTTCGGGACTGTTACTACTAACGGGCACTTTAGGAGCGTAATTTGCCTATTTTCTAGATATTTCTCTGCGGTATGGCACTATGGGTTTAATGAATGGTATATTTTTATAAAAAGCTATATTTCCATGAAACAAAGGTAACTCAAAAGGTCATTTCTGAACGTGGTGCAAATCCGTCAAACAATAGAAATAAGGACACATTATACGTTTATGCATTCAAACTGTTTATTTAGAATGAGGCAAGGTCTTATTTGAATTAATGAGCTCATCTGAAGCTTTATAATATGATCATTGATTTACGTTTTATCTCAACTAACGTCAGGCAGTACCTTCACCGCCATACGCACTCTTAAAAAGATTCACACTGCGTGAGATAGCTTTACACCTATGTGTTATACTCCACAAAAAATTATTATTGAACATATTACTAAGCATAAAGCAGACCTGACCAAAGCAAAGGAATATGAGTGACAATGTCATTGCTAGTGAACTACACCTGTTATTCAAGTTAGTATGTCAGTACAAGCCCAATATACTTTTCACTGTATGTGGTAAAACACTTATGTGTAATTAATATTTTTTTGCCGATAAAGATGTGTACAATGCCAAATTATATTTAGGCCAAAGTACAGTAGATATACATATTACTCACATTCTTCATCCCATTACGCCATTTCCCAGGAACAATAATTTCAGCTATTATAATGAATGCGAGAAACATCGACTGGATTGCTGTCCCGTTTCGATCTGACCAGCAGATCCTCTTCAGACCCACGTTGGAAGACAGAAACAAAAAAGACAGAGGAGACGTTATTAAAAATACATGAACGTTACACAACAAAGAACACCATCAATGGTGCCACAGAAAGCAATAAAACATCATTAACCTACCCATACCTTCTATCACTACATGCAGTTTGACAGCAGTGGCAAGAGTGACATAAAACTGACGTAAAACCTACAAAGGACACAGTAGTGGAAGACTACAGTCAGTCACGTGACATCTGTAAAAGTCATTGGCCAGTACAACGATATGGTGCAAAGGAGATGAAAGAATCATAGAATAAAAACAATTTATCAATTTCAAAAATTGAAAAATAAGTCTAACTACTACATGTCAGTAGTTGCGACATGTTATAAGATTAAAGATTAAATATAACAGTAGGAGCAACCTCACGTTAAAAGTGCATTTCACACTCGAGTCTTTGTTTACACATTTCGTGATTCTTTCTAAATTAAGAAACACATTTAATTTGCTTTATTTGGTTATTGCGGAACCTTAAGAACTAGCCTTCACTGAGTAAATAAAAATACTCAGGACACTTACTTTAAGATAAAAATGGGAAAACCAATCTGGTTACAAAAATAAATACTTCAGCAAACAGTATTACAACATATACACAAAAAAGTTGCGTGATAATAGTGTAAGTACATAGAGTGGCAACTCACACAGTACTATATATAGACAAAAAAAAGCTCCTTTATATAGCAGATCGTATCTGCCCAGGACAAGTGTTTTATCGAATAACATGAATGTTGATAAAAACCACTACAACTACTAATGTCAGATGATCCCGGTGGAGGTTCGAGTCCTCCCTCGGGCTTGGGTGTGTGTGTTGGTCCTTAGGATAATTTAAGTTAAGTAGTGTGTAAGCTTAGGGACTAATGACCTTAGCAATTAATTCCCATAAGATTTCACACACATTTGAACATTTTTATTAATTTCAGATACGTTTATTACTCAAAAACCGGTTTCATTCTAAATAAACATCTTCAGTTGACACGCAGTTCCAGAAGACGCTGATTAGGCTAGAAACTACTAAATAATGCACATAATAAATCACACGTAATGAACATCGAAAGTTCACCAACAGTCTCTTCATACTAAAAATTATGAACTGTCAGAAATGTGTGATTATACTGACTCAAAAATCTGATCTCCTCACAAAATGTTAAAAGCACACAACGAGCTTGCTAATTCACTTCCTCAAACTCCTCGCACGATCTCAGCCAGTGATACTTGCAAGGAACTTAACAGTATGCAGAGCAATACTGGAGTACACTACAGCCCTGCATATTATTATTAATATATAGTAAACAAAAGGTTAGTTTACTAGATTGCGTCTTCCACATTCTATCGTTTGATTATTTACACACGAACATCATTCAGCATTGTAAACAGAAGCTGTGTTTTCTGTGTTGCTCATAAATTCGAACAGGAAACCAATTTTACTCCCACATTTGAAAGAAATGATTTCGACTACAGTCGAATAACCACAGCTCCGTAATAGCTCTGCACAGCTCTGATAAAGATGCAGGACGCAAACAGGATTCGAAGACGAAATAAAAACTGGATCTGACGCTGACAGAATAAAATGTCGCTACCAATTTCGTTGCAGTAACCCAATATCTCGACTGAGCTGGCTACATTACAATGCCCTAGACTCATGTTGAGCACTTTATTAGATACAAATTAAATGTATCGCGGATTGCAGCAGTATGCAACTAGAAACAGTAATTGGAACCGCAACTGAACGGCGATAAAAGAGAACGAAACGAACTTTCTTTGTCCAGTAAGTACATTAGGAGTAAGAGTCGCATGCGGTAAAATTTACTGGTTTTGATATTGTACGAATGGGGCACCAGCTTTATTGCTCTATGAAGAAAGTTCTCCAGTGTTCAAGAATCGCAGTAAAATAATTTGTAGTACGCTTACTTCTGTTTATATCCTTACTTTGTTCGTTTTTCCAAGCACATATAGGCAAAGCTAATGCCAAAGTCGGTGTTTTTATGCTACTTTTAGTGGTTACTTAAAGAATTTTTTAAACGTACGGTGCGGCACCAGTTCAGTTCATCAAGTAGGTCATCCACCGTTTGAAACGTTTATCCCGAAGCGAATAAAGTAGTTCGTCGTCTGCCATTTGTACCCCTTTTCAGCTTTAATGTATTTTTTCAAGTACTTCTAAGTGATTTAAATGCAAGAACCAAAGTTCTGTTTCTTGCCGTAGAGCTGTATGTATAGAACTTCATGAGTATTCATAATGTGTCCTTGTTGTCGAACTTGTCAGACAATCTGCTGATGTTTGAGTTGCAACTAATTGTACGTAAGTACACAGCGTGTTACTATGTTACCACACAAAAATTGATAGACATGTGGAAGACGGTGAGGAGATAATAGTTAAGTCAGTAGGCATATCTGTAATATTGAGTTTGCAGGAACACTAGCAGGTGTCTATACACTTACTAGAAAAAGCTGCTATAAAGATGATTAGTATTAATCAGAACCTACATTCGTGTTTCCAGGATTCAAGAATCTTGAATTAATATATAAAACCAAATTCTGAGCTCTCAATAGGGACGCATAACTTTGGTAATATTCGCCCACAACGCTCTTCCAGATTTCTTGACATTGTCTAATGCAAGGTGTGGGAAAATTTTGTGAACGCTAATGTGTTATTTGTTGCAAAAGTATCGTCTGTAAAAAGTACCCTGGCTAAGCTGATCGGTGGATCGATAAAATGGCCCCCAGAGTCGGGATCAGGACAGCAGCTATACAATGTTTTACCACCACGGAGTCCCACACAGAGCGTCGCTAAAGTAATTTATATGAAAAACTTAACTGATTTAAACATATATTATGTTTTCATGTTGAAGTCACGTTGATCATATAGGCACAAGGCCAGATGGTACTTCGAAGTGATTTGATTGCCTCATTTGCGTACCTGCATGGTTGCAATTTACATTGAAGAATTTTACGTAATTAATACTGTAGAGTTTGGTGTGCCTCTCATGAGGGTCGGACGGAAGGCTTGCCGACACTGTCCGCGCAGTTGCGATAAACATTTTGTCTGGATGGCATAGTGGTATACACTTCTGCCCAGGAAGCAGGATATCCCGGATTCAAATCCCTGTCCGGCATACATTTTCACTCAACGCCGCTGATTCTGCATAAAGTCCCAATGCAGATGACATCGCCAGTTTCTTCCCTCTCCTTCAGTTTGTCCTCCCTGGGCTTCAATTTGCGTAACACGTATCGCAGCTGCGGATTCTGCTTGGTGCTTATTCTTTCGGATATGTCTTGAAGAAACAGACGCCACGCATTCATTTAATTGATTCACCTCAATTGGTAATGAAGCCATCATCTTCTGTACGGATGCACAATTATGTCCGACCTCATTCGAGAATCTCAAAGTAGAGACCATGAAGGACTCGAACGGAGGCTGTGGATAGGTGGCTCGAGGCTGAAATGTTGGTCGGACGCGAGGCGTGCTGTGCTCGTCCATGCAAGTTCGATAAATGTTGTGCCCGGCTGGCGCAGTAACTGACGCATGTACCTAAACTAGGGATCCAGGGTTCTAATCCCCATCCGGCAGCAATTTTTCACTCGCCGCCGCTGATTCCACGTAAAGGACCGATGCAGCTGACACCAATAGCTCCTTCCTTTCTCTTTCCTTTCCTTTCCTTTCCTTTTCCCATCTCCACCTTCAGTTTACATACAATTACATACAATGTGTCACAGTTGCGGATTCCGAAAGCTGTCTGTTCTTTCTGATATGTCCGAAAAAATATTCATCACCCACTCGTATAATAAGCAAGTCATTTAATGTTTACTTTCCCCTGGCAACAGGTCAGGTATTCGAGCATCATAATCAAGACCGTAAAACAAACATCAGGTAGTAGATTATGTGACATGTTTGTGGAAAGACTGGTAGACGCAGAGAAAGGAAAAACAACTGGAAGTAATCATATGGCACTGATGGCCCGGATTCCCTACTTGGGGAAGTTTGTTCTCCGAGTTGCGAGTACTCGCAGTTGACGCCGGACTCAGCGATTTACGTCTTGATAATGATGACACAGTATCCAGTCTATGAGCAGAAAATATCTCGGACCTAGCCGGGAATCGAACCTGGCGGCGGTGCAGGGCAGTCAAACCTGCTGACCGCTCGGCTAATGTCACAGACTAACATAGAGAAAATACGACTAACTCTCTGAAGCGGTTACATATTAGGGTAACAATCATCACAGGATCTGCACCTATACCCATAATACGCTGTGTATCAACAGCCAAAATGTCTGTAAGGTGTTAAATGGGAATGGCCTGTGGATTACATATATATGGAGAACTTTCTTTCAGAAGTAAGGCTCGTGTAACATTTCTATAAAGCTTGTAAAAAGGTATCGAATGTAAACAGCTTCCTTGAGTTACTAATTGTAACCTCTTATATCCTATATATGTTCTCAAACTTCGGTTGATTGGTTGGGGGAGAGAACCAGACAGTGAGGTCGTCGGTACAACGTATTAGGGAAGCATGGAGTAGGAAGTCAGCCGTGACCATTCAAAGGAAGCATCCCGGCTTTTACCTGATACGACATAGGAGAATCATAAATTTTGAAGAACACATCAGAGCACCGATGAGCTAGGGAGTTCTGATGGAGAGCGCAGGTGCTTAAGAAAGGAATGGTGGCCAACCCAATCTATCTGGTAACGATCCAAGAAAACACTTACGGTATCTGGTGGTTGTGCAATGTAAGCTCAGTTTTAGTACGTGCTCCTGACCACTATTGCATTCATATCTCGACAGACTGGTCATTTGGGAAAACGGCCGTTCAAACCAGACTCTAGTGACCAAATTTACATTTCCCGTGATATCCTTGTTTCGCCCCAGGCAAATGCCGGGATGGTGTCTTTGAACGGGCACGACCGATCCCTTCAATATCCTTGACACAATCCGAGCTTGTGCCTCGTCTCTAATGACTTCGATGTCCACGGGACGTTAATTCCCACCTTACTTCCTTCGACAGACTGGTATTTTATAATATAACTCGCGGACAAAGACGGTGATTGAACTGCTGCTATTTAGTAATTGTGCAAGAACTGAGGCTTGGATATATGGTACCAGAATATAATCTGCTTGACATTTAATGTCTAGACATTTGAACGTGCGTACAAGTTGTAGCAAACGCGCGACATGTGAAAATTCATGACCTGTTATTTACTGTATTTACTCGTTAATTATTTTACGATTCTCAAGCGTCACGTATTGTCTGCCTCTGTTCGATAAATAAAATATAGAGAAAGTCAAAGGAAACGTATTTTTAAGACTTACTATAGGAAAGGCAACAGGAAATGTAAGGATTTAATATGTTTTGCAGGGATTTCCACGGTAACAACGACACATTGGCTAACAGAAAAGCCCTCTCGATTGTCATATATAATGAAATAAAACGATAAGTAGAGTGATTGAGAAGAAAAAAAATTAACTGTTGTTCCTACCAACAAACAGAGATAAACATATAGACGTATTTGTTGTACTGAAATGTAATTTTCTTTTTCTTTTTATAAACAGCCAAAAAGAAATAGGTAGCTTTTGCTTATAACTGTAGCACGTTCATAATGAGACAATTAAAGAACAAAAGCTGTTGTTACTACGTTGCCTAGTTCCATTGAATGACATGTTCCAGGAAGCTGTATCGAAGTGTGGTTATTGATTGAAACTCACGTCGGTGTTATTATTTCTTCACCACTGTCTGTAGTCTGCTGTGAGACGACACACATGAAAGTTTTCGGATATACCAGCTGGACGTACGCGGCTGTTTGATCCATATTTTTGTTGCCTGTTTACGAGGGCTTCAGTGACACAGAAGAGAAACAAGGGTCGGCCACAAAATAAAAATGAACTGCTAGTATTCTGAATTTCGCTGATTCTGCGTTCACGAATATCTCATTATGAGCACCAGATCGCACAGTGAAGCGGCCAGAATTACCTCGTAATAATCCTCGATACGCGCGCTTTGTGTCTGCTGGTTCAGCGCCGGTCGGGAGTATGTAGCAAGCTGGCGCAGCCTCCGAGATTCGACTGGTTGCTAACATTTCATTCACACTACCTGTCAGTGATGTACATCTGTTTTTACTTCTCTGTGAGTAATAAAGTACTTTACTGGAAGATGAAATGTTATTATTTAAAAGTCCCAACAATATGAAAAATGTAATTTAAGAATTTTTCACAAAAGTTACCTTCATTATAATAGTAATGCACTCATTATTCTAAGGAGGTAGTTTCACTATGGAAGAACTAGAAGATGAATTTTTCCTAAGTTCAGTCCCATATCTCGAAACTTCCATCTGCTCAAAGTGATTGAAACCAATTATGGTCGTAAATAACAAGCAAAAGGAGCATACAATTTTTAAAAAATTGCATCATATTACCCTAGTGATTTCAGTTCGAAACCACACACAAAAGCAGCAGTGTAAACTCAAATTTACGCTGCAAAACGTCAGATATAATTACTTTCACTGTCAACGATCTCCATATGGCCACTAAAGAAAAAGAGAGAGAAAGAGAGAGAGAAACATAAGTCACAATCTCCCCCATAATCATGTAGCACAGCCTCCTCGCCGACTATTGCTTTGAACACTTCAAGTGACTGCTACAGTGCACTAAATTGGTAGATGTGTTCTGTGTATCACTAGATCTCTTGTTTTGCAACAGCATCCGTGGTTTATTCTTAAGGTACTGGTACTTCAAAACAAAGCTAATAAAAAGTTGGTGCTGAAAGAGTTAAAGGCATTGTACCAATGACAGTGGCATCGACTATAGTCTCTCACGTGAAATACTGCAGTGTCAAATTTTCGAATCTTTGAAAATCCCTTAATTTAATATTTTTGACATCACTGCATATAGAGAATTACTAAAATTAGTTCCGAGAATATCGAGAATGCATTTATGACAATGTCGTTCTTTAACATGTTGTGGTATGTCTTACCAAAGTTTTTGTTTTCCTTTTTCTTTTTTTTCTGGGCCACATTATGTATATGTCAAGACCAACCACATGTGTAGGAACGACCATCTGCTCAGGAATAAATGTCTATTCTGCCTCATTGGCACTCTTGCGAGCGAGAAGGGCTTGGAAGATAACAACTCGCTGCTTCTGTAAGACGCATATTCATTATTCACACCTCCTAACACGCAGACAACAATACAGTATCACAGTAGTTATAATGTAAACAGGTCACTGTTTTCATAGACTCTCACTCTTCCCAGTATATTTCGACTTTGTCGCTTGCCTTGTGTGGATCTTATTTAAGCAGTGGAGGACGCCATTCATCAGAACGTCTTTGAAATTAGTATCGAAAAACGTGTTTTAAAAACTAATTTACTCAAATATTTTGAAGAATCATTGATTATTCCTAAGGGATGAGATCTGTGTAGCGGTCCGGATGTAGATTCGGGAGTTTGCTTTTGGCAAGCAGTCTCTGACCGACGATCCATCTAGGCACGAATATATAGCTGCCCTCACCGCTTCGAACCTGTCAGTTGCTTTCGCGTGGGCTATAGTCCTCGCCGAAGGTTCCACATGACGTAGCTATTGTTTCCAGGATGAATCATTCAGTGTGCAGAGGAACGAGCGCGTTTCCAAATCTTCCTGACAGACTTCAACTGTCTGTAGGATCGGCTCTCAAAACTAGAATATTTCGCGGCTTCATTCAGAGCATCAGTAGTTATTGTCAATTTACAAAAAATATTTCCAGCTTTTGGGAGTGCTGATAATTATGATAATAAATAAATGATTAATTCGATCCCTATTTATTACTAGTGTGGTAAGAAATAAACTAAAATTGTCTTTCTGTTCACATATAGTATCAAGGATTATTTTGTAACAGTGCACATATAAATTTATAGTGTTATTTTAGCAGTCAATTCGCTGTTCGTCTCCTTCTCTCTCATATCCCTATCTTTCTCCTCCTCGCCCTCTCTCTGTCCATTTCTTGCTCCCCCCGCCTCTGTCCACCTCCTCCCTTCCCCTATCCGTGTCCAGCTCTCCTTCCCCTTCTATGTCCGTTCATCTGTTAATCCCCTCCCTCCAACTTTATCACCTTCTTCTCAATAAGGGGTTAGTGGTTCTTAACTATATAGTATTTATTTCCAAATCGTAACTGATATGTGTACAAAATTTGGCTCACATTGTTCCAGGGGTTTTGGATGAGCTTCTCACCCATGGTCTTGCCCGCGTACGTACGTTTCAAATACAGTTAACATACATTTAACGTGCTTCACACGCGTTTATACACATAATTCACATGCATCTCAAGCAGATTACGCCCTGGATATTCGTTTGCACGCAGCTCAATCGTTATGACTTTTGCTGGTAAACCCACTGGCATATGTGTCTACTGTATGTGAAATGAGAATTCCTTTAGCAGCAAAGAAGTAAAAAACTAAAACATCCCACATGGTCAAGCTGTTTATCACGCTTCTCGGTGTTTAAGACGTCATGTCTCCTGAACTGTGAATCGTAAAATCATAATTTTGTAGGTAAATTCAGCAACATATATGAATACCGTCTGCTAAATGTGTTGCAAATAGAATTAGTAGCAAACAAGTAATAAATTGAAACCTCGAGCATGATAAGCCAATTTTTCACGTATTTCAGTGTTTTCTGAACTATGTGTTGTAGAGTGATATAATTTTGCTAGTAGCTTATGTAATATATTTGAATACCGTCTGAAAACTGTGTGACGAACACAGTTAGTAGTAAAAGAAGTAGTAAATTAAAACGCCTTTTTTCGTGCAGCGGTTTTACTGCATCAACAGCGAAAATATTATAAGAGACAGACTTTCTCCCTTTCATCATTTTGTTGGGGTTGTCACCGAGAAAAGTTTCGTAAAGGTTTTAAACTACGTGTAAAGTTTGTTGCAGGTCACGAAGTATTCACTTTCTCAAATACTGGATGAAGAATATATGGGTAACATCACGTTGTGACGTGTACTGCTTCTTCACCACTACCGTCACCATTTTGACATGTAGGTGATTCTTACATTCATAGGAACTTTTTCTAGACAGTAAGGGATTTGTGTACCAACTTTGGTTGAAATTGGTCCAGTTGTTTAGGAGGAAATGCAGAACATACATAAATATATACATCCACTTTTATAATATGCATTGATTATTAATGTCTACACACATTTATAAAAGTCCTTCATCGCTCCTTTATTTCAAAATTCATGGCACAACAAACTAAAATTTGCCCTGATGCATGCCTGTATATTTGTTTATAATTTGCCTAGATCACCAAATTAAAATAAAATTAACATCCGTATAACGAAGCAATATTCTGGGTGGGGATGGGGCGTTACAGTACTCCTCTCGGTTGCAGGCTTGAATACCACCCTCCATGAGTTCATCAATCCTACCTTGGCCCAAACTGCCCCACTGTCCGAAAGCGGTTGTGTTCATGTCTTGAGAACAGATGGAGCCCTCCAATCTGGTGTTCCTTGCATGTTGCAGTAAACGACATCTTCCGATCGGTACAGCAAGAGTCACAACAGCAACACACCTACACACCTACACGACTTACTGGGTTGAAGTATAACTTTTCGTAACAGCACTGTATTACATTTTTTTGGTTGTGTTTGAATGAGGATGTCAGGCTGTTGGTTAACTGCTACATTTTCACTGGTAATTAAGAGGGTTGCTCCTCTGATAAACCTCATGTGGGAATGTGTATTTCTGGGGTGGATAATTGCAGCTCATGCAGAACGTTTACGGAATCATCTTGATCCCTACTGGCTTATTATTTAATTTTATTATCAAGAAAATGTCATTTTGAGAAGACACTCAGTTTGAATGAAGTTATTACCCTACAAAAATTACTGGTAGCCATTACATTTATTAGAATCGCTAATGGGAAGTCAGCGAGGATGGTTTGAATATAACGTTTCTCCACCAACACACATACAGAGAAATAAATAAAATTCCATTAAGAGTTGATTAAAATCGGTGACAGCAGTCAATTAACAGAAATAATAGATTAATTCTACATATTCAGATAATATCAAATGTCTTGTTTTCATGGCATTCGTTTTATACTCTTTCCGAGATCTCATTATAGTCAGAAATGATGGATGCCAAAAACAAGTTGCATATTACAAAAATGAAACAGTATTTCTGTATTTAGGTAATTTAACAGCAATACAGAGAATAATAATTAAAGGTCACCCAAAAAATTCAATCGTGGAAATCCACAACAAAGTATCGCTAATGATATTATATAATAAACTGAAAATTTGTTTGCAGTATGAGATGAAATTAGTCAAAATAAATTATACGAAATTGGTTTGAAACAATCGAATAATAATATTTGAATTTATTAGTCACTTACAAAAAGAAGCTTCATACAAAATAAAATTTAGATATGAGAAATGTATGGCGATGAGAAAACATTTGGACCTTAAATCATGTAGGTTATCGATATGAATACAGTTTGTAAATGTAACTGTTTTATTTCTAAAGCTATCATATTGAAATTCAAAAAAGTGTTTTAGTATATAATCATTTTTGAATAATTTGAGCAAATGACTAACAGATAAAGGAACTCTTTTCAACATGTATCACATTTTTCGAAAAACAGCAGATGTAGAAAAATAGTTGTTTGAAATCAGGTTCCTCAGTTTGCAATTCTGTGTAGCACCTAATAACTCAAGTTATCTATTTCATTGCCTCCAGGAATTATTTTATTACATTTTTTTTTTTTAATTTGTAAGGGTGCTGATAACATTGCCGTTGAGCTCCCGTGCAACCCGATCGCATATAATATAGTTTCAATTAATCAGTATCTCAATGAGCAAATGTGCTTATTGTAATACGTCACTGAATTATTCACGGTGTGAGAGTCATCTGCCTTTTGTTCCATCGACGAACTGTAGCAATAAAACTTGTGTTAAGGGAGATCTCACTGTCTTAATATCTAAACCATCTCTTGTCAGGTAACAAGGACACTGTATTTAACAGGCACATATTTTTTGCCACCTCCAGTGTAGTCACAATTTGTCGAGTCTGCACTACACAAGAAACGTATGGTACACTCTTCATACTGGGAGCTGTCTCGAAACACAACAGAAAACTTAAGGTACCTGATATACTGTCATTAATTTGAGATGTGTCTCGTATTTGTTCTATCACTTCGTCTACATCTAGATTCGTGTTCTACTAACATGCTTTCTATCTTTTATTAGCCTTTGGAAATGTCCCATACAAACACACACACACACACACACACACACACACACACACACACACACACACACACACAAGCACGCGTCTGTTTCTTTCCCTTTACAAACAGAATAATTTTTAAAATGGAATTTTATCTACCCATTCGTCAGATTAGCCTAGTGTGATTCTCCTTACCGATGTGTATTAACAGGGACACTAAAACATGAAGAATAACCAGTACTCCAGCGCTGATTGCTACCGCCATCCATAAGCATTTCTCAGTCGCCATAGGACACTTATTTTTCCTCATGTTTTACTGTTATTGTTAATATATATCGATAAAACGAATAACGCATCTGACTAATTTAGGGGCGCTGTATGGAATGGACAGTTAAATTTCCAGTATAAAAATCATTCGGTTTGTAATGGGAAGTAAACCGACGCTTACTGTGGACACTGGGCATCGTATGAAAGAAGTGATGAGCGGGACTTGTTTGTACTGACCACAGAGCTACACGCCGCAAAAACGGAAACACACACACACACACACATATACGTGTGTGTGTGTGTGTGTGCGCGCAGGTGTGTGTGTGCACAGGTGTGTGTGTCTGTGTGTGTGTGTGTGTGTGTGTGTGTGCGTGCACACGCAGGTGTGCAGGCGTTGGGCGGGGGGGGGGGGGGTTGTGGTTGGGTGGGTGGGAAGGTGGTCTGTGTGCGTACATAACTAATTAGTATAACAAAGTAAAATTAAAAAAGTTTTCCTTGTATAGTCCATTAAGTCAGATATGTGTCTTCACCTGATTTTAAAAGTCCGTGTATGCAGCTGATGTAAAAGTTTGATAAAACATACTTGAAATAAACAAGATTAATTTACACTCCTTCGATCATGTTCCTTTTCCCTTACATTTCAAAAGTGTAAGAGTAGGATGCACCCATGGTCTAGTGGTAGTGTTTTCAGTAAACAAACAAAAAAAAAATGTCGTCGGTCCTACGTTCCAAACCCACCACAGCATAAATGTTGATTAATAAACAGCACTGGTGGTCGAAGACTTCCAGCATAAGAAGTCACTCTCATTCCGCCAACGGCCTTGTCAAAGAGGGAGGAGGACTGCGCGGATGTTAAGTTCTTTTCTATGGGGTGAGAAACTGCCCCCAAAGGCGAAACAATCAGCAATGATCAACGGCATGAACATCCAGAAGGCGATGGAAACCACTGCATTGAAAGACACATAACGTGTATCCACAGGACATGGGACCTGTAATTTAAAAACTGTAATGATGACCTCTCCATTGCCAAAAGATTCCGGAACAGTTCGCCATTCTGATCTCTGGGAGAGGACTGCCAAGGTGAAGGTGGCCATCTGAAAAACCATGAATAACCAACGAAAGGATAACGGTCTACGAGTCGGAGCGTGGCATCTCAGCAGCCTGAGCGTGGTAGGGAAACTAGAATATTTGAAAAGGGGAATGCAAAGATGCGAACTAGAAATGGGAAGAAGAAATAGAAGGAAAACAAGGATTTCTGGTCAGATGAGCATTGGATAAATATAAGCAGCAGCAGAAAATGGCCTATGGGGGTAGGATTCGTTATGAATAAGAGGGTAGGGCAGAGAGTGCCTTGCTGTGAACAGTTGAGTTATAGGATCGTCCTTAACAGAATCAACAGCAAACGAAAACAGACAACGATAGTTCCGGTATGAATGCCAATGTCGAAAGCTGAAGACGAAGAGGTAGAGAAAGTATATCAGGATATTGAAAGGGTAATACACTATGTAAAGGGAGAAGAAAATTTAATAGTGTTGGGGGACTGGTAAGCAATAGTAGGGGAAGGAGAGGAAGAAATGGTTATACGAGAATACCGGCTTGGGACAAGGAATGAGAGGGGAGAAAGACAAATTGAGTTCGGTAATATATTTCAGCTAGTAATAGGAACTACTCTGCTGAAGAATCACAAGAGGAGAGAGTATACTTGGAAAAGGCTGGATGATAAGGGAGGATCTTAGCTGCATTACATCATGGTCATACAGACTCTCCGAAATCAGGTACTGGATTGTAAGGCCTATCCAGGAGCAGATATAGACTCAGATCACAATATGGTAGTGATGAAAAGGAAGCTGAAGTTCAAGAGATTAGTAAAGAACAATCAATAAGCAAAGAAGTGGGATATTGAAGTACTAAGGGATGACGAGGCACGCTTGAAGTTCTCTAAGGCTATAGATTCGGCAGTAAAAAATAGCTCAGTAGACAGTACAGTTGAAAAGGAGTGGACATCTCTAAAAAGGGCAATCACAGAAGTTGAAAAGAAAAAAATGCGTACAAAGCAGTAACTGCGAAGAAGCCGTTGGTAACAAAGAAATATTTCAGTTGATCGATAAAAGAAGGAAGTACAAATTGTTCCAGGAAATTGAGGAATACAAAATACAAGTCGCTGAGGAATGAGAGAAATAGGAAGTGCAGAGAAGCTAAGAAAAATGGCTGAATGAAAAATGTAAAGATATCCAAAACAAAATTAATTTAAGGATGACTGACTCATCGTATATGAAAGTCAGACTAACCTTCGGTAAAATTAAAAGCAATGCCGGTAACGTTAAGAGTGCAACCTGAATTCCACTGTTAAATGCAGATTGGAGAGCTTATAGGTGGAAAGACTACGTCGAACGCCTCTATGAAGGGGAGATTTGTCTGATGTGATGGAAGAAGAAACAGGAGTCGATTTAAGAGAGAATGGGACTCCAGTATTAGAATCCGAATTTAAAAGTTCGTTGGAGGACTTAATATCAAATAAGGCAAAAAGGATAGATAATATTCCATCAGAACTTCTAAAATCATTGGGGGAAGTGGCAACAAAACGACTATTTACGTTGGTGTGTAGAATGTATGAGTCTGGCAACATACCAACTGACTTCCGGAAAAATATCATCCTGACCTTACCGAAGACTGCAAGAGCTGACAAGTGCAAGAATTATCGCACAGTCAACTTAACAGCTAGTGCATCCAAGTGTCTTCCAAGGATAATATACAGAAGAATGCAAAAGAAGAGTTGAGGATGTGTTTGATGATGATCATTTGGCTTTAGGACGTTTAGGTTGATAATGGAGTGACGACTAAAGAAAAATCATGACACGTTCATACGGTTTGTCGACCCGGAAAAGGCGTTCGACACTGAAAAATCGTACAAGATGTTCTAAATTCTGAGAAAAACAGGGGTAATCTATATGGAGAAATGGGTAACATACAATGTGTATAACAGCCAAGAGGGAACAGTAACAGTTGACGACCAAGAACGAAGAGCTCGGATTGAAAGACAGGGATGTAGTGTTCCACCCCTACTGTTGAAAGTATACATCGAAGAAGCAATGATGGAAAATGAAAGAAAGCTTCAGCTGTGGAATTAAAATTCAAAGTGAATGGATATCATGATACGATTCGCTGATGACACGGCTATCCTGAGTGAATGTGAAGAAGAATTACGTGATGTGCTGAATAGAATGAACAATCTAATGAGTACAGACCGTGAATTGAGAGTAAATCGAAGCGAGATGAAAGTAATGAGAAGTTTCAGAAATGAGAATAGCGTGAAACTTAATATCATTATTGATGGCCACGGAGTAGATGAAGTTAGGAATTCTGCTACCTAGGCAGAAAAATAACCAGTGACGGACGGAGCAAGGAGAGCGAAAAAGCATATCACTGGCATAAAAGGTATTCCTGGCCAAGATAAATCTACTAGTATCAAACATAGGCCTTAGTTTGAGGAAGAAATTTATAAGGAAGTACGTTTGGCGCACAGCATTGTACGGTAGTGAAACATGGACTATGGGAAAACCGGAACTGAAGAGAATCGAAGCAGTTTAGACGTAGTGCAATAGACGAATGTTGAAAATCAGGTGGACTGATAAGGAGACGAATGAGGAGATTCTGCACAGAATCAGAGAGCAAAGGAATGTGTGGGAAACATTGTCAAGGAGAAGGGACAGGATGATGGGGCATCCGTTAAGGCATCATAGAATGACTGCCATGGTACTAGAGGGAACTGTGGAAGGAAAATACTGTAGGGGAAGACAGATATTAGAATACATCTAGGAAAGAATTGGGGACTCAGGTTGCAAGTGCTACTCTGGGATGAAGAGTTTGGTACGGGAGAGGAATTCGTGGCGGGCCGCACCAGCCAGTCAGAAGACTGATGACTCACAGCAGCCTGCCTTCGAAGTCCTTGTTCGTTCTCTCTTCAGTTACGTCTTCAACTTCGGTTTCGAGGAATAGCCCGTTCTGATGAGAAAACCTACGCTTCGGGCGTATAACGACGAAGTGGTGGATGCTGTCCACCATAGTGAGGAGTTCTCTTGTTAGGGGGTGACTGAAGTTCATAGTCGAATCATTGATGCACAGTTTAATAAATGCTGAAGTAACATTCTTACACTACGGGTCTTCGATGATGATGTTGTTCCGTGGGCTATTGCTGTAGACCGGTATACGTGACTGGAGTTCATTGTCTGGTCTGTCCTAATTCCACAGATCTATTCTCGCCTCAGATCCCTCGAAAGATAGTGTGGAACAATGTTGGTCTTCTAGTTCATTTAATGGCAGTGACAGCTTCTTGGAACAGTGTCGAAAAAAATAGATCCTGACTAATGACCGTTTGCTTGGAAATGGGGTCAGTGACACGGACAAATGCAGTAAGTGTGCTCTTACAGATACCATAAAGCATCGATTTATCTTCTGTGGACACTTGACGAACAGGTATTGGCTCCGGGAACACCCGTCTTTCCATGCCAGATCTGTACACAATACCTACACCACTGACACTGTTCTGCGGCCTGTAACTTTGTTTCTTCAGAAAATGGAGATCAGTGCAGTAATGTGGCTGCTTGGTCCTTTAGTTCACTTCGTCGTATTGGTGATAGGGTGAGACGATAACATGGATTTTCACCAGTAAATGCTCTCTTCTTATTGTTGCAGCCGACAATTGGCTCGCTTTCAGGACTCTTTTGCCAACATGCTCACACTTACGTTTTACCGGCAGGGCATTGGCTGAGGCCGGATGTGGGTGGCGGAGGTTTGTGATGCAATGGTATGTTTCACAACTCAGTAGAAACGAGATGATTTGACTTACATTATTGGCAGATGGCTACTAGGAAAAAAAGGTGCAAGCGTGCTAGGGACAGAACCCAGAGGGCCATGCATCGCAGTGACGGAGCGGTTCTAGGGCTTCAGTCTGGAACCGCGCGACCGCTACGGTCGCAGGTTCGAATCCTGCCTCGGGCATGGATGTGTGTGATGTCCTTAGGTTAGTTAGGTTTAAGTAGTTCTAAGTTCTAGGGGACTGGTGACCTCAGATGTTAAGTCCTATTGTGCTCAGAGCAATTTGAACCAACCCATGCTATTCATTCTTGCTGTAGACATTTTTGTTGCAGTTGTACCATACCCAAGAAACGTTCCACTTTATTTAAAGAAGAGCTGTCTGTTCTTCCTGATGAAGAGCTTTTAACCTTCGACGAAAAGTATTTTTTTTTCAAAGCGGACGTTTTTGTTATTTCGAAAGCAGAATTTTCATGTTATATCGCAAAGGAGTTTTACAATGCTTTCAGTGCTTTCGGAGTAGAATTACAGTTTTTTGACGATCTAGAATTATTGATTTATGGCAGAGAAATCATACATCATTAGTTAAAAAGAAGGAAAAGGCTACTAAGGTCCCGACTGGGGAGCGCAGGATGTGTTTTCGATTCCTACATGCATTCCGCAGTTTTTTTTAATTAATTTGTATATTTCTCCGTATCTAAACTGGAGAGGGGGGCAAATGGCGGTAGGCGACTGTCTGAAAACCAAGAGCTCGGAAAAAAGTCATTAGCTCTCTAATCCGTAAATGCTGGGAAAAGTCCCGTTAATTTTTTAAATATTCGTTTTTTTTTCCAATATTGGTCCTATTACAAGGCTATAATCTTTTAATAATAACCAAAATGTCATACGTCTCTGGTTAGAATCTAGTTGCTGCTTAATATTTTGAATAAAAATTAGGAGCAAGGGCGGCCGTTGCCTTCTGGCATTAAGGAGCCACACTCGTTCTCCCAATAGCCTTGTGACGCTGAAGAATTAGGAATGATCAAAGACACGAGGATGCAAAGGGCAATGGGAAACACTGAAATAAAAATACAAGATGTGTTCACAGGGCATTTGGCATGTAATTGAAAAAGTATCGTGATTATCTCCCCATTGGCGAAAGATTACTTACTAGTATCCCATTCTCATATACAGGTGGATACTGTCAAGGAGGAGGTGATCTCGAAAAAAATGTGGAATAACCAGCGACGAGATAACATTCTGCGAGTTAGAGGATGGAATGTCAGAAACTTAAACGTACCAGGAAAGTAAGAATATCTGGAAAAGTTTCTGCAAAATCCCACTCCAGATACAGTGGATGTTGGTGAAGTGAAATCGACATACGGTAAAGATTTCTGATCATACGAAACAGAAAAATGTGGTACAGTGAGATTAGGATTCGTTGTGAATATGAAAGTAGGTCAGAGAGTGAACGAGTATGAAAAGTTCATTGACAGGATTTATCTCAACGGATTCGACAGCAAACGAACGCCGACAACGATAATTTACATAAGCTTGCCGACGTCGCAGGCAGAACCTGTTCAAATGTGTGTGAATTCCTAAGGGACCAAACTGGTAAGGTCATCGGTCCCTAGACTTACAAACTACTTAAACTAACTTAAACGAACTTATGCTAAGAACGACACACACACTCATGCCCGAGGGAGCACTCGAACCTCTGACGGCAGGCGCCGCGCAGTCCGTGACATGACGCCCCTAGCCACGCCGCCACTCCGCGCGGCTGGGTAGAAGCTCAGGACGCGGTGAAATCATATGAGGATAGTAAAGGGGTAATTCCTTACGTAAAGGGAGATGAAAATATAATAATTTTGGGGCCTACATATCTGACGTCTATTAATATTTGACATTATCTAACAACTGGAAGGCAATGAAATCCTTATTTTTTGGGGTGCAGTAGTAATTAGTCGTAACAGAGGAAGTGATTATCTGAGTTAAACACTATTTCTTACTCAAGCACGGAATTGTTAACAAAGGCTGAATGTAGTTAATTCTTTTTAAATTTTTAATTCCTTTTTTTTTCTTAAAACACATTGATATTTCGCTCAAGCCAATGTTACTGAGCAGTTTCAGCTTGTACGGCTGCGTTTGAGACTCTTTCTTCTAAAAATTAGTCGAAATCTCGTGATCTAGTAAAAGCATCGAACTTCAAAGTAAGAAAAATATGTGCAGATTACGATAAACGGCAGATGTAAGAAACTGGTATTCAGAATTAAACAAGTTAACTGTATGACGCAAATCCACCCTAGCTTCTATCAGTAGAGTGACAGTGACCACATTTAACTTAAATTCTTCATGATAATAAGAAGGTGAAAAATTATGTGAAAGAAGTTAAATAGTTCTTTTCGATTACTATGATTCCAATGAGAACAATAAATTTACAATCATTATTACAGAAGTGCGTTCAGATGCGATCTCAGTGATAACAAAGGCAGCAAATAGCGTTTCATTGTAGTACGTGATAACATAACAAGAAAATTTAAAAAAAAGAACTCGGAGCCCTAATTCCTTACTTATTGGGTTGTGACACTTAGACGAACAGGGAAATGTAAATAAATAATATGACTGTAAGATACACCCACTATCATAATATACACGTACAATTAAAGTAATAAATTAATAAGCGGGAACTCTTTCTAAAATCACAAAGTGGTTCATAAAGAAGTGTCACAATTTTAAAGCAATTGTAGACGAAAGAGTAGAAGAAAGAGCGTTACAACTGAAAGAGGGGGAGGACTAATTGAATTCTACAATATATTTCAGTTGGCAATAGCGAATACTCTGGTCAAGAATCACACGAGTAGGAAGTATACTTGGACAGGACCCGGAGACATGTGAAGATTTCAATTGGATTACATCATGGCCAGTAGAGATTCGAAAATCAGATAATGGATTGTATGGCGTACCTAGCAGCAGATATACCTGTGGTGATGATGAGCACACTGAAGTTTAAGAGAGTCGGGCGAAAGAATCTGTGTGTAATGAAATGAGATACTGTAGTACTGAGGAATGATGAGGTGTATTTGAAGTTAGATAAGGATGTGGATTCTAAGGATTGTCACAGATTGCAGCTCAGTTGAAGAGGAGTGTACATCTATAGAAGAGGCAGTCACAGATACTGGACAGGTACAAGGAAGGTAGTTTCGAGGAAACATTGGATGGCAGAAGAAACACTTCGACTGGTCGGCGAAAGCAAGGAGTACAAAAATGTTCAGGGAAAGACGAGACTAAAGCAATATAACTCTCTTTAGAACAAAATCAAAAGGAGGTGCAGTGCAACCAAGACGAAATCGCTGCAGGAAAAACATGAACAAATGGAGAAAAAATCATCGTCGGAAAGACTGACTCTGCATACAGGAAAGTGAAAACAATCATCATCGAAATTAAAAACCAACGGTGGTGCCATCAAGATTGTAATGGAAATTAGAGTGTTAAATACAGAGGAGAGATCTTAGGAAAGAGCGCACTGATCACCTCTTTTAGTGGAAGTAATTGTCTGATGGCTTGATAGGAGATGAAACTGGAGTCGGTATGGAAGATGTAGCGTATTCGGAATTAGGACGAGAAATTAAAGAAGCTCTGGAAGATTTGAGATCAATTAAAGCAGAAGGAGTAAAAGACATAAAATCAGAATTGCTAGAATTATTGGGTGAAGTGGCAACCAAAAGACTACTTAAGATGGTGTGTAGATTCGATGAGACTGGCGACATACCATCAGCAGTTCAGTAAAATGTTGTCCGCACAACTCGGAAGATAGCAACACCGGATGTTTGTTGTTGTGGTCTTCAGTCCTGAGACTGGTTTGATGCAGCTCTCCATTCTACTCTATCCTGTACAAGCTCCTTCATCTCCCAGCACCTACTGCAACCTACATCCTTCTGAATCTGCTAAGTGTATTCATCTCTTTGTCTCCCTTTACGATTTTTACCCTCCACGCTGCCCTCCAATGCTAAATTTGTGATCCCTTGATGCCTCAGAACATGTCCCACTAACCGATCCCTTCTTCTAATCAAGTTGTGCCACAAATTTCTCTTCTCCCCAATCCTATCCAATACCTCCTCATTAGTTACGTGATCTACCCACCTAATCTTCAACATTCTTCTGTAGCACCACATTTCGAAAGCTTCTATTCTCTTCTTGTCCAAACTATTTATCGTCCATGTTTCACTCCCATACAAGGCTACACTCCATACAAATACTTTCAGAAACGACTTGCTGACACTTAAATTTATACTCGATGTTAACAAATTTCTCTTCTTCAGAAACGCTTCCCTTGCAATTGTCAGTCTACATTTTATACCCTCTCTACTTCGACCATCATCATTTATTTTGCTCCCCAAATAGCAAAACTCCTTTACTACTTTAAGTGACTCATTTCCTAATCTAATTCCCTCAGCATCACCTGACTTATTTCGAATACATTCCATTATCCTCGTTTTACTTTAGTTGATGTTCATCTTATATCTTCCTTTCAAGACACTGTCCATTCCGCTCAACTGCTCTTCCAAGTCCTTTGCTGTCTGTTTCAGAATTACAATGTCATCGGCGAACCTCAACGTTTTCATTTCTTCTCCCTGTATTTTAATACCTACTCCAAATTTGTCTTTTGTTTCCTTTACTGCTTGCTTAATATACAGATTGAATAACATCGGGGAGAGGCTACAACCCTGTCTCACTCCCATCCCAACCACTGCTCCCCTTCATGCCCTTCGAGACTCTTATAACTGCCATCTGGTTTCTGTACAAAGTGTAAATAGCCTTTCGCTCCCTGTATTTTACCCCTGCCACCTTTAGAATTTGAAAGAGATTATTCCAGTCAACATTGTCAAAAGCTTTCTCTAAGTCTGCAAATGCTAGAAACGTAGGTTTGCCTTTCCTTAATCTTTCTTCTAAGATAAGTCGTAAGGTCCGTATTGCCTCACGTGTTCCAACATTTCTACGGAATCCAAACTGATCTTCCCCGAGGTCGGCTTCTACCAGTTTTTCCATTCGTCTGTAAATAATTCACGTTAGTATTTTGCAGTTGTGACTTATTAAACTGATAGTTTGGTAATTTTCACATCTGTCAACACTTGCTTTCTTTGGGATTGGAATTATTATATTCTTCTTGAAGTCTGAGGGTATTTCGCCTGTCTCGTACATCTTGCTCACCAGATGGTAGAGTTTTGTCAGGACTGGCTCTCTCAAGGCCGTCAGTAGTTCTAATGGAATGTTGTCTTCTCCTGGGGCCTTCTTTCGACTCAGGACTTTCAGTGCTCTGTCAAACTCTTCACGCAGTATCGTGAATTATCGCCCAAACATCATAACAGCTCAGGAAGCCAGAATATTGGCAAGAAAAATATACATAAAAATGTAAAGGAAAATTGAGGATCTGTTAGACGACGATCAGTGTGATTTAAGGTAAGGTAAAGGCACCAGAGAGGCAGACCTAGATTTGAGTTTATGAGTTTGATAATCAAAGCAAGGCTGAAGAAAGAAAATCAAGATATGCTCGTATGATTTGTCGATACAGAAAAAGCATTTGCTACAGGGGAAGATCGGTGATATTATGCACATACAAAGAGGGAACAATAACAGTGAAAACTGGAGAACAATGCGCTTGGTTTAAAGAAAGCTTAAGGCAGCAATGTAGTCTTCCGCCCCAACAATTAAATTTTCTACTTTGAGGAAGAAATGAACGGAAATAAAGAACAGTTCGCGAGTGGTAATTGAAATGCAGGATGAAAACATCGGGATCCTTATTGGAAGTGAACAAGTATTGTAGAATCTGCTAAAAGGGGTGAATTGGTAGAGAACATGGACTGAAAGTAAAAATGAAAAAGACAAAGTGTATAAGCTATAACGAGGTCACTGGCGTAACGAAGATGTCCTTCAAAAATTTTTTATGACTGTGAATCCCAGCCACAACAAGTTTATACATATCTCTTAATTTGGGGAAGAAATTTCTGGGAATATACACTGGAGCACAACAATATATGTTAATGAATTAGCAGTGAATCAAAGATAGTGGGAAATCTGGGAAAAAAGAAAATCGAGGCGTCTGAGAAGTGCTGCTGTAGAAGAATGTTGAAAATTTGGTGGACTGGTAAGGTAAGGAATAAGTAGGTTCTCCGCAGAATTCGCGAAGAAAAGAATGTACGGAAAACAGTAAAAAGGGACAGGACGTTGGGATACCGGTGAAGGCATCAAGGGAACAACCTTCATGGTACCAGGGGGAGGAGTAAAGGCTTAAAACCTAGGTGATCACTGGTATTGGAATCCATCTAGCAAACAATTGAGGACGTAGGTAGCAAGTGCAACTCTGAAATGAAGAAATCGGCGTAGGAGAGGATTTCACGGTGGGCGCATCAGAAGACTGCTGTATAAGAAGAAAAAAAGGGGAAATTTTTACATGCATACAAAAACGTTGTTCGTAGCAGCACACGTTATTTGCACATGAAAATATCTCTTACATTTATTTATTCGGCCAATGATTTAATCAATAAATGGTATCAAACTATACAGTTTATTTCAACGACATTGGAATACCGCCTGTGCTCGGAACAGGAGGTCCCAAATGGTCGTCTGTATAAGCAGTCACACGTGTCACTTCATGGTTCACCGCTACAGACAATGGATACACATAACGACAAGCACTGCACATTCGTTAGAAAACTGGCACTGAAAGCCAGACCTGCTGGAAGTACAATGTTTCGAATCTTTCGCTTAGTTCACATTTTATGTATTTCATAATCAAAACCCTTCATTTAGACAGAGCAGCGTTATCAAATTCGTTATACTTGTTGCTTGTACGTATGATTTAGTTAATTTTATGCTAATTTCATTTGTCGTCTAATACCTGTAGAATACTATCGATAAATATTTTACTCCGTGAAAAATAGTACAATTCTTTCAGGGTCATTCAAGTGTAGCTTATTTTCCACACACGCCAAAAACTTGTTGTACATTTAAATGTTTTTGCCACACACAGTTATTACATAAATGAAGATAATTAGTATTCTTACTAACAACAGTCGTTAGAAGCTGTAATGTCAAGTTTTACCACTGGGCGCATCCAAGTTATATACGATACACTTCTATTACACCGAAGTCACTAAGCGGATAAGCCACCACTTAACTGTTGTACGTGCAGCAGTCGCGGTAAGGAAATGGATAGCTTACCAATTAGAAGACACACCAGTTCCTAGAAGGGAAAACTATGGAGGACATTATAAAGTAGCAATCTATGCTTCAAAGCAAAACTACCGAAAGAAATCCTAAAGGAAATCAAAGATACGTTGCGTGAGAGTACCAACAGGCGCAATGGAAGGAAAAACGTTTTATACGCGTCTGGAATCTTCGAATCTGCCTAAAGAATCCGGTAGGGATACGATATGAGCTCTTGATGAGGTAGATAAATAGCTTGTAGAATTTACATTTTCTCGTCGAGAAACCAATTATGATCTATGAACCCAATATTAGGCTACTCCAGGACTTCTTTCCCGTGCAGATACAAGTCGTCTATGTTCCATCACTAGCGACTGTTTGGACAAACCAGGAGGTGCTCCATGTCCTGGACAGCATCAGAACTCCCTTGTCACCACGTTGCCATGACCCCACCTGTTCATGTTTGTTTTTGCTAGGCACAACCCTGTTCTTATGCACTTCAGCGTCCTCCATGTTTCCCAGTTTGTTGTGGAGCGATCAAGCCCTGACTGTGCTGGTGAATAGTCAGGCGGTGGTTCTTCAATGACCGTGTTTAAGAATCTTTTACGGGATCTTACACATCAAGGTTCGCACTCAGAGACAAAGAGAGGATGTCAATCATCGATAGTTTGTCTGAATCTCTCTGTAAATTCATTAGATATTTTCGGAGAGCTGGTACTCGCAAGGCCAGTACTTCCGTATAGCTTTAGTATGGGTGTGGGTTTCATACTCCCTATTGTTGTTCGATGTTTCTCATCAAGGCTTATGTCGACTTTCTTGGCTGGGGTTGTTCTGGTCCACACCGTGCAGGCGTATTCAGCTGCAGAGAAGCACAGTGCTTGTGTGGTGCTTCTCAGGTTAGTAGGTTTTGCTCCCCATTTACCGTTTACGAGTTTCTGCAAAACATTATTTCTGGATGTCACATCCTAACGGATCTTTCCACGGTGGTGTCCATGCGTCAGAGATCTACTTAACGTCACTTCCAGAAAAAATGGTCTATCTGCTTGTTCCAATCTGGTATTTTTTCCAACAAACGTGTAACTTTCGCATTGTTTTTTGAGACGGAAAGCGCTTGCTTGAGTCATTGAAGGATTCTGTTTAAGGGAATTACTTTGATAAAATTCTTACAAGATTTTCAGTCCTTCTCCAGCGACTGCTCTAAATCCTTGAACTTGCTCCCCTGACCTATAATTGCTTGGTCATCTGCATACCGAAATGCTTATTACAGTTAGGTACTGGCTGATCGTTGGTGTATAGGTTAAAAAGGGAGTGGGCCAGAACGCTTCCCTCGGCAAGTTCATTTCTTTGGTTTCTCCGTCATCTCTTTTTTACGTCGAGTACGGCGTAAAATTGTCAATTTTTTAAGAGAGGCAACATTCTTGAGAGAAATCTTAATCTCTGAGTTAGTTATACAGTTTCTAGAATGGCAACCTACTGCCGACTGTACCGTATGCAAAGCTGAGGTCGACCACTGATAGACCAGCAATCTTTTTAGTTTCTTTCCCTTCTTCTGTATATTCTGTCAGGTACAGAATATAGCCGGTGCTTGATTTCCAGCTCGAACCCTGTTGAGGGATAAGTTTCATATCGAAAGTGTCTCCCACGCGATTCAAAATGAGCTTCACTTACAACTTGTACAGGTGACCAAGAACTGATGTAGGTCGGTAGTTCTTTCGTGACTCGGGTTTCTTTCCATGTTTCAGCCGCGCCACTATCCATGCACATCTTGCGCGTCTTTTAAGTTTCGCGGTAATGGCTGAAGAGCCACAGGATCCACATTTTGACACTCAGGCCAAAAAGTTTGATCTGGTCATTGCATATATCATCGACTCGAGCCGCTTCAGAAGCTTTCATAGTACTGTGGCCCCTGTGGAGTTCTTTCATTGTGAAAGATGCTGAGAACGTATGGGTTTCCAATTGTAAGCCTGTGATGAGTTTTACTTTTTGGTGTTTTGCATTAGACTTTCCATTCGATACGAATTAATGGGCCACTTGCTTGGGTGTTGCCTCAGCAGGCTGTCTGGAAGCTTTTGTATCATCGCTGAGCTTTTTGGTAAGATTCCAAGATGTTTTGCAGCTCTATGAGACTTCCACACTTTGCAAGTTTTCAGTTCTTTTATTTTGCTTGCTTCGTTTAGCATTTACATCAGTGCTATAACGCATAGTATGGTTTCTCCATGAAAAGGGTTTTTCTGCTATAGTTTCTTGTATTTAGCGAGGAGTTTCTTAGATGTCTGTGGGAAACCGGGAATGAATTCTTGTCTGCAGCCTCCTTGTATGTGTTATCTCGAGATTGCTGGCAATATTTTTACAAATGCCTAGTAATTTGCAGCTTTTGGTATGCAATTCAAAATGATTTTGTCAAGTTTCTCCTGAAAATTCTTGAGGATATTTTTATTCTAAGCATACTTAGAAGTACAAAAACAAACACTAAACAAAGGTGTTTCTAAAAGTGTGCTGTGAGAAAGACAATAAATGCATTGTGTTTCAGAACAGCTACAAATTAAACAAGAATTATCAATCTATAATGCAGAAAAATAACAATGTGTTTGCAGATGGCATTTCCCGATTTGCCCGCAGCTTGTGATCTGGAGGTCACGTTATCGCTACCTGAGCACTGGGTCCCGGGTTCGATTCCTAGCGGGGTCAGGGATTTTCGCCTGCATCGAGATGACTGGGGGTTCGTGTTGTTATCATGATTCATGAATGTGGCAGATTGGACTGAGCAAAGGTTGGGAATTTGTAAGGGCGCTGATAACCGCGCAGTTGAGCGCCGCACAAACCAAACATTGTCATCATCATTTCCCGATGTAAGCGAGAAATAATGCGAAAATCACCGTAAGTAAAAATCGACATATACTTCACGAACTGTTTTTCGATCTTAAAGCAGACAGAAATGTAAATGACTAAATTACAGACCACTGATGATGCCTTACCTCAATAAACCGAAACGCGTCTGATGCAAAAAAATCACTCATTTTGTAGTTGCAACGACAGAAAAAGAACTGTAAAGCAACTATGGACACGGCCACACAAATGAAAAATTCCTCCTGAAAATATGTTAATTTGGCTTTCCTGAAATTAAATCTTCTATGGAACACTAGCGTAGTGGTCTCAACTATGGTATACATATGTAATCCAATTACATGAAATGTACACCACTGGCCATTAAAATTGCTACACCAAGAATAAATGCAGATGATAAACGGGTATTCATTGGGCAAATATATTATACTAGAACTGACATGTGATTACATTTTCGCGCAATTTGGGTGCATACATCCTGAGAAATCAGTACCCAGAACAACCACCTCTGGGCGTAATAACGGCCTTGATACGCCTGGGAATTGAGTCAAAGAGAGCTTGGATGACGTGTCCAGGTACTGCTGCCCATGCAGCTTCAACACGATACAACAGTTCATCAAGAGTTGTGACCGGCGTATTGTGACGAGGTAGTTGCTCGGTCACCATTGACCAGACATTTTCAACTGGTGAGAGGTCTGGAGAATGTACTGGCCAGGGCAGCAATCGAACGTTTTTTGTATCCAGAAAGACCCGGACAGGACCTGCAACATGCGGTCGTGCATTATCCTGCTGAAATGTAGGGTTTCGCAGGGATCGAATGAAGGGTAGAGCTACGGGTCGTAACACATCTGAAATGCAACGTCCACTGTTCAAAGTGCCGTCAATGCGAACAAGAGGTGACCGAGACGTGTAACCAATGGCAGCCCATACCATCGCGCCAGGTGATACGCGATAAGATACCTGTCATCTCGACTGCTAGTGATACGAGGCCATTGGGGTCCATCACGGCGTTCCGTATTACCCTCCAGAACCCACCGATTCCATATTCTGCTAACAGTCATTGGATCTCGACCAATGCGAGCAGCAATGTCGCGATACTACAAACCACAATCGCGATAGGCTACAATCCGACCTTTATCAAAGTCGGAAACGTGATGGTACGCATTTCTCCTCCTTACACGAGGCATCACAACAACGTTTCACCAGACAACGCCGGTCAACTGCAGTTTGTGTATGAGAAATCGGTTGGAAACTTTTCTTATGTCAGCACATTGTTGGTGTCGCCTCCGGCGCCAACCTTGTGTGAATGCTCTGAAAAGCTAATCATTTGCATATCACACTATCTTCTTCCTGTCGGTTAAATTTCGCGTCTGTGGCACGTTATCTTCGTGGTGTAGCAATTTTAATGGCCAGTAGTGTATTAGCAGTAGCGAATAGGAACACCCATGAGCTATATAAGGGAATGCCGACAGCAAAAATTTGTGCTGACCGGCACTCGAACCCGGATTTCCTGTTTCACGCGAGCGGTCGCCTTAAACGCTTTGACTGTCGGTGCACGACTGACGGCCAGACCCAAACTTCAGTATGTCGTCGTTCCTGCGGCACAACCTAAACTCGTACACGCATGAAGTAACTCTCGTACGGTGGGGGGAGATATCCAGTGCCTGTGTTGTTAAGAAGGATTTGCATCGTGTCAGAAGAGATACCGCATCGTTAACAACGAGGGCACTGCAATAACGCAGTATTCCAAATGGTCTGTGGTGGGCTTAGGGAATGAGCTTATATACGATATTACCACAACAATACTACATGTTAGAACTGGTAAAGCAGGTACCGGGGTTTCGGCCACACCTTCACATTTTATTACTCGTAAAGGAACAGGGAAGTTTTGGATCATAAAGTAAAGAGAGAACAATTGTATGTGCTCATTTCTCCTGCAGGTGTCCGATCTTATCTGGTTCGTCGTATTTCCAGGTGGTGATGTGGAGTCTGCTACTGTGAACTTTTATTTTGGGTGTTGAAATTCTTTGGTGGTAAGAAAGCGACTTTTTTTTCTGGAGGTTTCTGCACGAATATGACTCAAGTTTCCACTTTTAATTGTTAGTATTTCAATGTCACTTTTTGCTGTTTTTTCGACAGAGGTCGCTACCACGCCTGGTCCAGTGTGTATGGCTCTGACATGACTGAAGTGAACTGTTTCCACAGCTCGTCATATTTCTTAAATTTCCGGTGTTTACCTTCTTAGCCTCTGTGAGTTTCTTGAATGTTTAATAATTCCCGTTTTGTGTTTGGCAGAATGTTGATAACATGTCTTCCCTGTTCCTTGTGGTTATCAAGATGTTTGGGATTGTAGTCGTCAGAATCGGTTCTGAAAAGTGACTAATTTGTTGCGGATTTGGCATGTAGATAGGTTTCCTATTATGGATGTACTGGCCGCTATCTTTGTAGGTAACGTTTCCAGCAAATACCGACATTCTCTGTTCCTCTTTAACACTTCGAGGATGCGCCCTTGGAGGCTCTCTCCTTGTTCCTTGCAGAGGATAACATAGAGCGACGAATAAGAATATAAAGTACTTAAACCACTCCTCTGTTTCATTTGCAGCACTGGCAGCTTTAGCTAGAAATAATATTACAGACACAGTTTTCGTCATTGCGCCTATGGTACTGTAAGCAAAGAAAACAATCGCTACCTTTTGTCTCGGCAGCAGAGAACAAGGCTGCTAAATCAGTGAAGGAGAAACTGACCAAATCAATTAATGCTGTAGAAATTAATGTTGAAGGTATTCGTTCGGCCTAAAGAAAATCCAAAACGAAAATATTTTGTCGGCAACATTTATAAAATAAAAGTTGCTAAAGAGAAAAAGATCTCTGCTGCCAGTATATTAAGTGACACAACAGACGAAGAAAAATTATTAAACCTGAAGCCGGTCTTTGGTCCGTGCCCAGGAACTCTCGCAATATGCCGCGATGTCACACTTTCGGCCCTGGACTAAAAAATGGTTCAAAAAGGCTCTAAGCACTATAGTACTTAACATCTGCGGTCATCAGTCTCCTAGACTTAGAACTACTTAAACATAACTAACCTAAGGACTACCCACACACATCCATGTCCGAGGCAGAACTCGAACCTGCAATCGTAGCAGTATCGCGTTTCCGGACTGAAGAGCCTAGAACCGCTCGGTCACAGCGGCTGGCCCCTGGACTAAATCCACGTCTTCGGCGATGTGCGGCGTGCGAGTCTAGTTCAGTGGACTTAACTCGAAACGTTTGTTGGTAGATGCGAATTGATTCTCTGGCCTCTTTCACTGTCAGTCTCGCTGACTTAAGAGAGAAGATGAGGCAACCGTACATCGGCCGCAGTGTAACCATACCATTCTCACAAGAAGAAGTCTCGATGGAAATCAGTAGACTTGAGAACCGAAGAGCACCCGGCCCAGACAAAATACTTTCAGAAACATTAAAACCAACAGTAACAAAGATTACACTTTTTCTTAATAACATGTTCAACGAGTCGCTAGTAACAGGCAGAATTCCGAACCTCTGGAAAACTGCTAATGTGGTAATAATCGGGAAATCACAAGACAAAGAACCAACAGATCCCAAAACGTACCACCCGATCTGCCTATTAAACTTTCTCTCCAAGGTACAGGAAAGGCTCCTGTGTGACTGCTTACAATCACGCAGACGCCTCCTCGGTCTAACGCCCCATCAATTCTCCTTCAGGGAAGGTAGATCAATGGAAAACGCCGTCAACCAAGCACTGACGCTAACAAATAGCACCAGCGCCAAACACGCGGATGCCATATTAATCGAAATAGTCGCCGCTTATGACAACATGCGGTGGCCGTCCCTATTCGCCAGATTAAAGGAAATGAGGCTGTCGGCTTCTCCCTACAATAGCCTCCTCGACTACTGCAGAGTGAAGGGCTAGTAGACGCAAAGTTGTCAAGAGAATAACAAAGAGATAGCCACAAGGCTCGATCTGTGGACCAATATTTTGGGATATCGCCAACGAGTCGTTGCTGAGCACCATGGACGGTGACGACAGGGTAAGAGGCGTGGTGGCGTACGCAGATGAGCTGCTCGTAGTGCTGCCAGCCAACTCGAGACCAGCACCTGAGGTAAAAGGAATGCTACAGCTTCAGAAAATTAGCAACTGGTGCAAAGGAAATAAACTAAAAGTAGCGCCCAACAAAACTGTGTATTTAGTGCTGAGAGGGATACTACAGAGGAATCCAATTTTAACATTAGACAACCTTAGCACTCAGAGGAAGCAAGCCAGGGGTTGTCTAGGACTGCATCTTGAAGAAAAACAGATTTTCTACTATAATTTCTGAGTCATCACTTCTTGCAGTGCTACTGGCAGGATAGTTTCTCTGTCGAAGTTACCCGCTTTGGGGCATCCTGGTTGGCTAGCGGCCTCTATTAAGAACGGCCGCGACTCGCGAGGCAGGACTCGGTCGGGCGTAGTGAAAGAGGAAGAAAGTGCACGGAGCATTGTGAGTAGTCAGTCGGCGCTTGGTGTACTGGAGGACGCACGGTGTTGACATTCCGCCGACTGGGCCTGGCGGAGAGCGAAACTGGAGAGCTGAAGCAGTCACTGGTCAACATAGGCTCTGTTTAAGAGCCGTGTCTACCTGGAATCCTAAGGAGAGCGTGGGAATCTACCCTGATGTGCATATTAACAGCGAGCTCCTCGACTAATTTTAAATGGTGAGCCATTTTGTGGTGGAATTTTTGGATGTGATTGCTCCGTGTAGCCTCTTCGATTTTTACTGATCATTCCTTAAATCACTTGGACTTGAATCCGGGATACTTTGTATTGCATGACCATGTAAATGCGCTGTGCCCTGGTTCCGCTGCATTTATCTTGAATTACAAGTGTGGCCGATATTCGGTGATTCCTTTTTTTTATTATTATTAGTAATATGTTAAGTGAGCCATTTTATTAATCAAAGTTTATTCTCTGTATAAAACGTCAGCCGCTAATTTAAATTGGAATTGCAAACCTCTTCCTTGTTGGCAGCCATAATAGTAACAATTTTGGGCCGTCAAACAGTGCTTTGGTATTTAAGGTAGTGTGCGGATTGTCTGGTCATTATCATCTTGAGCTAGTTGTGGATTATAAATCTATCAAGTGAAATTTCGCGACATTAGAGATTGTTTAATGCACTATTGCCTTGATAGTAACTGCGGTTGTCACACTACACCGTTTAACATCTCTTCCTGCATTTGGCGCTACCCAGTGCTTCGCTGCTGGTTTTATTATTTTAGTGAACTGTGTATTAATATTGGGTTTGTGTGTTCTAGAAGCTGTTATTGATGTGCCCAGGTCCTCCTGCCTGTTGCTGTCACTTGAGATCTCGGGCACGGAATTCAGAGCGCGGCCGATATGTGATATCCACATGGCCTAATAATTATCTTAATTTCGCAACTAGTGAGCTCAGATCTGCAGTTATGTTACAGTTATATTTGTATAAAGTAATTTTTTATCAATTTAAAGTTGGGGCCATAAGGCTGTTTTTATTTTAAAAGTTTTTGAATTATTCTCATTGCATTTATACAATTAAATAATCGGTGTAGATCACCGCAATCAGCAAATGCTAATTAATCATTGTGTTGTAATCAAGGCTCTGTTTTAATTAACATGGTGAAAATAAATCTTTGTATCCTCTAATGGAGTCAGCATTCCACTCCAGCAGGGCATCTGCCCTGCTTACCAATCCTATACCTTACCAATATCAAACTAACAATTGACTAAACCTCCAAAATTTTACAGGAACTAGCAAGACTCAACACAACTCAGTACAAATTACCTATCAAGACGATAAGAACCGACCACACTGCGGTGTTAAGATCCATCGCATGCTTCGCCGCAGGTGCTTGGGCTCACCGACAGAACATACAGACTAACAAGACAATTGCAAGAGTAAATAAACATAATGTACTCCTGAGAATGAGCGGAGCCTTCACCACTGTATCTCTACAGGCACTTTGCATTGTGATGGAGACATACCCTATACACATAACAATACGCTATAGAGCTGCACTTTACCGACTTAAGAGGAACAGGCTTGATAAAAATGACTGGAACCAACATTGTAAGCAAAACACAAGTGGAACAATGTTGAATTAAAACATGCAGAGCGAGTGGGACGCTTCCGACACACGTTGCCGAGTACACTCTTTCCTCACGTACGCGAAACATTACAACTGAAACATGTCCACCTAAGACGGGGGATGGTCCATTTCCTGACAGGCCAAAGGCCGCATCCGGAGCTCACATGGGACTAACTGACGATAAAATATGCATTTGCGAAAAAACTGGAACACCAGAACACTGCTATACCACACGTTAGCACATGTGAGACCTATACAGAACGGAAGTGACTTGTCCAGAATAGTGCGTAATCCCGATGATTGGAACACAATAAATAGCGTAGCCGATATTGTATCGAACATATTGCACAAAGAATAAAAGCGCCAAAACCCACTTGGAAGACGCGTAGATAAGTATAAACAACACAACAAACCACTTAGGAGTTCAATATCACGAGCGAGGAAGGAACCAACAAACACAGTGACACGATTCAGTCGGCCGCGGAGGCCGAGCGGTTCTAGGCGCTTCAGTCCGGAACCGCGCGATTGCTACGGTCGCAGGTTCGAATCCTGCCTCGGGCATGGCTGTGTGCGATGTCTTTAGGTTAGGTAGGTTTAAGTAGTTCTAAGTTCTAGGGGACTTATGACCTCAGATGTTAAGTTCCATAGTGCTCAGAGCCATTTGAACCATGATTCAGGAGGGATCAACACGTAAGGGACCCAACCTACAACATATGACACTGCATGTCATAACACAGTCACAAACAACACAACTACCAGTGACAATTATGAAACAAATAAACATTGACACCACATACTAAGACTACTAATAAGGTAACGCCGCTTGGGAGGAGAAGGCTAGAAGAATTTTTATTGCGAGGCTCCTCCTCCCCAACGACACACTGCATATTGTTGAAAGCACACTGCACACAAGCAGTAATGTCTTTTCCATCTTATTTTGTGCAGATAAGTATATTCTCTTCTTTATGTAAAGGTGAAATCATCGAATTTTATATATCAAATTTAATTTCTGTATAAAGTATGTATAAAACTAAAAATATATTGTTTCCGTTATTTAAGGAATACAGCTTTCAAGTAGCAATGAACTACATTCTACTAACAAATTTATAAATATAAGTGTATTCTTCATGTGAAGCTAAAATTCATGTATTCCATGTATCAAATTACAATTTAATCTGTGTAATATCAGGTGTATGTACTTAGGATGTCATATAGTATATACCACAACTACCAACAATACGACAAACAACTACTGGATATCATGTAGCGGCCTGACATGCAACAGTTCAAGTAACATATCAATACACAGGAACACAATAAATATACACAAACACAAACCGCTTCAAGAGAGAATAGCTCGACGTTCTACAGAGACCTTCTCACCTGAAACAGGTACAAAAAAGCTATTATAAAGCAACAAGCTACTTAGACTATATTGCACATCCAAATATAGCATATCACTTCCCTCTGCATATTCAAACTTATTTTCGTAACGCTTATTGTATTAATTTTTTTTCTTTAACATTGGCATTATATAAATCATATTCTCATCAACTAGGCAGAAACAAATTATATGTAACCACTTTAAGAATTGTTAAGCATTCAAGTCCCGGTAACCTTAGAGAAATTATTGGGCATTATGGTACTTACATTATTTAGAAAAAGCATTAACAACAGCATGCCAATAAGATTGTGGTGGTAAGAAGTCTACTGTTAGATTTAGAAGCATCTGACCCACGTTGTATTTCAAGGCGGTGGATTACTCTGTTGTGTTAGTGAATAAATAAATGTCAACCACTGTGAGTGAGTGTCGCTAGCCTCGCAATGACCCGCGACATAGGTTAAACTTCTCACTATTGCAACGTGAATAACCAAAACCCCGTTGCAATCCTCCTCTATTCAGACATATTCCGAGATATGAAAACTGGAGAGGAAGATGTATGCCGCTACCAGTTCGTGTGCCACCTCCAATCACCTACTAGTAACTCTCGGCGATAACCAACACCAACAATAAACAAGTTTATGTCAATTCTCCCACTCTAGGGCCATAGCAAGCAACTGTGATACATTGTCAGTAGTAAGAAACGTCTAGGTCGCAAAAATAGCATCTGCTTAACTGACGCAGTTCGGCTTTTTCTGAAGATGCCTCAGAAAGGCATCCTAGACTGTTTTTATAGTCAATACGAAAAGAGTGACACAAAAATATTGTTCTAAAAAATTGGGACAGAAGAAAAATGAATTTTATTGGCATAAATTAACTCTAACCATGCCCATCAATTTTATCAGCGACGCCTCCAGCTAGCTAATGGCTCCACGCTCTGCTTTGAGACCTCTCCTTTCACAGAACAAGGCCTGCGTAACTAATCTGCAACACGTGTCGATTAAAATAGCAGAATTCGCCTTCTGCTACTGGGAACTCACTTTTTGTTGTCTCAGTCTTCATTAATGCAGTTTGCGGAAAGTACCTCCTCCGGACTTTGAAATACACAGCGGGAACACCATATCCGCCACAGCAGGCACACGACTTATATACCTTCATTGTGGCTGCCAGCCGACACCGCGACTTAGCGGGTGCCAGGTCGCCCCAGTAAATTATTTAACATTCAGGCGCTTCATTTCCTGTCCGCCATAATAGAGCTTCTGCGAAGTTCTGCGTCCTCGCTTGCTGCCAGCAGTGTTGGAACCGGCTGCTACTCATTTAGGAGGATTAGGGAAAGAACAGTCCGTCATCTTCAGGTCAAATAAAAAACCTCTGTTCTCCCTGAAGCTAATGTGACTACCAATGACATACAGGTCAGTCACACATGGGCGGGTAGGAAATGACCTTTCCTGTACGCCATGAGCTGCATGCGCAGTATTACACCTGCAGACCGGTAATATAGCATAGTCTCCATCGTTAGCAGCACAGACTGAGGACAGAAAGTCATATGATGCCTCCTAATATCGTGTCGGACTTGCTTTTGCCCGGAGTAGTGCAGGAGCTCGAAATGGCATGAACTCAACAAGTCATTGGAAGTCCTCTTCAGAAATTTTGAGCCATGCTGCCTCTATAGCCGCCCATAATTGCGAAAGAGTTGCTGGTGAAGAATTTTGTGTACGAACTGACCTCCCGATTATGTGCGATAAATGACCGATGAGGTCCGCCTCGGCCGATCTGGGTTGCCAAATCTTTAGCTCGCGCTGTTCAGAATGATCTTGTGATCAGTTGTGACCCGATTGGCGCATTGGCAACCACAAAACTTCCATCGTTGTTTGGGAGTTGGAAGTCCGTAAACGGTTGCACATGGTCTCCAAGTAGCCGAAACCATTTCCATTCAATGACCGTTTCACTTGGACCATTTGGACCGAGTCCGTTCCAAGTAAATAAAGCCCACACTATTATGGAGTCACCAAAAGTTTGCACAGTGCCCTGTTGACAACTTGGGCCCATAGATTTTTGGCGTCTGTCCCACACTCGAACCCTGCCATCGGCTCTTACCAACTGAACTTTTCTGACTAGATGACGATTTTATGGACAAGGGTCCAACGAGCCCAGGAGAAGCGCTGCAAGCGATGTCGTGCTTTTAGTAAAGGAACTCGCGTCGGTGTCTGCTGCTATGGCCCATTAACTCCAATCTCGTCGCACTGTCCCAACGGATGCATTTGTCGTACGTCACGCACTGATTTCTGCAATTATTTCATGCACTGTTAATTGTCTGTTAGCACTAGCAACGCTACTCAAACGCCGCTGCTCTCGGTCGTTAAGGAAAGACAGTCAGCCACAGCGTTGTCAGTGTTGAAAGGTAATGCCTGAAATTTGGTATTCACGGTATACGCTTGATACAGTGGATCTCGGAATAGTAGATTCCCTAACGATTTTTGAAATGGAATGGCCATGCCTTTAGCTCCAACAACAATTCTTGTGCGGCCATAATCACGTCGGAGAGCATTTCACATGAATCATATGTGTATAAATGTCAGCTCCGCCAATGCAATGCCTTTTTATACTTTGTATACGCGACACTACCGCCATCTGTATATCTTAATATCGTCAGCCCATGGTTTTTGTCATCCAAGTGTGTATTACACATGTCCATATCAAATGACGTGCGTGTGAATGGTTAAATCTCTATTATGAGAAATTCGATGTGGATCTCTTGAGTACACATGTCTCCGCGCGTACTTGTCGCAGACGCCTAATTTCCAAATGCCCACGCTTCCCGCTCTTAGCATTTTATACGCCTCTCTTGGTGTATATCACGATGTTTTACAACAAATACCTACAAGCTGCGGTGTACCAAGCACATAAGATCTTCAGGGAATGGTTAGTTAAAATTTTTTACAATAGTAACGTAGAAGGTAAAGCACAGAATTTGAATTCTTGGAGAAAATAAAAATAAGCTTCGAAATGTGATGTCTGCTTAGAAATAAATTTCATTAAGCTATTAGTGTAACTGCACAGCGTATGAATGTACTACTTGACAGAGTACAGATTTCATTCGAGTTCAGGCTTTTATCATTATAGATGCAGGAGGTTTTTTAAACGACTAATCGAATTATCATAAAACGGAACGCCAAATAGGTAACTTCTGGGCCGAACCTAGTCATCAATGGAAAGAATGAATCAACCAATCATGAGAATGTATATTCTGTAATAATCGTAAGAAAAGGTACAATAATGACAGTAAACAATGTGTAAGATAATACTTCTGCAACTACAGTTTGCTAGCATAGACTACGGAGAGTAGCTACAATTGTATCGATGTGTTTAGCAGTACAACACTCCAGGCTGAAGCCTAAACAGACTTCACATTATGACCAACAAAAGCGAAAAGTTACATCACAGTACTGTTGCGTCCCAGAGTAATTTTTCAGACGGACGTTGAAAATTTTTATGGTTTTCCTTGACCTGTGACAGCGTCAGAGCTGATACGAAGGTAGGCACATGCGCAAAATTTAGATTGCAATGCCGACAAGAAAGCATAGCCAATATTGCTTGTGCCATCGGTGTACCACACACCACCAGCGATGGAGAATCAAATCTTTGATGCATCACAGTCATTGCCCAGAGAAGGGAGTCGAACATCATCTGTTGCACAAATTCAGTAAAATATCAGTGCGGGAGTCACAAGCAAGAGCGACTGTACAGTAAACAGACGCTGCAGTAACCAAACTGAATATCTCAAAGAAGAATCCAGTGTGCAGTTGCAAGGTCCAGCAAACTAGGCCATATTGGGTCAAGCTTGCCACATTATCACGTTATCGGCACAGACCGAAAGGTAAAAATACTCTGATTTTCAAAACTCACAAAGGAAAATACGAGCGTTTCAAACCAGTAATGAACAACTGCAGTCTGATTCAAGAGAGATAGGAAACTTGTTGAGCATAGCCTTTCCGTCCATTGGAACAGTAGTAGCTAACTTAATAACTTAGTTTTCGGGAAGAACAACCAAAGATGTATCGTTGATAGTTATTAGTGTTGTAAGGGCTGCCACTGTGTTAGGCAACTGATTAGACAAACTTGTTTAAATATGGTTATGGTGATGCAAAAGCTTATATTACCTATCACATGACATTCAGCAGTGCCAATTTTTGACCCAGCAACGTATCTATCTTGTCCAGCGTTATTGTAAAAACAGAAGAGCACGAGGTTTTTAGGAGAAACTCAGTGGGTTGGCTCAACAGAAGAGCACGAGATTTCTTGGGAGAATCTTAGTGGGTCACCTCAAAAGCTTGGTGAGGCAGTGGAACGACTTCCTGGCAGTATTTGAACAGTTAACGCAAAGATGTATGAGCTAACGCATAGTGCAGAGGTTGACCGAGACAGCATGCGTGAGGAGGAATACAGGGTCGTATATGTATCTGTAAGGGGCATTCTAACAGACATTTCGAGAAAAGTCAGAATGGAAATGCAAGTGGCTTGTCCACTGCCATTAGGATTACCACACAACTAGAAGAAATCTGTAATACTACTCATCGCCGTATCAAGAAACAATGTTGCCAGCTAGAATGTTATGCATCTGCAGAAGTAGGATACAGGGCGTGTGATGGCCGAAACAGGAATCGAGATAAACAGCGTGTGGGTAAGTGTTCGTGAAACGTGAAAGCGGGCATTGCTAGTGGAACAAAGTAAGCAAAATAGTAACCAGAAATTGAATGCGCTTCTTAGTCATAGTGAACAGTAAAGAACATAAATGTTTGGTGAATACATCGGCTCATGTGGAGGTTGTGAGTCTGGAGCTACGTAGGCAGAAAGAGAGTGAAGACAGCACAGTAATGGTTACTTGAAGTAGGTGAGAATGGCGTGACGTCATTAGGGATGGCACTGCTAAGCTTCAGTGTTGGAACTAGAAGTTTCCAGAAGCACATGGAAATGTTACCACAAGCTACTGAAGTGGGCTTTGTAATTCTAGGACTCTACTTCCTTCAGAAACATCACGCAAGAACTGACCTTACATAGCGTGCTATTGAAATCGGCGGGACTGTGTTCCCACTGGGGGCAATAACTGCCAATGAGACAATGTTGCAGCGTCCAGCGATCATGAACATGTTACCAAGTACATTGTGAAGATGTACGCTAAACGTCAATTCACATGGTAGCATGCAACCAGATACAGGAAAGCTAGTCTGGGTTATTGTAGGTGCAGACTCACCAGAGGAAGTGTTACGTGTTGTAGAACCATTATAAAGCAGTGATGGATGGGATAAGTCACTTTACTTAGTATGCAGAATCGTGGGATGTGTCATTGCAATGAACGGAGTGTTGGTTCCGTCTAATCTTGATAATTTAGACGTGGGCGAGGTGTGTTTTCCAAAGTATTTGCTGATTGCTATTTTAGATGTTCTACATGATGATACAGACAAGTCAAATGAGGACCTTTACTAGAAGCAAACCACTGGTGCATCTGCATTACGTGAGAAAGTAAAGCACGTACAAGGAAACTCTAGAAATCAATGTAACCCTTGTTACTGCAGTTTACGGATTTATGCAATCCAAGTACTCCACTTCTAGCAGCAACACCAGTCACACAGTGCAGAATACCAACAGGCAATAATGCACCGGCATATAAGAAACTGTACAGGGTCCCAGGGTGTTTGCAACTTTTGATGGAAGAATTTGTTATCAGCATCTTGGTGATGATATTATTGAACATAGTGGCAGTCATTGTAGCGCACCCATGGTCATTTCCCCAAAACGTTAGTGGATGGAGCTAGGAAGTACAGATTCTTCTCTGACCATCGGTAGCTTAATGCGAGAACTGTTACCAATGTTTACCTCATACCACACATAACAGAGGTTCTACACAACTTTGTTTGGTATAAATATTTTTATGCGGGGGCTTTAAGTAGTTGCCATAACCTACTAGGAGTAGTTACAGAGGACCAGTCGAAAACTGCATTACTGTTCCACGGGACCACTTCTAGTACGAGTATACCGAACGCCGTTCGGACTCAAATTGCACTGGGTTCTTTTCAGAGACTGTTGGATGGAGTACTGAGGGGGTTAAAACCAAACGGTGCATGGTGAATCTGAATACCATCATAGTGTTTTCAAAGAACATGGAAAAACATCTACACGAGTGAAGGAGGTGTTCAAGAGACTGTGGAAATCATGTCTAAATCTGAGTATTAGTACATATAATTTTGCAGCAACACAAGTAAACTGTGCCGATGTCAGTTATCTTTACAACACATTCGCTACTCCCAAAATAATTTTAGCTTCACCCTACAGCAACCTCTTGTCCTCACACCCTCCACCCAATAGTTTCTGGCCTGTCTGTCCTCACCACCTCTCAATCCACATATCCTCATCTCATTGTGTGCCGCTCTCTACCAACGCACTCTCCTGTCTTTCCCCCTTCTCTGGTCCTCTTCTTTTCCCCTCAACACTCCTTCCCCCCCACCACAACTCCATGACGCTTGTAACACCACCATCTACATCCTGCACACTCCATCTGACCATGGTGAGTTCTCTCCTGAGCAGCTGTAACGTCTTACTGCTGGCCTTTCCCCATCCCACTCTGGATTGCTGCTTTCATTTGACATGTCGAGTTGCATTCTGTCACAGTGGCTGGAGACCGTGGTCACAGGTGCATTAGGTGTGCTTGCTTGTGTGAATAACTGTGTGTGTGTGTGTGTGTGTGTGTGTGTGTGTGTGTGTGTGCGTGTGTGTGTTTTTCCTTTTCTGTATAAGGATTTAGCCCAAAGCTCAGTATGTAACATCCCTTTTGTTCTTAGCTGCAACTCGACATGTGATCTTTGTGGTGAGGAGCCACCTGTTCTTTTCAAAACACTGTTGATAATTCATGTAATTTATGATATGATTTTCTACTACTCAAATGCAGGCAATCTTTTTTTACATTAAAGCATAACACTGATTAATCAATTTTTTTGAATTATTAGTGAAAGTAAAATAGCTCCGTAATCATTAACTCAGACTGGCAGGGAAAAGTTAAGACCGAATGTAAGATATCAAAAGACTGTAGACTATAAATACAATAAAAAGAATTCTAAAAGACGACTGATATAGTCTAAAATAATATTTAAATATTTCAGTTCATACCTTAGGGTGCTTCCATACAGTCGATCTCAGAACTCCTGTTCACACCTGGTTTAGTTTCCAGGGCAATGCTTATGTTTAAATTTTGTGATCGGAAAGCCCTGAATGAATCGTGTCCCTGAAACATGCAAGTCAATAATCACATACCAGAAAAAACAGAGGTTGATGAAATATTTGTTTCTCAAGCACGTGATCAGTGAGGAAGGTGTAGAGACTACTCTGGCTGTGATTTCAGCACTTCGTAAATTTTTGCCGCCATAGACAGTGAAACATCTGAATCAATGCCTGTAATTTATGGTAGCAATGCACAATGAAGATGCAGTGTAATAATGGAATAGAGGCAACAAACAAAGGATCTACTAACGAGAACAGTAGATGTAGATTTTAACGAAATGAAAGTGATCAAGAGAAATCTTCCAATGTATGTAACAACGCAAGTCACTAAAAATGAATCCAATTCAGATTTATAAATATATAGACCGAAATTCGGGATGAAAGAGTCATTCAGATGACCCTCCGATTTATAACCAGACTCGGGTATGAAAAGATGCAATCTATCACCCTTCCGTGGTCGATTCTGCTCATACAAGGGGAGATGAAGAAGTTTCTGTTGAGGGCGCCGCTGCATAGAATATGCAACGTAGCGCGAATCCGATGCGGATGTATAAGCATCGACATCTAGGACAGCAATTAATGTGACATTCGTGTTGTTCCGACGTGTGTGCGGCAAATGCGGAAACGAACTAATGCGACGCTTTTACCATGTGCTTTCAAAAAGGACCGACGCGTTGTTATTCTTGGCCACCGAAGGACAAACACTGGTACATATCCAGTGGACAATTAAGAATATATACGGGACAGCATCTCTGTGGGCCAAGTTTGTTGCAGCACACGTCCCCATATCGCAAATATCGTACGGACGAATTTACGTCAACTCAATTGGGAAAAGTTGAGCACCCACCGTATAGGCTTGATCTCTCACCATGAGCTTATCACGTGTTTGCTACTTTAAAAAACATCTTGAAATGCCACGACTCATGTCGGACGAGGATTGCAGCTGTCAATTGGAAACTTCTTGGCGCAGCAGCTCACTGTGTTTTACCAAACTGGTGTCTTCAACCTCGCTGCATCGGTGGGATGATCGCCTCAGCGCTCACGGAGATTTTCTCTATTAGGCATGCTGACTCTGGGCTGTATGACCTCTGATCGGAATCGTTTTCGTTCTCGCTCATAGAGTCATCCTAAAGGCAAATAATCTGCCTAAAAATAACAAAGAATTTATGTGCTTCCTCAAGTTTAAACAAAGAAAAATCGGAACCAATGGAAATCACACAACGTTATTACAGACCCTGTGCGACCCCATAGAATAACCGACTTTGAGTATATGGCTCCCAGCCCCCAAATATACGAACAAATTTCTGGAAATGACTTTAAGAAACAGATCAATTTTATAAGATAGTAATATATAGTGGCTGAACTTAGAAGGCTGCAAGAAATAGAAGCAGACCTGTGGTTACTTTAGGAGGTACACCTGGAAAGTTGGCAACACCAATTTTCCCCTGATTTCATTTGCATCACAGTTTCAGAAGTTGTGTAGACTATCAATACAGCTATAATCAGAAGTATAATGAATAAAATTTTGGAATGTGTAGCAAATATCCAAGTTCTATTTCATACTGGAATTATAGTAATAATAACAAAAATAATATTGATAATAATAGTAATAACAATAATAATAATAATATACAAAAGCGATGGCGTCCTCAACAATATGTACGAACAATATTCATACCTAGTAGAGCTAAATATCGAAAATTCTGGAAAGCGGACAGTTGCGCTTTGTTAATAACTGCGGACATAAATGCGAAAAGGGCACTCAGATTTCGCAGGCACACAGATGAGTCCAGAAGACTTAAAACGCAATACAAGAACTGGAGCTGTCAGTGGCGAGTAGTGAGGGGTAATAAGAAAATACCACAGCAGATTCGGTCATCATCATCAACTTAACCAACTGGAGATGTAAAAAATCTCCCAGCTGACAATCCATTCAGAATCTACAGTAAACACAACAAAATTAAACTCACAATTGAAGAAAATATAAAGCTTTTGCAAAACATGTAAACCATATAAACACGAGTAGGATCAAGCAACATGATGTAATATCCCACGTCAACGAAATCTCTAGTAGTGTAAAGCTAATGGCTCAAGCTCAACAAGGAAAAGTACAAAGCTAGCACCTCGAATTTACACTAAAATGTGGCATCACACCATTCCAGAAGATTCGAGTGTGGGAGGGCGGGAGGGTATAGTAGTCAGAAGTCGAGTTCAGTTTTTCGGTCTCCTCGTGACGGGCCCATATTTAACTGTGTGATTCCAAAGGTTCCGAAATTTTGTGTAAACCTGATGTAGCATGTCAATTCTTTGATATGTGTAAGCAGATTAGTTGCGTTCACGATTACTGTACCTCTGGCGCAGTTCTAGATGAAGGGCTTTGTATAAGACTTCTCTGCCCTCTTTTGAGTGTTGCGTTTAAGTCTATATATTTATAAATATCAATGAGTGTTCCCTTTCCTACCATAATGTACGTGAAGGGGGAGCGCTGCACGTGTTCCAACCATTAGCCCTCGATTTAGCTGGCTTATTGTTATGCGATCATCCAAGAAATACTGTGGGCTATGTCCAGCATTAAACTTGTGTTGACTGTGCTGAAATCAATAGTTTCCATTTCTATGGTTGGTGAGCCATCTTGCTCTCAAGTTAAGAGACTGAGACCAGTGATGTATATTATGTTGAGAGGGCACAAAGATCCCCGACCCGTTAGAGCGATTATATTTTACTGATGAAATACGGAGGGCATTAAAATTCCTTTTGGAATTACTAGATAGAAGAGAATTTTTCGAATTAAGTGCTGAATATTGTTATCAGTTGCTGTGTCCTATGGTGAATGGGCGACTGGGACAGACATTGATGGAAGATATGCCACATAGACTGTCGTTCACTTCATTTCGTGACTTATTTTGCTGTAATTATCTGAATGTCTGCGCCCGACTTTAGCATGTACACAAAGACTTACAACATTATGATGAACGACTAGATAAATAAACCTAAACGATAAAAGAAAATGCTAGAATTCTGTGTTGAACCGTAGTGAAGAGGAAATAGTCGAAAATATTTTTGGAGTACTGCGTTCCAGCGATAGCTGTACGGCGTGGGCTTTTTTCCGGCCACTGAACATTCTGAGTTTTGAAGAGTTGATGCAGCGCACGCTGATCAGGGACGGGAGTAATAATTGACCCCTGGGTGGCAAGGAGCGGCAGATAGTAACCCAGCCAGCAGCTAGTGTCGTCTGCAGCATAGGGTGTAACAGGGAGTGGGCATATTGGAAGGAATTGCACTCGGCTGGGAAACTTCAAGACGTTTGGCGGTTTATTAAGTGGGGTCCAAAGGGGATTTTGCATAAGGGCTTTGTGCAGATACCTGGGTCTCGAGTTCACTTTGTGTTATGTCTCTAACCGGGAAGCCCTATTGTGTTCTTCTCAAAACCGGTAGTCCTGTCTTCCTGATACAGAAGGAGTGGGTGTTAACGCAATTTAAGCGTTGCAAACAGCCGGCGATGACCCGTGGAACTGAATCCTGTCTACTAGCCAATCCCGCGCAAATGCCAGTTTTGTGGATGATTAAGATTAAGGTCTGACTCGGTGATTTTATGTGAAAATTTCGAGTTAAGGTGTACCGTAATCTATCTGAGTCGGCTGTCTTTTCGGTTCGGTCTTTATCTGCAATGTTTGATTATTCCCCAGTAGAGTAAGAGAAAGTTTTACTTTGAATTTGTGCTCCAGAAGATTTTTTAAGTTTTGTAAATATGTAGTGAATGGTGGTATAGGGCTCCGGAAGCACGTAATTAACTCTGTGGGTACGGATATTGCCGCGTATAACATCGTGCATTTGCCGCCAGAAGAGGGGGGGAGGCTGAAGAATTCAGTGATTTGTCCACTGACACGTTAGGGGAAGTTAATGAAGCCAAGGATAAAATGGATCTGACGAGTAACTTTGCTGTAAGTCGTGCACCGTACAGAATGTCAGGACATCGAAGGAAAGCGTTGAGGGCCAATATTGATGAAATACTACGTGAGGGAATTAATAGGCCATCCAAATCACATACTACTGTCTTAAATTTTCGGAATCAGCCGACTGATGCTACAGAAACAGTTTCATCGTATTAACTGAGAAGAAATGTGCTAGACTTTTCTATATGTTCTTTGCTTTAAGTTTTAATAGTCTATAAAAATACCATACAGATGAAGTATTTAAGGTTTTGCGAAATTATTTGCCGTTATTTTTATTTTATTTATCTTAACTTTCATTTCCTTCCTTTCGTTTTTCTATTCCTATTGCAATTTAAAATGAATTCATCCTCTTTAACAAACTTGTCGAATTGGTTTTGGTTGTAGGCTGAGCAACTTCCCGAAACTCGTTCATAAAATTTAAGTTTAGATTATTTAATTTTCGTGGAAAATAAGAGGGCTATTCGGAAAGCAAGGTCCGATCAGGTGCTAAATGGAAACCACAGTGTAAATCCGATGAAGCTTTGCACAGATGTGTTGGACGTGGTCCGTAGTAAGCCCGTTGACAGCGTCCGTCGATCGTTTCAGTTCTGAGCACACAGTGAGTTTGTGAAGATGTCTAGAATTCAATGTCTTGCGCCAAGTGTGGTTCTCTCCCGTCAGATTTCGCCTGATTTCATGCAGCCCACATAAGGTAACAGTCACATATTTCCTTTATAATAAATCTCGGCTGCACACTGCAGGGGCAAGAAAGATGTTCCTGGTGTGTTTGCGATGGGAAACCTGTGAACGCCCACCATATAGCCGTGTCATGACTCACCCTGATTTTCATCTCTGCTCACATGACGGGCGGGCTATGAAGGCATTACATTTGGCACAGACAACGAGCTGCAGACGTGTGTAGAGAATTGGTTGAGAGTGCAGGTGGCTGAAGTCTATGACGAGGGTATTGAAAAGTTAGTACTACGCTTCGATATATCTCTACATCTACATTAATATTGTGCAATTCACATTTAAGTTCCTGTTAGTGTGTTCATCGAACCACCTTTAATTTCTCTATTATTCCAATCTTCTATAGCGCGCTTTCCGTACGAGCACTGATTTTCCTTATTTTATCATAGTGATCGTTTCTCCCTATGTTGGTCAATGTCAACAAAATATTTTCGCATTCGAAGGCGAAAATTGGTGATTGGAATTTCGTGAGAAGGATCCACTCCAACGAAAAACGCCATTGTTTTAATGATGTCCACTCCAAATTCTGTATCATTTCTGTGATACTCTCTTCCCTATTTCTAGATAATACAAAACGTGATGCCCTTCTTTGAACTTTTTCGATATACTCCGTCGATTCTACCTGGTAAGGATCCCACACCACGCTGCAGTATTCTAAAAATGACGGACAAGCGTTGTGTAGGCTCTCTCCTTAGTAGATCTGTTACAATTTCTAAGTGTCCTTCCCATAAAACGCAGTCTTTGGTTAGCCTTCCCCATAACATTTTCTGTGTATTCCTTCCAATTTAACTTGTTCGTGGTTGTAATTCCTAGGCATTTAGTTGAATTTACGGCTTTTACATTTGACTAATTTATCGAGTAACCGAAGTTTTACTGATTCCTTTTAGCACTCATGTGAATGACCTCACACTTTTCGTTATTTATAATCAACTGCAATTTTTCGCGCCATACAGATATCTCCCCCCATGAACCATGGACCTGGCTGTTGGTGCGGAGGCTTGCGTGCCTCAACGATACAGATAGCCGTACCGTAGGTGCAACCACAGCGGAGGGGTATCTGTTGAGAGGCCTGACAAACGTGTGGTTCCTGAAGAGGGGCAGCAGCCTTTTCAGTAGTTGCAGGGGCAACAGTCTGGATGATTGACTGATCTGGCCTTGTAACACTAACCAAAACGGCCTTGCTGTTGTGGTACTGCTAACGGCTGAAAGCAAGGGGAAACTACAGCCGTAATTTTTTCCAAGGGCATGCAGCTTTACTGTATGGTTAAATGATGATGGCGTCCTCTTGGGTAAAATATTCCCGAGGTAAAATAGTCCCCCATTCGGATCTCCGGGCGGGGACTACTCACGAGGACGTCGTTATCAGCAGAAAGAAAACTGGCGTTCTACGGATCGGAGCGTGGAATGTCAGATCCCTTAATCGGGCAGGTAGGTTAGAAAATTTAAAAAGGGAAATGGATAGGTTAAAGTTAGATATAGTGGAAATCAGTGAAGTTCGGTGGCAGGAGGAACAAGACTTTTGGGCAGGTGAATACAGGGTTATAAGTACAAAATCAAATAGGGGTAATGCAGGAGTAGGTTTAATAATGAATAAAAAATAGGAGTGCGGGTAAGCTACTACAAACAGCATAGTTAACGTATTATAGTGGCCAAGATAAACACGAAGCACATGCCTACTACAGTAGTACAAGTTTATATGCCAACTAGTTCTGCAGATGACGAAGAAATTGAAGAAATGTATGATGAGATAAAAGAAATTATTCAGGTAGTGAAGGGAGACGAAAATTTAACAGTCATGGGTGACTGGAATTCGACAGTAGGAAAAGGGAGAGAAAGAAACATAGTAGGTGAATATGGATTGGGGCTAAGAAATGAAACAGGAAGCCGTCTGGTAGAATTTTGCACAGGGCATAACTTAATCATAGCTAACACTTGGTTCAAGAACCATAAAAGAAGGTTGTATACATGGAAGAATCCTGAAGATGCTAAAAGGTATCAGATAGATTGTATAATGGTAAGACAGAGATTTAGGAACCGGGTTTTAAATTGTAGGACATTTCCAGGGGCACATGTGGACTCTGACCACAATCTATTGGTTATGTACTGTAGATTAAAACTGAAGAAACTGCAAAAAGGTGGGAATTTAAGGAGATGGGACCTGGATAAACTGACTAAACCAGAGGTTGTAGAGAGTTTCAGGGAGAGCATAAGGGAACAATTGACAGGAATGGGGTAAGAAATACAGTAGAAGACGAATGGGTAGCTTTGAGGGATGACGTAGTGAAGGCAGCAGAGGATCAAGTAGGTAAAAAGACGAGGGCTAGTAGAAATCCTTGGGTAACAGAAGAAATATTGAATTTAATTGAAAGGAGAAAATATAAAAATGCAGTAAATGAAACAGGCAAAAAGGAATACAAACGTCTCAAAAATGAGATCGACATGAAGTGCAAAATGGCTAAGCAGGCATGGCTAGAGGACAAATGTAAGGATGTAGAGGCTTATCTCACTAGAGGTAAGATAGATACTGCCTACAGGAAAATCAAAGAGATCTTTGGAGTAAAGAGAGCCACTTGTATGAATATCAATAGCTCAGATGGAAACCCAGTTCTAAGCAAAGAGGGGAAAGCAGAAAGGTGGAAGGAGGATGTAGAGGATCTATACAAGTGCGATGTACTTGAAGACAATATTATGGAAATGGAAGAGGATCTAGATGAAGATGAAATGGGAGATACGATACTGCGTGAAGAGTTTGACAGAACACTGAAAGACCTGAGTCGAAACAAGGCCCCAGGAGTACACAACATTCCATTAGAATACTGACGGCCTTGGGAGAGCCAGTCCTGACAAAACTCTACCATCTGGTGAGCAAGATGTACGAGACAGGCGAAATACCCTCAGACCTCAAGAAGAATATAATAATTCCAATCCCAAAGAAAGCAGGTGTTGACATATGTGAAAATTACCGAACTATCAGTTTAATAAGTCACAGCTGCAAAATACTAACGCGAATTCTTTACAGAGGAATTGAAAAACTGGTTGAAGCCGACCTCGGGGAAGATCAGTTTGGATTCCGTAGAAATGTTGGAACACGTGAGGCAATACTGACCTTGCGACTTGTCTTAGAAGAAAGATTAAGGAAAGGCAAACCTACGTTTCTAGCATATGTAGACTTGTAGAAAGCTTTTGACAATGTTGACTGGAATACTCTCTTTCAAATTCTAAAGGTGGCAGGAGTAAAATACAGGGAGCGAAAGGCTAATTGCAATTTGTACAGAAACCAGATGGCAGTTATAAGAGTCGAGGGGCATGAAAGGGAAGCAGTGGTTGGGAAGGGAGTGAGACAGGGTTGTAGCCTCTCCCCGATGTTATTCAATCTGTATATTGAGCAAGCAGTAAAAGAAACAGAAGAAAAATTTGGAGTAGGTATAAAAATCCAGGGAAAGGAATTAAAAACTTTGAGGTTCGCCGATGACATTGTAATTCTGTAACAGACAGCAAAGGACTTGGAAGAGCAGTTGAACGGAATGGACAGTGTCTTGAAAGGAGGATATAAGATGAACATCAACTAAAGCAAAACGAGGATCATGGAATGTAGTTGAATTAAGTTGGGTGATGCTGAGGGAATTAGATTAGGAAATGAGACACTTATAGTAGTAAAGGAGTTATGCTATTTGGGGAGCAAAATAACTGATGATGGTCGAAGTAGAGAGGATATAAAATGTAGACTGGCAATGGCAAGGAAAGTGTTTCTGAAGAAGAGAAATTTGTTAACATCGAGTATAGATTTAAGTGTCAGGAAGTCGTTTCTAAAAGAATTTGTGTGGAGTGTAGCATTGTATGGAAGTGAAACATGGACAATAAATAGTTTGGACAAGAAGAGAATAGAAGCTTTCGAAATGTGATGTTACAGAAGAATGTTGAAGATTAGATGGGAGATCACGTAACTAATGAGTAGGTATTTAATAGGATTGGCGAGTGGAGAAGTTTGTGGCACAACTTGACTAGAAGAAGGGATCGGTTGGTAGGACATGTCCTGAGGCATCAAGGGATCACGAATTAACATTGGAGGGCAGCGTGGAGGGTAAAAATCATAGAGGGAGACCAAGAGATGAATACACTAAGCAGATTCAGAAGGATGTAGTTTGCAGTAGGTACTGGGAGATGAAGAAGCTTGCACAGGATAGATTAGCATGGAGAGCTGCATCAAACCAGTCTCAGGACTGAAGACCACAACAACAACAATAACAGATAACTTTTCTAAATCATAGTACGATTTATTTTGATCTAAGAGTGAGTGCTGTCTTTGTAGAGAAGTAGCTGGAAGCTGTGGCTAACTGTTAAAGATAAAATATGTTTGATTTTTCACAGTAGTTTCCATTTCGTTGAGGATCGGGCCTTACTTTCTGAACTGCCCTAGCATTTTCTTAATTCTCACGATTTTTCCAAATATAGTCTGTTGTAAGGTGGCAAGATTTTGCACTTTACCCTATATCATGGTATAAGAATGAGCTTTTATATCATTTGATAGGGGCAGTATCGTTTTATTACAAATACAGAACATTGCTGACATTGACAAGTACACCTTGGCACTAATAACTGAACCTCACTTACGTGTTGGGTAAGTGGTCGAAAATGTAGTGTTGCTGTGAAAAGCTCAGTGGAGGAACCGGACAAGGGCACCTCGGCCGGAGTGCAGCGTGAAGTGGGCCGACAGGGTAGCAAGTGGAGTGTCAGCCGACAGCTGGTCCCACAAAGGCCCTTTCTGCAGAGGCATGCCAAACCAGGAGGTGTATGGAGATGGAACAGCAGCATGGCTACTGTAAGTGACTCGTCGCCGACCCGGAGACACCGTTGGCGCTAGCTTTCAAGAAGATGCGGCTGGAAGGACGACCAGGCTGCGTACAATGACGAACGGCAAATGTTTTAGACACTGCAGATTCTGCCTTCAATAATTTGGGCAGCGGGCTAGCGCCCCCAGCAGCCAGCATGCACTCTACTCATCCAGCCTGTTTCCCGCGATTTTTAAAGTGCTCGTTTCCAATTGGTAGATTTGTATGAAGCGAGGGGAGAGGGAATTTGTTCTAAGAGGTTCAACGGGAGAAAAAAAAAACTTGAGTTTGTGGGTGGCGGGAACTTTTTTAGAGTGAGGAGAATGTGAGTACGAACGGAGCGTACTGAGACTTCGATTCGCCATCTCCTACTTAGTAAAGAGGTAACCAGAGGTGAGCTGGAGAGCCAGCAGTTTTTAGAAAGAACAGATCTGTCTGAGCCATCGAGCTGCACAGACTTCTTACAGAACCCTTCAGCTGGATAGAACTTACGTTACGGATAGTACCTCGTTCAGACAAATTAGTTTTTAGTTTATGGTGACTGAACTTGGACTCTTGATGGGAGTTCTCATCTTGCGTCTGGCATACAGTTTTCTGGTGAGCTCTTTCTCTGTTATATATTTACGATTAAGATGGTTGTGAATTTCGCCTCTTTGGTTCACAGTTCAGGTTTTTCGTTGGTTGTTGGCAGTGAAGCTATTTTGACAGGACTTAGACTTAACAGTTTCTGGACAGTAGCCTGCCATCTGTTGTTTTAGATTTCAGCACAGAAAACATTGTGGATCTACAGCGTTGTCGCAGCGTATGATACTTTTAGAGTCGTCACTGCACGCAGCCAGCACGTTGTCTTAGAGAGTTCTGTAACGTATTTATTGTTTTTGTTAATAATATGGGCTTAACTCCAAATAAACTGGTTCTATAAGACAAAATTTATTCCTTCAGTAGAAGTATAGCTCACCTTCCATCATTTAATTTGTTCATATGTTGTGTATACACTGAGTATCGATCAGAGGCAGTATTTGACCTGTCAGTGGGGCACAAGATTTGTTATCTCATTATCACCCTGGATAAGTTCATGTGGCAAGGTACTCTTACAGGGCAACAGTAAATGCTTTCTGTAACTTGGTGCTCGTAACATCTCCAGCGGGGACAGGGAGGAGAGGTGTTTGTGAGTGAAAGGGCTAACTTTTGAGATAGACTTTCAGACATTCGTTGCGTAATTAATTTAGTGATAGGAGGCCTACATCGCATATCTCTAAATCGCACATAGAGAGGAATAAAATGAACGCACGAAGGTAACGAAGTTGACGATCGACTGAGGGAGTTTTAGACAATATTTACCATTTAATCATCAGACAATCGAAGCTACTTTCGTCATCGGCTTCTTATTTGCATATTATATACATTCTAATAATGATTTGGTAACATTATCAGTACTCAGATAGGTTTGAAATATTCCTATCGCCACGTGTGTACGGAATAATATGAGCGTAACGCTGCTCCATTAGAGCTTAGAAATGCGCGACGTGTTAGCTATTGAAGAGTGTTTTATAGGAAAAGCGTATACTGTTTAGAGATGTGGATCAGTTCCGGGTAATTGTTACAGTAGCGTACAAGGCCATTAAAAGCCTTAGCAAAAAGCGTCGTTAGTTTGATAGAATGTAGCCAACTGGAGAATAGAAAGATTGGACTACGAAGATCAATATCTTTAAAGAAACTAATACCCGTCATCGACATAGAAGAGACCTTATATCCACATATTTCTATAGATGCAGCAGACAAGATAATTCAGTGCTAATAAAACGATTTTGAGGTGTTCTTCCAACAAGAAATTCAATTTTAAAATCGATGTCTTGACATTTTACTCTACTTTCGTACGGATTAGACAGTTGGTTTTGTACAATAGTAAACGACGAAACGATATAGGATCGACTGAGTTCCAAGCACTTCTGACGTCACGTCCACGATGGAATGGAGTCAGTGAGGAATGGACTGGGAGACTGAGTAATCCGCTGGAGGGAAGGAGTGAGAGGCGAGCTAGCAAAGGGCAATCGACCTCATGCCGGCACCGGAGATAACGCTGTGCTACACAGCCATGTGTTGCGGAGTAATCTGGTCGGTGACAAATGGAGCACCGCAACTACCGACCGCTGCGACTGTGACCACATGCAGCAGAGAGACAGCAAAGCTGTAGTGCTGTGCGGAGTTCAGTTCAGGTTCTCACATCAAAGTGGGTCTCGTTGAGTATTTCTGTGCCGTTATTTTAACGGAGACACTCATATTGTATTCATAGACCACAAAGAACAGACCTGTGCAAAATCTTGCGGAAAATTGTACCTCTTTAAAAGATCTAATGCCATCGATGTATACAATAAAATACCACTGATTAACCCTTGACTTAAAATTGAGGCCTGCAACTGGAATAGCCTAACAGACATAACTGCAAACTGTTAGAACAACAAGATTGTTTAGTTCCTTCTTCTACATGTCTAAATCCAGTCCGAAGGGTCCCTTGCTAACACAACTAGACTTGGTGACAATAAACATGTAACTAATGTCACAACCCTTCACTTTCTAAGTCAGCGTCCTCTGTCTAATGCGAATCCATCAGAATCACATATATTATACTCTTTTCAGGCTTGCATTTATGATCATTCTTCATTTAATCTTTTGTCAGCTTGCCTTTATGCTCTCTGGCCCTTGTGGCTGAGCGGTTCTAGGCGCTTCAGTCCAGAACCGCGCTGCTGCTACGGTCGCAATTTAGAATCCTGCCTCGGGCATGGATATGTGTGAAGTCTTTAGGTTAGTTAGGTTTAAATCTAGGGGACTGATGACCTCAGATGTTAAGTCCCATAGTGCTCATAACCATTTGAACCTTTATGCCCCATTAGCAACAAACAACTGCCATTACATAAAAGTACAACAACAAAACATACATTTACATATAAGAATACATTCATTCAAATATAGCTTCCGATTTAGAATTTGTATAAGAAAAACCAGTAACACATTCATTAAATCAACATTATGACCATAGACATCAAACAAGGCAAGAAGAACACTATTCGGTTCACTCACATAGGTAGAGTTTCTTCACAACAAGCGTCCTTCAGTTACCGATAACAGATGACTCACTGTATATAACACACTTATATTAAGGTCACAGATTGTTCAAAGGTAAACAGTTGTGAACACGGCAATACCTACAACTGTTATTTAATCAAGCTTTTTAGAACTAGTCAGGTATCGGTTCGATAGTTTAAGTACACGTTCGAAACTAGTCATCAACAACCAAACTGGTCAGTGCAGCTGAGGTAGGAAAATGAAGAAGTAATGTTTGAACACATTTGTTGATGCTTTTGAGTCAGTGGTTCTGATGTTATCGGGATCTAACCGTTGTATATTGTCTGCTGTGAATTACAATGGCACACTCTAAGAAAACCATTTAGGATTATAATTGCACAATGCACCCAGCGGCTCTTTTTCCATCGAGAACGATTTTTTTTTTATTTTGTGGAAGAGACTCAACTACCTTGACAAAATGGTAATCACTTAGTCACTTGTTTCGTTATAGACCTTCAATAAGAGGGATTTTTTTTACTGCATTGTATGCAGAATTATGATTGACCAAAGCTAACCTTGAAATCTTTTTATTTTCTTGTCATTCTATATATTCCATCGAGTACAGAATTTGGCTGGTGCATGATGTACCAGATCTAAAACAAGCCTATTAATGGAAAAGTTTTATACAGATAAAGAATGAGTCTCTAACACAATCTGTACAGGTGACAAAGACGTAGGGCGGCAGGCTTTTGGCGAATCCGGTTTATTTCCACGCGTCAGCAGGGCCACTATCCTCGCCTGTCGCCACGTCTTGGGGGGAGCTGTAAGTTTCTCGGAAACTGTTGAAGAGCCATAGAGTCCACATTTTGGTTCACAGGCCAAAATGTTTTGTCTGCTCCGTGCACAATTATCATCTACCTCAGCCACTTGACCCTATTTCGTAATACTGATGTCACGTTAAGATTCACTGCTCAGATCACTCATTGTGAAAAGTTCTGAGAACGTTTGGGTTCCCGATTGTAAGACCCTGATAATTTTTACTTTTTGGTGTTTTGCATTGAACTTTCCATTCAAGAGTAGTTGATAGCCCACTTGGTTAGGTATTACCACAACAGGCTGTCTGCAAGCTTTTGGATCAATGCTGAGATTTTTGGTAGGATTTCAAGTTATTTTCCTGTGGTGTGTGACTTACACTGTCGGCATTGTCTCAGTCCATCTATTTTGCTTCACTTCATTTCGCATTTCCATCACTGTTGCACCACATATTATGATTTCTTACATAAAAGTGTCTTTCTATATAGATTCTCATATCTAGTTTTGAGTTTCCTAGGCGTATGTGAGAAATGTTGGATGAATTGCTGTTTCGTAGTATGTATTGTCTTGAGATTATTTCATTATTTTTACAAGTGCCCTGTAATTTTAAGATGTAGTGGTCAGGTCGTGAGATCCACAATGGATTTGTCAAGTTCCTTCTGAAAGGATGTTCATTTGGCCTTCCTGAAGTTGAATCTTCTGCAAAATGGCACCGTAGTGGTATTAGCTGTGGAATCACCTGTATTCCAGTTACATGAAATGTATTTTATTATTTTATCGAAAAAGGTCGATATCATGTCTGATCTAACGAATATGGTACTGACATACATGAAGTAAGGTGTTTCTACAGCTAGTCAGATGCACTATATTTCTAGTGATTTCCTTCTGTGCCTATGTGAGTTTTTGAATGCATAATATTTCCCACTTATGTGTTTGGCATCATGTCGATAACATGTCTTCCTTGTTCTTTGTAATTATTAAGACGTTTAGGTTTACAACCGTCAGAGTTGACTCTGTAAACGATTACTTGGGTTCTAATTGGCCTTGAAGATAGATTTCCGGTGGTGGATGCACTGGCCATCATTTTTGTAGATAACGTTCCCAGCGAATGTTGGCATTCTCTGTTCTGTTTTCCCGCTTGGATAATGCGTTGTTTGAGGCTCCTTCCCTGTTGTTTGTAGAGGAAAACCATAGGCTCGAACAAAGAAATAAAATACTTAACCGCTCACGTGTTTTATTTACAGCAATGGCAGTTTGAGCTAGAAATAATATTACAAATACAGTTCCCATTATTGTGTCAAAGATGCTGTAAGCAAAGAAAACAGTAGTTTTTGTCTCGGAAACAGATGTTTACGTAGGCTGCTAAGGCTGTGAAAGGTAAAATGGCGAAACAAGTAGTCCTGCACAAATTAATTTTGAAGGTATTAGATCGGTACATAAAATCATGTCTTTAAAAAGCCAGAAAGGAAATAGACTACGATAAACTTTTGTCGTCTGCTAGCATAACATGAACTGTTTTCATGAAGAAAAGGTGTCTCATAGCAATGTGTGAAAAGAGACAACACACGAAGAAATATTAAACCTGAAGCGGGCCTTTGGTCCGCGACGGGAACTCACATGGCGCCGCGTGATTTCACACTAGCGGCCCCGGCCAGAATACACGCACTTCTAGCGATGTGTGGTGTGAGAGTCCAGTGACACAGATTTAATTGGAAACGCTTATTGGCAGATTCGGATTAATTGTCTGCTCTCTTGTACTGTCAGTAACTATAAAAGAGGGTCGTCTGGCTCACAATGACCAGCGAGACAGGGTTAAAATATCCGCTGTTACAACGTCAATAATCAAATCCCTCTAAACACTTTCAGAACGATTCCGAGATACGAATGCAGGAGTCGAATATGTACGCCACTGCCAGCTCGTACACCGCTTCCAGTTACCTACAAGTAACTCTCAGCGGTAACCACAACCAACAACAAACACGTTTATATGGCTCTGAGCACTATGGGACTTAACATCTATGGTCATCAGTCCCCTAGAACTTAGAACTACTGAAACCTAACTAACCTAAGGACATCACAGAACACCCAGTCATCACGAGGCAGAGAAAATCCCTGGCCCCACCGGGAATCGAATCCGCGAACCCGGGCGCGGGAAGCGAGAACGCTACCGCAGGATCACGAGCTGCGGACACACACGTTTATAGATCAGAGTCAATAGGGAAAGAGTCACATAAAAGTATAACTCTCAAACTGGGACAGGAAAAAATGAATTTTTATTGACATAAATTAACCTTACCCATGTCCATAATTTTTATCAACAGCACCTCCAGCTCTGGTTTGCAGTCTCTTTTTTTGCCGAAAAAGTCCTGCCTAACTAATCTGCAACACTTGTCATGTAAAATAGCAGAGTGCGTAAGCAGGTACCTCCATCAGTACCTGGGAAAACTCTTTATGCTCTCTCAGTCTTCATTACTGTAGTTTGCAGACAGGAGCGCAAGATCACCAACTCCACACTTCGAAATACGCAAAGGGAACTTCGCCTCTGCCACAGAGAAAACACGACTTCTACACCATCATTATGGCTGCCAGCTGACTATCCGAATTAGCAGGCGTCATACCCCTCATCTAAATTATTTAACAAAAATGGTTCAAATGGCTCTGAGCACTATGGGACTTAACATCTATGGTCATCAATCCCCTAGAACTACTTAAACCTAACTAACCTAAGGACGTCACGCAACACCCAGTCATAAATTATTTAACATTCAGACGTTTCATTTCCTGTCCTCGCCAATAGATCGTCTGTAAAGTGCTGCTTCCTTCCAGGCTGTCATCCATGTAGGTGCCACCCACAACCCATTTAGAAGGATTAGAAAAGAACTAGTCCACCATCTTCAGGCTCAGCAAAAGCTCTCTTCTCACTGAAGCCAAGGCGACCAAACAATTAACAGTGTTTTCATACGTACGCAGAGGGGAAATGATCTTGCTGTACATCATGAGCTGCATGTAACGTATTTCATCGACAGACCGACAGAGAGACGTCTACAGACGTTAAAGTAACCTTTGGCGTACCACAGGGGAGTGTTATGGGGCCATTGCCTTTCACAATATATATAAATGACCTTGTAGATAGTGTCGGAAGTAACATGCGGCTTTTCGTGGATGATGCTGTAGTATACAGTGAAGTTGCAGCATTAGAAAATTGAAGCGAAATGCAGGAAGATCTGCAGCGGATAGGCACTTGGTGCATGGAGTGGCAACTGACCCTTGACATAGACTAACGGAATGTATTGCGAATACATAGAAAGAAGGATCCTTTATTGTATGATTATATGATAGCAGAACAAACACTGGTAGCAGTTACTTCTGTAAAATATCTGGGAGTATGCGTACAGAACGATTTGAAGTGGAATGTTCAAATAAAATTAAATGTTGGTAAGGCGGGTGCAAGGTTGAGATTCATTGGGAGAGTCCTTAGAAAATGTAGTCAATCAACAAAGGAGGTGGCTTGCAAAACACTCGTTCGATCTATACTTGAGTATTGCTCATCAGTGTGGGATCCGTACCAGGTCGGGTTGACAGAGGAAACAGAGAAGATCCAAAGAAGAGCGGCGCGTTTCGTCACAGGGGTATTTGGTAAGCGTGATAGCGTTACGGAGATATTTAGCATACTCAAGTGGCAGACTCTGCAAGAGAGGCGCTCTGCATCGCGGTGTAGCTTGCTGTCCAGGTTTCGAGAGGGTGCGTTTCTGGATGAGGTATCGAATATATTGCTTCCCCCTACTTATACCTCACGAGGAGATCACTAATGTAAAATAAGAGAGATTCGAGCGCGCACGGAGGCATTCCGGCAGTCGTTCTTCCCGCGAACCATATGCGACTGGAACAGGAAAGGGAGGTAATGACAGTGGCATGTAAAGTGCCCTCCGCCACACACTGTTGGGTGGCTTGAAGAGTATAAATGTAGATGTAGATGTAGATCGCAAGTTTCCGTGTTAAGATGATGTGTGTATAAATTTTAAAACGTCTGTGATGACCAAGCTGATGTGGGCCTCTGAAATACACATCTGACTGTGCCTATATGTGACAGACGCCAAACGCTGGATTCCCACGCTTCCTGGTCACAATATTTTATACGCATCTCATGCCACCTAGGAAAATGACTTTCAATAAATACTTACTAGCTGTGCAGTAACAAGCACACAGGAAAAAGTATATGGCAAAGTACGGAAATATGAATTCTTGGAATAAATAAAAATAAGCTTCGAAATGGAATGTCAGCTTAGAAACAAATTTCATCAACGCGTGTTATGTGTGGCAATTAACTTGTTATATGACGATGCTACGTGCATTTTTTTCCCTATTCTAATCCAAGTATTGCGTCCTAACATGCCTTGTCATCAGCTATGGCGCTGGCTCCAGCAAAGGTAAAATCTAAGAAATTTGAACATACTGCCTGACAGGGTAGCGGCCTTTAACACGTCGGTTACAGGAAGTTTGCTAACGACAAATCGAATGAACATAAACTGCACCACCAGGTATGAAACAACATGGCCGATCCTGGTCATAAAGGAAAGAATGCAGCATCGAGTCATTAGGGCGTATATGAAGTAATTATCGCTAGGAATCGTAAAATAATTACAACAAACAGTGGGCGATGCAATATTTCTTACAATGACAGTTCGCTTGGATAGGCTATGGAGATTAACGACAATTATATCAACATGTTTAGTAGTGCAACAGTTTAAACTAAGGCCTAAACAGAATTCACTTCGTGAGCAATAAAAGCGAAGAGAAAACCTCCATGTGCAGAACTGCTGCTCTGCAGAATGATATTCTAGGGCGGGGGGGAATGAGGAAATTTCTTAGATTTTACCTTTGCTGGAGCCAGCGCCATAGCTGATGACAAGGCATGTTAGGACGCAATACTTGGATTAGAATAGGGAAAAAAATGCACGTAGCATCGTCATATAACAAGTTAATTGCCACACATAACACGCGTTGGTAGATCAAAACTCTGATGTAGCAGAGTGAGCACACAGAAAAGAGAGTACATATGTTGACCGCGCATGGTAAAGTAACTACACCTAAGCCATATGCAAGAGCGGTTTTACCGCAGAAAAAAACCAAACTATGTGAAGAGTTGAATTGGAACAGAACAGCGCAGTGGACTTGGTTTCAGAAAACTTCGTCACTTTTGCTGAAGATTGTCACATGGTAAAATCACTGGTATAGACTGATGGGCACTTTTGTGGCGGCGTTCGTAGCGACAAACAATTCGCTGTAGGAACGGCTTACGAAGTCACCGCCACACTTTTAATAGCGGGCCGACCGGTCCGCTGGAACAGTGAACAGAAAGATGAAAACCCAAACACTCTGATTAAATAAAAGTCGGTACTTATCTTTATTAACGAAGATACAGAAACACAAGAGTGAACTCCGTGTCTACAGAAATCTGTCTAATTCGAGTCGGAGCGGCTAGGTCAGCGTCGGCTGACGACAAACAACAACTCTGCTGCGATGAACACACAACTGACTAGCAAGTACACAATTCGGGCGCGAGTATACAACTGAGCGGCGAATACAGAACTGTCCTAGCGCTCGCGACTCCAGCGCTTAAGAAACCAGAAGCCAGCGGTGGCGCGCGCAGACTTGCGGCGATTTCCTGTCTCACTGGCGCTGCTTATGCGGACGGCGTCCGGACTTTGATGCTGCCAACCTTTTGGCAGCGGGCTCGGGTGGCATTACTGGCTAGGATATAACACTCCTCCCCCCCAAATCGCCGCACCGTCGTGGAATAATGACGTGGCGAGCGTCGACGGTGGGGGAGGGGTCTGGCCGCAGGCGTAGCAGAAGAGACCGGGGCGGAGACTGTTGTCGGTGGCAGTCCCCGGTCGGCACCCCAGCATTGGCTGCGCGGGTCCTCGGGAAACACCGACTGAAAACCGAGGTCAGGGTGCACGCCTGTGACCACGGGCGCAGCTTCTGGTACTGGACGCGACGGGGCGTCGGGACCCACGAAGAGAGGCAGCGGCTCCTGACGCTGCGTCGACGGCTGCTGAGTGGGCGCCGGACAAGGCGCTGCGGTGTCAGACTCCTTGGGGGTGCCCAAGGAAAGCGGCTGCAGGACAGGCTGCACAGCCACCGCTTGGGAAGGCGGCCCGGCTGAGGGGCCGACGTCCATCAGCTCCGAAGGCGGTGGCGACGGAAGAGGGACCGCAGGCGCCGGAGCGACCACCTGGGGCGCTCCCGGATGAAGCTGCGCGGGAGGCATCAACGGGACGGGCTGTCGGCGTGGTAGCGGCGACGGCTGCTGCTCCTGCTGCCCTGGGGGCGGCAGCGAAGTCGGAAGGCGCGGCTGGAACCCGCCGCGGACCAAATCTGTGGACAAAGAACGAGCGGCAGAATCCGGGCGGCCAGCGCGGCGCAACTGGTTCTGATGCCTCCTGTGCACCCCAGTAGCACCTTGAACAGTATAAAAAACGCGATCCTGGACACTTATCACGGTACCACGTTCCCAACGACGGCGACCGTGATAAACTCTGAAAAAAACGGCGTCGTTGCGCTGAAAACGCGTGCGATGCTCAGAAGCGGCGGGTCGATCCGGGGGGTGCAACAACCGTAGTAGGGTGCGATGACGACGGCCGTGGAGAAGCTCCGCAGGCGAAGGGCCGTCGCGTGGCGTGGTCCGGTACGACGACAAGAACGTGATGAGGGCCTGCTGACGAGAGTGCGTAGCACGAAGGCGGTCCATATGATCCTTGAGTGTGCGTACAAAACGTTCCGCTGCACCATTCGATTGAGAGTGGAACGGCGGAGTAAGAACATGGCGAATGCCATTGGCAGAACAAAAACTTTCAAATTCAGCAGAGGTAAATTGTGGACCATTGTCAGACACTAAAACTTCTGGAAGACCCTCAATACAAAAAATTGACGTCAACGCCTGTATAGTTTGTGCAGACGTTGTAGACTGCATGGGCACAACAAACGGAAAATTACTAAATGCATCTATCACGATGAGCCAACGAGAATTCCAATATGGACCAGCGAAATCAATATGTACTCGCTGCCAGGGACCAGCAGGGCGTGCCCACTCAAAATAGCGTTGAGGCGGAGCAGCTTGGTGTTCGGCACACGTCGAACAATCTGTAGACATCTGCGTAATCTGCTTATCAATGCCGATCCATGTACAATGACGGCGGGCAAGCAGCTTGGTGCGGACCACTCCCCAATGACCTTGATGCAACAAGTCGAGGACCTTGGATTGGAGCACTTGGGGAACCACTACACGAAGCTGGTCATTCTCGGTGCGTAACAGCAAAACTCCGTGCGAAACAGATAACAAATGACGTTGCGGATAATAGCGACGAACCACAGGATCCAATATGTCCTTTGCCTTGGACGGCCAACCACGTTGAACAAAACGTAATAGTAAACTCAGATGAGGATCCGTAGCTGTCTCACGTGCCACCTGACGATAATCAATCGGAAAATCCCGGAGGGATTGATGCTCATCGGCGTCAATCTGATGGCAAGAGTCGTCAGAGGAATCGAAGACATCATCCGCAGCAATCGGCAATCTAGAAAGCGCGTCTGCGTTTGCATGCTGAGCTGTAGGGCGATACAGTATCTCATAGTGGTATTGTGATAACAAAAGAGCCCAACGTTGTAGTCTCTGAGCTGTCCGCTGAGGAACTGGTTTAGACGGATGAAACAGTGACGTCAGGGGCTTGTGATCTGTTACTTAATAGAATGGTCTACCATAGAGGTAGTGATGGAATTTTGTGACACCGAACGCAAGAGCCAACGCTTCCTTGTCCAATTGGCCATAATTACACTGAGCTTTGTTTAGCAATTTAGATGCGAACGCAATAGGACGTTCGGTGTTACCGACTCGGTGAGACAACACAGCAACGAGGCCGAAAGAAGAGGCATCACAAGCTAACACCAGTGGCTTGTTAGGGTCCTAATGGACCAGACAACGATAATTCAATAAAGCCTCTTTAAGCTGCTGAAAGGCTGATTGGCAATCAGCTGACCACACAAACGGAACATTCTTACGGCGGAGACGATGCAACGGTGCAGCAATCTGTGATGCATTAGGTATAAACCTAATATAATATGTCAATGTGCCAAGAACTGCTTGCAATTCATGCAGATTGCGAGGGGCGGGCAAATCACGAATAGCTGCTAAATGTGACTGGGAGGGATGAATGCCTTGAGCATTAATAACATGTCCCAGATACTCCATCTCCGTAAGGAAAAATGAACATTTATCGATGCTGCAACGTAGGCCTGCCTGAGACAACACTTTAAACAAACACTCCAAATTACGGAAATGTTCAGCAGGCGTCCGACCGGACACAACAATATCGTCTAAATAGTTGCAACACGATGGCACATTAGCCAGAAGTTGTGACAAAAAACGCTGAAAAACAGCTGGAGCCGACGCACAACCAAAAGGCAAACGCAGAAAACGGAACAACCCCAACGACGTGTTTATGACAAAATACTGTTGTGATTGCTCGTCGACGGGCAATTGCAAATATGCTTCACGGAGATCAATTTTGGAAAAGAAACGAGCTTCCCCTAACTTATCCATCAGCTCGTCCGGTCTAGGCAAAGGAAAAGAATCAATGACAGTCTGAGGATTAACTGTTGACTTAAAATCAGCACACAAACGTAACTTGCCAGACGGTTTCTTTATAATAACTAAGGGAGAAGCCCACTGGCTCGCCGAAACGGGTTGAATAACACCGTTGTTTTGCCAACGACGAAGTTCATCTGCTACAGGTGCCCGGAGGGCGTGAGGCACTGGACGAGCACGAAAAAATCGAGGCTGAGCATTATCTTTTAACGTAATATGAGCGGCAAAGTTCGCAGCACAAGCTAGTTCGTCTTTAAATATGTCACTGTATTGTTTACACAAATCGGTTATGCTGTCTTGAGGAACAACAACAGAATTAATTTGCAACACATTGTCTTGGATAGACAGGCCAAACAAGTCAAAACAGTCTAATCCGAAAATGTTTACACTGTCTGTAGCGCGGAGCACTGTGAATGAAACTGTTTTTGTATTGCCACGGAATGTGGCTGGCACGCTACATACACCTAACACAGGAATATGTTCTCCACTATAAGTAGCCAAAGAATGTTTTGCCGCTGAAAGTTTAGGGCGGCCGATAGCCGCATACGTAGCACTATTTATGAGAGTCACAGACGCACCAGTGTCTAATTGAAAATTGAAGGTCTTATCCTGGATGCGTAGCTTCACAAATAGTTTATTACACTGTCTCTGGATCGGTGCAGTGGAGGCGGAAGACACAAAATCAGCGCGTTTAGCGCGTGTTCGCTGCTTACGACAACTCGTGGGTTGGGCGGGTGGAACAACAACTCCCGCTTCACTTGCAGTCTGTACATTACTTTTTACAGCGTTTGAATTACGCTTGGGTCGCATAGCAGAGGGCTGGGTGGGTGGCTTATTGCGAACAAGTTTATTACCCACACGAACCGTGGAAGAGTCTTTAAACGCGACCTTCTGGGCAGGCTGGCTTTGAAGAACATGAATATCCATGGGCTGGGCAGCACTAGAATTGTTCTTGCGTTTACGCAAACCAACAGTCTGGATGTGTCCTTTCCTTTGACAAAAGTGACAAACCGCGTTTCTTAACGGGCAACGTTCACGAGGATGAGCAAGAACACACTTAGGGCAAGACTTAACTCTATCATTTTGCACACGCGGCTGACGAATGTGTTTAACATGACGCGGCCGGCTAGTGTTTACAGTCTGACTCTGCCGGTGGGGCCGCGGGCGTGACATAACTTGCTTAGCACAGGCAATTTGAGAAATACATGGCTGGTCTAACTCACACTCAGCATAGTCAAAAGTATCTTGGGCTTCAATGATGTTCATCACAGTCTCTAATGACGGGTCAGGCAACTTTAAGATAGCAGCACGAATACGAGAATCAGCAATGTTTTGGGTAATAGCGTCTCGTAGCATGACATCACTGTAGGAAGCTCCACACACACAATTAAATCGGCACTGACGGGTGAGGCCCCGTAAATCTGTTAACCACTGTTTATTAGATTGATGTGGCAGTTTCTTTAATCTGAAGAACTTGAATCTGGCTGCTGCCACATGAACTCGCGACTCGAAATACTCAGCAAGCTTGTTAACAACAACGTCATAGTCTAAAGCTTCTGGCTGGGATTCCGGGAACAACTTACAAAGTAGTCGATAGACTTCCACGCCTGCAGTGGAAATTAAATAAAGCTGCCGCTCAGTACCTGTGGTTTTGTAGACTGTCATGTGCGCCTGCAACTACGCGAAATATTCTCGCCATTCTTCTCTTGATGCATCAAAAGCACGGAAAGGTGGTGCTGCCTGTGCTTGTTCCTTTTGTGTTGGAGGATTAGCCGCTTGTTTGGCGATTGCTTCCACCAGACTTTGTATTTGCTGTCTCTGTAACAAGATCAACTGTTGTAATTCGGCCGACATAGTGAACACAAATTAAACCAGCCCCCAAAATTTTATCGCTATAATTAGTATAACCAGAAACAAGTTGAACCAGCCCTGCACACGAGTTCGGCAGTCCTCGTCGCCAGTTTTGTGGCGGCGTTCGTAGCGACAAACAATTCGCTGTAGGAACGGCTTACGAAGTCACCGCCACACTTTTAATAGCGGGCCGACCGGTCCGCTGGAACAGTGAACAGAAAGATGAAAACCCAAACACTCTGATTAAATAAAAGTCGGTACTTATCTTTATTAACGAAGATACAGAAACACAGTAGTGAACTCCGTGTCTACAGAAATCTGTCTAGTTCAAGTAGGAGCGGCTAGGTCAGGCTAGGATATAACAGGCACAAATACTCTAACTACCAAAGACGAGTTTACAGTTTTCATCTCCGCACGGAGTGGCCGTGCGGTTAGGAGATGCTATGTCACTAATTGCGTGGCCCCTTCCGCCAGAGGCTGGAGTCCTCCCTCGGGGATGGGTGTGCGTTTTGTTCTTAGCGTAAGTTACTTTAAGTAGCGTGTAAGTCTAGGGACCGATGAGCCGGCCGCGGTAGTCGTGCGGTTCTAGGCGCTGCAGTCCGGAACCGAGGGACTCCTACGACCGCAGGTTCGAATCCTGCCTCGGCCATTGATGTGTGTGATGTCCTTAGGTTAGTTAGATTTAAGTAGTTCAAAGTTCTAGGGGACTGATGACCTAAGATGTTAAGTCCCACAGTGCTCAGAGACATTTGAACCATTTTAGGGACCGATGACTTCATCAGTCTGCTCCCTTAGAAATTCACACACATTTGAACATTTCAGTTTTCATCCAACCTGTCCTGGTGTGGCACCTGTGGCAATCTATCCACAATTTGCCAGATGATATCGATCTTCAATGCAACAGCCAGCTCAGTCTAAATGGGTCAGCAACTGTGGGCTGCTGCCACATCGTCTTCATTGCCACCGATAATAAGACTCCTACCACAAGTACCTCTGGAGACTTAGCTGACCATACTTTGGAAACTCCTAAACCACCATCATCATTGGTCATTCTCTCGCTGAGAGGCCATGAACAACTTCAGCACATCCATCTCAAGCAGAGCTGCTGGGTACCTGTCCAGGGCATCATCTATGACATCAACGAGAACTTGCTGGTAACTGGGTAACTACGCTGCTGGCAATCAAGACCACATGGCAACAGCTGTAGTACGTCCGGTCCGAAACACTGTGTGAAAAAGCTGCCCAGTGCAAGTGCACCCAAATCGCTGCAGCGGCAGCAACAACGTGGTGTGCAGGAGCCAGCCCGTAAATCCATTGTGTGAGTTTCACCTGCTAGCTTGACTACTGACCACCTCAGAGAAGACATGAGCAAAAAAATGTTCTGTGGTAACAATGAATTAACAGCCACTTCGTGTATACATCTGTCACTCTCACCGCACTCTGCACTGTGTATTCCTGACAACCATAGATGCTACGGCTCCAGCAGGACAAGTCGTCTGCACCTTGTACCACAGCCACACATACTGCGTTAGCACCCAAAGTCACCTCTTCAACCCCTTCTCAAGCTCCGCTGCTACAGTTTGCTGTTCGCTTGTCAATTGTTTACTGTGCAGTGAATGGCAATGTTAGATAATTGGGAAAGACAAAACAAAAATTAAGATTAATTTTACTAAACCATAGGAGCCTGCGTACGACTTTGTTTTTGTCAAATTACTAAGTTGACTGGACACTAGTTGCCGTGTACTGATAGACGAATGCTTACGTGTGATGGTTGTAGAATGTTTGCCGTCAAGGCACAACAGTGGATAGTATACTGCGCATTAGTTGCTGTGTACTGATAGAAGAATGCTTACGTGTAACAGTTGTAGAATGCTGGCGACTAGGCACAACAGTGGACAGTTTCCTGGGCGCTAGTTGACGTGTACTGATAGCCGAATGCTAATGTGTGATAGTTGTAGAATGTTTGGCGACAAGGCACAACGGTGGACATTATCCTGGGCACTAGTTGCTGTGTACTGATACACGAATGCTTACGTGTAATAGTTGTAGAGTTTTTGCCGACAAGGCACAACAGTGGACAACATCCTGGGCACTAGTTACCGAGTACTGAATGACAAATGCTTACGTGTGATAGTTGTAAACTGTTTGCCGACAAGGCACAACAGTAGACAGTATCCTGGGCGCTAGTTGCCGTGTACTGATAGACGAATGCTTACGCGTGATAGTTGTAGAATATTTGGCAACAAGGCACAACAGTGGACAGTATCCTGGGCACTACTTGCCGGGTACTGATAGACAAATGCTTACGTGTGATAGTTGTAGACTGTTTGGCGACAAGGCACAACAGTGGACAGTATCCTGGGCACTAGTTGCCGTGTACTGGTGGACGAATGCTTATGTGTAATAGTTGTAGAATGTTTGGCAACAAGGCACAACAGTGGACAGTATCCTGGGCACTAGTTGCCGTGAACTGATAGACAAATGCTTACGAGTGATAGTTGTAGAATATTTGGCGACAAGGCACAACAGTGGACAGTATCCTCGGCGCTAGTTACCGTTTACTGATTGACGAACGCTTACGTGTGGTAGATGTAAAAAGTTTCCCGACAAGGCACAACACTGGACAGTATCCTGGGCACTAGTTGCCGTGTACTGATATACGAATGCTTCCGTGTGATAGTTGTAGAATGTTTGGCAACAAGGCACAACAGTGGACAGTATACTTGGGGCTAGTTGCCATGTACTGGTAGACTAATTCTTATGTGTGATGGACGTAGAATGTTTGCCGACAAGGCACAACAGTGGACAATACCATGCGCACTAGATACAGTGTACTGATAGGCGAATGCTTACGTGTAGTACTTGTGTTTCCCGACAAGGCTCTACACTGGACAGTATCCTGGGCGCTAGTTGCCGTGAACTGATAGACGAATGCTTACGTGTGGTTGTTGTAAAATGTTTCCCGACAAGGCAAACACTCGACAGTATCCTGGGCTCTAGTTGCCGTTTAATGATAAAAGAATGCTTCTGTGTGATAGTTGTAGTACATTAGACGACAAGGCACAACAGAGGACAGTATACTGGGCGCTAGTTGCCATGTACAGATAGACGAATGCTTATGTGTGTTAGTTGTAGAATGTTTAGCGAGAAGACACGAAAGTGGAAAGTATCCTCGGCGCTAGTTGCCTTGTACTGATAAACGAATGCTTACGTGTGATAGTTGCAGAATGTTTGGCAACAAGGCACAACAATGGACTGTATCCTGAGCGCCAGTTGTCGTGTACTGATAGACGAATGCTTATGTGTGGTAGTTGTAGAATGTTTGGCGACAAGGCACAAAAGTGGACAATATCCTGGGCGCTAGTTGCTGTGTACTGATGGACGAATTCTTACGTGTGGTAGTTGTAAAACGCTTCCCGACAAGGCACAACACTGGACAGTATCTTGGGCACTAGTTGCCGTGTACGGATAGACGAATACTTCCGTGTGATAGTTCCAGAATATTTGGCAACAAGGCACAACAGTGGACAGTATCCTTGGGGCTAGTTGCCGTGTACTGGTAGACAAATTCTTACGTGTGACAGATGTAGAATGTTTGCCGACAAGGCACAACAGTGGACAATATCCTGGGCAATAGTTGCCGTGCACTGATAGACGAATGTTTAACTGTGGTTGTTGTAAAATGTTTCAGGACAAGGCTCACCACTGGACGGTATCCTGGGCACTAGTTGCCGTGTACTAACAGACGAATGCTTCTGTATGATAGTTGCAGATTATTTGGCAACATGGCACAGCAGTGAACAGTATCCTGGGGTCTATCCGCCGTGTACTGATAGACGAATGCTTACGTGTGGTAGTTGTAAAATGTTTCCCGACAAGGCACAACACTAAACAGTATCCTGGGCACTAGTTGCCGTTTACTGATAGACAAATGCTTCAGTGTGATAGTACTAGAATATTTGGCAACAAGGCACAACAGTGCACAGTATACTTGGGGCTAGTTGCCGTGTACTGGTAGACTAATTCTTACGTGTGATAGATGTAAAGTGTTTGTCGACAACGTACAACAGTTCACAATATCCTAGGCACTAGTTGCCGTTTACTGACAGGCGAATGCTTACGTGTGGTAGTTGTTAAATGTTTCCCGACAAGTCACATCACTAGTCAGTATCCTGGGCACTTGTTGCCGTGTACTGATAGATGAATGCTTCCCTGTGATAGTTGTAGAACATTTGGCAACAAGGCACAACAGTGGACAGTATCCTGAGGGCTAGTTGCCGTATACTGATAGACGAATGCTTACGTGTGATAGGACTAGAATATTTGGCAACAAAGCACAACAGTGGACAGTATCCTGGACGCTACCTGTCATGTACTGATATACGATTGCTTATGTGTGATAGTTTGGAAAGTTTGGCAACAAGGCACAACAGTGGACAGTTTCCTGGGCACTAGTGGCCGAGTACTGAGAGCCAAATGCTTAAGTGTGATAGTTGTAGAATGTTTGCCGACAAGGCGCAAATGAGGACAGTATCCTGGGTGCTAGCTGTCATTTACTGATGGACGAAGGCTTATGTGTGATAGTTGTAGAATGTTTGGCGACAAGGCACAAAAGTGAACAGTATCCTCGGCGCAAGTTGCCTTGTAGTGATAAACGAATTCTTACATGTGATAGTTATAGAATGTTTGGCAACAATGCACATCAGTGCATAGTATCCTGGGCGCTAGTTGTCATGTTCTGATAGACAAATGCTTATGTGTGATAGTTGTAGAATGTTTGGCGACAAGGCACAAAAGTGGGCAGTAACCTGGGCGACAGTTGCCGAGTACTAATAGACGAATGCTTACGTGTGGTGGTTGTAAAATGGATCCCGACAAGGCACATCACTTGACAGTACCTTGGGCACTAGTTGCCATGTACTGATAGACGAATGCTTCCGTGTGATAGTTGTAGAATATTTGGCAACAAGGCACAACAGTGGACGGTATCCTTTGGGCTAGTTGCCGTCTACAGGTAGACTAATTCTTACGTGTGATAGATGAAGAATGTTTGCTGACAAGGCACAAAAGCGGACAATATCCTGCGTACTAGCTGCTGTGTACTGATAGACGAATGCTTACGAATGGTGGTTGTATAATGTTTCCCGACAAGGCACAATACTGGACAGTATCCTGGGCACTAGTTGCCGAGTACTGAAAGCCAAATGCTTACGTATGATAATTGTAGAGAGTTTGCCAACAAGACACAACAGTAGACAGTATCCTGGGCGCTAGTTACCGTGTAGTGATGGACGAATTCTTACGTGTGATAGTTGTAGAATGTTTGGCAACAAGGCACAAAAGTGCACAGTAGTCTATGCGCTAGTTGTCATCTACTGATAGACGAATGCTTATGTGTGATAGATCTAAAATGGTTCCCGACAAAGCACAGCAGTGGACAATATCCTGCATACTAGTTGCCGTGTACTGATAGACAAATGCTTCGGTGTGATAGTTGTAGAATATTAGGCAACAAGGCACAACAGTGGACAGTATCTTGGTGGGTAGTTGCCGTGTTCTTATAGACTAATTCTTACGTGTGATAGATGTAGCATGTTTGCCGGCAAGGCACAACAGTGGCCAATATACTGGGCACTAGTTGCCGTGTACTAATAGATGAATGCTTACGTGTGATAGTTGTAGAATATTTGTGAACAAGGGACAACTGTGGGCAGTATCCTGGACGCTAGTTGTCACTTACTGATAGACGAATGCTTATATGTGATAGTTGTAGAATGTTTGGCGACAAGTCACAATAGTGGACAGTATCCTGGGCGCTAATTGCCGTGTACTGATAGACAAATGCTTACTTTGGGTAGTTGTAAAATGTGTCCCCACAATGCACAACACTGGACAGTATCCTGGGCACTAGTTGCCGTGTACTGATATATGAATGCTTACGTGTGATAGTTGTAGATTGTTTGGCGACAAGGCACAACAGTAGACAGTATCCTGGGCGCTAGTGGCCGTGTACTGATAGACTAATTCTTACGTGTGACAGATGTCCAACGTTTGCCGACAAGGCACAACATTGGACAATATCCTCCGCACTAATTGAAGTGTACCGACAGACGGATACTTACGTGTGGTAGTTGAAGATCGTTCGGCAATAAGGCACAACAGTGGACAGTAACCAGGGCCCTAGTTGCCGAGTACTGAAAGCCAAATGCTTACGTGTGAAAGTTGTGGAGTGTTTGCCGACAAGGCACAACAGTAGACAGTATCCTGGGCGCTAGTTACCGTGTACCAATAGACGAATGCTTACGTGCGATAGTTGTAGAATATTTGGCAACAAGGCACAACAGTGGAAAGTATCCTGGGATCTAGTTGTCATGTACAGATAGACGAATGCTTATGTGTGAAAGTTGTAGCATGTTTGGCGACAAGGCACGACAGTGGACAGAATCCTGAGCACTAGTTGCCGTGTACTGGTGGACAAATGCTTACGTGTGATAGCTGTAGAATAATTGGCGACAAGGCACAAAAGTGGACAGTTTCCAGGTTGCTAGTTGCCGTGTACTGATAGACGGATGTTTAGGTGAGATAGTGGTAAAATGTTTCCCGACAAGGCACAAAAATGTACAGTATCCTGGGCGCTAGTAGCCGTATACTGATTGACGAATGCGTTCGTGTGCTAGTTGTAAAATGTTTCCCGACAATGTACTACACTAGACAGTATACTGGGCACTAGTTGCCGTGTACTGATAAACGAATGCTTCCGTGTGAAAGTTGCCGTATGTTTTTCGACAAGCCAAAAAAGTGGACAGTATCATGGGCGCTAGTTGCCGTGTACTGATAAACAAATACTTACGTTGGGTAGTTGTTGAATGATTACCGACAAGGCACAACACTGGACCGTATCCTGGGCACTAGTTGCTGTGTACTGATAATCAAATGCTTACGTGTGATAGTTGTAGCATGTTTGGCGACAATGCACAAAAGTGGACTGTATCCTGGGCGCTAGTTGCCGTGTACTGATAGACGAGTGTTTACGTGTGGTAGTGGTGAAATGTTTCACGACAAGGCACAAAACTGTGCAGTATCCTGGGCGGTAGTTGCCTTGTACTGATTGACAAATGCTTACATGTGCTAGTTGTAAAATGTTTCCCGACTAGGTACGACACTGGACAGTATTCTGGGTACTAGTTGCCGTGTACTGATAAACGAATGCTTCCGTGTGATAGTTGTAGCATGTTTGGCGACAAGGCACAACAGTGGACAGAATCCCGAGCACTAGTTGCCGTGTACTCATAGACTAATTCTACGTGTGATAGATGTCGAATGTTTGCCGACAGGGCACAAAAGTGAACAATATCCTGGGCACTAGTTGCCGTTTACTGATAGACGAATGCTTACGTGCGATAGTTGAATAATATTTGGCAACAAGGCGCAAAAGTGGACAGTAACGGGGCCACTAGTTGCCGAGTACTGAAAGCCAAATTCTTACGTGTGGTAGTTGTAGAGAGTTTGCCGACAAGGCACAACAGTAGACAGTAACCTGGGCGCTAGTTACCGTGGACTGATAGACGAATTTTAACGTGTGATAGTTGTAAAATGTTTCCCGACAAGGCACAACACTGGACAGTATCCTGGGCACTAATTGCCGTGTACTGATAAACGAATGCTTAAGTGTGATAGTTGTCAAATGTTTGGCAACAAGGCACAACAATGGACAGTATCCTGGGCGCTAATTGCCATGTACTGATAGACGAATGCTTCCGTGTAATAATTGTAGTATGTATGGCGACAAGGCACAACAGTAGACAGAATCCTGAGCACTAGCTGCCGTGTACTGATAGACAAATGCTTAGGTGTGATAGTTGTAGAATATTTGGCAACAAGGCACAACAGTGTACAGTATCCTTGGGGCTAGTTGCCATCTACTGGTAGACTAATTCTTACGTGTAATAGATGTAGAATGTTTGCCGACAGGGCACAAAAGTGAACAATATCCTGGGCACTAGTTGCTGTGTACTGATAGACGAATGCTTACCTGTGGTATTTGTAAAATGTTTAACGACAAGGCTTAATACTGAACAATATCCTGGGCACTAGTTGCCATGTACTGATAGACGAATGCTTCCGTGTGATAGTTGTAGAATATTTGGCAACAAGGCACAACAGTGGACAGTATCCTGGGGAATAGTTCGCGTGTACTGGTAGACTAAATCTAATGTTTGATAGATGTAAAATGTCTCCCAACAAGGCACAAGAGTGGACAATATTCTGGTTACTAGTTGCCGTGTACTGATAGGCGAATGCTTACGTGTCGTATTTGTAAAATGTTTCCTGACCAGGCACAACACCGGACAGAATCCTGGGCACTAGTTGCCATGTACTGATAGACGGATGCTTACGTGTGATAGTTGTAGAATATTTAGGAACGAGGCACAACAGTGGACAGATTCCTGGGGGGTAGTTGCCGTGTACTGACAGACTAATTCATACATGTGATAGATGTAAAATGTTTGCCGACAAGGCACAACAGTGGACAATATCCTGGGCACTAGTTGCCGTGTACTGATAGACGAATGCTTACGTGTGATTGTTGTAGAATATTTGGCAACAAGGCACAACAGTGGACAGTATCCTGGGCGCTAGTTGCCGTGTACTGATAGACGAATGCTTACGTTGGATAGTTGTAGAAGGTGTTCCGCCAATGCACAGCACTGGACCGTACCCTGGGCACTTGTTGCCTTGTACTGATAAACGAATGCTTACGTGTGATAGTTGTAGAAAATTTTGCAACAGGGCTCAACATTGGATAGTATCCTGGGAGCTAGATGTCATGTACTGATAGACGAATGCTTATGTGTGAAAGTTGTAGTATGTTTGGCGACAAGGCACAAAAGTGGACTGTATCAGGGGTGCTAGTTGCCGTGTATTGATAGACATATACTTACGTTGGGTAGTTGTAAAATATTTTACGACAAGGCACAACACTGGACCATATCCTGGGCACTAGTTGCCATGTACTGATAAACGAATGCTTACGTGTGATAGTTGTAGAATGTTTGGCAACAAGGCACAACGGTGAACAGTATCCTGGGCGCTAGTTGTCATGTACTTATAGACGAATGCTTATGTATGATAGTTGTAGAATGTTAGGCGACAAGGCCCAAAAGTGGACTGTATCCTCAGGGCAAAATGCCTTGTACTGATAAACTAATTCTTACGTGTGATAGTTGTAGAATATTAGGCAACAAGGCACAAAAAGCACAGTATCCTGTGCCATAGTGGTAATTTACAGATAGACGAATGCTTATGTGTAATACTTGTAGAATGTTTTGCGACAAGGCACAAAAGTGGACAGTATCCTGGTTGCTAGTTGCCGTGTACTGATAGACGAATGTTTACGTGAGGTAGTGGTAAAATGTTTCCCGACAAGGCACAAACTGTACAGTATCCTGGGCGCTAGTTGCCGTGTACTGATTGACGAATGCTTACGTGTGCTAGTTGTAAGATGTTTCCCGACAAGGTACAACACTGGACAGTATTCTGGGCACTAGTTGCCGTGTACTGATAAACGAATGCTTCCATGTGATAGTAGTGGTATGTTTGGCGACAAGGCATAAAAGTGGACAGTATCATGGGCGCTGGTTGCCGTGTACTGGTACACAAATACTTATGTTGGGTAGTTGTAAAATATTTCCCGACAAGGCAAAACACCGGACCGTATCCTGGGCACTAGTTGCCGTGCACTGATAGACGAATGCTTCCGTGTGATAATTATTGAATATTTGGCAACAACGCACAACAGTGGACGGTATCAAGTGTGCTAGTTGTCATGCACTGATAGACGAATGCTTATGTGTGATTGTTGTGGAATGTTAGGCAACAAGGCACAACAGTAGACAGTATCCTGGGCAGTAGTTGCCGTGTACTGATAGACGCATGCTTACGTGTGATAGTTGTGGAAGGGACAACAGTGGGCAGTATCCTGTGCACTAGTTGCCGTGTAATGATAGACGAATGCTTACGTGTGATTGTTGTAGAATGTTTGGCGACAAGGCACAAATGTGGACAAAATGCCAAATGTTAGTTGCCGTGTACTGATAGACGAATGCTTACGTGTGATAGCTGTAGAAGGGACAACAGTGGGCACTATCCTGTGCGCTAGTTGTACTTATAGAAGAATGCTTATATGTGATTGTTGTAGAATGTTTGGCGACAAGTCACAATAGTGGACAGTATCCTGGGCGCTAGTTGCCATGTACTGGTAGACAAATGCTTCCGTTGGGTAGTTGTAAATTGTTTCCCCACAATGCACAACACAGGACGGTATCCTGGGCGCTAGTTGTCATACACTGATAGACGAATTCTTATATGTCATAGTTGTAGAATGATTGGCGACAAGGCATAAAAGTGGACAGAATGCCGAATGGTAGTTGCCGTGTACTGATAGACGAATACTTACATGTGATAGTTGTAGAAAAAATGGTTCAAATGGCTCTGAGCACTGTGGGACTTAACGTCTTAGGTCATCAGTCCCCTAGACTTAGAACTACTTAAACCTAACTAACCTGAGGACATCACACACACCCATGCCCGAGGCAGGATTCGAACCAGCAACAACCGTAGCAGTCCCGCAGTTCCGGACTGAAGCGCCTAGAACCGCACGGCCACCGCGGCCGGCGATAGTTGTAGAATATTTGCCAACCAGGCACAACAGTGGACAGTAACCTGGGGGTTAGTTGCCATGTACTGGTAGATTAATTCTTACGTGTGATAGATGTAAAATGTCTCCCGACAAGGCACAACAGCGGACAGTATCCTGGGGGCTAGTTGCCGTGTACTGATAGACTAATTCTTACGTGCGATAGATGTCGAATGTTTGCCGACAAAGCACAACAGTAAACAATATCCCGGGCACTAGTTGCCATGTAATGATAGACGAATGCTTACGTGTGATGGTTGTAGAATGTTTGAAAACAAGGCACAACAGTGGACAGTATCCTGGGCGATAATTGCCATGTACTGATAGACGAATGCTTCCGTGTAATAGTTGTAGAATGATCGGCGACAAGGCACAAATGTTGACAGTATCCAGGGAGCTAGTTGCCGTGTACTGATTGACGAATGTTTACGTGTGGTTGTGTATAAATGTATCCCGACAAGGCACAGAACTGTACAGTATCATGGACACTAGTTGCCGGGTACTGATAGACGAATGCTTCCGTGTGATAATTATAGAATATTTGGCAACAAGGCACAACAGTGGACAATATCCTGGGCGCTTATTGTCATGTACTGATAGACGAATGCTTACGTGTGATTGTTGTAGAATGTTTGGTGACAAGGCACAAAAGTCTACAGAATGCCAAATGATAGTTGCCGTGTACTGATAGACGAATGCTTACTTGTGATAGTTGTAGAATGTTTGGCAACAAGGGACAACAGTGGGCAGTAACCTGGGGGCTAGTTGCCATGTACTGGTAGACTAATTCATACGTGTGATAGATGTAAAATGTCTCCCGACAAGGCACAACTGTGGACAGTATCATTGGGGCTAGTTGCCGTGTACTGATAGACTAATTCTTACGTGAGCTAGATGTCGACTATTTGCCGACAAAGCACAACAGTGGACAATATCCCGGGCACTAGTAGCCGTGTAATGATAGACGAATGCTTATGTGTGATAGTTGTCGTATGTTTGGCGACAAGGCACAAAAGTGGACAGTATCATGGGCGCTAGTTGCCGTGTACTGATACACAAATACTTATGTTAGGTAGTTGTAAAATGTTTCCCGACAAGGCACAACACCGGACCGTATCCTGGGCACTAGTTGCCGTGTACTGGTAACGTTTGCTTACCTGTGATAGTTGTAGAATGTTTGGCTGATACACGAATGCTAATGTGTGTTAGTTGTAGAAGGTTTGGCGACAAGGCACAAAAGTTCACAGTAGCCTGGGGACTAGTTGCCGTGTACTGATAGACATATACTTACGTTGGGTAGTTGGAAAATGTTTCCTGACAAGGCACAACACTGGACCGTATCCAGGGCACTAGTTGCCATGTACTGATAAACGAATGCTTACGTGTGATAGTTGTAGAATGTTTGGCAACAAGGCACAACAGTAGACAGTATCCTGGGCGTTAGTTGTCATGTACTGACAGATGAATGCTAAAGTGTGATAGTTGTAGAATGTTTGGCGACAAGGCACAAAAGTTCACATAATCCTATGCGATAGTTCCGTGTTCTGATAGACGAATGCTTACGTGAGGTAGCTGTAAAATGTTCCCCGACAAGGCACAACACTGGACAGTGCCAGGGTACTATTTGCTATGTACTGATAGACGAATACTGCCGTGTGATAGTTGTAGAATGTTTGCCAATTAGGCCCCACAGTGGACAGTATCCCAGGGGCCAGCTGCCATGTACTGATTGACTAATTCTTACATATGATAGATGTAAAATATTTCCCGAAAGGGCACAACAGTGGACAGTATCCCGGGCGCTAGTTGTCATGTACACATAGACGAATGCTTACGTGGAATTGTTGTAGAATATTTGGCAACATGGCACAACAGTGGAAAGTATCCTGGGCGATAGTTGACATTTACTGATAGACGAATGCTTATGTGTGAAAGTTGTAGAATGTTTGGCGACAAGGCACAAATGTAGACAGTATCAAGGGCGCTAGTTGCCGTGTACAAATAGACAAATATTTACGTTGGGTAGTTGTAAAATGTTTCCCGACAAGGCACAACACTGGACCATATCCTGGGCACTAGTTGCCGTGTACTGATAAACGAAAGCTTACGTGTGATAGTTGTAGAATGTTTGGCGACAAGGCACAAAAGTGGACAGTATCCTGGTTGCTAGTTGCCGTGTACTGATAGCCGAACGTTTACGTGAGGTAGTGGTAAAATGTTTCCCGACAAGGCACAAACCGTACAGTATCCTGGGCGCTGGTTGCCGTGTACAGATTGACGAATGCTTACGTGTGCTAGTTGTAAAATGTTTCCCAACCAGGTACAACACTGGACAGTATTCTGGGCACTAGTTGCCGTGTACTGATAAACGAATGCTTCCATGTGATAGTTGTGGTATGTTTGGCGACAAGGCATAAAAGTGGACAGTATCATGGGCGATAGTTGCCGTGTACTGATACACAATTACTTATGTTGGGTAGTTGTAAAATGTTTCCCGACAAGGCACAACACCGGACCGTATCCTGGGCACTAGTTGCCGTGTACTCATAAACGTTTGCTCACCTGTGATAGTTGTAGAATGTTTGGCTGATACTCGAATGCTAATGTGTGTTAGTTGTAGAAGGTTTGGCGACAAGGCACCAAAGTTCACAGTATCCTGGGGGCTAGTTGCCGTGTACTGACAGACGAATGCTTACGTGTGGTAGTGGTAAAATGTTTCCTGACAAGGAACTAAACTGTACAGTATCCTAAGTACTAGTTGCCGTGTACTGATAGATGAATGCTTCCGTCTGATAATTATAGAATATTTGGCAACAAGGCACAACAGTTGACAGTATCCTGTGCGCTAGTTGTCATGCAATGATAGACGAATGCTTATGTGTGATTGTTGTGGAATGTTAGGCAACAAAGCACAACAATAGACAGTATCCTGGGCAGTAGTTGCCGTGTACTGATAGACGAATGCCTACGTGTGATAGTTGTAGAATGTCTGGCAACAAGGGACAACAGTGGGCAGTAACCTGGGGCTAGTTGCCATGTACGGGTAGACTAATTCTTACGTGTGTTAGATGTAAAATGTCTCAAGATAAGGCACAACAGTGGTCAGTATCATGGGGGCTAGTTGCCGTGTACTGATACGCTAATTCTTACGTGTGCTAGATGTCGAATATTTGCCGACAAAGCACAACAGTGGACAATATCCCGGGCACTAGTTGCCGTGTAATGATAGGCGAATGCTTACGTGTGATAGTTGAAGAATTTTTGGCAACAAGGCACAACAGTGGACTGTAACCTTGGCACTAGTTGTCGAGTACTAAAAGCCAAATTCTTACGTGTGGTAATTGTAGAGCGTTTGACGACCAGGCTAACAGTAGACAGTAACCTGGGCGCTAGTTGCCGTGTACTGATTGACTAATGCATATGTGTGACCATTGTAGAATATTTAGCAACAAGGCACAACAGTGGAAAGTATCCTGGGCGATAGTTGTCATGTACTCATAGACGAATGCTTATGGTGAAAGTTTTAGTATGTTTGGGGACAAGGCACAAATGTGGACAGTATCAAGGGCGCTAGTTGCCGTGTAAAAATAGACAAATACTAACGTTGGGTAGTTGTAAAATGTTTCCCGACAATCACAACACTGGACCGTATCCTGGGCACTAGTTGCCATGTACTGATAAACGAACACTTACATGTGATAGTTGTAGAATGTTAGGCGAGAAGCACAAAAGTCGACAGTATCCTGGTTGCTAGTTGCCGTGTACTGATAGACGAATGTTTACGTGAGGTAGTGGTAAAATGTTCCCGACAAGGTACAGTTGCCGAGTACTGAAAGCCAAATTCCTACGTGTGGTAGTTGTAGAGTGTTTGCCTACAAGGCACAAGAGTGGACAGTGTCATGGGCACTAGTTGCCGTGTACTGATAGACGAATGCTTCCGTGTGATAGTTGTGGTATGTTTGGCGACAAGGCATAAAAGTGGACAGTATCATGGGCGCTATTTGACGTGTACTGATAGACAGATACTTATGTTGGGTAGTTGTAAAATGTTTCCCAACAAGGCACAACACCAGACCGTATCCTGGGCACTACTTGCCATGTACTGATAAACGAATGCTTACGTGTGATGGTTGTAGAATGTTTGAAAACAAGGCACAACGGTGAACAGTATCTTGTGCGATAATTGCCATGTACTGATAGACGAATGCTTCCGTGTAATAGTTGTAGCATGTTTGGCGACAAGGCACAACAGTGGACAGAATCCTGAGCACTAGTTGCCGTGTACTGGTAGACAAATGCTTCCGTGTGATAGTTGTAGAATATTTGACGACAAGGTACAACGGTGGACAGTATCCTGTGTGCAAATTGCCATGTACTGATAGCCGAATGCTTATGTGTCGTAGTTGTGGAATGTTTGGCGACAAGGCAGAAAAGTGGACAGTATCCTTGGGGCTAATTGCCATCTACTGGTAGACTAATTCTTACGTGTGATAGATGTAGAATGTTTGCCGACAGGGCACAACAGTATACAATATCCTGGGCACTAGTTGCTGAGTACTAATAGATGAATGCTTATGTGTGGTAGTTGTGAAATGTTTCCTGACCTGGCACAACACAGGACAGAATCCTGGGCACAAGTTGCTATGTACTGATAGACGAATGCTTACGTGTGATAGTTGAAGAATGTTTGGCAATAAAGCACAACAGTAGACAGTAACCTGGGCCCTAGCTGCCGAGTACTGAAAGCCAAATGCTTACATGTGATAGTTATAGACTGTTTGCCGACAAGGCACAACAGTAGGCAGTAGCCTGGGCGCTAGTTACCGTGTACTGATAGACGAATGCTTATCTGTGATCGTTGTAGAAAATTTGGCATCAAGGCATAACAGTGGAAAGTATCCTTGGCACTAGTTGCCGTGTACAGATAAACGAAAGCCTACGTGTGATAGTTGTAGAATGTTTGGCGACAAGGCACAACAGTAGACAGTATCCTGGGCAGTAGTTGCCGTGTACTGATAGACTAATTCTACATGTGATAGATGTCGAATGTTTGCTGACTAGGCACAACAGTGGACAATATCCCGGGCACAAGTTGCCGTGTTCTGATAGACGAATGCTTACGTGTGGCAGTTGTAAAATGTTTCCCGACAAGGCACATCACTGGACAGTATCGTGGGCACTAGTTGCCGTGTACTGATAGACGTTTGCTTCCGCGTGATAGTTGTAGAATATTTGGCAACGAGGCACAACAGTGGACAGTATCCTTGGGGCTAGTTGCCGTGTACTGATAGACTGATTCGGATGTGTGATAGATGCAGCATTTTAGCCGACAAATCACAACAGTGGACAATATCCTGGGCACTAGTTGCTATGTGCTGATGGACGAATGCTTACGTGTGATAGTTGTAGAATGTTTGGGATGAAGGCACAGCAGTGGACAGTATTTTGGGCAATAGTTGCCGAGTACTGAAAGACAAATGCTTACGTGTGATAGTAGTAAAGTGTTTGCCGACAAGGCACAAAAGTAGACAGTATCCTGGGCGCTTGTTGCCTTGTAATGATAAACAAGTGCATCCGTGTGATAGATGTAGAATATTTGGCAACAAGGCACAACAGTGCACAGTATCTTTGTGGCCTGATGCCGTGTACAGGTAGACAAATTCTTACGTGTGATAGATGTAGAATGTTTGCCGACAAGGCACAACAGTGGACAATATCCTGGGTACTAGTTGCTGTGTACTGATAGACGAATGCTTATGTGTGATAGTTGTAGAGTATTTGGCACCACGGCACAACAGTGGACAAGATCCTGGGCGCTACCTGTCATGTACTGATAGACGTATGCTTATGTGAGATAGTTGTAGTATGTTTTGCGACAAGGCACAAAAGTGGACGGTATCATGGGCGCTAGTTGCCGTGTACTGATATACAAATACTTACGTTGGGTAGTTGTAAAATGGTTCCCAACAAGGCACAACACTGGACTGTACCCTGGGCACTAGTTGCCTTCTACTGATAAACGAATGCTTACGTGTGATAGTTGCAGAATGTATCTCAAAAAGGCACAACAGTGGACAGTATCAGGAGCGCTAGTTGTCATGCACAGATAGACGAATGTTTATGTGTGATAGTAGTAGAATGTTTGGCGACAAGGCACAGATGTGGACTGTATCCTGGGCGCTAGTTGCCGTGTACCGATAGACGAATGGTTACGTGAGGTAGCTGTAAAATGATCCCCGACGAGGCACTGGGCTGGACAGTACCTGGTAACTATTTGCCACGTACTGATAGACGAATACTGCCGTGTGATAGTTGTAGTATATTTGCCCACAAGGCACCACAGTGGACAGTATCCCAGGGGCTAGCTACCATGTACCGGTTGACTAATTCTTACGTGTGATAGATGTAAAATGTTTCCCGAAAAGGTACAACAGTGGACAGTATCCTGGGCGCTAGTTGTCATGTCCACATAGTCGAATGCTTACGTGAGTTAGTTGTAGAATATTTGGCAACAAGGCACAACTGTGGGCAGTATCCTCGGGGCTAGTAGCCGTGTACTGATAGACAAATTCTGACGTGTGGTAGATGTAGAATGTTTGCCGACAAAGCAGAACAGTGGACAATATCCTGGGCACTAGTTGTCGTCTGCTGATGGACGAATGCTTATGTGTGTTAGTTGTAGTATATTTGGCAACAAGGCACAACAGTGGACAGTATCCTGGGCGCTAGTTGCTGTGTACTGATAGACGAAAGCTTATGTGTGATGGTTGTAGAAAGTTTGGCGACAAGGCACAACAGTACACAGAATCCTGAGCGCTGGTTGCCTTGTACGGATAAACGGATGCTTTCGTGTGATAGTTGTAGAATGTTTGGCAACAATTCTCAACAGTGGACAGGATCTGGGGCGTTAGTTGTCATGTACTGATAGACGAATGCTTATGTGTGATAGTTTTAGAATGTTTGGCGACAAGGCACAAAAGTGGACAGTATCCTGGGCGTTAGTTGCTGTGTACTGATAGACGAAAGCTTATGTGTGATAGTTGTAGTATGTTTGGCGACAAGGCCCAAAAGTGGACAGTATCCTGGGCGCTAGATGCCGTGTACTGATAGACGTATGCTTACGTGTGGTAGTTGTAAAATTTTTCCCGACAAGCCACAACACTGGACAGTATCTTGGGCACTAGTTGCCGTGTGTTGATAGACGTATGCTTCCGTGTAATAGTTGTAGAATATTTGGCAACAAGGCACGACAGTGGACAGTATCCTGGGAGCTAGTTGCTGTGTACAGGTAGACTAATTCTTACATGTGATAGATGTTAAATGTTTCCCGACAAGGCTCAACAGTGGACAATATCCTGAATACTAGTTGCCGTGTACTGATGGATGAACGCATACGTGTGGTAGTTGTAAAATGTTTCCCAACAAGGCACAACACTGGACAGTATCCTGGGCACGAGTAGCCGTGTACTGATGGACGAATGCTTCCGTGTGTTTGTTGTAGAATATTTGGCAACAAGGCACAACTGTGGACAGTATCCTGTGCGCTAGTTGTCATTTACTGATAGACGAATGCTAATGTGTGATAGTTGTAGAATGTTTGGCGACAAGGCACAAAAGTGGACAGTATCCTGGGCGCTAGTTTCCGTGTACTGATAGACGAATGCATACGCGTGGTTGTTGTAATATGTTTCCCGACAAGGCACAAAAGTGCTCAGTGTCCTGGGCACTAGTTGCCGTGTACTGATAGACGAATGCTTCCGTGTGATAGTTGTAGAATATTTGGCAGCAAGGCACAACAGTTTACAGTACCCTGGGCGCTAATTGCCATGTACTGATAGACGAATACTTATGTGTGGTAGTTGTAGAATGTTTGGCGACAAGGCAGAATAGTGGACAGTATCTTCGGCGCTAATTGCCTTGTACTGATAAACGAATGCTTACGTGTGATAGTTGCAGATTGTTTCTCAAAAAGGCACAACAGTAAACAGTATCATGAGCGCTAGTTGTCATGTACAGATAGACGAATGCTTATGAGTGATAGTTGAAGAATGTTTGGCAACAATGCACAACGATGGACAGTATCCTTGGTGCTAGTTGCCGTATACTGGTAGACTAAATCTTACATGTTATAGAAGTAGAAAGTTTGCCATCATGGCACAACAGTGGACAATATCCTGGGTACTAGTTGCCGTGTACTGATGGACGAATGCCTACGTGTAATAGTCGTAGAATATTTGGCAAAAAGGCACAACAGTGGACAGTATCCTGGGCACTAGTTGCCGAGTACTGAAAGACAAATGCTTACGTGTGATAGTAGTAAAGTGTTTGCCGACAAAGCACAACACTGGACAGTGCCTGGGCACGAGTAGCCATGTGCTGATAGACGAATGCTTCCGTGTGATAGTTGTAGAATATTTGGCAACAAGGCACAACAGTGGACAGTATCCTGGGCGCTAGTTGTCATGTACTGATCGACGAATGCTTATGTGTGATTGTCGTAGAATTTTTGGCGACAAGGCACAAATGTGGACAGTTTCCTGGGCGCTAGTTGTCATGTACTGATTGACGAATGCTTAAGTGTGGTAGTTGCAAAATGTTTCCCGACAAGGTTCTACACTGGACAGTATCCAGGGCACTAGTTGACGTGTACTGATAGACGAATGCTTCCGTGGAATGGTTGTGGAATAATTAGCAAAAAGGCTCAACAGTGAACAGAATACTGGGGGCCAGTTGCCGTGTACTGGTAGACTAATTCTTACTTGTGGTAGATGTAAAATGCTTCCAGACGAGGCACAACAATGGACAATATCCTGAGAACTAGTTGCCATATACTGATAGACGAATGCTTACGTTTGATAGTTGTAGATTGTTTGGCAACAAGGCACAACAGTGGACAGATTCCTGGGCGCTAGTTGTCATGTACAGAGAGACGAATGCTTATGTGTGATAGTTGTAGAATGTTTAGCGACAAGGCACAAAAGTGGACAGTATCGTAGGTGCTAGTTGCTGCGTACTGGTAGACGAATGCTTATGTTGGATAGTTGTAAAATGTTTTCCGACAATGCACATCACTGGACAGTATCCTGGGCACTAGTTGCCATGTACTGATAAACGAATGCTTACGTGTGATGGTTGTAGAATATTTGGCAAGAACGCACAACAGTGGACAGTATCCTGGGCGCTGGTTGTCATGTACTGATAGACGATAGCTTATGCCAGATAGGTGTAGAGTGTTTGGCGACAAGGCATAGAAGAGGACAATATCCTGGGCGCTAGTTGCCGTGTACTGATTGACGACTGCTTATGAGTCGTAGTTGTAAAATGTTTCCCGACAAGGCACAACACTAGACAGTATCACGGGCACTAGTTGCCGTGTACTGATGGACGATTGCTTCCATGTGATAGTTGTAAAATATTTGGCAACAAGGAACAACAGTGGACAGTAACCTTAGAGCTAGTCGCCGTGTACAGGTAGATTAATTCTTACATGTGATAGATGTAAAATGTTTCCCGACAATGCACAACAGTGGACAATATCATGGGTACAAGTTGCCGTGTACTGATGGATGAATGCTTACGTGTGGTACTTGTAAAATGTTTCCCGACAAGGCACAACTCTGGACACTATCCTGGGCACGAGTTGCCGTGTACTGATAGATGGATGCCTAAATGTGGTAGTTGTAAAATGTGTCCTGACAAGGCACAACACTGGACGGTATCCAGGGCACTAGTTACCGTGTACTGATAGACGAATACTTCCGTGTGATAGTTGTAGACTATTTGCCACCAAGGCACAGCAGTGGACAGTATCCTGGGGGCTACTTGCCATGTACTGGTAGACTAATTCCTACATGTGATGGATGTTAAATGTTTCCCGACAAGGCACAACAATGAACAGTATCCAGGGGGCTAGCTGCCGTGTACTGATAGACTAATTCTTATGTGTGATTGATGTAGAATGATTGCCAACAAGGCACAACAGTGGATAATCTCCTGGGCGCTAGTTGCCATCAACTGATAGACGAATGCTTATGTGTAATTGTTTTAGAATGTTTGGTGACAAGGCCCAAAAGTGGACAATACCCTGGGCGCTAGTTCCCGTGTACTGATAGACGTATGCCTCCGTGTGACAATTGTTGAATATTTGACCACAAGGCACAACAGTGGACAGTTCTCTGACGGCTAGTTGCCGAGTACTGGTAGACTAATACTTGCGTGTGATAGATGTAGAATGTTTGCCGACAATTCGCAACAGTGGATAATATTCTGGGCAGTAGTTGCCGTGTACTGATAGACGAATGCTTACTTGTGGTAGTTGTAAAGTGTTTCCCGACAAAGCACAACACTGGACAGTATCCTGGGCACAAGTTGTCGTGTAATGATAAACGAATGCTTACGTGTGGATGTTGAAAAATGTTTCCTGAGTAGGCACAACACTGGCAGTATGCTGGGCACTAGTTGCCGTGTGATGATAGACGAATGCTTCCGTGTGATAGTTGTAGAACGTTTGGCGACAAGGCACAAAAGTGGACAGTATTCAGAGCGCTAGTTGTCAAGTACTGATAGCTGAATTCTTATGTGTGCTAGTTGTAAAATGTTTCCCGACAAGGCTCAACACTAGACAGTATCGTGGGCACTAGATGCCGTGTACTGATAAACGAATGCTTCCGTGTGATAGTTGTAGAATATTTGGCAACAAGGCACAACAGCGGACACTATCCTGGGGCTAGTTGCCGTGTACCGGTACACTAATTCTTACGTGTGAGAGATGTAGAACGTTTCCCGACAAGGCACAACTATGGACAATATCCTGGGCATGTGTTGCCGTGTACTGATAGACGAATGCTTACGTGTGGTAGTTGTAAAGTGTTTCCCGACAAAGCACAACACTGGACAGTATCCTGGGCACAAGTTGCCGTGTAATGATAAACGAATGCTTACGTGTGATAATTGTAGAATATTTGGAAACAAGGCACAAAAGTGCACAGTATCCTGGGCGCTAGTTGCCGTGTACAGATGGACGAATGCTTAGGTGTGGTAGTTGTAAAATGTTTCCTGACAAAACACAACACTGGACTATACCCTGTGCACAATTTGCCATGTATTGATAGACGAATGCTTCCGTGTGATAGTTAAAGACCATTTGGCAACAAGGCACAAATGTGGAATGTACCCTTCGGGCTAGTTGCCATGTACTGGTAGACTAATTCATCCATGTGATAGATGTAGAATTTTTCCCGACAAGGCACAACTGTGGACAATATCCTGGGCATGTGTTGCCGTGTACTGATAGACGAATGCTTACGTGTGGTAGTTGTAAAATGTTTCCCGACAAAGCACAACACTGGAGAGTATCCTGGGCACTAGTTGCGCGTGTACTGATGAACGAATGCTTGCGTGTGATAATTGTAGAATATTTGGCAACAAGGCACAACAGTGGACAATATCCTGGGCGCTAGTTACCATGTACTGATAGATGAATGCTTATGTGCGATAGTTGTAGAATGCTTGGCGACAAGGCACAAAAGTGGACATTATCCTCGGCGCCATTTGCCTTGTACTGATTAACGAATGCTTACGTGTGATAGTAATAGAATGTCTTTCAACAAGACACAACAGTGGACCGTACCATGAGCGCTAGTTGTCATGTACTGATAGACGAATGCTTATGTGTGATAGTTGTAGAACGTTTGGCGACACGGCACAACTGTGGACAGTATCCTGGGTGCTAGTTGCCGTGTACTGGTAGACTAATTCTGGCGTGAGATGGATGTAGAATGTTTGCCGACAAGGCTCAACAGTGGACAATGTCCTGGGCAATAGTTGCCGTGTACTGATAGACGAATGCTTACGTGTGATAGTTGTAGAATGTTTGGCAACAAGGCACAACAGTGTACAGTATCCTTGGCACTACTTGCCTAGTACGGAAAGTCAAATGCTTATGTCTGATAGGTGTAAAGTGTTTGCCGACAAGGCACAACAGTAGACAATTTCCTGTGCGGTAGTTGCCTTGTACTGATAAACGAATGCATACGTGTGATAGTAGTAGAGTGTTTGGCAACAATGCCCAACATTGAACAGTATCCTGAGCGTTTGTTGTCATGTACTGATGGACGAATGCTTATGTGTGGAAGTTGTAGAATGTTTGGCGACAAGGTACAAAGGTGGACAGTATCCTGGGCGCTACTTGCTGTGTACTGATAGACGAGAGTTTATGTGTGTTAGTTGTAGAATATTTGGCAACAAGGCACAACATTTGACAGCATCCTTGGAGCTAGTTGCCGAGTACTGGTAGACTAATTGTTACGTGTGATAGATGTAGAATGTTTGCTGAAAAGGCACAACAGTGGACAATATCCTGGGCACTAGTTGATATGTACTGATACATCAATACTTACATGAGGGCGTTGTAAGATGTTTCCCGACAAGGCACAACACTGGACAGCATCCTGGGCACTAGTGACCGTGTACTGATAGACGAATGCTTCCGTGTGATAGTTGTAGAATGTTTGCCACCAAGTCACAACAGTGTACAGTATCCTGGGGGCAAGTTGTCGAGTACTGGTAGACTAATTCCTACGTGTGATATATGTAAAATGTTTCCTGACAAAGCACAACAATGGGCAGTATCGTGGGGGCTAGTTGCCGTGTACTGATAGACTAATTCTTACGTGTGATAGATGTAGAATGATTGCCGACAAGGCGCAACAGTGGTCAATCTCCTGGGCGCTATTTGCCATGAACTGATAGACGAATGCTTATGTGTAATTGTTTTAGAATGTTTGGCGACAAGGCACAAAAGTGGACATTACCCTGGGCGCTAGTTCCGTGTACTGATAGACGTATGCCTCCGTGTGACAATTGTTGAATATTTGGCCACAAGGCACAACAGTGGACAGTTTCCTGACGGCTAGTTGCCGAGTACTGGTAGACTAATACTTGCGTGTGATTGATGTAGAATGTTTGCCGACAATTCGCAACAGTGGACAATATCCTGGGCAGTAGTTGCCGTTTACTGATAGACGAATGCTTACGTGTGGTAGTTGTAAAATGTTTCCCCACAAAGCACAACACAGGACAGTTTCCTGGGCACTAATTGCCGTGTACTGATAGACGAATGCTTACGTGTGGAAGTTGAAAAATGTTTCCTGACTAGGCACAACACTGGCAGTATGCTGGGCACTAGTTGCCGTGTGATGATAGACGAATGCTTCCGTGTGATAGTGGTAGAACGTTTGGCGACAAGGCACAAAAGTGGACAGTATTCAGAGCGCTAGTTGTCATGTACTGATAGCTGAATTCTTATGTGTGGTAGTTGTAAAATGTATCCCGACGAGGCTCAACACTGGACAGTATCGTGGGCACTAGATGCCGTGTACTGATAAACGAATGCTTCCATGTGATAGTTGTAGAATAATTGGTAACAAGGCACAACAGCGGACACTATTCTGCCGTGTACAGTTAGACTAATTCTTACGTGTGATAGATGTAGAATGTTTCCCGACAAGGCACAACTGTGGACAATATCCTGGGCATTTGTTGCCGTGTACTGATAGACGAGTGCTGACGTGTGGTAGTTGTAAAGTGTTTCCCGACAAAGCACAACACTGGACAGTATCCTGGGCACTAGTTGCCGTGTGATGATAGACGAATGCTTCCGTGTGATAGTTGTAGACCATTTGGCAACAAGGTACAAAAGTGGAATGTACCCTTCGGGCTAGTTGCCATGTACTGGTAGACTAATTCTTACGTGTGATAGATGTAGAATGTTTCCCGACAAGGAACATCTGTGGACAATATCCTGGGCATGTGTTGCCATGTACTGATAGACGAATGCTTACGTGTGGAAGTTGAAAAATGTCTTCCGACAAGGCACAACACTGGACAGTATCCTGGGCACTAGTTGCGCGTGTACTGATAAACGAATGCTTACGTGTGATAATTGTAGAATATTTGACAACGAGGCACAACAGTGGACAATATCCTGTGCACTAGTTGCCGTGTACTGATAGAAGAATGCTTACGTGTGGTAGTTGTAAAATGTTTCCCGAAATGGCTCAACACTGGACAGTATCCTGGGCGCTAGTTGCTATGTACTAATAGACGAATGCTTATGTGTTATAGTTGTAGAATGCTTGGCGACAAGGCACAAAAGTGGACATTGTCCTCGGCGCTATTTGCCTTGTACTGATTAACGAATGCTTACGTGTGATAGTTATAGAATATTTTTCAACAAGACACAACAGTGGACCGTACCATGAGCGCTAGTTGTCATGTACTGATAGACGAATGGTTATGTGTGATAGTTGTAGAACGTTTGGCGACAAGTCACAAAAGTGGACAGTATCCTGGGTGCTACTGGTAGACTAATTCTGGCGTGAGATGGATGTAGAAAGTTTTCCGGCGAGGCACAACAGTGGACAATATCCTGATCACTAGTTTCCGTGTACTGAAAAACGAATGCTTAGGTGTGGTACTTGTAAAATGTTTCTCGGCATGGCACAACACTGGACAGGATCCTGGGCACTAGTTGGCGTGTACTGATAGACGAATGCTTCCGTGTGATAATTGTAGAATATTTGGCAACAATTCACAACAGTGGACAGTATCCTAAAGGCTAGGTTTCGTGTACTGATAGACTAATTCTAACGTGTGATAGATGTAGAATGTTTGCTGACAAGGCACAACAGTGGACAATTTCCTGGGCAATAGTTGCCGTGTACTGATAGATGAATGCTTACGTGTGATAGTTGTAGAATGTTTGGCAACAAGGCACAACAGTGTACAGTATCCTTGGCACTACTTGCCTAGTACGGAAAGTCAAATGCTTACGTCTGATAGGTGTAAAGTGTTTGCCGACAGGGCACAAAGTAGACAATTTCCTGTGCGGTAGTTGCCTTGTACTGATAAACGAATGCTTACGTGTGATAGTAGTAGAGTGTTTGGCAACAATGCCCAACATTGGACAGTATCCTGAGCGTTAGTTGTCATGTACTGATGGACGAATGCTTATGTGTGGAAGTTGTAGAATGTTTGGCGACAAGGTACAAAAGTGGACAGTATCCTGGGCGCTACTTGCTGTGTACTGATAGACGAGAGTTTATGTGTGTTAGTTGTAGAATATTTGGCAACAAGGCACAACAGTGGACAGTATCCTTGGAGCTAGTTGCCGTGTACTGGTAGACTAATTGTTACGTGTGATAGATGTAGAATGTTTGCCGACAAGGCAAAACAGTGGATAATACCCTGGGCACTAGTTGCCATGTACTGATACATGAATACTTACATGTGGTAGTTGTAAAATGTTTCCTGACAAAGCAAAACACTGTACAGTATCCTGGGCACTAGTTACCGTGTACTGATAGACGAATGCTTCCTTGTGTTAGATGTAGATTATTTGCCACCAAGGCACAACAGTGTACAGTATCCTGGGGGCAAGTTGCCGTGTACTGGTAGACTAATTCCTACGTGTGATGGATGTAAAATGTTTCCTGAAAAAGCACAACAATGGGCTGTATCCTGGGGGCTAGTTGCCGTGTACTGATAGACTAATTCTTACGTGTGATAGATGTAGAATGTTTGCCGACAAGGGACAACAGTGGACAATCTCCTGGGCACTAGTTGCCATGTACTGATAGACGAGTGCTTATGAGTAATTGTTGTAGAATGTATGGCGACAAGGCACAAAAGTGGACATAACCGTGGGCGCTAGTTCCCCTGTACTGATAGACGAATGCTTCCGTGTGACAATTGTTGAATATTTGGCTACAAGGCACAACAGTGGACAGTTTCCTGGCGGCTAGTTGCCGAGTACTGGTAGACTAATAGTTGATTGTGATAGATGTAGAATGTTTGCCGACAATTCACAACAATGGACAATATCCTGGGCACTAGTTGCCGTGTACTGATAGGCGAATGCTTACGTGTGGTAGTTGTAAAATGTTTCCCTGCAAGGCACAACACTGGACAGTATCCTGGGCACTAGTTGCCGTGTACTGATAGACGAATGCCTATGTGTGATAGTTGTAGAATGTTTGGCGACAAGTCACTAAAGTGGACAGTATCCTGGGCGCTAGTAGCCGTGAACTGATAGACGAATGCCTACGTGTGGTAGTTGTAAAATGTTTCCCGACAGGGCACAACACTGGACAGTATCCTGGGCTCTAGTTGCCGTGTACTGATGAACGAATGCCCACATGTGACAGTTGTGGAATGTTTGGCAACAAGGCACAACAGTGGACAGTATCTTGGGCACTACTTGCCGTCTACTGATAGACAAATGCTTACGTGTGATAGTTGTAGAATGTTTGGCAACATGGCACAACAGTGGACAGTATCCTCGTCGCTACTTGTCATGTACTCGTAGACGAATGCTTCTGTGTGATAGCTGTAGATTGTTTGGCGACAAGGCACAAAAGTGGACAGTATCCTGGGCACTAGTTGCTGAGTACTGAAAGCCAAATGGTTACGTGTGATAGTTGTAAAGTGTTTGTTGACATGGCACAACAGTGGACAATATCCTGGGCACTAGTTTCCGTGTACTGATAGACGAATGCTTACGTGTGGTAGTTGTAAAATGTTTCCCGACAAGGCACAACACTGGACAGTATCCTGGGCACTAGTTGCCGTGTACTGATAGACGCATGCTTAATTGTGATAGTTGTAGATGTTTGGCGACAAGGCATTAAAGTGGACAGTATCCTGGGCGCTAGTAGCCGTGTACTGATAGACGAATGCCTACATGAGATAGTTGTAAATTGTTTCCCGATAAGGCACAACAATGGACAGTATCCTGGGCACTAGTTGCCGTGTACCGATAAACGAATGCTTACTTGTGTTAGTTGTAGAACGTTTGGCGAGAGGGCACAAAAGCGGACAGTATCCTGGGCGAAAGTTGCCGTGTACTTATAGATGAATGTTTACGTGTGCTAGTTGTAAAATGATTCTCGAAGAGGCACAACACTGGACAGTATCCTGGGCACTAGTTGCCGTGTACTGACAGACGAACGCTTCTGTGTGATAGTTGTAGAATGTTTGGCGACAAGGCACAAATGTGGACAGTATCCTGGGCACTAGCTGCCGTGCACTGATAAACGAATTCTTATGTGTATTAGTTGTAGAATGTTTGGCAACAAGGCACAACAGTGGACAGTATCCTGGGCGCTAGATAAAGGTACTGATAGACGAATGCTTGTGTGTGATAGTTGTAGAATGTTTGGCGACAAGGCACTAAAGTGAACAGTATCCAGGGCGCTAGTTGCCGTGTACTGATAGACGAATGCTCGCGTGTGGTAGTTGTAAAATTTTTCCTGACATAGCACAACACTGGACAGTATCCTGGGCACTAGTTGCAGTGTACTGATAAACGAATGCATACATGTGATAGTTGTAGAATGTTTGGCAACAAGGCACAACAGTGGACAGTATCCTGGGCGCTAGTTACCGTGTACTGTGAGACGAATGCTTACGCGTGATAGTTGTAGAATTTTAGGCGACAAGGCACAACAGTGGTCTGTATCCTGGGCACTAGTTGCCGTGTACTGATAGACGATTGCTTACATGTGATAATAGTGGAATATTATGTTTCAAGGCACAACAGTGGACAGTATCCTCGGCACTAGTTGCCTTGTACTGATAGACGAATGCTATTGTGTGATAGTTGGAGAATGTTTGGCGACAATTCACAAGAGTGGACAGTATCCTATCTGGCATGATACGTCACAAGTGTTAATGTATTAATAAAATGCCTTTCCTTTTTTTCGCCTTGTAGGTACTATCCCGTAATTTTTCCTGGAGGTCACAAAAATGCCAGAAACGCATGAGACGTCTTGACGCGATGCTGAAGGGGCAGATAGCCACGTTATTAGGAACTAGCGCTAAAAATACCGAAATTAATGTAGCAAAGGCATGTAGAATTTCTGCAACGCATTACTCGGCAATCAGTGGAGGAAGGAGACAGAAACTCTGTTGAACGTACCCATTCCTTCCATTGATCACGTAGCAGCTAAACTAGAGACTCATTTTTCGAGAGAACAACCGATGATGTATTTGTATTTATCAGCAAAGTAAGGGCTGCCATTATTTTGGGACAGAGGGCACATGGAAAACTTATCATTAGGTCCATGTTACGGTTATGGTTAGTGGGTGTGGTAAAGACATATACTACACAACACGAGACTCTTAGAAAAGTGCTAATGTTTGACCAGATGGCCATTGGAATTGTCACGTGTTATCAAAATTTAAACAGAATGGGTATTTTTAGGGAGAAACACAGTGGATCATCTTAATAAAGCAGTTAGTTAGTGGAATTATTCTTTGAAAGAGTTAGAGACAGTAACGAAGAGATGTATGAGCTAGCACAAAAGGCAGAGGCTGAGAGATTCATCCTGTGCGAGTTGGAATACAGGGATTTGTGTGTGCTTGTAAGAGGTATTTTCACTGACATATTGGGAAAGTCAGAATCAAAAATCCAAGTGATTTGTTCGCTGCCATTAGGGTTACCATACTTGGCGCCAAAATAACTATAGTGTTGAAAGTATCAAAGGTAAATTTGTTCCAAAACAATTATTTAACAAACCTGCATCTAACTGTGTCTGAATCTTGTTTCATGCACTCCTCCATTTTGCCAGTAATGAAACATATATTTGACTCAGCAATCATGTTTAAGAGAATAATGCCGTTTGTGCAATGGCTTTAAAATGGTCCTGAAAAATTAACCTTTGGCCCTTATATTTACTTAATGAAATTTTGTCTTGACTTGAATAATGCCAGTGGCACAATGGCATAAAATTATTTGCTTGAAATAACTTTGCTCTGATAACTTTAATTATACCAAATTCGATTTCAAATCATGAAATGCACATATATATATATATTGCATAGAAGCCTCATTTTCTCTACGTTCTTTCATTTCGTGGGTAACTTTACTTTACTATTCACTTTCATATTCAATACAAGGAAAGGATGAGGATTATGATTCAGGCTGTTAGTTTTAAACACAATGTTGATCTCAATATATATACATTGTTAAAAATTTATGTCATATACAATATCTACCAACATTTTTGCAACACGAATCACTCTTACAAAAAAATTTTACAAAACGCTTACCGCATCAAAACTCAGACATACAAATCCTAACTCTGTACAATATCTAACAAAAACCATTTTGAAATCGATTTATAGCTTCTCCCATTAACGTGCTAAAGTCTGCTCAGTGTACAACCTGAGAAGTGCATAGCGCGAATCCTATCTTAAAGCTGTCACCACATATCTGCTTCCTCTGGGCACCTAGCTACGACTCCGAGTGTCTTACTGTGCGCGCCTGGCTCTCTTAACCATCAAAGATCCTCGTACTCAAAGATATTATACTCTTTCTACCTTGCGGTTGGCAACTATCGTGTTTATTTTCTGGAACTACCCTGATCAGACCTTAGCACATACCCTTCAGAGTCTTCTACTCTGAGGTGATTATGGATGTGGGTGAACGGCCCACGACAAGAAGCAGCGTTGCAGGTAGCATGTTATGAGTTTGATGAAGTAGGACAAGGTCGCGTGATTTCCGAAGCACAAAGCAAGATATACGGCATATCGGTAAGATATAGTTTTTTGGAACATAATTTATTGGTAGACGAAGGGTCTAATGTGTCGGTCATTAGTTGGACCTCTTAGGTAGGAGGACACTAAAGTCTCCACGATGTAGGTTATGTGGTGTGGGTGGCATAGAAGTGACGTCATTGAAGACATCATGGCTCAGTTTAACGTCGGAGCGAAACGCTTTTAGCAGCATATCGAAGTTAGTGAAGGGTATTGTGCAGTAGTAGAACTCGAATTTCTTGATAAACATCACTTGGAAAAGGACGTTTCGCACTATGCAGTTGAACTCGATGGGACAGTGTTTCCACTGGGGCCAACTACTGCAAGTGATTCAATGTCGCAAGGATCAGTAATCACGGACGTCGTGCCAAATGAACTGCAGGTCTGTACACTTGAAATCGATTTGCATGGTCGCATATCACAAGGAACTGGAAAATTGACCTCTCCTAAGGTAGGTACAGACTAACCCCAGGAAGTGCAAAAACTAGGGAAAAATCATAGTAATGCCAACAATTTAAGCATGAGAAATGGAGTTTTATAAGCTCTGGGCAAGGACGCTGCTAATGGCAAAGAGCTCAGGCTGCTGACGCTGACTATCAGACTTGAAGGTCACAGTTTGTGACGCACGACGTTGTATTATGCAGCACGACGAAGTGTGGACCTAGTGTGGTGATACCTGTGGTGTTCACGACAAGGTTTAGAAACAAGTGTGTGCGATACGCTGACATGTCAAGGTAATTGCTGAGCAAGTAACCAATGAGTAGCTGAAAATTTTGGTGGAGAAACAGGTCCTGCGTGTCTTGTGCACAACGAGCTGATCTTACTCACTGACCATTCCTTTACCGAGACTTCCAGAAGCGTCTAAACCATTTGAAGTGCTGGATATTTTACACCTATTTAAACATCACCACAGGTAATTGTAACATAGTCATCATAAGACATCATTTTTTAGGTTTATGGTGACGACTGCAACTCCTGATCACCAACAAGTAATACAAGTAATGGTGAATAATTGGTTGTTCACATTTGGCATTCCAGGTGCTGTGATCATGGTTCAAGGACACTAGTTTTATCTCCGATTTGATGATACAGTTCTGTTGATTACTTCACATTCGCAAACTTTAAATAAGTCGTTTCCACCATCAAGCAAATGGATGAATCCACCATCAAGCAAATGGGAGAATGGAGAGACTATAGCACACAATTTCTAAAGTGTTAAGCTACTTTATAAATAGTATTTATGGAAACTGGGATACATTTCTTCAGTACATCAATATGTCGTATAAATCCAAGGTACATACAACTGCTGATGTTTCATCCCATGAAGTAGTAGATGGCTGGCAAATGGCTTTACCTTTCAACCTTGGGACCAATGTGTAATTGGTAAAAATAAGTTATGAAACGTTGCGAGACATTTAACAAAAGTGAAACGACAAACACTAGAGCTTTAGACCTCAAGAGAGGACAGGACAACGTATGCGGAAAATGCCATAATATAGAGTTGGGAAATGGGTTATGGTGTTCTGTGTCGAATATTTTGGGTGGTTACAGTAATTTTCATTCTTAGTAAAGTATGTCGGTAGCTAAAACGGAAGGTAGTTTTATTGTATTTTACGAAGTGTTGTTGAACTATATAGACACATCTTTTAGAGGAGCAGGCGGGGGCCGGCCTTTGTTGCCGAGCGGTTGTTGGCGCTTCAGTCCGGAATCGTGCGACCGCTACGGTCGCAGGTTCCAATCCTGCCTCGGGCATGGATGTGTGTGATGTCCTTGGGTTAGTTAGGTTTAAGTAGTTCGAGGTTCTAGGGGACTGATGACCTCAGATGTTAAGTTCCATAGTGCGTAGGGCCATCTGAGCAGGCGGGGAAGCGAGGAAGGTTCCTCTCTCTCAGAAGACATACCAACGTAGCCGTCCAAGTGGAATATCAGAGGGTAAGAATAACTGTCGACCCAAATTGGATGACAGGCTGATGCACAGGTATGTGAGGTGTAGTTTTCTTGAGAAAAGCAGAAACAAGTAAATATCAAAGGGCAGTTTTAGTATTGCGTCCTTATTGTCAGACAGCGGTTACAGACAGGGTTTACTCAGATTTTCACCAAAAGGGAAGCTGATGAGTGTGACGTGAGTGAAAATATGGAACAGCGGAGCAATAATATATGGCATGAGTTGTGACATGGGCACGACGTTCCGTCACGCAGCTGCGGTCACCGGTACGAATAAACTCAAGTGGACGCAACCTCCATTGTATTGGTCAGAAAAGCCATTAGACGTGCTGTCAACACGGAACATAAATTTCGTGATTAATATCCTGAAGCCAGACATCCTATGAAACTTCCTGGCAGATTAAAAGTGTGTGCCGGACCGAGACTCGAACTCGGGACCTGTGCCTTTCGCGGGCAAGCGCTCTACCATCTGAGCTACCCATGCACGACTCACGCCCCGTCCTCACAGCTTTACTTCTGCAAGTACCTCGTCTCGTCGAACACAGTCGATGTAGATTTTAAAGAAATGAACAAGGATCAAGCGAAATGTTCCAATATACGTAACAATGCAATGTCAGTAAAATAACGTAGCCGATTCTGATTTATAAGTAGGTAGACCTAAACGTGAAGCACAACGCCAGATGTAAGAGTCATGCAGACGACCCTACGGTATATCGCCAGAATTGATCCTGCTGATAGATTAATCCTGAAGGTACTTATCTGTCTACATATAACAAAGACTTTACGTGCTGCTTCAAGTTTACACAAACCAACAGAACCACGAAAAAAAAAGTGTCATACAACGTCAGTATGCAAGTCCACGGAATAAATGAATTCCAAGCTCGTCCAAACACAATTGGATAATGACGTGAATGTAAGTACACTACTCGTGATTGCAATCTCCCATGGAGAGAGGTACATGTCTCAATATGAGTGTGAGCAGAGCCAGAGCGAATACCACAAGTTCATGCCTCGGGCCTGACCTACACAGACGTCTCTCCTGGCCTGTTATCTGTACTGAACTGTCTTGCGGTGTGTTATATTGTACGTCAAGGGACAGTGGAACCTGTCACAACAGTGTTTCAGCTACCAGTGCGTAATTCAGATGGGTTACTGTTATCGAATCGTCCAAGAAATGTTGTGCAACTGCATTACTTTTATTGACAGCGACGACCATGCAATCACCCTATGGGTATTACAGCATCGGTTCCATGATATTAGCTGGGAGGGAATAGGCTAGACTTTTCTACACGATATTTCCCGCAAGTTTTCATTTTTTATTAAACAGATCATGGAAGTGACATATTTAAGCTCTTGCTAAATTTTTTTTATGCTGATCATACTTTATTTTCCTTCCGTTCTTTTATTTTGATTCCCTTAGTTTTATTCTCCTTTTTTATTACATTCCAAATTGAATTGTGCTACTTAACCAACTGTTCGTGATGGTTTTGTCCTGAGAACGAGCAGTTTGTCGACACTTATATATAAACTATAAACTCGAAATTGACCAGAAAATGTAATCAGATTGCAGCTAGGAACTGGTAGCATAAGAGAGTTGTGTCCTTCCTTCTTTTAAAATTTTGTTCTTTATTAACATTAGCAAGACGTTAGTACAACCAACATTTAACTAATCTTGCAATCTTTCATTTGCTAAGTCAGCGTACCCTTCGTAATACGAGCCTATCAAAAATTCACACTTTCCTCTCTTCATGTTTGTACTTATCACACTCTCATTTAAACTTCAGTCCACCTGCCTTTCTTCCACTTTATCAAGAAACTTCCAACATTACATTAAAGTATAAAAACGAGACATACATTTACAGAAAACATTACGCGCATTCAGATATAAGTTACAACTTAGTATTTGTATAATAAAAGCTAGTAAAGCATTAATGAAATCAATATTATAATCGTAGACAATAAACAATGCAAATTAATACTATTCGGATCTCTCATTGAGAGCGTCACAGAATCTTCACAGTTACCTTCCTTCAGTTAGCGGTGACAGATTGTGTATATTACTTACTTACATTGAGGACAGAGAATGTTCGAAGTTGAGCAGCCATGAATTCGTCAGAACCCACACATGTTATTTGATTCATCACTTCAGAACTGCTCAAGTATTGGCTCGATAATGAATGTACACGTTCTAAACCAGTCATTAGTAACCCAACAGGTCAGTGCTGTTGAACAGGAAAATACAGTTGAGCCTTTTATGTCATTCGTCTTTGATGTTGTCAGGATATAACCGTTGTACATCGGTACCTATTAAATATTATGGGACGTTTTGCGATCTGAAGATTCATTCTGGATGGAAATGCAAAGTAACCGTTGCACATGGGTACCTATTAAATATTATGGAACGTTTTGCGATCTGAAGATTCATTCTGGATGGAAATGCAAAGTCTTTTTCGAAAATGAAGTAGTACCGCTCTGTATTGTACGTTGCAGTTTCTAATCTTCTCGAACAGTTGAATAACGCCTGCACATATTGTTTCCAAGGAAGCCTTGACCACGAAATGCGCCTAATTTGAAGTTGCACACATCTAGCACACTATTGGACGTCAGCTTCGCATCTACAAAGCACTAGCACATAACCTATACGAGTTGCGTTCCAGTGATTAGACATCTGATGTTACATGCTGCGATGGGTCTTTCAGTTTCCTACTGCAGCAGTCCGACTTCGTTATGCTGTTAGTTAAGCTCAGGTTCCACTACCCTATTCACTGAAACGATGTATGTTTTCTTTTTGTTTTTTTTCCGTTGCTTGATGCTGTGGTTGTAACGTTGTTATAAGGTATTTTTTACTATTTTTCTTCTACAGAATCTAAATTGGAACAGATGTTTGAATGAACGTAATCTTACCTGTAGATATATGTTCTGTTGTACTTTTATGTAACATCGATGTAAACTTTGTGCATTCCACAAACCAAGTACTTTGCCCGTTAGAGGAATATCTATGCCTTTGTAATTAAAAACGAAGACAAAGGCAGTTGAAGTTGGAAGGATGGTGTTTGTCATTAAAGTACTTTAAGGGGGATTGGTTTCGTCTTTTAATATTTTTCCGGGGAGTGTAGCGCTGTGAAGTGTGGAGTAGAAGAAGAAAACGGTAATGAGAAAAGGGGAATAAATACGAGAACAAGTTAAAGTGGAGCTGTTTCCCGGGGTTATGAGACGCAATGAAAAATTTTGTCACAGACTGAGCAATGGCGTCTTGGTCGATTGTGTTGGCAGAAGCATAATTGAACGTGAAGACACGACTTAAGAATGGAAAAGGTAGCTCTGTTGATTGAAGGTGAAATAGCATTAATTTCTTGTTGCATATGCGTCGGGCTTTCTAAGAACTGAACATCAACTGGACTCTGACTTGAAACAGTCTAATAGAAGTTGAACGACCTGTGTTGTCCTGAGAATGTAAGTCAGGCAGGGTGAATTTGTTGGGTGAGGTGAAAGATTTACAGGGACCGTGCAGTACGGGTGATTGGTAGCGTACTTTCGAACTGTGTTATCTTAACCGGATAATTTTTATGGACCTTCGCTGCCAACAATCAGTTTTTATCAGTCTAACTGCCGGCCGGAGTGGTCGAGCGGTTCTAGGTGCTACAGACTAGAACCAAGCGACCGCTACGGTCGCAGGTTCGAATCCTGCCTCGGGCATGGGTGTGTGTGATGTCCTTAGGTTAGTTAGGTTTAAGTAGATCTAAGCTCTGGGGCACTGATGACCTCAGAAGTTAAGTCACATAGTGCTCAGAGCCATTTGTATCAGTAACTTTTCATCGTGTGAGCATACTACACTCCTGGAAATTGAAATAAGAACACCGTGAATTCATTGTCCCAGGAATGGGAAACTTTATTGACACATTCCTGGGGTCAGATACATCACATGATCACACTGACAGAACCACAGGCACATAGACACAGGCAACAGAGCATGCACAATGTCGGCACTAGTACAGTGTATATCCACCTTTCGCAGCAATGCAGGCTGCTATTCTCCCATGGAGACGATCGTAGAGATGCTGGATGTAGTCCTGTGGAACGGCTTGCCATGCCATTTCCACCTGGCGCCTCAGTTGGACCAGCGTTCGTGCTGGACGTGCAGACCGCGTGAGACGACGCTTCATCCAGTCCCAAACATGCTCAATGGGGGACAGATCCGGAGATCTTGCTGGTCAGGGTAGTTGACTTACACCTTCTAGAGCACGTTGGGTGGCACGGGATACATGCGAACGTGCATTGTCCTGTTGGAACAGCAAGTTCCCTTGCCGGTCTAGGAATGGTAGAACGATGAGTTCGATGACGGTTTGGATGTACCGTGCACTATTCAGTGTCCCCTCGACGATCACCAGTGGTGTACGGCCAGTGTAGGAGATCGCTCGCCACACCATGATGCCGGGTGTCGGCCCTGTGTGCCTCGGTCGTACGCAGTCCTGATTGTGGCGCTCACCTGCACGGCGCCAAACACGCATACGACCATCATTGGCACCAAGGCAGAAGCGACTCTCATCGCTGAAGACGACACGTCTCCATTCGTCCCTCCATTCACGCCTGTCGCGACACCACTGGAGGCGGGCTGCACGATGTTGGGGCGTGAGCGGAAGACGGCCTAACGGTGTGCGGGACCGTAGCCCAGCTTCATGGAGACGGTTGCGAATGGTCCTCGCCGATACCCCAGGAGCAACAGTGTCCCTAATTTGCTGGGAAGTGGCGGTGCGGTCCCCTACGGCACTGCGTAGGATCCTACGGTCTTGGCGTGCATCCGTGCGTCGCTGCGGTCCGATCCCAGGTCGATGGGCACGTGCACCTTCCGCCGACCACTGGCGACAACATCGATGTACTGTGGAGACCTCACGCCCCACGTGTTGAGCAATTCGGCGGTACGTCCACCCGGCCTCCCGCATGCCCACTATACGCCCTCGCTCAAAGTCCGTCAACTGCACATACGGTTCACGTCCACGCTGTCGCGGCATGCTACCAGTGTTAAAGACTGCGATGGAGCTCCGTATGCCACGGCAAACTGGCTGACACTGACGGCGGCGGTGCACAAATGCTGGCCAGCTAGCGCCATTCGACGGCCAACACCGCGGTTCCTGGTGTGTCCGCTGTGCCGTGCGTGTGATCATTGCTTGTACAGCCCTCTCGCAGTGTCCGGAGCAAGTATGGTGGGTCTGACACACCGGTGTCAATGTGTTCTTTTTTCCATTTCCAGGAGTGTACATTTACAGGTCGCCCGATCAAACAAATCTGTTGTACGAGAGCCTTGTTAATATATAGGCTGTCTGTTTTATCCACTGATCATACGTAAGTCTGATACTGCAATTTTACATGAAAAAATGTTGTTCCATTGCAATTTATTCACTAAATTGTTTCTCAGAGCTGTGAGTTTGAGTAAAATATGTATTTACATAATTTGAAAATTTAAAAAAGGGAACAGGCGGCGTATTGCCACCATCTTATTACAACTACTTCGCTGCGCTCTGAGATTACGTCGCCTCCAACTCCCGTTGCCAGAAATTGCCAGCGAACCCAGAAATGCCAACCGGTCGACTATTCAAGTTTGTTTTTAGAATCTAAAAATCTGCACACATAGCATCAGCCTTTGGAAGAAATGTCACATGCAGAATCCTGATAATAGCAAAGGCACTTAAGTGTAGAACACAATCAGTTAAAATTCCCTTGTGCTTTATAAAGAAAGACAAGATTTGTCGCGTAGGAGACACATCGATAGTATAAAATGGTAATAGATGTTGGAAATCAAAACGAAAATATACTGATGAGCATAAACATTATGACCACTGCCCACCGGCCGGCCGCGGTGGTCTAGCGGTTCTAGGCGCTCAGTCCGGAACCGCGCGACTGCTACGGTCGCAGGTTGGAATCCTGCCTCGGGCATGGATGTGTGTGATGTCCTTAGGTTATTTAGGTTTAAGTAGTTCTAAGTTCTAGGGGACTGATGACCACAGATGTTAAGTCCCATAGTGCTCAGAGCCATTTGAACATTTGAACCACTGCCCACCGTGAGGCTTTATTCTGCCTGTTGGAGCAGAGGGCACTTGAATCGGTAAGAGAAGTATATGAGCGGAGCGGAGACGAATGGGGAATCATGCTAGTGACGATAAATGGCGCAAATGCAGAAATCCGCCGACTTAAGTGACTTTGACAAATGCCATATTGTTGTGTCCTAGTGCCTGGGGCGAGTGTCTCGGAAACAGTGCACGATAACAATGCACTTTGTGAATATTGTTAGTGACCACCTGTAGCCCCCACTCTTGATGTCTTCCTCAAGAGCGATGGCATCTTCCAGTAGGATAACTGTTCGTGTCAAAAAGCCAGAATCGTGCTGGATTGGTTTGAGAAGCACGATAGAGAACTCTCGTTGATGTCTTGGCCTTCAAGTTAAGCTTATTTTAATCCGATAAAACCTTACTAGGACGCTATCGGGTGCCAGTTCCGTGCTCAAAAACCGACCAGCCGTAACTTACGAGTAGTATGTGACATGTGCCTAGGCATCTGGTGTCATAAACCTCCGGCAACCTATCACGTATTTGTCGAATCCATGGTACGTCGAATCACTGCTGGATTGCGTTCCAGAAGTGAACCAACACACTTTTGAGTAGCCGGTCGTAACGTTTTGGCTGATAAGTGTAGGACTTCAACTGAATAAAGACAAGGCAATAATCCCAAACAAACACAAACTCTGGCTTGTCATTTCCAATAGATTTTATTTAACAATTGCATGACAACAGCAAACTCCTCTTACCCCAGAATAATATGTATAATTGCCATAGAATTTGAAACATTACTAAACAGAAAAAGATCCTACGACGTCAAAGCCAACCCAAAACAATAAATAATTTTAAAACCCTCATTACATAAATCTTAAGAATCACACAAACAATAAATGGTTTACTGAGAAAACCTCACACAGGAGCAAGACGCCTTTTAAGACTTAACAGCAGAAACAGCTCACAATTTCTCTTTCTGAATAAGATATTAAAAACCCTGTACAATGAAAAGCATTTTTCAGGTATTACAAAATTTCAGTCACAAGTAGTGGCACATCAGAGGTGCGCGGAAACCACAACTCACATCGAGCGTCAATGAAAGCTGAAAGGAACGGTGAAGAAGTAAAGACGGACGTCTCGGAGTCACTTAGAACAAACAATAAAATACTCAACTTACATTCGCCGAAAAACTCGAGTCTACTGATAAACACAGCGACGGAGCTATCGGTTACAATTCAAACTGGCCGTCGACAAGGCGTCGTCCCCCAGTTAAACGACCAACTAGAAAGGACGACGCACACCGCTGATTATACCAATGAAACAACAACATAAAACCACGCAGCAACTGGGCAGAGTCCAGACTAACACAATTCTTAAAGCATTAGAAAAAATTCAGAACAGGAACACGGCGACTGGGGACGCAAAAGCCATTCACGTTCAGCACTTTCTGCTAACATGAAGTAGTGATGTACACAAATTACTTCCATCCGATTTTTCGATAACACATCGCTATTCGCTTTGTAAATTAATTATTAAAATGTTCACAATATAATCACGTTGAAAATAGTGAAGTTTATAATTATGCCACTGGTTCTGTCCTTCTATTTACAACTTCTGCCAAGAGATAATAAGCATTATATCTGAAAGAAATTGCGACGGCGATTATTTAACAATCCGACGAAACAGACACACCATACCATCAGTGACAGACCAAAACTTCATAATGAAAAATAGGCGCTAACTGAAACACAATACAAATTCACAAATTATGTTCTTCTGGTAACAGTACCACATTAATAATACACTTCTCACACTCACTCAGGTCATTTAGCACCACAGACGAGGCCATCGCCCTCTCACTAGATGAAGTACACATTCGCCGACAGCACGCACGCCTCCGTCCACAGCCCCACTGCTCACGTGACAGAAAGAGGCAGAGCATGTGCAAAGAGTGACCACCGACAACCAGACTGCACACCTGAACGCCAACCAACCGACCATAACCAGGCCTCTCCCCACAGCGCCGTGCGCTTCATTAGCCGGAAAGTGACCAAAGAGTAAAACACGGCCACGCAATACCGAGTCAATCGGAGAGATGTAAACTGAATACAGAGAAGCGATTGGCGCCAACACCACCAGGTATCAGCAAGGTATAAGGAAGATGGACATATACGTAGAAGAACATACAGCCGACATATGGAATGAGAAGTCAAGAACAAAGTGCTCGGATTATGAAGTGGATGAACAGGAATGTAGGTAAAACACAGGATATAGCCTTACGCACCTATTGTTCAATCTGTATATCGAAAGAGCAGTAACGGAATGAAAATTCAGGGTACAATTATATCGATGTTTAGATTCACTGATAGCATAGCTTTCCTAAAGTGAGGAAGTACTGCAATAAGTGTTGAATGGGAAGAACAGTCCATTGAGCGCACACAACGGTTTGAGTGTAAACCAAGTAAAACGAAAGGAAAGAGGACTAGCAGAAATGAGAGTAGTGTTAGGTTAATATCAATACTGGGGACCCCGAAGTACACGACGTGACGCATGAAACAAGGGGTACATAATAACCAGACAAGTACGTGCACTGAGGGCATTACTGGCCGAAAAGAGTCTCTCTGTTTACTATTGAGGCAGGCGCTCCTCTCCCTACTCCAGCGCTTCCTAGCGGCGCAAAGATGGCAGCTAGGTCTTTCATGAGTAACTGGCCCTCCCGCCCAACATCTATGAAGCACCAAACCATTGCGTGACACCCAATGATAGAGCTGTAGGTCTGCGAAACTAGTTGCGTGTTAAAAGATGTTGCACTCACAACTGAAGTTGATTTTCAATCTCACGAGCGACTAAAAGCTCCACTAGTATCAGAAATGGTCCTCAATCTGGGATAGAAATTTCTGGGATTATATTTCTGAATCACAGCATTATGCTGAAGTATCATGGACTGTTGGAAAAACAGATAGGAAGAGAACCGAAGTGTTTCGAATGGGGTGCTGCAGGAGGATATTGAAACATCGGGAAACAGACAATACAAGAAATTTGGGCGGGTTTCAGTAAAATCGGTGAATGGAGGAACATGTGTAAAATGTTGACCAGAGAAGGGACAACATGATCAGAAACAGGTTAAGATATAAAGTAATAACTTCAATGGTATTTTATGGAGCTGTAATGAAAGACAGAATTTCCACTATATCTAATAACTATCTCAGGACGTCGGGTGCAAAACCTACTCTTAGATGGAGAGGCTGCTGCAACAGAGGAACCATCTTCGAATCCAGCAAAGATCTTCCATGTGCCATGTATACACAAATACGCCCTGCTACTTGTTCTGTCCACCTCGACTTCAGTTTCATTCCGCTCGTAATTACATCTATGAATCCACTACGTGCCCTGATAAATTTGTCTGCTTTCCTGTTAAAACTAATATTTTCTAGCAAATATTTTTCCTACGCTGCTGAGCAGCCTTTAATCTTCTCATAATCTTAGATTTTTAAATCAGTATCAAACTGTCATAAGCATACACACTGACTTGTGTGTTTTCTTTTCAGACACATTGGAAGTACAGTTCCGCAAATGCTATTCAATTTATCAAAGCATTCCTGGCCATTTTCATGGTTCCGTACGTCAATCAGTTGAAACGTCTCTCTGTCTGTCCGTCTGGTAAGACCACTCTTTCTCAATAACAAGCAGAGGTATCAAGATGAGAATTATGTTAAACACTAAAGTCTACAATCCATTGGCAGTGTAAGAAATTTGAGCTCCCAGCTCAATTGAATCAAAAGATAAGGCCACTTATGTCACATATTTTCATACTTGTAAACTCAGTCGTCGAAATCTATAGAGTACTTCCATTCACCTAGAATTATTAAACATGGCGAAAAGCAAGGGTTCTTAGTACAAGAAAGAACTGAAAATTGCTAATTTGTAATTTTATCTCATACAATTTTTTCCCAATTCGTTTCCCACCTGTCTGCCGGTCAGTCTGTTAGCTAAGACCCCACTTTTTCAGGAACGGTTACCGGTATCACGTTTAAAGCTAAAACATATTAAGGTGTTCGGTACCTCCGTGGTGTAAAGAATTTCAGCTTCTATGTCAATGAAATCGAGGGATACGGTAACTACGTCATATTTTGATATATGCGATCTCACTCAGCTAAACCTATGTAAGAAGTTTCTCTATGGGTAATTAAGTTTGTTCGGCACCTTCAGAGTGTGGCACCTACCCGCATTCGTCCGTTTTTGTAATTGTTTTATTCATTTATGTATTTCCCAGTCCGTCCAGTCAATGCTTTCACCTACCGGTTGTACATAGAGCTATGGCATAAGACTTCTTTCGTTCTATTGTGGCAACTACACCAGAACTATAACAATAAATGTAACGAATTAAAAGACGAAAAGTATACATTAGACTAACTATCGCTCCGAAGTAACTGGAAAGATTATATCCGCATTCCAAGGGGGAAAGCAGTGGGTTAGGGAGCGACAGGGACTCAAGGAAACAGAGAGACAAGGCAGGGAAAGCTATTAACCCGCAGCTCGTAATAACATTCCAGTCTGTGGGCAGCATTTTCTGTCTGAAACAGCTGAGGCGGTAAATGATTTGGAGCCATTGATCAGAGTAATTACTGAAGTAGCTAGCACGTATATATGCCCAATGTTTGATATCCAATATCATCAAGATTTCTCGGGCGGGAAGGAGTTTAAATTTTCGATAGCGGTCTTACCTCACTTGTGATAGCAATGAAAACAAAATAGGACTCAAAGTATACTTCTCAAAGAAAAAGTATCCTATTAGTCGTCACTCTTGTAAAGTGGGTCCACAGACCCTACAAATCCTTTCAGTGGTGTAAGTTGTCTCTTTTGGCTGTAACTATTCTTATTCGGCTGTTGCAATTTGGGCTTATATGTCACTGTGAAGCGTCTACAAAGATATAATACAGCGTACTAAGACATAACAGAGAACAACAATATCTATGACAGTACAACAAATATGCATTAAGATTCACACTACAATATTCGTTGTTACATTACCTCTGGGTGGCACGCACTGCTATGGATTTTGCTGATAGTTCAGATTGATTTCTGTATATTCCACATTTATGGCTCTTATTGTCAATCTCTGTCGTCATTAATTTTGGTAGCTACGTGTACGACATTTTCAACTGTAAAGCCTGTCTTAAAAGTGTAATATTTCCTTATTAGAGTATCAGTTTTCTAACAGATTCTGTGCGCAGGGAGATTAATTTACAAGGTGTGTTTGAAAAGGTCGGAGAATTGTCTTAAAAATAAGGAAACCGAGAGTGGCAAACAAAATACCTTGATCGCCTTCAAAGTAATCACCATTAGTTACAACACAGTTCAAAAATCTGTTGGGAATCTGTCAGCAACGCTACTTGTAGGATTTCTCGAATCGCCATGGTCACCCACAATGTCTGCAAAGCAGAAGTCTTTCAGGGATATTTAAAAAGGGTAAACAAAAAGAAATCTGTCTGCGCCAAATCTGGAGAATAAGCAGGGAGTTGGAGAACAGTCGTCTTGCATTGAAAGAGAAAGGTGAGAATGCAGACCTGCGGATGTTCAACAATGCATGGTCACGGTGCTTCGAGATATTCCACCAGAAGCGCTTGCTGACAGCTAACAACCAATGTCAGAAGCATGTCATAGATAATGGTGATTGCTTTGATAACCAGGGAAGGTGTTTTGTTTGTACCTTATGTTTCCTCTATTTTCTGAGATCATTTACTTATATTTTGAAACGCGTCTTGTAACTGACTTTGGATCACATAGAAAATCCTGCATTATGGGCCTCCTGCTGAGCGTGAATTCATGACTAGTATCGTGCACCGTCGCTGTTGGAATGTAGTCACATTTTCTGAAGCCACGTTCATTGAATCATTAAATCTATTTGTATGACCTCCACCTAGTTTCGAAATATTACAAACGGCAATGGAGTTGTGCACATTATTAAGGAAATTGTGCTCGCTTATAACGATTGTTGTGGCACCCTGATCTACTTTCGGGGCATTAGCTTTATTTGTAGTTAATTCCTTCTTAATTTCACGTATGAAAAAGTTGTCTTGTGCGATAAACCCGCTAACATACCAGTGCCTTCAAGAAAAAAACGTTCATTCTTACCATACATGAAATTAACAAGCAAATAGCAATAAAGAAAGCTATTGCCCTGAAGCAGGCAAGGGTATTACTGTGGTAGTTAAATATGAGCACCATCATTTTGGTGACTGCGTGATACTACTGCAGCTAACAATAACGTTACTAAAGGAAAGGGAGGTCAATGACTGTTGGACATGAATCTATGAACACTCATACTTCATGCTCAGCCTAAGACACAATATTGTGTGTCCTATATTATAGTCACGTGTATTGACAGCCTCTACAAAATCAGTAACAAATTTAGTACTACAATAAGAAAATTTTACACTATTGATAGAGACTGCACTGTTGAAAATACCGTACACCTAGCTACCCAAGTTAAAGTGATATCCATATCGTAAAAGGAAAATTCCTCTCATTTAGTTTTTTCAATACATTCCCAAGCATGTCATTACTAGAAACTATTGATATGATAAAAACAGAACTTCCTTACCACAAAAAAATGGGATAGCTGATATTGATGAAATTATTGACTTGCTGCAGTTAATCCTGTCGGGGATGAGATGTATTCGCATGGTGTCATCATGGGCAGTTGTATTACTGGTGTACTGGCAGATATTTTCGTAAAACATTCAGACAACCAGTTCTTTGAAAAAATTACTAATACAACTACCAACAGTTTTCACTGCAAGAGGTATGCGGATAACAATGTTGTACTCCTTAACAGCACGATTGCTAAAATCGATATTGTGTCATTATAACTGAACGGTGTATATCCAAATATCGTTTCTGCTATGAAACTGGGAGAAATAACTGCCTGTAAGTATTTCGGACTTGAATACAGAGAACAACAATGTTCTCAGATATTCGGAATATACTGATAGGCCACCTGCACTGCCGCAATGATCCACATCAGTTCGAGCAACCGAGAGATAATGTGACATCGAATCTTGGAAGCATAAGAATTTTAAATACTGTTGTATGATCATCACGATAAAATAAGAGAAATCAGGGCTCGCACAGAAAAATTTAAGTGCTCGTTTTTCCCGCGTGCCGTACGAGAGTGGAACGGTACAGAGGTAGCATGAAGGTGGTTCATTGAACCATCTGCCAGGCACTTTATTGTGAGTAGCAGAGTAATCATGTAGTTGTAGAAGTAGATACTCTTATAATCTCCTAATTACGTTGTATTGTATATTGATAGATACCTGGCAATGACACATTAACCGAACCTGCAATAGGACAAAAAAACAGATAAAACCAAAGCGAAAATTGATGTCATGTAAAGAATAAATTCTAAAGCTTCACATGTTAGTGGTACCATAAAGATTTTGTTACATAAAGCAATTACCAATATTGCGTCTCAGTTCACAGCCCAATGTGTTGGTTAAAAAATAACAGTTTTATATGTCAAAATAATTTATTTTGTTGAGTTAACAAAGAGGCTCTCTCAATGAGTCTCCCCAGTACTTTATCATTCTTAGGTAATTGGAAACCTACCATGCTCATCAAGATTTTTACAAAGACCAGTTCCAGTTTTTCACGACTCTACAGCCTCATGCTATCAGATTATATATTTTCAACATGTAGTGGTACCAGCCTTCAGTATATTTATAGCACAATGAATATCATTATGGGACGTAATTTATGCAGTGTATGATTTTTATTACACCGAATGAGAGTATACACATTTGCTGGCCGTTGACGACAAAGAAGCGACCATTATTCTCAATATTAATCTGAGACTTTCCCGCAGCGGGTCAGACACGTAACGACGACATGATCGAAAAATGGTACAACAGAGGAATGTTGCAAGCTCTGCGTTGCGAAACCGCCTACACATAAGCATGCAGGTGGAAATTAACGTAATTAAGACTTACTTATAACTTATATTTACGAAATGGCATCGACAATTATGAGCGAAGAAAAGTTGACGTATAAAACGAAAAATCTTTGACCTATAAGAAAAGAAAACATTATGAGAAGGACGTAATGTGAGGAGGCAGCGACTTTGTAAATGGATGTCGCTTGATGGTGGACTGCTAGACCACTGGAACGCGTTTTCCTCGCTGTAGCATGTTCGAAATTGATATACTTACCTCTCTTTCTTGGGAGTAGCTAGAGAGCACAGTCGTAGGTCTGCTTAGTGGATGAGTACTGAGGATGACACATCTAACCAAAACAACTAATTTTCTTATGCGATCTGGTGTTAGGGACCATAAGCACTGAATCGCAGTACGTTACCTTGGAAACGTCTATGGTTCTTTACTGTGACGTGGGAGCTACATGCTATGAAAGCAGAGTCACAAAATACAATATGCAGAATTAGTGTACGTTAACAACACTCTCAGTACCAGCGTCTGCGGCCATTTCCTGCACATTCTCAGTTACGGTGTATCTGGAACGTTTCCCTCCGTCACGCATAAGAAAACCGCGAGATTTCAACGTTGGCGGTCGCGGTTCTGACCTCCATCGCAGAGGCGTCAAAAGAAGGAGTGAAATATGGGCAACAGTAGGTATGACGACCTTTCGATATTTTCACACGTCCATGCTGGCATGTGTGTAGAGGATGACACATCTAACCAAAGCAACAAATTTTCTTTTTCAGAACTGTTTGTTAGGAAGGGAAATACATAGTTGGTTTTGTGAGACTCCCCCTTTTATCGAGGTTCTACCACCTTACCAGGCCAGTCCAATGCAGTCCACCACCATTGTGGTGGTATTTTGCGACAATGTGACTTGATTAATTGACCCTGCACGTCACATGAACTTCTGAGCTGTGGCCTATTCTTCGCATACGACGACACCTTGCTGATGTGACAGAGGATGAAACATGAGTCGGTAAAAAAGAGATACCGGTGCCAGTACTAGAATCAGAATTTAAAACAAATTTGGAAGACTTAAAATCGAGTAAAGCAGAAGGGACGGATAAAATTCCACCAGAATTTCTAAGGACCTTGGTGAAGGTGGCAACAAAACGACTATTACCGTTGGTGTGTGGAATCTGTGACAGTGGCGATGAACCATCTGACGTTCGGAAAAATATCGTCCACACAATTCCGGACACTACAAGAGCTGAAAAGTGCGATAAATATCACACAATCAGCTGAACAGCTCGTGCATCAAAGTTGATGACAAGAATAGTATACAGAAAAATCGAAACCAAAACTGAAGATGTGTTAGATGGCGATTAGTTTGGCTTTCGGAAACGTTTAGGTGGGCAGAGAGGCATTTCCGATATTGCGGTGATAAAGGAAGCTACAGTAAAGACAAATTACGACACGTCCGCTGCAGTTGTCGACTTTCAGAAAGCGTTCTATGATGTCAAATGCTGCAAGATATTTGTAATTCTGACGAAAATAGGAACACGCTGTAGGAAGAGACGTATAAAGTACTACATATACCAGAGCCAAGATGGAATATTAAGAGTGGACGACCAAGATTAAAGCGTTCGGATTGGAAAGGGTGTAAGACAGGGATGAAGGCTTACGTACATACTATTCAATCTCATGGAGATAACAGAAAAGTTCAAAGGTGGACTTAAAATTCAAGGTGAAAGAATATCAATTATAAGATTTGCTGACCACTATGCTATCCTTACTGAACGTGAAGAATAATTACAGTATCTGTTGAATGGAATGAAGAGTAAAATGAGTACAAAATACATAGAGATCGAAGAAAGACGACAGTAATGAGATGTAGCAGAAATGAGCACAGTGAGAAACTTAACATCGGGACTGATGGGCATGAAATAGAAGAAGTGAAGGATTTCTGCTACCTAGGCAATAAAATTGTCCGTGACGGACTGAGCAAAGACGACGTCAAAAGTAGACAAGCAGTGGCAAAAAGGGTATTACTGCCCAAGATAAATTTACTAGTATCAAACACAGGCCTTAATTTGAAGATGAAATTTCTGCGAATGTACGTTTGGAGCACAACAGTGTGTGCTAGTGAGACATGGACTGTGGAGAAAGCTTAACTGAAGAGAACCGAAGCATTTGAAACGTGGTGCTGCAGAAGCATTTGAAACGTGGTGCTGCAGAAGAATGTTGAAAATTAAGTGGGGTGATACGGTACTGATTGAAGAGCTTCCGCGCAGGATCGGAGAGTAATAGAATATATGGAAAATACTGACAAGAAGAAGGACAGGACGATAGAATATCTGTTAAGAGACCATTGAATACTGCCATGCTAGTAGAGGGAGCTATAGATGGTAAAATCTATAGAGAAGACAGAGATTGCAATACATTATAAAAGAGAGGTCCTTCTTATAGCCCAGTATAGTTTTATAAAAACGGAATTCCATTCTTTAAAGAATCGCTGGAGGGATGGTGGTGCGGTTGGTTGTTATTTCTCTTACTAACCCCATCCTAATAGTTCAACATATTTCACAAAAACTGTTCCGAATTTTTTGTATTAGGTCGCATTATGTAAGAGGATAAGTCGAATGAAATATCAAGAATTTAGCTTATTGACGTATTATCTACTACAATTGGAGTGGAACCATCTCTCTAAATTGCTGTAAGTAATCCTCCAAGATATTTGACACGTAGGAGAAGTTTCATTAGAATGTTTATCTTGAAATGTGTTTCACAAACGGAATAATATTCGGAGATACTGAAAAATTGTGTTAGACCAAGATAATTTCATGGGTCATGTAACTGCGTATTTCGCAGTTACATCAATGTGACCATTTCCTACAGGTATTGGGCTGTAAAGTCTCCTGTTAATTAATATTTGTGAAGAGATTGTTGCTACATGATATTTTACGCAAATGACGCCAGATTAGTGCTGTCACACTTGTTTGTAATGTGTGCTTCATACGTTTATTTTAGTAAAGGAATTAAGATTAGATTTTAGCCTCCCATTACCAACTAGATCGTTAGAACTGGATTTATTTTCGTCTATTTGCGAATATTAGCAATTAGAGGACACAATCGTACTGCTATGTTTGTTATTAAGACAATAAAAGATTCAATACCTTCTTGTAGGATTCCTAAATTATTGTTTTTACTAATCTGCGACGTTTATCACGCCTTAACTTCATATCAAACTTATAATGTATGCTAAATGATAACACAAAATGTAGGAAACGGATGTGGGAATAGAGGTTCCAACATTTTGAGGTTCTCTATATAACGAATAGCTTAGTCGCTTACGTTGACTCTGGAATGAGACCAAATTTCACTTTTACTACTTCCCGTAACACTCAAGAAGAACGATTGCAATATTCGTTCAAATAGATTTTGTGGTTCGGGCGTCAATTATATCCATAACCTTGTTGTTATTTCTTCTATCACAGTCTGTCAACGCATATCAGGAAAGAGATGACGCATTACGCCACACCATAAAATTTTCCTTGGACTTTCGATTCAGCAGTCAGGGACATTAATTAACCCACGAATAAGGTGAGGAAGGGCGGAGGTGATTGAGGGGGATGTCAATTAGGCACTATATGAGTGTTTGCGTTACCCATCAGGTCAGATTAAAGAACATCGCAGCAATTCAGAAGCGTGTTGCTAGCTTTGTTACCGGTAAATTCGATCGTCACGCGAGTGGTGCAAAGATGCTTCTTGAACTCAGATGAGAATCCCCGTAGGGAACACGACGTTCTTCTCGTGGATCAGTGTTGAGAAAGCTGAAAGGTTTTACCGCTGAAAAGCTACATATCGCGTAAGGAGCATGATGATACTATATGAGAAATTCCTTCTTCTAAGGCGGGATACAGACAGTCGTTTTACCCTCGCTAAGTTTGCGATTGTAACAGGATTTGGTACTATGCTCCATACGGTGTACATTTAGATGATGGTTTCATTGTTAATAGACTAGTGTCCAAAATTGAAGCAACGAACCTCCATTTCTCCGTCTTTTGTCTAATTCACTGTATAATCATACAAACTGTCAACAGATTTCTGCATAATCGTGTTCTGAACAGAGACTGGATAACAGCGACAACTACGTCAACGATGACGTCACGCCACCTTTTAAGCGGCACAGTGTTCGCCGGTAGTCCCGCATCCACAATCGCTATGTATACAGTTAGCGACAGTGCAGTTTGGCATAGAGGAGACGCCTACCATACTCTCTGCGACGAAGGGCCACAAGAAGAATGGAGGCAGGACAGTCGAAAACTGATTTTTTCGGATGTGACACCAATTTATAAAGACAGAAAGAGCACTTCAGACGCCAGAATGGGGCCAATCACATGTGATATCAGAAAGAGAGGACCGTTATTTGGATGTAAGGGCACGACAGTACCGCCTTATTAATGCACGGCACCTGGCATCTGACCTCGCAGCATCCGTTGGATGTATTGTACAGAAAGCTTGGACAGAGTGGCCTTTATTGTTGCGGACCTACTGTACGTGTAGCTCTGATGCGTCTTCACAGAAAGGAAAGTCTAGAGCAGAGTCGTCAGTGTGCCACCGTGGGCCAATTTTCTTTCCACAGATGAGACCAGATTTAGTCTGGAGAATGACTCTCGACGCACTCGCATCTCGAGAAAACGTGGAACACGATTTCGGTACTCATCTCGAGAAAACGAGGAACACGATTTCGGTAGCCAAACAGTACGAAAGGAGGATGGCTAATGTAGTGGCCAGGGGCTATGTTGACCACATGAATACCTCTTCAGGAAATTGTATGGGTGGATCGGCAAGGTTTAGCTGCTGTCAAGTACCCTGACGAAATCTTGGAACTTGACGTGCGGTTGTTACGAGGTGGTTGGGGCCCGTACCTTGTATTGATGGACGGTAATGATCGATCTCATAGAGCAAGAGCTGTTGGTGTCTTCTTGGAAACGAAAGATATTGCACGCATGGCGTGGCCTTCTCACTCTCCCAATTTGAATCAGTAGAGCATGTCTGGGGTGCAGGTTGCATCATGTCAGCAGCAGCCAATCATTCTCCAAGACTGGCGAGGAGCCCTCCAGGAAGAATGGGCGTTATTGCATGAACATGAGATTAATGATTTCGTTCACAGCATGACCCGTCGTTATCAGGCCTGTATTGCTGCCAGAGGTGGTCACACTCCATACCGATTACATTAACAAGTATTAAAAAAATTTCCGAATTTGTGTGCAAATCCGTTAAGTTGGAACAATTTTAACTTCCTAGCAGATTAAAACCGTGTACCGGACCGAGACTCGGACTCGCGACCTTTGCCTTTCGCTGGCAAGTGGTGAGCACTTGCCCGCGAAAGGCAAAGCTCCGGAGTTCGAGTCTCGGTCCGGCACACAGTTTTAATCTTCCAGGAAGTTTCATATCAGCGCACACTCCGCTGCAGAGTGAAAAATCTCATTCCGGAACAATTTTGTCTCCGTTACACATATTGCAGATGTTTGTTGCTTTAATTTCATCCATTGTTTGCATTGAGTCTCCCTTTTTTCTTTTTTTTTTTTTTTTTTTTTTTTACGGAAATCTCTTTTCCTCCATGACGACCGTACCTTTCAGTTTTAAATCGCTAAAGGATAATACAACTGACTGGCGATATTAGTCTATAATTATGTGAATCTGATATGTTGTCATCACTGTAAACAGCATTTGAGAAAGGGTCCTCTGAAGCGTAACCCAAAGTCGATGTTAGAAGGTATGGTTCTCGAAACAGACTGAACTATAGTGCAGTCTCCACTCTGATTGACGATGACAACATCTGCTTCGTTGTTAAAAGAAGCCATTAAGACTACATTTGAAATATAATGATACGGAAGAATGTGGAAGGTTAAGTAGATTCGTCGAATAACAAATACGGAGCTGCTGAACAGATCTTGAGGAGTAAAAAAAAGTGCTTCAACCTGACTGAATAAAAGTTCCGGTTTACAGAAGACATCCTGAGGTATCATGGACTCATCAATTTCATAATGGCAGATCGTTCGGGAGGTAAAAATTGTAGTGGGAAACCCAAACTCGAATTCCGTAAGCACGTTTAAAAGGATGTAGGTTGAAGTAGTTATGTAGAGATGGAGGGACTACACGCACTGGATGTTCATGCTCAGAGAGCTGCCTGCAACCAGTCTTCGGACAGAAGATCACAACAACTACTACTACAGGAACAACATGACCTCGCTTTGTGATCAATGCAAGAGGGTAGCAGTGCGTAACATGGCTCTTAATGAAAATTATAATTACCTGACATATAACGTTTCAGTTTTTGTTGCGTTACACTAAGCACTGTCTGACTATTCTAAATATGATGTAGGGCATCTCCGCAAATGTTATCTCCAATTTGATCAAAACAACGGTACATAAAATGAAAAGCCGAAGAACTAGTATAGGCAGGCGTATTCAAATACAGAGAGATGTAAACAGGCAAAACAGGTGAAAGGTGTCTGTTGGATTCCTTTCATGTTAATTTCTTAAAAATGTTGTCATTTACAGCATACACTCCACTTCTAAATTTACTGTGGTGTTTCTGACTATCTGGGAGGAGACTGAGCAGTGGAACGTGTTCCTTTTACACATAATCAAGAACGATCTGCCACACTCCTACACTTTAATACTCAGTTTATATGTAGTTCATGTCACACAGTCTCAGACAGAACCTACATCCGCTTTCTTTTATATACTGTATATGATAAGATACTGTCATCCCCCTTCCCTTCTGTGTGTAAGGATGAATGAGCAAATGTATTTCTAGTTGCATGCTTGTTGGTAACAGACAAGCCTGTCTGCTAGAGAACAGTAGGACAAACATCGGAACAGGTAGCTACACTTTACAAAAGCAAAGAGGTTTCTATTCTTAGTATGGTCCTGTCCGTCCCTTGTCATGTTGGTATAGGAAGCTACCTCTCTGATCACTTCCGTTTTGTATCTGGAAGCACCCTTGGTAGGGGCCCATGGGCAGTCTGACGTGGTATGATCTCAGGCTAAGCGCGTCTCTCCTAAGTCCGTAGGACAATAGATTTCTTAAGTTAAGCCTAACTGAAAATTTAATCACCTTTATTTCAGGTTTAGATCTAAAATATCTAATGTTATCCTAAATTGTAATGCAGTGTAATTCGAGTATGAAGTTCAGAATATCTTCCAGTAGTTGCTTTGTCACTACTTTGTGAGTAAAGTGGAACCACGTGTGGATGATCCCTAACTCTAACTAAGATCATCAATCTTAAATGCGAATGTGCGTGAGATTATAACGTCTCGTCTTGACAATATTTTTCAATATAGCAACTTTTCTTTATGTTCAACCCGCGTGGGGTGTACTTTGTGAGACCAGTACCACGTGCTTATAAAATTGTTTGACCCATCAGGTTAATGGTCAGACGATAGTAACTAGTTCGAGGTTTTTCTTTTGTAAATTGCGTTTCGATATAATTTATTTTAATTATCAAAATTATTGAGGAGGTACACTCCTTTTGTAAACCAAGTTGACCATGTGAAGCATGTGGTGTAATCATCAAAGTCGCCCTCAGCTATTCTTTTCGGGAAGATTTCACAGAGAGTTTGTATGAATTTAGTATATCAGTGTGTGGTAATTTCATGACGGACACGATTGCGCTACGAACGTAACTTCTTTGGGTGAAAATTGAATCAGTTGGTTGTGGTTAATTTCCTCTTGCATATGTTTCAACGTTCTTTGTGTGTTATTTTATGAATGCAGTGTTGTGTGCAGTTTGGCTCTATATTTGATGTGTTCCATAAGTTTACCGACTCACATTTTCACAATCCTAAAAAAGGCACCAGTTTAGTTATGAATGAAGTTTAATATGCTGAAATTTTAACATAACAATGATCAAAGTTAAAATAAATGTCCAAATATAAACTGATTTATTTCCTTTTATATAAGTTCTCTTTTTATGTATATATATCACCAGTTGTCTTAAGATGGCTATTAAAAGTTTAAAACTAATGTTAGTCTGGTTGGCAATTGGGTAAGGTAGACAGGATACCTGGTGAAACAGTTGCTCAGTAATGCAAGGATAACCTCCCCAGATAGTTCACGGCTTTTAACCCGCTTTTATTATCTTGAATATCAGCACCGCTTTCAGAACAAATTAATGCATCAACATTACACATGGCGACCCTATTCTGTGATTCCGCTAGACTCTGGAATCACTGAAACGTAAGATTGCGAGCGTTGTATAATCTTAATTTTTTTCCCTGCAGCACTCAAACAACTTCTGCGTTGTTTCCGAGCAGGCTCTCAAAAGATTCACAGCGTTGTTGAGCGGCCTTGTGTTGTTTCTCTTGTTGTTTTGTTTTCTATACTAGTGTGTTTTATATGTGAGTATGCTTTCTACTCGCTTGTAAATTGCACTTACTTCGATCAAATATATAAAATTGTTTTGACTGTGAAAAGTGCGCACTAGGTTGGGCACCTTTAGTGTGACTGTCGTGATTTTTGGGGGATACATTTATTCTGATTAGTGTGTTGTGTACTGGGTATAAACTAATGCAGACACGTAACTAAGCTAAAAGTAGGCGGTCCAACTAGTTAAGCAATATGGACAAAGGGTATAATTTGATTTCGAATATTAACGCGTCGGACGGTTCCGAAAATGCAATGACATGCAAAACAGGGCGAACAGGCTCACAGCAGAACCAGAAATTAATTTGCCTCGTACTAACCAAATAGATTTGGCAGAACTCATGAGAGCCTTATTGCAACAAAATAAAGAAAACGCAGAGAAATCAGAAAAGTCGTTCCGAGAACAAAAGTAATCATCTGAAAAGTCTATCCGAGAGCTAGGCGATCACATGACGCAGAAATGTGAAAAATCGATCCGAGAGCTAGGTGAACAAATGGCGCAGAAATCTGAAAAATCGATCCGAGAGTTAGGTGAACAAATGACACAGAAATTTGAAAAATCGGAATCGCGAGTTAGGCGAACAAATAGACGAAATACTAATCCAGCAGACAAATAAAGTCGACAAGTCGATGCAGAGAGTGTCTGAGGATATCTCATAAAGAATAAACAATCTGGCAAGTGAAACAAAAAGTGATGTTATGAAAGAATTGGGCTGTACATTTGAACAAATCGATGATCGTCTGCAAGCCTTAGAACAGGGCAAGCGGAGTTGCGATGCGGAATCGAAAGAGAGCGAGGAACAGTTAGTTAGGAATTTCCAAGTGCTGAGAGAAGAATACCAGAGGGAACACCAACAGTTACTCTTCAGGGTTCAGGAGGCGGAAACGCATTGTCCCGCGTCCGTTAGCAACACAGTAGCGGATAACAGTCAAGTGATTCACGCGTTCGAACAGCAAGTAGAACATTTGAAGCAGACTGGGGCGGAGGGCAACAGACAAATACATGATAAGATTGCGGCATTAGCGGACATCGTAGGCATGATGAAGGTGACGGAGAGCGATAACAATACTACACCGGTAGCGGTCGCAGGGACCGAAGAAGTGCGTTCACTTCTTAGATTTCAGAAGGGACAGTTGGAAGTGAACAGGTGGCATAGAACTGTAACAGGCGAATTACAAGATCGTGTGGCACATCTGGAAAGCCGCATGGGGTGTGATTCCGAACTCGCCAATAGCACTAAAAAGACCCGTACGAACAGAACAGAGAGGGACTCTGGCCACGAGGGAGATTCTGACGACAGGGAAGAATGTATTTTGAGGGGCAGACATGAGAAAAATAGAAACTTTCAAGGGCCTCGCCGGGAGGAAATGCGGGGATTTGATTTCAAACATTTCCTTACGGTGAGAAAGTTTGAGATATTTCGAAATTCGCAAAAAGGTATACATCCAGGAGCAGGCCTGGAGCAATTTGAATTCTGTCTTCCCCCCTGACTGGGCAAGTTGACATAAGATATAATATATGTGTGGCTATTTGGAAGGCGAACCAGTGATTCGCATGAAGTCGGCAGAGCGACACTGCAACTCCACTCGAGAGTTTCGACAAGCCTTTCTGTCCGCCTAGTGGTCGGAAGCGACACAAGATAGGGTCAAGCATGGCATAATTATGCTGCCAGATTTGAACCAGTCTGGTTTCAGCAGCCCAGCACACCTATTCGACCACATGCTGCAGGCGAATCAATTTCTATACGACCCATACAGGCCTGCGGAACTAATTAGGATATGCATCACCAAATTGACGAAGCACTTGCGCCACGTCATTCTTGCGGGACAATGCAAAGAGGACGTGGAAACGTTTAACACACTTCTACAAGAGTTGGAATATAATACAGGAGAATGCCCGCCTAATCAGGCACAAAGTTATTACGGGGCACAGCAGCGCGATCGCAGTCGTGGCCGTAGTACTAATCAATGGCGTGACTGGTCGTCGCGTCGCGAACGGAACAATAATCGGGACCGGCCGTATAGAAACTGGGGTAACAGTCGCGAACACAGGTGGAGCAACGGAAATGGTCAAGGAAGTGGACAAGATCGTGAACGCAACAGTTACGGCAACGAGAATCGATGCTACGGTGAACACGGTAGGAATAGGACTGTAAGTGGAGCACCACATGATGTTGAAATTCGGCTGGCCAACCCTAGACATAATCCAGCAAATGGAAATGAACAAAACCGGCGATGACAAATGATCAGCGCAGAAGGCGCCCAATTGGAACAAATGAGCAACATGGCAAATGAGTACATAGAGTATATAGAGAGGACAGTGAGGAGTAGAGAGGACGGCGATGAGAAAGAATTGATTAGTTTACATTTGTGACATATGCGTTTTGAATAATATGTTGGTAAAATAATGATATTTCCATGTGATTGATTGAAGTGATGTTTGTGTTTTCTTTTTCCTTGTGCAATTGGGATTTAGGTTGGTTCAAATGTGAAGATAAAAGGTTTCTTTGTGAATGAGTGAAATGCTGTTTATGGTTTTTTTGTGTAAATTGAAAAGAGTCGATCCTGGGGGAAGCAAGATCTGTGTTGAATTAATGCAAAACTCAGGGGATTATCCGATCTGTGGGTATTATAGGTCTGGCAAACCCAGGTCCCCAGCTGTTAGTAGCCCTGTTTCCGATTTTCTGCTTTCAGGGCTACTATCTATCTATTACTATTCTATATCTGTCAGTATAAATGAGGGTCTCTTACTACAGTATGTGTCCTGTATGAATATTTTAAGATAGAACTCTGAGAAAGGAATGAGTAAGATTAGAATCTTGAAAACAGGATGTAATAATACGATTGTTTAACTATTGGCTTCACTATATGTGATGATATGTTAATATTGATGACATATGTCTTTTTTGTTCTTTATAGCAGAGTATGTAAAGTGCTCTCTGTGGATTTCGTCAGTATATTGATTCCCTTCTAGGTGAAAGAAGAATTGTGGTTTGTGTAATTTACGTGGCCCTGAAACGTTATTGTGGTAGCCAAATATGAGCAGTTTTTCAGCAAATGGAGAATGGATCCTTTCTGTAGTCTTGATTGATGTTGAGCTAGAGCCTGAAAAATTACTCTGCGTTAATACTTGTCCTAGAAAAGCGACGTTTATGTGTTTTGCTGATGCTGTGAGCATCACAGCTTACTGTTTTCGCTGGTGCAGGATGCACTGCAGCCTATATGAGTTGTACTGAAAGAATTTCCCTCTCGAAGGTTGAGGAAGATTAAATAATTTTGATTATGGGACCGAAGGAAAGCTTGGTGTAATGTAATAGGGATGAAGCAAAACATTTGTCATTTAAACTACAGGAGGATTCGAATCTTTTGTGTCAGTTATAAGGTCAGTAGGATGTTAAGATGAAACTGTTTTACAGAATAGAGGAGACCACAATTTTGCCATTCATGAGAAATGAATCCAGAATAACCACCACAGGCGAAATAACAGATTTGGAAGCGAAAGGTAACTTAAAGAAGAAACGAAATGGGAGCAAAATGGGTAAGACAATCTAGTATAACCTGTATGATGAAAATATTTTAGCCTTCTCAGAGCCATCTGTGTGATTAATTCTTGTGATAAGGTAATTTTTTACTGTTCTATGTATAAACATATAAGTATGATAAACGTATAATTGCGAGTCACTTATCAGGTGTGTCAACTGGTATAAATGTTTTGGCGTGTAAATAACAATTGTTCTTCTCACCATGTATGTTTAAGAAAAGTTTCTCCATATTTATCAGGTGACAAGACATATGCCACAAGCGTCAAGAAGAGGACGAATTAGAACAACGTTGTAGTCGTATAAACACTGTGTTGAAGTAGCATTGAAGTAGCTTGTTGGATTAACTAGTAGGGGATTGAAGTAAAATTTTGAATAATTCATGTTTATGACTAGTTAGTTTGTAGAATACACAACAGGTGTGCATGTGTGTGTGTAAATAACATGTGAACCCATGCTGTCCTGACCTATAATTGCACAAGGCATAATCCTATTCATTTTAGTGAATTAATTAGTAACGTTTGATTTACTAAAACGGAAGTGCACCACATTAGTCCTGTGGATTTAGATATTATATTGTCAGTTCATTTAATTTTTATTTTTATACTGTCAAGTTATTTCACTTTTATTTTTTTTATATTTGTCAAGTCATTTAGCTATTATTTTTATATTGTCGATTCATGTAACTTTTTTATTAAAAAAAAATTAAGTCTCACTTTTGTTCTTAAAAATTGTGGTATTATGTATGACATTTTGTAATCACATAACTATGATGAACAATTTCTGTGAACGCAGTTGAGAACGTGAAAACGAACCGGCTAAACTCTTACGAGACAGCGGGAGCAGCGAGGAGGAGGACTAGTTGTAAACGGGTGGGTTTCTCAGCAGAACACACTGTCAGCCGGACCGCTTTTGGAGCACGCTCGACAACAAAAGAAGGGTGCGAGGCAAACACTTTCCCTTGCACCCGGAGCTGATGGGCGGCCGCACCAGTGCGGCCCTTCTTGGAGGCAATGATCTGAGATGGCCGAGCAGTCCATTGTGCGGAAATCCATCTGCTGACAACACACCACACGCACGCGACAATGATGAGACGGCCGCAGTGAAACGACAGAAGACAGGGGATAAAGAGGCATGGAGCCTTTTGACAGGTACTGTCAACGACGCCTATCAACATTTCCTGGAGGAAGACCATTGTCAAGCGACAGTAAATCATGGTTCGGTGTTTCTTGGTTGCTAAGGGTGGCACAAAGAAGAGCTACTAAGTGCCATCATTGCCCAGGAATATCAACCTGGCGAGTCAAACGAGGATACCGCACGAATTTGACAACACAAACATGGAACCAAATGGAGATATATGTGACACGGGCCACTAAGAGAAACTTCATGAGAGGACAGAGATGGCGGGATTGCACGCAACAGATGGACAAAAATCCCTACTCAGAGCTGCAGCAACGAGCCCCCCCCCTCTTATATTGTGCCACGGAATAGTGGAACTACTGAGTGTGCCAGTGAACAATGATTATACGGTTCTTAGTCCAATGCATATACGTGTGTTCTTTCAGTGAAACTATGATCGTGTATTATGCAGGGGTTCGATTTATTGGTGTTTATTTTTATTAGCCTGACTCGTGTATTTTGCAAGTGTTCTATTTACTTTTTTTTTTTTTAGACTTTGACTCATGTATTTTACAGGTGTTTTATTTATTGGTGTTTTTTTTAGACGTGACTATTGAACTTTCAGAGCTGTTTTATTTATTAATGTTTGTTTTTGTGTGATGTATTAGATTTGTGATACTTTGTTTCGTAAATTGATTCCTGTGGCATCGCTTCGTTTATCAGTCAGATAGCTTTTCATTCTCATTGGGATGTGATCGATTAGCCTTTACATGGGGCATATTTATAGTGAGGAGCCCCATAAGGGTAACAATCACATAATTAATTGTAGTTTCAGTATAACGACACAGTGATCGTTGTTTGCTAAATAACTGAAATCTAGTAGAGTGATTAAATTAGTCCCACAAACTTATTTTAATTCTACAAATTATTAGTTTTATAAGATGTAGAATTTTTTCGTGATAACAACTTTGTAAAACATGTTTTTTCTCTTAATATCATTTTTTCTACTTTTGCGGATAGTGCATTGTAATGTTCTGCTTTATAATACTGATGTTATTTTCATGTTTTTTTAAATTGCTGTGGCACCTTTGATATTTTCATAAATTTTACTTCTTAATAACTGTCATAAATTTTGCTGTGATCAGTTGGCTCTTGCAATGAGCAAATACTGGTGAACTCCATAAGGGTAACAACAGGAAATTGTTTTCATATTAATAACACAGGGACTATTGTTTTTACTTGCTGACCGAATTAGGTCCACACTATCTTTTAAATAGGTGTCACAGATTGTTTTTTTTCTCTTTGAAATTGGTAGATTCTAAAGATGTGTTGAAATTATTGTGTTTTAGGGAACAGCTGGTGACCTTTTACTTTTTCTTTACATTTTTCTGGTTGTTGGGTGCGAGAAGCCTGATTGGGAATGTTCTAGCATGGCCAGAAAATTCCCTGCACAGTGTTTTCCAGGCATACATGCCACTTCTAAATTTACTGTGATGTTTCTGACTATGTGGAAGGAGACTGAGCAGTGGAACGTGTTACTTTTACACATAATCAAGAACGATCTGTCACACTAATACACTTTGAAACACAGTTTATATGTAATTCATGTCACACAGTCCTATACGTTCTCTGCCTCGTGATGACTGGGTGTTGTGTAATGTCCATAGGTTAGTTAGGTTTAAGTAGTTCTAAGTTCTAGGGGACTGATGACTATAGATGTTAAGCCCCATAGTGCTCAGTGCCATTTGAACCATTTTTTGAGTCCCATACGGAACCTACATCCTCTTTCTTTTATATACTGTATATGATAAGATACTGTCATCCCCCTTCCCTTCTGTGTGTAAGGATGAATGAGCAAATGTTTTTCTAGTTGCATGGTTGTTGGTAGCAGACAATCCTGTTTACTAGAGAACAGTAGGACCAACATCGGAACAGGTAGCTACGCTTTATAAAAGCAAAGAGGTTTCTATTCTTATTATGGTCCTATCCGTCCCTTGTCATGTTGGTATAGGAAGCTGCCTCTCTTGTCACTTCCGTTTTGTATCTGGAAGCACCCTTGGTAGGGGCCCACGGGCAGTCTGAAGTGGTAAGATCTCCGGGTAAGAGCGTCTCTGCTAAGTCTGTAGGACAATGGATTTCTTAAGTTCAGCCTAAATAAAAATTTAATAACCTTTATTTCAGGTTTAGATCTAAAATATCCTAAATTGTAACGCAGTGTAATTCGAGTGTGAAGTTCAGAATATCTTCCAGCAGTTGCTTTGTCACTACTTTGTGAGTAAAGTGGAACCACGTGTGGATGATCCCTAAATCTAACTAAGATCATCAACCTTAAATGCGAATGTGCGTGAGATTATAACGTCTCGTCTCGACAATATTTTTCAATATAGCAACTTTTCCTTATGTTCAACGCGCGTGGGGTGTACTTTGTGAGACCAGTACCACGTGCTTATACAGTTGTTTGACCCATCAAGTTAATAGTAAGACGATAGTAACCAGTGCGAGGGTTTTCTTTTGTAAATTGCGTTTCGATGTAATTTATTTTAATTATCAAAATTATTGAGGAGTTACACTCTTTTTATAAACCAAGTTGACTACGTGAAGCATGTGGTGTAATCATCAAAGTAGCCCTCAGCTATTCTTTTCGGGAAGATTTCACAGAGAGTTTGCATGAATTTAGTATACCAGTGTGTGGTAATTTCATAACGGACACGATTGCGCTACGAACGTAACTTCTTTGGGTGAAAATTGAATCAGTTGGTTGTGGTTAATTTCCTCTTGCATATGTTTCAACGTTCTTTGTGTGTTATTTTATGAATGCAGTGTTGTATGCAGTTTGGCTCTATATTTGATGTGTTCCATAAGTTTACCAACTCACATTTTCACAATCCTAAAAAAGGCACCAGATTAGTTATGAATGAAGTTTAATATGCTGAAATTTTAACGGAACAATGATCTAAGTTAAAATAAATGTCCCAGTATAAACTGATTTATTTCTTTTTATTTAAATTCTCTTTTTATGTATATATATCACCAGTTGTCTTAAGATGACTATTAAAAGTATATAATTAATGTTAGTGTGGTTGGCAATTGGGTAAGTTAGACTGGATACCTGGTGAAACAGTTGCTCAGTAATGCAAGGATAACTTCCCCAGATAGTTCACGGCTTTTAACGCGCTTTTATTATCTTGAAAATCAGCACCGCTTTCAGAACAAATTTTTACATCAACATTACACAGGGTGCTGCCGTCGCCAACGCCTGTATAAGCAACAAGTGTCTGGCGCATTTGTTAGACATATTATCACGATTCAAGTGACTTTGAACGTGGTGCTATACTCGGCGCAAGAGGGATGGGACACAGCACCTCCGAGGTAGAGATGACGTGGTGTCTCACCCGTACGACCATTTCACGAATGTACTAGGAATATCAGGGATCTGGTAAAACACCATATCTCTGACATCGCTGCCGCCGGAAAATAATCCTACAAGAACTGGACGAACGACGTCTGAAGATAATCTTTTAACATGACGGAAGCGCAACCCTTGTCCATATTGCTGCAGATTTCAATGCTGGTCCATCGAGGAGTGTCAGTATGCGAACCATTCAACGAAACATCATCGATATGTACTTTCGGCACCGAAGGCCCATTCGTGTACCCTTGATGACTGCATGACACAAAGCTTAACGCCCCCCCTGAGCCTGTCAGCACTGACATTCGACTGTTGTGGACTGGTAACATGTTTACCTGTCGGACGACTCTCATTTCGGATTGTATCGAGCGGATGGACGTGTGCGGGTATGGAGACAACCTCATGAATCCATGGACTCTGTATGTCAGCAGTGGACTGTTGAAGCTAGTGAAAGCTCTGTAGTGGTTTGGCGCGTGTGTAGTTAGAGTTATATGGGACCCCAGATAAGTCTTGATACGACTCTGACAGGTGACCCGTACGTAAGCATCCTGTCTGATCACCTGCATCCATTCATGCCCTTTGTGCGTTCCGACGGACTTGCGCAATTCCAGCAGGACAATGCGACGCCCCACACGTCTACAATTGCTACAAAGGGCACCAAACTCCCCAGGAAGGAACATTGTGGACCTATCTGGTATGCTTTGCAACTTCCTGTTCAGAAGAAATCTCTACCACTCGTGCTCTTACGGATTTATTGACAGCGCTGCGGGATTCATGGTGTCTGTTCCCTCCAGCACCATTTCAGAGATTACTTGAGTCCATGCCACGTCTTGTTGCGGCCCTTCTGCGTGCTCACGAAGGCCCTACACGATATTAGGCAGGTGTAACAGTTTCTTTGGCCCTTCAGTGTATGTAAAAATGATTCGAAACACAGCACAGGAATGTAACATGATTGTTTACCCTGCTACATGGATTTAAGACTAGTACTGATAACAAGTAAACTGTCAGATGTATTTCATTAGTCGCAGACGGTGTTCCTTATAGTTTTTTCTTTTTTATAGTTTTATTTAAATAACACTCACACGTAACAGTATCATACGAATATATAAAAGTATGGGCTAAGTATTAAATACTAAAATATTAATAAATACATAGACTATACCGAGAAGCACATGAGAAGACAATTGTTATGTTAATATTAATCCTTGAAGCGGCTTTCCATCTGTTAGAATCACATCAGTCTGCGAAACCTAAAAGAAATGTGAAATAAGCAAAAAAGTATTTGAGCAGGAACTTGGGAGGCATTAACGTACAGTGACTTCGTGAAACGAATTGTCTTTTATCAACCTAGACAGTAATTTTCTTTGACTTTCCTTTCCTCTTAGGGCTCGAGTTCGCTAAATCCTATCTGCCCTGCTGTTAATATTTCATTTGTAATTAGGGAAGTCTGTCCCAAGGTCTCAAAAGCTCTTATTTAAAGACCTCAAACAAAGTCAGAGGTAAGGATTGTGTGTGTCTGTGTGTGTGTGTGTGTGTATGTGTGTGTGTGTGTGTGTGTGTGTGTGTGAATTGGAGGAGGAGGACTGAGGGAAGATTGTGTATACGCTCTGCCTTTGTGTTTGGTTGTCATGGAAAACAAAGTAAGTGCTCGATTACTCTTATAGTCATTGATCGTAGGAACGGTTTATGTCTACGTATCGTTTTTAATATCAATATTAACTTCTTCCTGTCTAAATAAGTGCTACTCCTAGTATTCACGATAATCAGACGCACGAAGTAGGATCTGTAGGGCTATGTAACTGTTCCCTTGTCACGCTCACACCGTTGCAATTGAACATTATGTTACCGAACAATCGGTTGTGTTACCGAACAATCCTCAATTTCAATCTTGTATAATTGTTGTGATAACTCTTCAATGACTTACATATCAGATATTTTTGTAGGTAGTGAGACACAGCTTCCGTGTAATGAAATGTGCTCGTTTTTGGAAACCAATAAGCTGTACTATAAAAACAAAGTTAATCTACTATTAATTATTCTCGAATTAAAGTTGTTTCAATAATAAATTAATTCACACTTAATAATTAGTTTGCGCACCTTAATAAAACGATATGTTGACCTGCAGCCTATCCTGTGCAATTTTCGTTCCGAAGACTGGTTTCATGCAGTTCTAGACACTAATCCACCTCGTAGACGTCTCTTCATCTCAGAGTAGCTTCTACGGCCTATATCCATATGACTCGTATTTACAGTGCGTAAAAAGGAGGGCCATCATAACCCAAGTTACATCTCTCACCTACTGCGCGATGATGTTCATCCGATTGTTCACCAATAGCAATCCGCAGGCAATATGTGACTGCATCCGAGCGGTGCGTCGTCGAGAGTACTGTTCGAGTGTTTGGGCTCACCAGCGGGTCAGTATAAAGGAAGACATTGAAGCATTTCAGGGGTGTGCTGTAGCTTTTTAGTTGTTAAGTTCGAGCAACACTCGAGTATTAAGGAGGTGGTACGTGAACTCGAACTTGAACCCTTTAAGAGAGGACATTCTTTTTGCGAACCACTATAGGGAAAATTTGGAGAACCGGAATTTGCACTGACTGGAGAACGATGCTGCTGCGAACGACGTACATCTCGCGTACTAATCGCGAAGATAAATCAGGTTTTGTGAGAAAGCATACAGGCAGTCGTTTTCTCCCTTGTTGCCTCAGCGAGTGGAACAGGAAACGGAATGATTGGCAGTGGTACAAGGATCCCTCCGCCATGCCTCATACTGTGGCTTGTGGAGTTCGAGGAGAGAGAGAGAGAGAGAGAGAGAGAGAGAGAGAGAGAGGGTGTGAATGAATGGGCTTCTTTCCTTACTTTCAGTGAGATGAAATCTTCCTGCGCTATTTGAAGTACGGCATAGTGAGTCGGCGTTCTGAGTACCCGTATACGTTGATTAAAATTTGATACAGATCTATATATATATACAAACTCCACAACCTTTAGTATGATTCATGTCGGAGGGAATCTAATACCACCACTAACTAGTCACTCCTTTTCGTATTTCACTCGCAAAAGCAACGAGAGTAATTATGGTTGCCTATATGCTTACAATACTACAATCGACCTGTCTCCCCACCCCTGTGTTGAGATTGGGGAACTGCCACTCACCATCCAGCAGCTTCTCCTCATGGTGCATCAGGCTTGTAAGTTCCTCGCTGCTTCGAATTCACTTGCATACCATATTGTTATTTGTTCATCTCTGGAACCCCGTTTCAGCAGTCGTCCATGAGCAACAAGGCTTTGTCGGATCTACATGCGGATTGCCTCAAGACTTTACTCGTTTCGACTCAGAATCAAAGGCGGAGCAGATGAGATGTGTTGCGAGTGGTACATTTCCTGCCTGTTACGTCTCCCTGAGTGCCCTGCATTCTCTACTATGTTACCATCAAGCAGACCAGAATATACAGGAGACCCTCTTCCACGTAGAAACGCTGCTGGGCGCCAGACCAGATGACTGAAAATGGGAACAAAAGGGTAGATGTGACACCCATGCAGGCACTGCATGAACCTCATATACATTAGTGTGACGTATCACCTCGCCTCTGAGTGTGTCGATGAGATGAAGCGTGGCTGGAAGAGACGCAGCCGTAGACTACCTCATTAACAGCCATGTGACACATAACTTATTACGCCTGAGAGAAAACAGTACAGTGTGTGGTCCTTGTGGTGTACAGATCACAAAGCGCCACATGTTACTGGACTGTGCTTTACGTTGAGACTGAAGGGCGGACGCTCATTTGTCCGCAGCTCGTGGTCGTGCGGTAGCGTTCTCGCTTCCCGCACCCGGGTTCCCGGGTTCGATTCCCGGCGGGGTCAGGGATTTTCTCTGCCTCGTGATGACTGGGTGTTGTGTGATGTCCTTAGGTTAGTTAGGTTTAAGTAATTCTAAGTTCTAGGGGACTGATGACCATAGATGTTAAGTCACATAGTGCTCAGAGCCATTTGAACCGGAAGCTCATTTGTCGACAGGTTTACGCTCTATTTCAATTTACAATCAAGCGAATGTTGTACTACTTTTAAGATTTAGTGAAGTGTCCGATATCTTCCCTAAAATTTTAGAGCGACGTTTGTAATGTGTTATAGGTCTGGCTACCCTATCCATGTTTCCTGCAACTGCTCAGTCACTCACATAATGCTGTAGATCTATTTTAGTTTTCCTCTTCTCTTACTTAGATCCACTTAACAGTTTTAGAACATATGTTCTAGTGTGAGTGGGAGCCAGTGCGATTGTGCTGGTGATCAGTGGTAAGACTGGGAGATATCTCACAAGAGAAGGTCACTTTATGTTGTCATGCAAATTATCTTTATACATAACGCAGTTAATAAAGCAACAAAATATACATACACCATAAAACTTGTAGTTTCTATGGACTGTTAGTACAGGAGATACCAGTCGTCAGAGTTACGACGCAAAAACTGTAAGTACGAATGGTTTATTACGCAAATCTATTATTCGGGACAAATAGTCAATAACACGACATGTAACACTCTGTCACAGAGTTACTTAAATACGCTAACGGAGGCAAAAAATATTCACATCAGCAATAACAACATGGTCCCTGCATAGTTCTCGCAGTCTGCATCTTTGGTGAAAGAATGATTAGTCATCTCTCTCGTGCAAACACACTTCTGTTCATCCTTCTTCGAAGCAGTACTCCAGGGATGTTTGAAATACATCAGGGAAGTCGTTGGTGTAGCCGAACTGGAAAAATGCAAATTTGATTAAATTGGACAATCGTGCCATCGGGAACGGTAAATACACAAACGTTTTAAGGGGTAGAAGTGGTCTCTATGCCAGACGTTAATGTGCTTGTCAGAAGATACGATACCTGTATCTGTAATAAATTTCACAAAATTTTTGTATGAACGGAAGAAGAAAAAATCGGCAGGTTGCGCGATGCCTATGCGCTTTGCTGGAATCGGAATTCATCGTTTTCAGGGAGTTCTATACTTTGTCATCTCTCTATTTGCTGCCTAGGAGTCAATCAAAAGAAAGGTTTTAGTTTTTTCTTGTATATCTTACAGATTACTTGTTCTAGGGAGACTTTTAAATCCCTCTCCGTCATATTAGCGGATTTTCTATCAAACGACTTGATGTTCTTTAAAATTGTATTCATATTTGCAGGAAAGTGGCCGGTGGGCTCCGATACAAGGACATACAAATGGGGTAGCAGCGTATCGTCCATCACAGCCATACAAGAATGTGTGTTTGTCGCCTTGTACCAAAGCCACGCTTTCTACACTTTACTGGGAGATTCCTTCGACATCGTAATTCTTTATTAAATCTTGATTTCTCCCATGAGTTGATAAGCTTCTTGTTGAATATGAATATCCCCTTCAACCAACTGCTTGCTTACTTTGTGGAAAAAAAACTTATTCCTATGCGATCAGAAGAATCAAAACTAGCGTCGTACGGATCGGAGCGTGGAACATCAGATTCCTAATCAGGCAGGTAGTTTATAAAATTTAAAAAGGGAAATGGATAGGTTAAAGTCAGGTATAGTGGGAATTAGTGAAGTTCGGTGGCAAGAAGAAAGGCTGTAGGTCCGGTTAATACAGGGTTATAAATACAAAATCAAATAGGGGTAATGCAGGAGTAAGGTTAATAATGAATAAAAAATACGAGCTACGGTAAGCTACTACGAACGCATAATTGTAGCCAAGACAGACACGAAGCCCACGCCCTCCACAGTAGTACAGGTTTATATGCCAATTAGCTCCGCAGATGTCGATGAGGTTCAAGATATGTGTCATGTGATAAAAGAAGTCATGCAGATAGTTAGAGGAGACGAAAATCTAATAGTCATGTGGGACCGGAATTCGATAATTGGAAAAGGAAGAAAAGGAAAAATAGTAGCTGAGTATGAACTAGGGGTAAGGAACGAAAGAGAAAGCCGCCTGGTAGAATTTTGGGCAGAGCATAACTCAATCATAGCAAAGACTTGGTTTAAGAGTCATGAAAAAAGGTTGTATACGTGGAAGAGGCCAGGAGACACTGGAAGGTTTCAGATAGATTATATAATGGTAAGACAGAGATTTAGCTACCAGATTTTAAATTGTAAGACATTTCCAGGAGCAGATGTGGACTCTGACCGCAATTTCAGGGTTATGAACTGTAGACTAAAACTGAAGAAATTGCAAAAATATAGAAATTTAATGTGATGGGACCTGGATAAACTGAAAGAACTACAGGCTGTAGAGAGTTTCATCAGAGCATTAGAGAACGACTGACAACAACGAGGCAAAGGAATATAGTAGAAGAAGGGGTAGCTTTGAGAAATGGAATGGATAAGGCAGCGGAGGATTAAGTAGGTAAAAAGACGAGGGCTGGTAGAAATCCGTGGGTAACACATGAGGTATTGAACTGAGCAAGCAATAAAGGAAAGAAAAGAAAATTTGGGGTAGGAATTAAAATCCATAGAGAAGAGATAAAAACTTTAGGGTTGGCCGATGTCATTTTAATTCTGTCAGAGACAGCAAAGCACCTGGAAAAGTAGTTGAACGAAATGGACAATGTCTTAATGGAGGGTATAAGATGAACATCAACAAAAGCAAAACCAGGATAAGTCGAAGTAAATCAGGTGATGCTGGGGGAATTAATTAGAAAATGAGACATTTAAAGTAGTAGATGCGTTTTCTTATTAGGGAGAAAAATAACTGATGACGCTCGAAGTAGAGGGGATATAACATGTAGGCTTGCAATGGCAAGGAAAGCGATTCGGAAGAAGAGAATTTGTTAACATCGAGTATAGATTTAAGTATTTGTATGGAGTGTAGCCATGTGCAAGTGATACATGGATGATAAAGAGTTTAGACAAGAAGAGAATAGAAGCTTTCGAAATGTGGTGATACAGAAAAATGCAGAAGATTAGTTGGGTAGTTCACGTAACTAATGAGGAGGTACTGAATAGAATTGGGAAGAAAACGACTTTGTGGCACAACTTGACTAAAGAAAGGGATCGGTTGGTAGCACACGTTCTGAGGCATCAAGGGATGACCCGTTTAGTATTGGATGGATGCGTGGAGGGTAAAACTCGTAGAGATGAATAAACAAATCAGATTCAGAAGGATGTAGGTTGCAGTAGTTACTTAGAGATGAAGAAGCTTGCACAGGCTTGAGTAGCATGGAGAGTTGCATCAAACACTTCTCTGGACTGAAGATGAAAACAACAACATGTTTAAATTTCTTTTCACACCAGTTGGAAGCTCTGAACCGCAGTCAACTGAAAGGGGGGGGGGTGTTCGCTTCTTTTCTTTACTTTCAGTGTCCAAGGTCTCAATGTATGGTCGTGTCTCTTTGCTATAAAATGATGCACGATTTATCATATCCCATAGAATTTTTAGGTTTGACGAATAAATTTATTTTACCTTGTTTACATAGTTTTTCAACACAGTCTTACTCATTTACTCATTATTTTCATTTTGTTTCCAACACTTGTAATTTTCAGGCGTGATTTCATACAGTGTGTGATTTGCAGGGGGGGATGGTGGGGATTTCCTCCCCCCCCCCTTTTCTGCATCAGACCATCCCCTCCTCTGGTTTTAGTTTATGCATCTATGCATCCCCACGTGGGATGCTTATTTCCCACGCACTGGAGTAGAACTTTACATATAATTTAAATTTGTGGAGCCAAACACTGAAAGTTTTTAATACAGTCTTACTATTAATACTATTAATATGTTTGCTTATTAATTTTGAAACAGTGTTATGTAGTAGTTAAAACATTTAGAACTAAATCATCATTATCATGTTGTCATTGTTGCTTTCGTCTAAGGTGCGTAATCCGTTTACTTGCAAGCTTGCGAGGGAAGTAGTGTGGCAGTCATATCGCAGCAGTCATACCACAGAGTTGGTACCTGTGCGAACATTTACTGTTAGGCCACCTTTTGGCAACGGTATGGCGCGGACTAACGCGCCTGGGACGGAAGCACAAAGTAGTGCGAAGTGAGCAACGATACTGGTCAGACGAGATCGAACAGTCTGACTTCGCTAGCCGCGAACCACGTGGGTGGAGCTTAGCACAGGCTCCCCAGCATCGCGTACTCCATATTAATTAGTGCCGTTCGTTCGTTGCCTCGCGTCCGCCAAACACACGGCGATCTTCACACGTTCCCGCTTCAGTAGCTTCATTAGGGAGTTGAGTGCGTCCGGGCCTGTAAGAACTACGGAATTTCAGGATGTCATTCAAACAAAGTAAAATTTCTGATTTCCTTAAGAGCCTGATACGTGTACAAACTCTGACCGTCAGGATACTAACAGTGGTGCTAAAAGAGTTAAAATAGACAGTGAATGTAAAAAAGAAAACGGTAATGATGGTGCTGATACAGGGGAAGAGACTGAATCTCCGGTGACTGAAAACTGTGACACGTCTCAAGGTAGGAATGGGAGTAACAGTACTCTTGAGATTATAGTAGGAAATTGTGTTGCCTTATCACGTTTCCAAAAATGGCAATAGACTAAGCCGTGGCTGTCCGTAAATGACAAAAACTTAGTAATATACACAGTGTGTACACAAGTTCGTGAACTTAAGGTGGAAAGCAGTGAACGTGTGCGTGTCGATAACGCGTTTTTAGCTGGTGTTTCTGCTAATAACGCCAAAAAACTAAATGATAAAATCGGGGATCATGAAAAATGCAATTACACATGAAGTGCGTAGAAATCATGAGTATCAAAGAAAAGAAAAGTTTAGAAAAATGTGTGAATGAAAGTGAAAAGATGTGGGGGAAAGCAGCATCAAGAAAAAGTAATCGCAACTGCTTCGTTGTTCAGGTCTGCATATGTAACAGCTGAACAGAAATTATCATTCAAATTGTATCCTGCAGTAATCGAACTACGAAAGCTTAATGGTTTATCAGTCGGTAATATGCTTCATTCTGACCACGCATGCCGAAATATCATTATGTTTGTAGGAGAAGAAATGAAAAACAATCATGCAATCTTCCTTGCAGAATCGGGTACAAACTTTAGTATCATGATGGACGAAAGTACAACAGTTTCCAATAAAACTTGTTTAATAATATATTTACGTTTGTCCTTTGAGGGAGTTGCATTTTTGACATTTTTGAATTAGAAAGTGGGACAGGAGAATCCATTTTCAGCACATTGTTAGCAGCTCTTGAAAAGTATGGCATTACAAATGATGAACTAAAAAACCACCTTGTAGGTATCGCAACAGAAGGTGCCTCAACAGTGCTTGCACCTTATAAAGGCGTGCCGGCCGGAGTGGCCGAGCGGTTCTATGCGCTACAGTCTGGAACCACGCGACCGCTGCGGTCGCAGGTTCGAATCCTGCCTCGGGCATGGCTGTGTGTGATGTCCCTGGGTTAATTAAGTTTACCTAGTTCTAAGTTCTAGGGGACTGATTACCCATAGTGCCCAGAGCCATTTGAACCATATAAAGGCGTAGCCGCTCTACTGCGTAGTCATTTACATAATGATTTAACTGTCGTTCAATGTATGAACCACAAAACGGAATTAGCTGTCCACGATGTTATGAATGATGTAGCAGATGTGTACCATATACAGGTTTTTTTTAGATTACTGATATTCCGTGTTTTCTCGAAGTCTCAAAAATCAGAAACTACTACAAAGTGTTTCACTAGAATCATTCTCGCAGCTATTAAAACTAGACCGTATTTTTCGCTTACGTTGGGTTGCTTCCTCATTTAATGCTGTTCTTGCTCTCGTTGAAAGTCACAGTTCTCTTTTCCATCCTTATGAAAAATTGAGACATGATGGTTTCCGATCAACTCAGGAGAGATCTAAATTTGGAGGTTTACTAAAACATCTCACAAAGTGGTTGCTTGTAATGGAATTAGTTACGCTTTATGAGGCCCTAGAAGTTCTGCAAGTATTATCATTCTTTATGCAGAACAGAAATTCCTCAGTCCTTAAAGCAAAACAGGAAATTGACGTGGCTATAAGAGCTCTTGAAACACTGAAAACAAATGACTCACCACGAATTAGGATGATAGTACAAGAGTTGGAGGAAAAGCGCACATTCAAATGGGTATTAATTAAAGAACCATCTTGTGATGAATATAGCAGATTTCAGACATTTCGGAAGAAATTTTTTCAGTCTTTGGCAGACAGCATAAAAAACCGCTTTGAAGACCTGGATTTCTTTTCGGGTGTAGCCGTATTAAATTCAGATACATGGCCCTCAGATGATTATGAAAGTGTGTTTTATTGTGACATGTCAATTTATCGCTTGTGTAATAAGGAGGATTTTAAATTACGTGAAAGCACGTGTGCGTCACTAGTTAAAGATTTTCGAATCTATAAAGAAAATCCTTGACACATGCCCAATTCTGTGAAGGAACTTGTGAAAGCAGTCGAAGTTATACCTATATCTACGGCTGAATGTGAACGCGGATTTAGTACCATGAATTTAACACAGGTACTGATCAGATAAATCGCTTACAAATTCCGACACTTTCAAATGTACTTTTCATTTCAATAAATGGACCTCCACTGCATTGCTTCGATGCAGAAATATTTGCAGCAAGGTGGATCAAGTCTCAGCACCATGGCGCCCTTGACAAACCAACAGGCAAACCCTCGAATCCTCAGAAGCAGTCTCACTCATCTCGTCTCTTCAACTAAACTCTGTAAGTTAAAATGACAATTATATACTGTAGTACTAGTTGAACCGGCCACACTTCGCTGCGGCTTTGTCGTAATACGGTGATTTAACAAATTAACATTCACTTATAATTTCAGAGTGTTAAAATTAAGTACAAAACTACACAAAAATTTTAATTTTACATTTTATTCATCTCATATTTTAGTATAGTTTGAGTATCGTATATTACATGAATCATTTACGAAGTTTTTAATTAACAACATATGAAGAGTTATTAATTTTATAAATGAGGTAAATAAATTCGGCATTGCTCGGATGTCTCTACCTTCCCCTTATGTCCGTCTCCTTCTTTTCACACTCACCATCTTCTACTGCCCTTCTCTCTGTCCATCTGCTTTTCTTCTCTATCACCTCCTACCCCCTCCATCACTCTCCCCGTCGCTAAGGTCAATTTATCTCCCCCTCTAAGTCAATCTCCTCCGCCTCTCTTTCTGTGCCTGTGCCATCCAACATTTACATATTGAAAGCAGAAATTTGCACCTACAATTGCCATAAGGAAAATTCTGAATGTTTTTTTGTAATTGATGTATTCACTTCCAGTATTCGGAGGACACATAATTTGCACATGTTTGCCATATATGGCTCCTATGCAGTTAGGGAAATTCCACTTCACTTCGAAATTTCTTGCTACCTTCTGCCATTCTTCAGTATCCTTTGGAATCTGAAAAGTAAAACATACTCATTACTTTCCCTATTTTTTTTCAGACTGATGATACAGAGGACACAGTATCAAATGATGACGACGCTGTAGCTCTTCAAGAACATGTACTTCCCACATACGTCAAGCACATATTCTCAAATTTTCTTTTTAAAGCGGCCTTGGGGGAGTATGAACAGCAAACTCCGAGCATCGAAACATTGGTTGAAAAACCTGGCTGTGAAATTGTATATGTGGACAATAATAATTGGGACGAATTTGTTCAAACAGAAACAGAAGAGCTCGAATAAATTCGATTTTAGAAATAAGCATTTTTTAACAATTCCTTAGTATACATTTAAATTTGCTAAAAAATGAGAATAAAACATTACTTAAATGAAATCAGTATTGAATGTTGCGTGCTTACCTTTATGTAATTCTTCAACACCAATACTTGTGGCACCATGAGGGAAATAGCAGAATTTCCGTTGTTAGCTGCATGTGCAAGTACCAAGTAGGCCGCCGCTGCGATCACTTTATCATCCATCATACTGCAAGACCGACACAGGTGTGGTAAAAATTGTGTTACTTTGGTATAAAGTAACCTACCGCATGCAACATACGCCGTAAGATGTTGCCCCTTGTAGCATGCTACAAGACGACGCACGCCACATTTCCGTAGCATGCCACAATGTAGCAAGACGTCGCCCCAGCGTAAACGAGGCTTTAGAGCCAGGTCTGTATTGTATGGTGGATGTGATGTATTGCGTACGAAACTAAAACCTGCAATCAGATCCAAACGTCGTAGAAAATTGTGAAGAGGTGTCATCCTGCAGGAAGATAACGCTAGCCCACATTCTGCCAAACGGACAGCCGACGCAATAAAGGAGTTGAGATTCGAGGTGCTGGAACATCCACCATACAGTCCAGATTTGGCTCCAAGCAATTTTCACATGGTCGGACCCTTAACGGAAGCACTACAGGGAAGAAGATTTGAAAGTGATAAGACGTCACTGCTGCGGTGCAAAATTGTTTACAGATCTACCGAAAAACGTATTTTCTGATGAAATAAAAAAAGAAACTCGTAAAACGTCGGGAAAACTGCATTGAAGTCCAGGGAGGTTACGTAGAAAAATAACGCACGTTTCAGTTTTCTATCATCAGAATAAGTACAGCTTTTCACAAATGTGCCTTTACTTTTTGAATTCCCCACTTATAGCTGTGTGTAGATGATTTTGTAAATAAGCTCTACCTATAATGTACTTTTAAATATATAACAAGGGATGGCTTTTCTGATAGTGCATACGCGTGAATAGTGAGTTTCGGCATTAACATCTATTTATAAATAACTGTTTAACCATGGGTAACGCCACGGCCCAATATATAATTATACTAACACCCTAGACATCCTCTCCCCCCCCCCCCCCCCACTGGTAAAAGCACAAATCGCACACAGGTTTCATATCAGCTGCTAATCCATAACGAAACAGACGGGGAAGATAAACAGTCCCATATTTTAACCGCAAATTGTTGAAATCAAGTAAGTCAAAATTTTCAGTTTTCGTTTTTTCACTGAACAGTACATTTAAGAGTACAGCCAATCGTTTGGTGTTGAAATGAAACAAATCATGCTCCTACAAATAGTAGAAAAGGTGGTGCACTTTACGCTGTTTGTTGTTGAGACCAAATAAGTCACTGACAATTCTTTTCAGCAGATGCTGCACGTTCCCGGACAGAATCTGTTTTCCTCCAATACTACACATTGTTGATGAAATATCCACCTCCTTACTGGTGGCACTACCAGTCACTGTTAATGTTCATTGAGCGGCAGGTGGTTCTATTACTACAGCTCCAAAAAGGAAGAATAGTAGTGCAGATTATGATAGAAATACGGTGAAGGTAGCTCGTACCAGAGGAACGCCTTATCGAAATTACAGAGAAGATGATTTTCCAGGGAAAGCAGTTAGAGAATCTTCCAGGTAAATATCAATATTTCTTGGAACAACCGTAGGAAACTGTATAGATGTAAATAATATCAATATAACCAACAATACCAGTCTTATGTTATTAATTCCTTTCAGCTGCAGAATGAAATGTTATCACGCCATTGATGTAACTCAACATAATTTCTTGATCTTCCTACCAAAGATGCCCAGGACGTACATTTCATTTTTAATGGAGCAAAGTAAGTGAAGCAGAGGCGTCCTCAGAAATGTGATCCAGAACGATGTGAAAACTGTAGAGATGCAACGTTTCCATTCCATATAATGCTTGGAAGTGAAAGGGAACAGGTTTGCAAGAAAGCTTTCCTGAACATATTCGTACATGCAGTGACGAATCCGCTAGTGTTTCGAATCTATATAACGATTGATTTATAAGACATACTTTTCACTTAAGAAAAAGACATGAGCCCATCATTCCAGGATTAATGGACAGCATTCCAGTGGCCTACACGACTTACCAAATATCCATTTCTTGAATGGAGCTAGAAGATGTGAAGAAAGTCATTGAACATGTGCTTGCTGCAAAGAGATCATTCTATGAAGAAGTGCTTTCTTTGCCACTGATTGACTAAAATTATAGGTCATGTACAGTTAATCATTAATGCTGTTAAAATAATTCAGTTTGTTCTATTCTTTCAAACCATGCTAATGTATTATGAAGTGTTCATACAGTTAAATCCTAAAACAGCAGAAAATATGTTTGTAAATTGTTGAAATCAAATTAGTCAAAACACTTAGAAATCATTAAATATCGAAATGGTGTGCTCTAAATTGGTTACTTCTCTCTCAATAAAAGCAGAATGAAGTCACTTTCAGTACTGACAAATCCCAGTAACGTAACAGTAATACATATGGCAGTATTTGTAAAATTTGACTTATTTGGTTTCACTGATTGACAATTCATTTGGTCCTAGGTTGTTTTGTCCATATCTTGTACGTATCAGCTAGATGTCCTCCTGGAAGCGTCGTTGGTTTCCTTGCAGGTGATAGCTGATAAGAGGAACAGCTGACAGCTGTTTCCCCTGGATATCCGTCACTGGAGACACTGCTTCGTCCCTCACTGCACTGACACCTCATTTACTTCAACTGATGCCTCTTCGTCTGATGCCTCATGATCTACTAAAAGCGCAGTAGCCTCTGCTGTTACAGCATCCTCTTCTGTCAACTGTTCCTCTGTTTCTTCATAAATAACACGCTCTTCTCCTATAGATACATCATCTGCAGTACCAAAGTACTCCACCAGCAGGTTCTCAATTACTGCATGTCTCGTTGACAACGGTTAATATTTACTAACTCTGTAAACATATTTCCACACAACAAATATAACCTGACCTACTCTAACAGCAAATACAAACGCATGTGACGTATTTTGACCACTGTGCTGCTTGCAGAGCGATACGCAACTGAAGGGACTCAGAAGAGTGGAGAAACTTATTGCCACCCCATTTGTTCCCTCTTCTCCCGTCAATGCCGTTGCAGCATAGCGGCTAAAACTATTTAAAGAGTTTTTCTATCTAGTCAATAACAGAACAAAAACAGTTTTGTTCTGTTCCCCGCCACAACTACAGTAACCTTCTCTTGTCAGATTTCTTTTTACAAGCTTTTCTACATTTTAACCGCATTGGTTTCTACTTACTTCATTTGGCCGCTGATAACTTCGTCTTTGAGCGCCATTATTCCGCACACACACACACACACACACACACACACACACATATATATATATATATATATATATATATATATATATATATATATATATATATATATATATATATATATATATATTCATTATGCGAACATATTCAAAGACGATCGCATAATACATGTAATACATCATGCAAATTACCACGTTTTAGCGCAAATAATTGCCTTTATGTAGGCACACCAAACTGCAAGGTTACTTTTGACTTAAATCAGGTGTGTTCTGAAATCAAAAGTATCTGAAACGACTGTGTGATTGAAGACCAACGTGACTAGGCGTAATCAGGGCAGCAGTACTCCACCGTTTAGCTCTGTAGCATTTGTAATGCTCACGCAGTTGCCACTGACATCACTTTTCAGGTTCGAATGAAACCGTGCACGCTCAGTTTATACGGACGCGTCGTAATACTGACATTAACATCTACTTAGCTCTAATTACACACATTACCACAGCCATTTGTCGTTCCATTCACTCGGACGTCTATCTGCCGTAAGAAAAGTCCTTGTCTCCCTTGGAAACAACCAGCAGTTTCTTACTGGGACAATGCCTACTTGATCACTCGTCAGAATATGTGTTGATCACGAAGTTTTTCGTACAGAAATGAAATGTTTGACTCGAAAACTTTATGAACACGATTTGCGTCTATTTCTAAGTCAACTGCCCACTTCGCTGTGATATAAAAAAAATATTTTAAATGGATCCTTGCCTGACACTTGTTTCCTTATTAAATTGCTCAGACCTCCAATGCATATAGTTTCCTGTTAGGATGTGTCACATAACGATGTGCTCCCAAAGTATAATCACATATTTATTCAATGAAGATAAATGTCAGCATAACTTTTAAATTGTCGATGTAAAACAGTAATTTACATTTATAATTTGTCATTTGCTTTTGTAATGTGCGGGGCTTATAGCATACGGTGTTATACCTCTGGTTTGCGTCGCATTGTGACAATTTAGGCTTCCTCTTTAACTTAGTTCCTATTTTTAACCAGTTGTCACTCCATCGTATGTTAGGAAGCCACTTGCATCATTAACTTGCGATCGACGTTCCAATTAGGTGGGTATCTTGTTTGCCCATTTCTCCCAAAGAAATGAGATCTGTTTTTAACGCTGTAATTATTCCGACACATTTCGTTTTATAATTGGTTTTGCCGAACTATTTAATTAATAAACTACAATACAGAAATACAGTGAGGAAACAATAAGGGACGAGTAATAAGGCCACGGATTATTTGGAACTCGTTTCCGTTATTATAATATACATTTCAATCACTTCTACTGCGTCAAACAGTTGCTTACACTACCTCTCGAGGTGTTTCTTGAGGGAACAGACCCATTCTAACAGTCCTACTGCTTTCTGTACGGTGATGAACAGCAGTCGCTTTCATACCTAATACACAACTAAACTAGAAACAATATAATGTTCTATGTCGGGAAGGGTGCAGTTCTTTCAAGCAGAGAAGATATCTAGTGTCATTCAACAATAAATTCTTCTATTTAAAATAATCTGCGTTCCTAGTCTGGTTATGGGAAAGAAGAAATAAACCTGTGGGTGAATCTGCGCTTAACTTACTGCTACAGTAAATTTTATTTTTCATGTTTTCTGTCTTCGTCTCTGGCATCTTAGAGATTACAAACCCAGGAATGACATGCTACATCGGAGCGCTTCTGTCCAGTCTTCTTACTTTGACTGAACGTGTCAAAACTGTTGTCGAAGCTTCTTGCTCCAGTTAAGAATTACGAATTGAATGTTATGGATCCGAGCTGCACCACAATATGAGTCGGTAGACATCTGCAATGCCCAAACCCACCTTCTGATTTTCGAAGTCTGCCAAATTACCTTATCCTTGTATTACGTGCAGGTGGTGAATTACAGATATTTAAAGATAGCTATGTTTACAGAACACCAAAATTTGCTAATTAAGCAGATCTTATTTGACACCAGTTGCGATCAAACTGATCATCGTCATACAACATAAAATTATTGTAACAATCTATCCGATATAATTCCTACCGTAGCGTAACTAATACATACAAAATATTAAGAAGTCATTCTGTGTCACTTTTGTCAAGGATAAAATGTACTAGTACAGCCGGACCATGATACCATCTTCATCTTACACTCAATCCAACATTCTATAAGGAATGGAGCAGTGTTCAAACTTATAAAGAGGGCTTTTTTTAATATGAAATTGTCAAATTTGTCCAGATGACATTATTAACACTGTAAACATAGTAAATCAAACCCATATCTGGGTTTCCAAAGCAATAAAACCGTGGGTGCGTATGTCAGAAGTGAAGATTCTTCTAATTTTATGCAGCTTCGTACTTTGCAGTTTTTGCCTAATCTTTGAAAGCAGCACATGGTGTTTAGCGTCACTTGCAAATGCCTTTTGCATGGACGCAATGAAAGACGAGGTAAATGTCACGCACAATCCATAAGAAAATGAGTAAAATACAAATGAACCCCTTGTGGTCTTTCTTAGGTTGCAGGAGAAGGCTGTTGCGCATGGGCAAACTGCTAGGGCAGCCGTGTTCGGGACAGCGGCAGCGACGGCAGCAGTCGATATTCGGAAACCGGAGCGGAAAGCGTCCAGTGGTGGGTGGCCCGGCAGCCGGCGTCGTGTTCACACCGAAGGGATTGCGCGGGGGGGGGCAGAGGGAAGGCTACACGTGCAGAGAGCGCCGAGCAACTGACGCCCAGCTACCGGACGGCAGGAGGGTTGGGTCCTAAGCTGTCATCCCAGCATTACGGCTAACCAGGGCAGTAACGAGAGGATGGCGATTTGGGCCCTGGCCAAAAAAGCTCGCACAGAGGGGACGTAAAAGCTAGCAAAAAAAAAAAAAAAAAAAAAAAAAAAAGACTTAAGGAGGTGGCCTACGAATTAAGTAGGAGACGAACGAGCTCTACCATTATGTTCCTATCTTGTCCTTACGTATTAAGGCGCATATACACTAGGCTACTAGGCTAATGAACGACAACGAACCGTTTCGTTGGCAGAGATTTGCCTAGTGTACACGGGACTATTCCACGATTTGCTACGGCATCCCATCATATCAACATCGCCGTCTGCAGGAGGATATTTTGTCGTGCCCCACACAACACCAGGCAACAGCTGAATTCGAATGGACATGCTTTACGGTCTTGCATCAGCAAATGCCAAGGACAATCACAGTTTTGGCCTGGGAATGAGTTGACGCAGCTACGGTGCCCCAATAGACGTCATCACAGAAACGAACTACAAAGAGGCAGAAAGGAAGGTTCACGCGTCTTTCGCAGCACCAACACCGCGCGGATCACAGAATCTCGGAAAGCATCCCGCCTACTCGACGGAGAGAGATATTAACATGGGTGCAAAGTCGGCACCTAATAAAGGATTTAATTTCCCATCTTCGCCGCAGGACATTCCTGTGATATAATAAGACCCGTCGAACAGGCAGTCCGCAAGCTCCCAAAAGAAACAGCGGATGAAATACGACATGAAACGAGCTGTGTTCTGACGAAAGTAAAGTTAACATCACGCAACAAGACCAAGACTAACCGCAATGGCCTGCGGGCATTTATCAGTGAGGGAAGCACTGCTGACAAGGAGAACGCAGCCGTAATTTTGCAATACGCGAACTACGACACGAAGATCTCCGTGCTACTGGATGAAACTTCTGATCGGAAACTCCCACGCCAGTCAACATCGAGAATAATAAGGAAGCATTCTGAATCTCTAAAGCGTTCTTCGGTTGAAGACACTGAGGTCAAGGATCTTCTCCCACAGGCAGCTAGACCACTTACTGCTTACGCTTTACCGAAGATCACAGGGAGGGGACGCCATTCCGACTCACCGCATCCGCTATTGGTTCACCAACATATAACCTCACAAATTACTTTGCCAATCTCCTCGCTCCACACGTGGGGCGCTATGAACATCGTATTAAAAATTCAGCTCGTTTCGTCTTCGACTTAGTGAGGTGACGTTGTGGTCAGTCCTGATGCGGTGGCGATGTATAGGAATGTGCCAGTTAAGGACTGTTTGGACTCAATATCCCAGATTTTTGTGCTGAAGTGATCACGCTGTTTAGGCATACTCTTATGTCTTCTTATTTTCCATACAACAACGGGTATTACGAACAGATGGGCAGTGTTGCAATAACTAGCCCGTTAGCTCCATCTGTGGCAAAACTGTTCGTGGAGAATTTTGAGGGTTGCGTCAGACACAGCGACATTAAACGTTAAAGCCTATTTGTTTCTTTCGATACATTCGGCTCGACGGACATGAGAAAGTTGACGAGTTCTTCGAACATTTCAACGGGATTCACAGTAACATCCACTTTACCATGGAGGTAGAAAAAGACGACGCATTGCCCATCCTCGACGTTCTCGTCCTCCACAAACGAAATGGATGCACTGACCACAGCATCTCTAGCAAAACCCGTCCACACCCATCTGTACTTACACGCCATCAGCCATCATCACACGGCACCAAGCCCACTGTTTTACAAACACAAGTGCGTCGTGCAAGAATGATACAAGACGCTGATAACCTACAGCACGAGCTAACCCGCCAGCGCTAATTCATCAGGAATAAAGGTTGTAACGTCCACCAAATAAATGGACTGATTTCAAGTGAGATTGAAAACAAGACCAACGACGAGGAGCAGGAAAACGAACTTACTTTCTTGCCATTCTGTGACTCCATGTCGGTCAGTATAAGAAGTATGCTGAAACGAGATAAAATCAGGCCTCAGACTAAAATCCATCAATTACTGAGGCCAGTCAAAGACGCAGCAGGTTCAGAACACCTGGGGTCTACAAGTTATCTTGCGCATGTGACCAGTCTTACGCCGGATAGAGAGACCGCACTGTGTAACAACGCAGGAAGGAGCAAGAGAGGTTTTAGCGTCTACGTTACCCGAGAAATCCGCTTTAGCTGAGCATTCTTTAGGAAACGAAAACCGGATAAAATCTGACGAAATATTCCTCTTAGACTCGCACAAACGGCTTCTCGGACTGTGTCATTAAAGAGGTCATCCTAAATAGAGACTGTGGCCTGCAGCTCAACACCGCGTGGCATCCAGCGATCGCGCGGTTGAAGCGGATGCAACGAAAGCTGAGTCAACACATGGCGATGCAGCGGCACCGCCGACGTCACATCTGGCAGCTAGTGAATATAAGAGGTATACCAGCAGTCCACTGGCAGTCATATCACTCGCCAATGGCCAAGGAATTCTTGACAGAAGGTGGGTTAATTTTAATTGCTTGTTCGCTGTTGGAAACCCGAGAACCTTCTATTCAATGTCAGCGCTGCGAGACCCTGCATTCGTAAGTCACTAAATCATGTGTAAGAAAACTGTGCAAGACACAAGTAGCAATAATAACCGCTTCTTCCCTTCAGAAGACGTTCAATGAATACAAGAGTGACTTAGTAAAACATCCAGTAGCATATAAGGTTATCAAAATGATAATTTAAATACTAATTTTCTAAATTATCAGTGAAGTACAAGGATTAATTTTAAGCAACTTTGATTCCATCAGGAGTTAATTTTACCTGGTTAAAAGTTAGGTGCTGTTACCCCTGAGACACCAAAAAATAAAATAAAAGAATGACAAACCAACATCCGTGCTAACTGCTTATAGTGTAGGTGTGAGGACGGCTAGAGATCAACGAACTATGATCTACTCACGACGTTCTTGTAACCGTCAGATAATTCAATTTGCGTTTGCGATGTAAGGAAAACATATCCTTTGCGACTGATACTAACTAAAATTCACTATGGTAGCCGATGGTACCGTTGAAGTTTTCTAAGAGGATACGTATATTGGGCTAAAGCGCTCCAGGAACAGGATATCTACCGTTCAAATGGCTCGTCACTTATCTCTTATAATGACCTGAGTGTGGTCCTACGAAGACTTACAGAAAGAATTCGCCAAATGGGGCAACTCGTTACTTTATCCTAGCCACTGAAATCGAAAATCGTCAGGTAACTTCTTCATTTATTTCTTGTACGGCGCAAACATTAAATTTTATAGTAATCAGCAGGTCAGTAAAGAGATTTGCAGAAGAACGAGCGTTATTGACTACATTTAACCCATCGTGTGATTATGTTTTCATCAGACCAAGTCGTGGTATGCGTATGGAAGCAACAGTCCTGCGAAGCTCTAGAAGATGACCTTCTGTCACATTGTAAGAGGCCTGCTCTCAGTCCATAACTGGGGTGATGAAACCCCGTGTAATGAAGAGCCACTAGCATGTAATGAGGCTATAATTCGCAGTCTGTGATCGTCCGGAGCCCGCGTTACAGGGCGGTCGCTTCGTGATTGGTTATCGGCCGTCCCTTCCTCCACGAGGCATCACTCGCTACAGCAGCTCGGTTTCTCACCAAGGGAGTGTTAGATCTTAAAGCCGCAATGATGCCGCATTAGTGAGATGGACTTATTAGTACTATTCGCCGAACATTTAAATATAACACAAATGTCTATATAATGTGAATGTGTGCAACACATGTACCTCGAATAAGGCGGACGAATCATTACTAGCTAGAGAAGAAATGCAATTATGATGACTGTAAACAGTAGAATAACCGAAATATGAAAAGGTAGAGAAGTGTGAAAATAGAGGTCAATCACAAAAGTAAACAAAACATATAAAGATGCAACAAAACAGTATCGTAAAATGAATTCCGCAAACAGGTACGAAATAATTTCTGATAAGAAAAGTGCCGAGGTAATTTTTTTTCTCCGTGCTCTGAAAGTTAGTTTGGATAAGTGGCTACTTTCGTAATATCATTGATGTCAAATTCCTTTTATTCTGTATACTGCACGTTCCCCTTCAAATGTGGCGACGTATTGTTATCGACTACGTTACAAGGCACCTTCGTTAAAGCTGCGAAGACATTCTGTAACCTTTCAATAAAAATACATCTAAGTCAGGAGTTGTAGATACAGGAAACTATCATGGACTTTACTTAGTACGCACATTTCCTCTGGTAAAAACATACTTAGAAGTGCTGTTAATCAATTGTGGTCTCCCAGCAGGTGCATAGTTGGTAAAGAGATTTCGCACAATCTTCGCGACGTGCCGATAGTTTTCTAATTATCGCAGTCTAAAGTTTCTTACGGCAACCTGCAACATTTTCTGTTGATCTTCACTTTATCAGTAAATTGTGCTAGTCTTCTTAACGGCCTACGTTTTCCATTTTTCTTTCTACAGCGTAATGAAAAACATAAATGTTAAGAAACGTTCTTTGCAAACAGATGTTAGATGATCAAAAAACATTACCACTCGTAGCCCGTTACAGATTCTTTTCATATATTATTTTATACGTCCTTTTTACCTTTCTCCTTTTTACCTTTCTCATAATTCTTCAACGGTATGCCTCAAGATGGTCGAAACATACGGTATCAGGTTTTCGTAGGATCATATTTCTGGCCAAATAAGTGCCTCATACGCCTTTAAAGACTAAAATCAATTTTATTGGTACAATAAGCACCATTTACAAGGAGGCTTCCCAGATAATAGGACTGTTTAATATCTTCCATATGAATGATCCACTGTTACATTCATTTTTCATATTATTTTGAGATATTATCATTACATTTGCCTCCTCCGTGTTAAATTTCCTGAAATATTCTCTCCGAAAATCGGTTACTCTATCATTTGAAGCGCGTACTGTTGTGCCTTCAAGCAGTCTATCTTCAGCACATTTCACCCTATTACAAATTTGCTTTCACATTTTAAAATTGCCCATTTATGTCAGTGCTTCTTGCATCAAATGCTAATCATACATCTGAATAGTTAAGGAAAAAAGTAACTTACACCTCATCCCCTCTAATTTTAATTCTGTTGGTCTAACGAAATTACATTCTTAATTGTGGTTTGTAACTGTTCGATCTGTCTGGTCATTTCGACTTTGTTTTAGTATTACCAAGGATCTGGTCACACAAACAAGGAGAAACCTTTTCACCTCGTAATGAAGCATAAACGTCTATTCCTATTTTCATTCTGAATAATCCCATAGCGTCTCATGCCCCCACTCCTCTTTTGATCTGAAACCAGTCTTTTTCTGTAGCATCTTCGAACTTTCAATCCAAACATATAGAAATATTTTGTGTAGTAATTTTCCTGGTAACTGCAAATAGCTGATATTTATGTGGCCTCTGTAATTCGAAGTCTTTGTTTTCTTTGGCAATTCTGACAGACAAGAAACCATTGGACCATTCTTCACTTTAATAAGTCTTACTGACAAGTGTAATCAAAGTCTTAATTTTGTTGTCTTCTAATACCTTCGATAGATCCGCTGATGTATTATCACCTATAGCTTTCCCCTTTCGTATCACTTCACTCTTTGAAATTTCATGTCCTTTGATGTGAACATCTATCATGTAACACACTTCTTATAAATACAGCGACTGTTTTTGATCGTGGAGGTTTTTTATCAATGCTTCCAAGATTTCAAGATTTTTAGTAATATTTTTGTTATCAATGACATAGTACATTTTCGAATATCAACTGCGTACATTTTTTCTGAGTCTAGTGCCTAAATATTGTGGTTTCTAGTGCAAGATGCCTTTTTTAACGAGGTACGCTGAAGACATTATGACACACCAACTTCTTCCGATTGCCTACAAGCTAGAGACAATGAAGTCATCAATTAAGTTTAACACACGACGTTATCAGGTGGCAGATAGCGGAAAATTTAAAAATAAAAGGTGGCATGGGCATGGAATTAAAGCAAAGTGGAAGATGACGCGAAAATAAAAATAAAAATTTATACATTCACGATGCTGGGACTAGACAAGCTTTGAATTTTAACACCAACCCCTCTACTGCCCTTTCCTCATTTCAAATAGAAGCCATTAAAATGAACATCCACAGTGCAGCCGTTTCGGTGCTCGAAAGTATCCGAATGTTCATAATTCATTCTTCATTATGTTAAAAAGGATTTAGATCAAAAATTATGAAAGGGCTGGAACTGACATGTTTATGACTGTACTTGCAAGTATCTAACAGCTATTTTTTGTGCCTTACTTGAAAATATTTATTCAAAAAAAGTACATAAATGATGGAACTTGCAGTATTTTCCGAGATGCTCATATTCGTCCAAACTCTCTGAATATCTTCGTGCAATGCTCAAAAGTATTTCCGAAAACACTGATGTAAACTATCACAATATACTCATCTTATCTGTATTCAAATGTATCTGAGAACGCTGATTCTTTTTTTTTGCGTCATGTTCAAAAATATTTATTCAAAAAATTATATAAAACACTACACCGGTATGTGCAAAGTTTGATATCTGAACCACAGGTGATGTCAGGCATAATGGCGGGGCAGATTAATTATTTTTCACATCTTACATGTTTTATTTTTATCAGATGTCACAAGGTGGGAGGACAAACATCGACAAAAATGAAATTTCAGATTGAGCGTTTCGCGAGTTCCGATGAGTCTTGTGTTGGTGACATCCTATGCACTCATCTGATAGTATAGAGCAGTATAACACGCATGAAACGCTGCAAATGAACAAGAGCGCTAATGCTGATCTAACTTATAGTTTATAGCGCACTTGTCGACGAGAATTAGCCAAGTGAATAATATTGTTCTCAGATCAAAATTCGTCAAAACCCGTCTCTAGAGCCAATAACAAACTCAGCTAAACATTAATGCTACCCCAGGTAGGATATAAGCTTCATCTATCAGTTCAAAATGTCTGTCAACTTCTGCTGTAACAGAGTCACTATTAAATGAGGTTTCAACTGAATTGGATAGTGGCAACTACTAATACGTACTCGTATAGGTAACAGACAAGGGTTGTTACACTTTCAACGTCAGCCATACATAAACGCAACTCCATGCTAGGGTATCATCTTTACCTTGAAATGCCACACGTATGCCATCTTCCACTACTAATGTCAAACATCACACCACAATATTAATACACTCTTATAGATAAGGAACGAGGGTCGTAATATAAATAAAAAAATGATGCCAAAACCATTACTGTCGACTCTGATATTAAATGTTCCATCCTATTTTCGTGTCTCAGTTATCTGGATCACTATTATATAACAGTAAAAAATACGTGTGGCATGCTTCACAGGTAATTAAGAGATTCTCATAGGCCCGTATGAGAGTAAGTTAATGTTGATGCGGAAACGATGTATTATTTACTGTGTGACACCTTAAACCAAGACTGTAGACTCTCAAAATAATTGCCACAATGATATTTCTACGTCTAAATTGTCCTATAACTGCAGAAAACAGAAGTAAAAACAATGCTGTAATATTTGACCACTATTATTATCTTCTTTTATTGTATCGGTCTAAGACTTACCTCTAGTAGTAAGATTATCCACCAGTGTCCTATTTTTAGATAGTTTAGCACAACAAACTAAACAAAAAATGATACATTGTGATGACGCCGACCGGGGTGGCCGAGCGGTTCTAGGCGCTACAGTCTGGAACCGCGCAACCGCTACGGTCGCAGGTTCGCATCCTGCCTACGGCATGGATGTGTGTGATGTCCTTAGGTTAGTTAGGTTTAAGTAGTTCTAAGTTCTAGGGGACTGATGACCACAGCAGTTAAGTCACTTAGTTCTCAGAGCCATTTGAACCATTTTGATGATACTGGTAATGTATGATATCAAACTCTATTTTTTCGTCGTACTTCTAATCCATGAAATATGAATTCTATGTAGACATTAAAACACGATCAAGGACGGTGCTGGAAGCAGGCAGAGATAAAATATCGCCAAAGACGACGGTGCAACAATGCAGAGATGGAAGATATGGAAAATAAAGGCTTTGTCATGGAAGAAAACTTTCAGATCTCTGAAAAAAAAACGAAAATTCTAAATTAGCAGCAAAATGATATTTATTACTTCTAAAATAATGTAATATTTCGATAATGTAAAACACGTCTCATTGCGTTCGTATGTTAATGGTTCCATAAAGTTTAAAAAAGACTACTACAGAAGAGATACTACAGAAGAAACATTTAGATTACGTAGGACTTGTTAACGACCGAAGCTCGATTGCTGTAGCATACTTTGCAAACCCAATGGACCTTCATATTAAATGTTGGCAAATCTAAATTGTCTGTATATCTCACTAAAATTCACATATCTTAATCGTTCGCACTACCGAAATAAATTATACTTTACTAGATGACCAGTTTGATCTTAGTACCACGCACTAAATTCATCAAATTATATAAGCAATCGTTCTATAACGCTGCAAAACAGACATGGGCACTACTGCTAATCTAACTTACAGTTCAAAGTTCACATGTCGCCTACAGTTAACATAGTAAACAATGCTATTCTCCTATCTAAAACTCTTCTCTAAAGCAGATACCCAATTTAGGCAAACCTTTGAGTGATTGATGCTGGCGAACTAAAACCATCTTGCAATTCAAAACAGTGAAATGGGCACTGCATGGCACTTCAGTGGAACAGCAAATTGAACCATAGTAATACACATTCACATAGGGGAGAACCTAGGATTCCTATGTTTTCAAAATAAGCCATACTTGATAGCGACTCCATGCTAGGGTATTCACTTTAACTTGCCGTACAAAACGTGTATCATCTTGTGTTGATAATGCTAAATCATACTGCCAGACAATGGAAACAACTATCTTTGACTGAATGTTTTCGAAAACTTTCATAGATCAGAGTTGTTTTGAGAACTTGGTATAATTTATTAGCACTTGCTGTGGGATGTCAGCTACTGGGGATATTAGCTTGTGTAGACTGTTATCCATTGTAATCAATAAATAGATTACAAGTAAACATGTAACAGATGGTTTTATTCAACATTTAACAAATTTTAATGCGCTGTCGGTGGGTGTCACCTAGTGAATCTGAAATATTAATTACCACTAGGAGTTAACAGTATGTATGTATGTATGTACGTGTGTGTGTGTGTGTGTGTGTGCGTGTGTGAAATATTCTAACAGTAGAAGCTGATAGTTGAGGAAGATGTAAAAGTTTTTCATAGACACAGATCAGGGACACTCTGCATCGGTAAGATAGTAAGATAGTCACTGATATCATTGTTGACTCCAGGTCTTATGACTGGTCACAACAATAAGACAGCTCGGGATTGACGTTAATGTAGAAGAGCAGCAATTGCGGAAATCTTCCCGGCTCGCCTCACATATGTGATGACAGAAGGACAGAGCAGAGATATGTGTGCATTCTTAGACAGAGATCACTCAGACGAGACGAGACATGTTGTTAATTTGGGAGGCATAGCTGTAAGCGACTCACGACTATGTAAGAGGGTCTGTGCTAGTCGAAATCTTCTGTGAGAAAGCACCTATGCATTTATGTCTACTCGGCTTGTTGCGACATGCTTGGAGACTGCAAAAACATGCATGTGCAGACATCAGTAAATCTCATACTAAATTAGCATTATCAGGAGAAGATGACAAATATTTTGTACTGGTGGATAATATTAGTACTCTTACATGGACTCAATAATATATTAAAATATGGATTATAGTTCATTTAAGTGGTCAAAAAAAGTAAGAGCATTATGATTAATGTGGTTCTTTTATTTTTATCATAATATCTCATTTACAGCATGTAAAATTCAGTTTAATTGGAAATAGACTGTCAATATAGACATTTGCATTAATGCTTACTCATAAGAATGTTGATGTAGAGATATGAAGTCATCAGATTGAAAGACAAAAGGAAACCTGTAAAAACTGTGTAATACACGACATAAATATGGTAATTATTGTGTGGTTATAATTAGTCTCAAAACAGACAGTTATCAGCTGCATGTAATTAGGAAATAGGTAAATGTTATAAATTTTGGAACATAATTTATACACATTTTTTAAAACTTAATCCAGTCCAAGAAGAAATCGCAGCGATACAATCAGCAGCAAATTCCACTGTAGCCTTCTAGCTGTAGCATTTTGACATCCTTAGGATAATTTCTTTCAGAATATTGAAAATATTTTTCCTATGCAACATTCGTGAAAATATGAATGTTGAAGAGTCGATGGTCCCTTGTAACAATTACTGAATGGAAAAGGTTAACCCTGTAAAAAGACGCTTCTGACTTCGGAACTTCTGATTTATTTTCCCTCTAATAAGCTAACAATCAATGCTCTCACTGAGTGTTAGTTAAAAATGACAACGAAAGTCACTTGCTCGTATTTTCACCACGTCTTCCTCATTCGCTATGTTTCAAATCTGCAAGAAGAAGAAGAAGGAGAAGATCGTCTGAATATTCTAGTACAGAGTAAGTATACGAGAACTGATACTTCTGATAGTAAAATCTTTATAACTTTCATTTTGCAGCAGAAGAGAAATGTATGTGTGCACGTGACATCTTTTAAACGAGATAGACATACATGCCAACAGCAACAACAAACCCTTGCTACCGCATTTAAAGTCTGTTTTTCAGCTTAATCAGCAGGTACTGACTGCAGCACATGTGCATCGATACAATCTTCAGAGGTATCATATTTGTTTCCTAAATGAACATGTGAATTCTCCCAAGAAAGTCGATTAGCACAGATCTTCTTAAGTAATCGTGATATTACTTTTAAGTATGCCCTCTAAAATTCTAACTAGTGTCGAGTCGTCCGAGAACTTGCTGACTAAGAATACACAATTATCTCAGTACAGTCTCCTGACATTACACATTATGTTAAGGATGTCAAAACGCTACAGCTGGAAAACTGTATACTCAACACTGCTAACGAAAAGGTGGAACTTTCTGCTGATTGTACTGCTGCATTTTCTTGTTCGATTGAATTAAATTCAAATAACCTGGAGCTCTTCCACGCTAATCTCTTTTTTCAACTGTCTTATAGCAGTGTCTAATTACAAGCCTAGGCATTAACAATGCTATCAGTAGCCACCTTACCGATTTTGTAAAGTACCTCCTATATGTCTACAAGAACTTTATATGTCTTCTTTGACTGTCAACTCCGGGTGTTGAAATAGTTTTTGGGATCCTGCAGCTTACAGCCACTGTCAGCACATTCTTTTCTTATTTTTTAATTGTTAACTAAAGCTGTTCGTTACACTTTCACTTCGTGATACCTTTGCTGGTTACATTGTAAAACAGTCTACAGTAGCTGGCAGCCCCAGAAGCTGATGCCTCAGTAGCTGACATGTCCAGCAGCTGACACGCCGTAGAAAGTGCTAGTAAATTGTACGAAGCTTCTAGAACAACCTAGATGTATAAAATTTCTGGAAAACGTATATTTAAAAAACACTCGTTTCCACTCCCTTGCAGCATAATTTAACATTAGACCTGTCAGCAGGACATGACAAACGTACTGCTCTGCAGGAAAATTTAGTACCTGAGCATGGTGTCGATATAATGTTTGGCTCGCTTTGAAAGCATAGCAGTTCGTATTTCTTACCTATACAAATGTGTAAAACTACTGTATCACAGCAGAAGAAGACAAATTTTTTGAACTGTTTGATACTAATACCCTACCAAGGGATCATTGCAAATATTGACTGACTCTGATATTGGTTTTAGAGACGAGTTTTAGAGTTGGGTGTAGCATTGTTTATTTGGGTAATTCTCTTTTAAAAGTGCACTTTATTCTTTAAGATAGACACGCAGTAGTGCTCGTGTGTTATGCGTTGTTACAGGCCAATTTTTAGATATTTTGATAAATTTAATGCGTGGTACTAAGACAGAGCTATGATCATCTGTTAACCTTATTTAACTCCGGTTGTGCCAAAAGCAAGATGCATATCTTTTAATACTTTATCTGGAAATATTTAATTTGAAGGTCTGTGGTGAAAATTGTGCTGCAACAATCGAACTTTGGTCGTTAACATGTGATGAGTAACCTTTAACTCTCATCTGTAGTGACAATACGCAGCCTTTGTGTACTTATTTTTAAATATTATAGAACAATTAACCCTCTATTGCCCAATGTTTAATTAATGGTACACGTGACGTAACTAGAATTTTACTGACTTTCTGGATAACAATGATCATCTAAAACTCTTGTATGCTTATTCAGAAGTTGTTGAACATTGATTTTATCATTCCTGCGTTAGTAGTGATGAGAAGCAGTCAACTACTGGAAATAATTGGCAAATGAATTTAAACATTTTTTCTGCAGTCTGTATTTCATCCACTATCGATGCAGAGTAAGTGCAATACTTAAATTATTTTATTATTCAGGCTGTTCAAAACATCAACGTTCAGATGTCATTTATTGAAATCTAACATTATATGTGCTGCAAGGCACATGCTTAATTGTTAGCATTAAATGAAAGTAATACCAAACACTAATGAAAGCACTTAAACAATTTTTACGTGCTATTCTATTATGGCAATTCTTATTGTACATTTGTATTATTCTGAGGTCACTGGAACTGTGAGAGTGAATCATATCCTTTAAAATATTATTAACTCTGCAACAGAAAAAAGAAAACTGTTTGTTTCAGTGTGAAAGGAATTACAACTCCATTGTGTCTGTGGCATCAAATGCAACTGGTGTGTAATCAGAGATTACTGCTAAAATACATCCTCATCAATGAACGGAACTCATAGTAGTTCCGTGACCGACCATCTTGACTGAATACATCAAACCCATGGATCACTTCGATCTGATGATTCAAAATGTTATTCTGTACAAGATCTGTTTCTCCATGGGCTCTTTTTGTTGAACTTTGGATGGCACTATACACAACGCTGATACAATCTCTGAAATAACGTTTCAGAGGTAAATTATGCAGATATAGTTGAAGAGGTATGCGACACCACGGAAAGCAGTACTCTAGCAGATAAGCTAGAGTTTGATGGAATGAAGCATCTGATTGTGAAATTACAGAAACTCAAGTGAAGACGACGTATCAAGTGCCAGAAATATAATGTGGGCCTCCGTATTGAATGCTTTTCTGGTTATCGTATGAAGTAATGTGACTTATTTTTAATTTATAATTTAAACTCATGTACAATTTACTTCTTTCAGTGAAGAATGTATAAGCTTTTCACATAAATGTACGTTTTATTCTGTGAAATGCTTCGCGTTATACCCTTCTGACCATTCAAAACGCAGATGGACCGAAGAGGTATCACAGCGAAACTGATTTGGGAGATAACACGTTGTACTAAAATCACGTGATTGAAAATAAAGCCCCAAATAAAGATGGAAGATAATCAAATCAATTGCGAGTGTTGCTGCCATTGCTGGCTATAACCGCTGTTACATGCCTCTACACTGAATGAAAGAAACTTTGGACGTGTTGTTGGAGTACAACAGTCCATACTGCCTCCACACATGACAAAGTTGATTTGGTTTAGCAGGGGGTGGTGTATCTCGGGCCAGTCGTTCTGCAGCCATCGACCAGACGTTTTCGATAAGCAAAAGATCGGGAGAACAGGAAGGCCAAGGCAGTAGTGCAGTCCGATGGGTGATGAAGAAGTTTTGAACATAGCATGCCGTGTGTGGTCGCGCGCTATCGTGCTGCAATGTGGCTGTCGGCAGGTTCCGAAGATGTCGGAGGTCAACAGGCTCCAACACTTCAGAGACTTATGGCTGGCTAGATAGTGTACCGGCAATGCGTATTAGGGGGGTAAGGGAGTGGAATCAAAGAAAACCATAATACCAGTTGCGGGGACCGGTATGGCGATGTACGAGGGTTTGAACTTAAATAGGGGCAACTATTTATCCACAGCCGATACAAAAGACTTATGTGTTTGCACCTGTTACTGTCCTTAAAAGTAGTCACCAGCGTTGTGTAAAACCCGTTGCCATTGTTGTGGAAGGCGTAGTATACCGTTAGCAGAGCCTGTTCTGTTGATGTCGCAAATGGAGCGGTCTGAAGTTACGGTGATCCTCGTGTACGACTGTGAAGGTGTTACCCTAACGACATTATGTTCCTCCACGGCAGACCGTCAATGCACAGTATTACTGTTCGTTTTTGGAGCATCACCTGTGACCAGCTTTGCGAAAGAAGCGGGGACACGTTCTGCGCAACCCACTCATCACTTGACAAGACAACGCGCGGCGCATACAGCGCAAGCTGTGGTTCCTCTGTTCGGTCGATGGGACTGGGAAGTACTGTACCATCCACATTACTCCCTCCTTGAGACCTTGATTTGATTCCGAAGATGAAGGAACCACTTCATGGTATCCGCTTCAGAACTGTTCTAGAGATTCGACGGGCAGTAGACCGCTCCATTCGCATTCGCACAGGCTCTGCTTACGGTATACTACGCCTTCCACATAGCTGGCAACGGGCTCTACACAGCGCTGGTGATTACTTTGAAGGACAGGTGCAAACATTTAACTCTTTTGTATCGGTTGTGAATAAATAGTAGCCACTATTTCAGTTCCAAGCTTCGTATAAGACAACAGCTCAACATCTAATAATTTCCGGGTATGCAAGATTCCAATTTTTATCCAGCTGAAAGCCGTTGTCACGATTTATAAGATTATCAGTAAGACGTATTTCCACTGATTCCTTGATTTCGTGAAAGATACACCCGTCTGAGGCAGCCGTCAAAATCGGCAGTAGCAGAGCACTGTATTTCATTGCGACATAGAATGGAATACAATGGAACAAAAATTTTAGCTCCGGTTTCCGGTTTTTGGGATTCCGTAATCAAGGAATCAGTGGAAATACGTCTTGCTGATAATCTTATAAATCGTGACAACGGCTTTCAGCAGGATAAAAATTGGAATCCTGTTATTAAACTTATACAATCACAGCGGAATCGACAGCGTCATTCGATACTCAATGACTAGATGATCTTTTATTTTCACGACCGAGAGCAGCACGTACAACTCGGCTATGCCGCGCATGTCAACACCTGACGCATGCGCTGTAGGATGCCAGTACATTTCGCATGCGCGAGATTCGGCATAAATACCGCTACTGCACCTGGACTCCGGGCTCTTCAGTAGTTGTGTACTCACCTGATGATGGCCGGACGTTCTGGGCCGAAATATCGTGGCAGAACGTCGACGGGATCCGGCTGCATACCCCGAAAATTATTAGAAGAAGAAATACGCCGGGAAAATTTCAGAAGTCACAACAGCTCAACAGTCTATCACTACAGGGTCTGCACACTGTAATTCGACCATTATGGTGGCACGGGCAGAATCGGGATTCGTTGGTAGAGACAATGCCGTTCCATTCGGTTGTCCATGTCCGTTGTTCATAGCACCAGTGCCGGTGCAAACGTCAGTGATATTGACTCATTGGTAAACGTAGCAATGGATGCCTTGTGACAGTCGACCGTGCTGCTAACAACATCGAATCTCAACGGCTGATACTGCTTGTTGTGCCACACACTGAATTTGTTGTGGTACGGTTCGTGATGCGGCAGAGCGATCCATCACTAACATGCGCACAACATTCCTCTCATCATGCGTGTTGGTGCAAGGAGGCGGGCGCAATCGGCCAAGCATGCAGCAGTTACAGATCAGCATCACCATCACTTGGTTCCTTCTGACACGATCACGGATTTCTCTGAAGGATAATTCGAAGTCCTTTTAGGTAACTATTTTTCCTCCGACTCGCTGTCTTCTACCAGGCATAGTGAAGCTACTTACGCAACACAGCCGCAAGAGAGAACAACTTAAATGCGTCCACAAGGCCGCTTGTTGTCACTTTATACGGCGCTTTCAGATGGCGCTACTGCTCTGAAATGCTAAACACGTGCATCTCTCATCGTTGCAGATATCTGATGCAAATTTCACCTCCTGTAGATGATTCCTTCAGAGTGTTTCATTCCCGGTTGCCAGAAATATACAGTGTCAGTCACTAACCATTGCCAGCAAGAATAACTCCGAAAGTATGATAGGTGCTGAAAAGTTTGTGGGACAAAAGTTACACGGGACAACGGGGGCCATAATATGACGTTGGTTCAGAGATATGAAGCTTCAGAGACATGAAGGTTCAGAGATATGAAGGTAAACTTTGTTTTTTTTTAATTGAATGTTATAATTTGATGTTTATTTTTTTAGACAACTAAGTTGTGTGGAGATAACAGCGATTAATTTACTTATAATCAAATATTCAAAATGACAGTCACAATCGAATTATTTATTTTGCCGCCAACCGGCTTCATCTCGCGATGGGGTCATCTTCTTGGCAATTTACACCATGTGGTCGCTCGCTGGAGTCGTCACGGTTCCTGGGCACGGTTAGTAACTCATAGCGGCTATCGAGACGAATCCTATGCGAATCCTATGATGTGTACCAGTAAGGTCTTTGAAGGTTAACGAAGGTCACCAAGGTGGTATGAACGTCCATCTACAGAAGGTGTTCCAAGTGAACACTATTGATATCAATGCAGTGCTGCAATCTCCTAATCATGGATTGAATGGTATTCCTTAACACATCGGCACTTATCGAAGCACATGCTCTGACAATTATCTCTCTCGTATCTTCAGGTGTAGTTGGAACGTCTTTATAAGCAATGCTTTTTAGGAATCCCCATAAGAAAAAATCCAGAGGCATCAAGTCTGGCGAACGAGCCGGCCACGACACATCTCCTCCGCATCCAATCCAACGATATGGGAATTGTCTCTGCAACTTATTTCTAGCCATCAGCGCAAGATGTGCCGGACACCCATCATGTTGATACCACATTCTGTTCCTTGTTCTTAAAGGTATTTCTTCCAATAACATACCTTGTTTCTTGCAGGAATGTGAAGTACATCCTACCATTGAGATTTCCTCTGATGAAGTAAGGGTCCATAATTCTGTCCTCCAAAATCCCACACCATACATTCACCGACCACGGTTTGTGGTGTGCAACTTTCCGCAGCCAACAGGGATTCTCAGTTACTCAGTAATGCATGCTATGCAAATTAACGTTTCCATGGTCCGTGAATGTAGCCTCGTCAGTAATTAAAATCAAATTAATAAATGTGTCGTCCTTCTGAAGCTGAAGTTGGGACCATCGGCAGAATTCAACGACGCATACAATCCGTACAAGTTAATTCTTGGTGGAGACTGATATGGCAAGGATGATATATATGGCGATGCAGAACACGAGCAACACTAATCTGGCTCATGCCAGGTTCCTTTGCGATCTGACACGAACTAACACAAGGATCTCGAACCACAGTGGCAAGAGTACCAATTTCCGTTTCCTCCTTAGTACCTTTCCTTTGCCGGATATGTTTCCGATTCGTTAAAGATCCAGATGTACTCAATTTATGATACACATACTTAAATGTACGACGTATAGGGTGAGTACGTTGAGCATATCATGCAGCGCGCAAGTCTCTAGCTATCACTGAATTTCGCAGGCATTCTCCGTAAATGAGAAGCATATCGATACGTCCTTCGAAGGAATACGTCATTCACATTCACTTGATTCGACGATACTAGTCTTACCGTTCCTATTAGTGTTGTATTGCGGAATCGTCGAATGGAGTTTACATGTCAATGACGCGTTAGATGGGTACTCCGTATTCGGCAAATATTTACTATTTGCGCGTTATACGAGACAGAATTATCAGAGCATATGCACCGATAACTGCCGATGTGATAAGGAATACCACTCAATCCATGATAAGAAGATTGCATTACTGCACAGACGCCAATTGTCACCACTTCGAACACATTCTGTAAATGGACATTCATACCACCTTTTTGACCTTCGTTGACTTTCAAAGACCTTACACATCACTGGATTCGTCTTGATAGCCGCTGTCAGAAAATAAGTACCAAACCACAGCATCCCATTTAATAAAACAAAGTTGACCTCCATATCTCTGATGCGACCCCACCTAGCAATAAAAAACCAACGTCATAATATGCCCCCGTTGTCCCATGCAACATTTGTCTCACTAACTTTTCAGTTCTTATCATACTTTCGGCGTTATTCTAGGTGCCAATAGTTAGTAACTCACCCTATGTGTAGTACGGTCGTTGTATTAGAAGATAACAGCTAAAAATTGCTGTTTCGTTTTAAACGCTTCTTTTTCACTGTAACAAAGAAGGTAAACGAAATAAACTTACTTACTTACTTACTTATCGCGAATGGACCCAGAAGGATCACGCAAAGCTTTCTGACGTCGTTTCTTCCATACTTCTTTCATTCGTTCTCCATGTTTTCTTTTTCTTTCTTCTGTCCATTTTGTTCCTGGTCTCTTTAGTGCTTCCTTCTCCGACAATACAATCCACTTTTCCACCTTATTTCTAAAAGTTTTTCTATCTTTGACATCTTTAAGTTCAATATTTGCTTTTTGTAAATCTAATTTTACTTGGCTAATCCATGGTGTTGTTGATTTGACTTTTTCTATGTAAGTGAGAATTCTGTTGGTGAGTCGTGTGGGGGGAAGTCTAGTGACATGTCCATAAAATTTTAATCTTCGCCTTCTTATGTCTGCTGCCAGGTTTGATATCGTTTCTGTGGTTCTTCTTGATTGTATCCGGTATCCTTCTTCTGTTAATTTTGGACCTAAAATCTTTCTCATAATTTTGCGTTCTTCTTTTAGTATTTTTTCTAAATCACATTTTGTGTGGAGTGTGAGCGTTTCACTAGCATATAGTGCTGCTGGCTTAATTACTGCGCAGTAGTGTCTGATTTTTGTGTTCGAGGAGATGCATTTTTTATTGTATATTTCATGTGTCATACCATATGCTCTCTTCATTTTCTGTTGTCTGATCTTCTGTGCAACTTTCTCTCCTCCGGTTGGCTCCAAAATTTCACCTAGGTATTTAAAATGTTTTACTCTATTTATTTTTCCATATTTTGTGTTCAAACTGTGTATATGGAATTTCGTACAGAAAAATTCTGTCTTTTGAAACGAAATTTGTAAACCTACTTTATCCGCGCATTCCTTAAGGATCTCTATTTGTTTGGTGGCGATTTCTTCATCATCTGCAAGTATGGCCAAGTCGTCCGCGAATGCTAAACAAGATATCTCCACGTTGTCTTTGGTTCTACCAAGATGGATTGGTTTCCAGTAGGATTGATTTTTTAATTCTTTTTCCCATTCCTTAATGACTTTATCCAGGACTCTATTAAACAGAAGTGGAGATAGCCCGTCACCTTGACGTACTCCAGTTTTTATGAGAAAAGGTTCAGAGATTTCTCCCCTGAATTTAACTTTAGATACAGTGTCTGTCAGTGATTCTTTGATAAGCCTTAGTGTTTTGGAGTCAAGTCCAAGTTCCTCTAAAATGTTAAACAAAGATTGCCGGTCAATTGAGTCATAGGCTTTCTTAAAATCTACGAATGTACAAATTATGGGGGCATTTCTAATTGCTTTGTGTTTTAATATTGTCTTTAAATTAAATATTTGTTCTATGCATGAGCGACCGGGGCGAAAGCCTGCTTGATAATCACCAATTTGGCGTTCCAGCTGCTCTTGTGTTCTTTTCAGCAGGCATGTTGAGAGAATTTTGTAGGTGACTTGTAAAAGTGAGATTCCCCTGTAGTTATTGACATTTGTTCTGTCTCCTCTTTTATGTAACGGGTGAATAAGGGCACATTTCCAATCCTCTGGTAATTTTTCTGTTTCCCATATTTTTGTTATTATTTTTGTGAGCTCTTGCAACGTCTTTGGTCCTAGGTTTTTTAATAGCTCTGCAACAATGCCATCTTCGCCAGATGTTCTATTATTTTTTAAGTTTTTAATGTGACATTTGATTTCTTCCTGTGTTGGTGGTAATGAATCCGGTAAATGTAAATAAAGGAACGAAACATCATGCTGTCGATGTGGCCGTCAGCAAACTCTGTAGATATCGGAGGACAACAAGCTCCAAAAACACATACATGTATCGCTATCTGGTTAGTTTGCCGGCAATGCGTACTTGGGGAATGAAGAAGTGGAATCAGATACGACACCAAGCCATAATAGTGGGTGCGGGACCGGTACGGGGATGTATAAGGCAACAGTTCAACAGAGGCTCACACGTATTTTTTTGTACTCAAATCTTTACATATTTTGAAAAGTGATACAATTTAGTTTTGCTGCAAAGAACGAATTTTAGTTTTTTGTCACAGATCTAAAAGTATACTTCCATGTCAAAAATTTTATTTTCGATATATATCTGCCTTGTTGCATTATCATCTTTGGCGTTGTTTCATCTGCGCATTCTTCCAGAACCGTCTTTAGGTGCCTTTTAATATTCATAAAGGTTTCATATTTCCTGGATTATGAACAGAGAGAGAGAGAGAGAGAGCGTTTGGACTTTTTGAAGCCTGGAACATGGAAAATACTGCAAATTTCACACTTAACGTAATTTTTGAAAAAATTCTTTTGAAGATGGGACAAATAGTCACAATGTCCGGATACTTTTGAGCACCGAGATGTCTGCATTGTGATGGGCTGTCTTATTTCAATGGTCTGTAAAATACTAGGCTCTAATTGGATGCTACTAACGACAAGTTCGATTTATGATTTGGTTTTTATTTGCCCACAGCTTGCGTATTGAATTTCCCACCAGTACCACTTTAAATTTTTAAATTTCACACCATCTGCTATCTTTAACTTTTAATTTTCCCTCTATCCGCTTCCCGGCGGGGTCAGGGATTTTCTCTGCCTCGTGATGACTGGGTGTTGTGTGATGTCCTTACGTTAGCTAGGTTTAGGTAGTTCTAAGTTCTAGGGGACTGATGACCATAGATGTTAAGTCCCATAGTGCTCAGAGCCATTTGAACCATTTGAACCTCTATCCGCAGTTTTTGAATTTTAAATTCCATTCCATCCGCCATCTTGATGACACACATTTAATGTCATTGATGACACAATGCCCCTGGCAACCCAATTGGAAATGGTAAAAGTGGGAAAGAATTTCTGTATCGTTCCGCCTTTTTAAATGTTTTTCGACTTGTTTGCTGCTGTCCTCCACACACTTTTTTGTACTGCTGATGCCCTCTACGCACCTAGTATTCCCTTCGTCCACCAGCAGTGTGTTTGCGTATTGTTACCTAGTTCTGATTCTGCTATTTCACCCCTCAACTGCTCCTACTCTCACCAGATTAACTATTCCCAGATGTTGTAGAAGATGTCACTCTCCATCAGATGACACTTTCCTCATTTGTGAAATTCTTTTAATTCTTTATATACCTAACTCAAATGAGTTTCTATGACGTGACATTCCTGTTCTTAATACATCCACGGTTCCCACATTTTTGTCCATTTTTTCCACCGCCTCAACCCTCCACTGTGTTACTCATGCTTTCGTCAGTATAATTTGAATCCTTGTCTCTTATTTGTTGAGCATATCCAATACAACGCCTTAATTTTCCCCAAATGATTTCTCCAGCAATTTCCATTCTACCTACATTCTTGATTATTGATTTTTACTTTAACTTCACTTCCTTGTTGCTACATCATAGTTACTCCATTCTACATTTTCTTTCTTTCTCCTGCTCATGATGGTTTGCATTTCTGTTGCTCAAAGATTAAAATTTATGCGATATACGCTGTCAGAAGGATTTTCACAAGACATATTCTATTCCCAAATCTCTGTTTCATCATTCTGATGGAACCTAAACTTTGAAGGGCTTTCCCATGTCAACAACTTTCTTTACAGGGTACTTCGCTCTAGAGTACATAATTTTTAGTGTAGATACATATGAGGATCTTAAATTTTCCATGATGTCTAAGTGCGATGGCCCCACAGGTTTATTATTTCTTCACACACCATACGGCTGGCATGGTGATGGAAGACTTCAACACTGTGCCATTTACTGGCTCCTCTGTTTCCTGAACGTCTTCTTTCGCGTATGTGACATCTACTTCATGGTCCTTGTGTTCAGTTGTTGGTATATTTGATTGAGTTATCATGTGTTCTTGTTTACTTGGCTACTAGAACATAAACTGAGAGCTGTAGCATTTTCCTTGAATAAAAATTTCTGCAAAGCCTTCGGTGTGATCGTTGGCAAACTATTATTGCCACATCATAAGAAAGTTAGCCTATAAGGCTAGTATCGACATTAATTACTTCTGGTTGTTGTTTAATTAGTAATTTTATTTGTCTGGCAAGAGTGAATGAGAGCTACGAAACAGGAAGGAATATTGCCTGGTATACGGATATTTGACACAATTTTTGCTGGTCATAATTGCACTTGATTCAGAATTTGGTAACTTTTGTGAATATGATGTTTTCCGTTATAAAAGAGCCCTTTGTGCTATTTGGATAGACCTTTGCGCAGGAGCACACTAGAGAGCCGTCTCTGGCAACCTAACTCAAAAAGTAAGCAAACCACCCAAAGTCGTGTAAATGACACAGTCCTGTTTCGCTGTGAAAAGTAGAGCTTTCTGCGCTGTCGGCTGCTTTCTCTGAAAACTAAAGTGATAATTAACCCCCACAGCAAGAGCCCTATCTCACTCAGACCCGACTTCTCCTGCCGACAAGAGCCGTTTCTCGCTCGTCCGCAATTAAAGACATGAGCGCAAAAACGGCCTATCCCTCAAATGTAAAAGCATAGAGATGAGTGTTGCCATCCGTTTCTGGGTTCAGGAACTATTAAAATTGACACTGGTCTCACCGGTAAGTGATGTTTAGGGGTGAGACAAATATCAATTGCGATAGGACCCGTATCCAGCAACGGATGGCAACACTTATCTCTAAGGTTTTACATTTGACGGTTGGACCGTTTTTCCGCGAATGTCTTCAATTACGCGTTTTATTTCTTCATTTCGACTCTGACTTCTTACTGTGCACATGAAATATATTCGCACTTGTGAATATGCTATACAATGGATTGACGACAGTGACAATTTGTTCCAGACCACGAATCAAACCCGGATGTCGCTCTTGCCGCGAGCGGTCGCATGTCGGAAGGAAGTGTGCATCACACTTCTGAAAAACTCATGCACTGCAAGCGACTTTGATTTAAAACTACCCCGTATCTGGTATATACTTACGAGCCAAAACATTAAGAAACACAGCCCACCGCGAGGTTGAACAGCTCCTTTTGGTAATGTGGACGCGTGACGCTGTAAGGAAAGGATGTAAGTAGATGAATGGGCAGAAAATGCAGAAATCCACTGTTTTGACAAAGGGCCAATTGTTGTGGCGCTGCGGCTGGAAACGAAAACCTCTGAATCGGCGAAGGTATTGCAATACCACGTCTCATCACAAAACCTAGAGGTCGGAGGAACCCCTACTGTGTAATTCGGGACCTGCAGCGATCTGTGACAGATCTGACAACAGAGTGCAGTGCTGGTGCTGGTACGAGTGTTTCGGAGCACGCCGTTCAAAGGCCATTCTTTGACATGGCGGTCCACATCACACGACCCCCACGTCTCCCTGTGTTGACCCGACGACGTCGGCAGCTGTGATTGCAGTGTACACAGCATCCCTGAGTTTTCACCGTGGATCAATAGAAACATGTGCGGCTGTCGAATGAATCGCATTTTTTGTTACAGCAGATCGATCGCTGGGTCCTTACACGCCGTCATTCAGGCTAATGGTTGCACGGAACATGCACCGTTGCACAGATGCGTGCCAGTGAGGGATGATTATGGTATGAGGTGCATTGAGCAATGCTGGTAATCGAAGGCATCACGACAGCAGAGAACAGCATGAAAGTTAACTGCGGACCACCTGAATCGCTTGGTGCTTGAAGTCTCCCCCTGCGGCGATGACATCTTCCAGCAGGATAATTGCCAGTGCTGTAAGGTCAGAATCATGCCACAGTGGTTTGAGAGACAGTGATGTCTTAGCCAGCAAATGCCGCTGATCTATACACAATAAAATACGTATCGGGCGCCAGCTGCGTGTCTGTAAACCATTCAGTAATTTGCGGTAATTACTTGAGCTGTGCGTAGACATCTGGTTGCACATACTTCTGGAACCCTGTCAAGGACTTGTAGAATACATGTCAAGGACAATTTATGTTGCACTGTGGAATAACACGTTATTAAATAGGTGGTCATAATGTTTTGGCTCATCGGTGAATATACTGTATAATGGATGTACGAGTGCCGGATGTAGACACACGGCTAACGACTTACGGAATTTTGGTTCAGGCCGTGGGTCGCAATGCCGACACGGTTGGTTAGTGTGTTCGGTCAGAGGGGTGGCTGCCCTCTATAATGAAAAAGAAACTGAGGAAAGGGGTTGATGATGAAGTAAAGCAAGTGTCATGTGACCAAATGCAACGAACAATATCGAACAAAACCAAAAATATATGGTTGGGCGACTGCTCGTGATAAACGGTACATCCGGGTTCGAGTCCCAGTGTGGCAGAAATATTCATTTTCGTCATTCCATTATACGCACGTCGGAAGGAACTTTGCATCGTACTTCTGAAGAACACAGGCGCTACAATACTGTACTCATGTGTGTGGTTTTCTCTCGTCTGACTGACCGTTGGCTACGCGCATTGGTATCCTGGCACTTTTGGCCAGATTTTTGAGTGCCGATTTACCTAGTTGAACTGGTAAAATTTTTATTAATACTTTTATGGGTCTTCATCGGTATATATCACAGCAGTTCTTTCCATGTTTCACACGAACTGTGTTACTTGGCAGTGACACATCATGTGAAAGTTACTTTGGTGTTCATGTTTAGCATACCAATGTATTTTTTTGAGTCAATTGTCGATTTTTAAAGTGGATTTGTGGTAATTCTTTCCATCCCTAATCTATTCACTGTAATTATTAAGAAAAAATCAGATCAAGTCAAATTCCACACCTTGTGGAGTGTCAGGGCAGGGGGTAGTGTAGTGGGAATGTGGTCTGAACTTTTCATATCTCCTTCTCTACTTCTCTGTGCAGCATTATGTTTTTCCCCTGCTGTTACAGAACTGACTTCGTTCTTACAAATTACACTTTCACCGCCAGTCAAAAGTTTTCGTTTACCCATGGAAAAACTTTTATACTTTATTTTAGTACAAAAACCGGTCGCATAAGCCAAAGAGCATACAAAATTAGCCCTTTCTCTTTCTCTCATATAGCACAGCGCATTTTAGATTCAATTCTTTGCCCTCAGAAGAACAGCACAATCTCTTAGGATTCTGGAGACGAGATATTTTAGTATTTTTGCAGATATTGCAGTCCAACATGTCCGTAAATAATTGCACGACCTCACTTTTCATACCTCCCTATCAAGTTCATGACATAAAATATTAATGGGGTTTAAGGCAGGTGACCGACTTGGCCGAATCATATTCTCTATTTCCCCACCTATCTCTTTTCTATTGAAATACCAACTGCGCGATTTAAAAATATCTCTGGGATCATTGTCCTGCCGCAGAGCAACTCTCGACCAGAGAGTCTCCTACAAGGTGGAAGTGCATTGTTAGTCAGAATCCTGTCATATCCTGTTCTCATTAATGTTGCATTAATTCTCACTAGATCACTCACTTTACCGCCCGCAATACACCCCTATACCAGGACCGATCCTCCAGCGTGCTTCACCACTGGAGTCACATATCGACGTTCTCCACAAATTCGACGAACAGTTTCAAATGCTTCAAGCTTAGATTCGTCCGTGAATACCTCCTTAGACAACTGCTACACTGTTATTTACTTCGTCACGAATGTCAGGTGCTCTACAAGTCCTCCGACGTTTACTCTGTACACATATCGGACTGATCTTCCCTGTATGGTATCACTCTGTCTTCAAGGTCGCGAAACACTTGCATTGACACCAGTTTGCTTTATCCGATGCGATCTATGCACCACTGTAGATTGGACTCCATCAACTTTCGTTGGTGTTGTCCAACTTGCATAGCCGTCCTTGATGCTGAGTTACTATTTCGGCACATTTTTCAGTTCAAATCTCCTGCTTCTTTCCCGTTAGGAGGTAATAGGGTATGAAACTGATCAGGTATACAAACAAACTGCTAGATGCACACAATGTACTGCAAACTACTGCGAAGTGATAGCTACACAGACATCTTGTAATCTTACCCCTTCTTCCAATTTTCTGCTATTGTCGTTAATATGCAAGATTTGAGAGAAGTAAGATAACAATAAACTTTTTAGTTTACTTATCTTTTCTTGTAGAACTGGTGTAAAGGTATGTGCTGCCTGCGATATGTAAGCTATAAGAGAATCTGAGACCAAAGAGCAGTGTTGACTGCAGTACGAACTGTGTAGCAGTAGCAGTAAGTTGTTGCTAGCGACCTGTCGTCTGTCTGCGCTTGTCAGTCCTGTCTGGTGTATCATGTTGGCTACGCCGGTCGCGGTGCAGCGATGCTGGAGCCTGAGTATTATTGTATAAGATAAAAAGCGGCCTCGAGCATATCTAGTAATGTTATGTGAAGTCCCATGTAAATCTTTTAAAAATGTCCTAATAATAATCTTCGTGATATCAAGTAATTTCTAACAAACATTCATTATATTTAAAGAATTTACGAATTTCTTCAATCCATGATCATTCCTATTGTTGCAAAAGAAAAATCAGTTGCTTCCTTTCATAAATGACAATCTATCGGCCAGCATTGCACAGAGCTGTCCCGGAAAAATTTTATATAAGATCAGATATATTCGCCGTTTTTATTGAGGTAAGAATTTTTCCTTTTTTATTCAGAATGATCTAACAGGGCCATGACGCAGCGCTGCTGTCGTCCAAATTCTACCAGGTTACTGAATTTATTTTTTATTACGAGGTTTAGGAATTTTTCTGTTTCGAGCTTACATTAAATGGAAAATAAATTTTGTGCCGAGGTTAAATGTGAATGAATTTCTGTAGGGAGGTTATAAATGGGAACCAATTTTGTTCTGAGGTTACACTAAAATTAGAATCGCTATCCATAATAATTATTTAATTACAATTTTTTTTGTGGGGAGGTTACACTTGACGACCCTGCCAGGATCGTATTTCTTTGTGAATCTCTGAGAAGTAGTCATATATCTGCTCTTATTTGCTTAAATGTAGTTTGTATCTGGCGCAACGCATTTACTAATTTGTCACTCTTTCTTTCACAGATCATCGGCAATATGTTGCTCTTTGTTGTAATTGTGTTTGTTCCATTTTTGCTTCGTCTTTGTTTCATTTGTGCCTAATTTTGATTTGTGAAAAATGCCGCGAAAAACTGTTAACAGTACATCACGATGTGCAATGAGTGAAATAGCCAACTTGAATAGCTTGACCGATAATACTTGCAACACTCAGTGTAATAGCGATAATCCTCCATTTACTGACAATCAGTGCGTAGCGACCACTAGTAATGATTTTAATTCTAATGATGAGCAAACAAATTCAGTTGTGTCCTCTGTTAATTTAACGACAATTGATGACGCGGCACGTTTCATTACAATGAACGCTGTCCAGTTTGACACGCCTAATTTGCAGAATTTACGTAGTGAACAGATAATTGTTTCTGACGAAGGTGAACAATGTACTCAAAGTACGTCAGATTTATTTGATTCTGAGGTAGTGACTAACAGTGCACATCCAAGTGGCGAACCTTTTCAAGAATCAGAGAATGACCAAATGGTTACACAAAACGCGACAAAAGCAGATACACCATCACACAGCACAGAGAATACAGTTGCTAATTTTGGAATGGATCGAGTCATAGCATTAATGCTACAACTTAGCGAAAATCTCAAAGGACAACTTAATGAAAATAATAAAAATGTCAAACAACTAAATGAAAAACAAGACAGGTCGATCGAACAAATTAATAAGAACTTTAAGCAGATTAATGAACAGATTGCAGCCGTTGCCGTGCAATGCCATGATACTAAAAAACAATTACGTGAGGAGATTAAAGTTTGTGCTAGGAATAGTAGTGAAGAAATTAGATCCGTGGCACAAGAATTAAATAATACGCAAGCAGCTACAACGAAATTACTTAAAGATGAAATTAGTGCAGTCGCTAAACAATGCTCTGAAAACGCAACACAGTTACGCGACGAGTTTAAATTAATGTCAGCAGAACATTCACGCACACTGGGTGCGAAAGTAGACGCGAAATTTGACCAACAGAACAGCCAAATTGACGAACGTTTTAATCACCACCTACAAAACAGTGAAACGTGCTACCGTAAATTTATACAGGAACAGAATAAAGTAAAGCAACAAGTCATGGAAACAATTACTGCACAGAGACAGGAAGATAAGCGTAAATTGTTTACGGAAGCAAAAACATACTTAGACACCAATATTGCTATAGTATCAGACGAAATTAATACTATCAAACAGTTGAACACCGAATTGCGTGATGAAATTTCCGATCTTAAATCAAAAACAGACACACACACACATTAGACTTTCAGACAATGACCAACAGACTTGAAAAGTTGGAACTAATACAGGATCCCGATGCCATCAAAGCAGACGTTAAAAAATTGAACGAAACCACATGTAAAATACAAAAACAAATTGATAGTTGTGATAATAAAAATGATGATCAGGTAAAAGCACTGACTGAAAAATATGATGAATTGGCCAGTCGTATTGACGTGAGCAAAAGTAATAATGACACCAAATCAGACAATACTGCACCAATTTCGTTTAATCAAACAATCAGTGAGATAGGTTCGTCCAATAATACATTACGTAGAAAATTGTCAACTTTACAGCAAGAGGTAACAGAGATGAAAAATGTTTCAGCCTTTAACACATCACAGCATACGCCACTTTGCGAACATTTTCCAGACTCACACAGCCAGTATAATTTAGGTAATTTACAGAGAGTACATGAGTTAGATTCTGAACAGTCACAGACAAATAGATTCTCATACAATCCTGAACCTGTTCAGACACACAGAGACGATAATTTTGATTACAAGCATTTTCTATCCGTGAGAAAATTTAAAGTATTTAAAAATGACAGAACACAGATTCACCCATTGGATTGGATACAACAATTAAGCTTTGCTTTTCCACCGACTTGGCCCGTAACACATAAATTTGAATTTATTTGCAGTTTTTTGGAAGGCGAACCGGCAACTCGTATGAGACCGATCGCGAGACAATGCTATTCGGTAGAAGAATTTCAGAATGCTTTTCTGTCAGCGTATTGGTCGAAGACGACACAGCACGGAATCAGGGATCAACTAATTAGTTTACCGAATTGTGAGAACTCAAATTTTCCCACTGTCACGCAATTTTTTGAACACATGGTCCAAAATAATCAATACTTAAGTGAGCCATACAGTGAATCTGCACTTATCCAATTATGTATTTCGAAATTACCACGATCATTAAGAGTATCTCTTTTAACAGTACAGCAGAAAGAAAATATTTCGGCATTTAGAGATCTGTTACAGCTTTTGGAAGTTCAGCAATCAGATTATTCCTTCATAAACAAAAATTTTTCATATCATAACCAAGGACAACCAACATACAGTAATTACGATCAGTCACGTTATTTCAATAGCAAAGGTAATGGACGGTTCAGGAATGACAACCACCAGAACTTTAATAACAGACAAAATTTTAATTATCAGTATCGTCAAAATTATCAGCGACAGGAACCACATTTTCGTAACAATAGACGCTTTTCACCGCAACAGCATCAAAGCCAGCCGGTTAGCATATCTAACCAACAATGTAATGTACAAGGTCAACCAGGCTTTAATGTTTCGCCGCCTACACGCGTAGCGTCGGCTCCACGAAATAATAACGCACCGCAACAAGGAAACCAGTACGTACAGAAAACACATCATTTCAATTCGTACCGCAACGCGCCATATAGCAATGACTATCATGACAGACGTAAATATTATGAGCACAATTTGCAGCGTACGTTTAATAACAGTCGGTCTTATCGGCAGCAAAATCATCCGCAACAACATATTATCATTAATGAACCAGACAGTAGGTATCATCCAGAACGTAATACGTCAGGAAGAAATAACAGAACAGTACAAATAGTGGAAATGCCACAGCATCCTCCCGAAGATAATAGCACATCAGATAGAATTTGACTTGATACAGTACAGGTTGCATCTTCCAGCAACGCAAGCAATACTTTAAATACGCAGAATGTGGTTCACGAAAATGTTATTACTTTTGACGACATCCGAGACACACTTTTGCAGGAAAAAACAGTTATTCAAAAAACCATTTCACACCCTGTCATTGAAGTAAAGATTGGATCATCTAAACTTTCAGCAGTAACCGATTCTGGATCACCTATGTCAGTTATAAATGAGGAAACCTTCAACGAATGTAACAAAGAGAATACCTATCCTACGTTACCATTAGGCAAAACTAAAGTAAAAGGAGCATTATCTGGTAAAGGAGTAGATGTACAATTACAGACACATTTATCGTTTTGTATTGCAGGTCATACATTTCACTCAAATTTTTGGATTGTTCCCTTATTGACAACAGACGTTATTTTAGGTACGAATTTTCTGGTACAACACGACGCAATTATTGACTTTCAAAACGCCAATTTAATGTTAAGGTATGAAAATGTACAACTGGCTTTAGAATTTCAGCACTCTTTATCTGCAGAAGAACAAACAATTAATTGTACAGAGGTTATTTCCGCATCACGTAAAATAGACTGCCATTCCACATTGTTCACAGATACGTACGTACGCAACTATAATACTCCAGACGAAGCCGACTATGACGTTATACAGATGATTTCTGATAAAGTTAAACAGAGCAGTCCAAATACAGACGACGAACGCACGCAATTACGCAAAATTCTTTTACAGCAAGCTCCAGTTTTTGACAACGTCGCTGGTACTATGTCCGGTTTTATGTATGAATTTCAAGTTAAACAGCACGACACATTTAAAGCCAAACATTATCCCATTCCGTATATTCACAGAGAACAAGTTAAGAAAGAATTACAAGCTATGCTTGACCAAGGAATTATTGAACCGGCAGTTAGTCCGTACATAAACCTACTCCATATTGTTAAGAAAAAGGATGGTTGACTTCGCCTCGTACTTTATTCGCGTCACATTAATGATTGAAACAGATCACCCACAGACACTAGAAGAACTTCTACAGAAATTTCATGGTACTGCTATTTATTCCACATTAGATCTGAAATCGGGATTTTGGCAAATTCAGCTCCATCCGAACTGTAGAAAGTACACAGCTTTTCTCGGTTTTTATGACTGTTACCAGTTTTGAAAATTACCGTTCGGTTTAACAATTTCTTCAGCAGCATTTATTCGCGGTTTGAATACTATACTTCCGACAGAACTTAAAGACAGAATCACAACGTATGTAGACGAAATTCTTATTGCAGAAGCCAACTGGTCTGAACACAATCTGATTCTTGAACAACTGTTAATCTCAGTAAATCGCACTTTGGGACAACTTCTATAAAATTTCTTGGGCATGTAATTTCAGCAGAAGGCATTGCGCCTGACCCGGAAAAACTTCAAGCTTTACGTGACATTACTGTTCCTACGACGAAGAAACAATTACGCACCTTTTTGGGTTTAATTAACTTTTTTCGTAAATTTATTCATTACTCTGCTTTAGACACCCCTAGATTATGTCAATTGATGGGTAAGAACACTATTTGGTCCTAGGATAGCCAAGCACATTCTGAATTTGTGAATCTGAAAGAAGCTTTGTTGAATGCACCACTTTTATCACATCCAGATCTTACTAGAAATTTTTCCATTGCCACCGACAGTTGTTCCAACACCGCTTTAGGCATATACATTTTTCAGGAAATTGAAGAAGATGGTTGTACAGTAATTAAAAACATCGCCTTTGCGAGTCGCCTTCTGTCACCTGCTGAACGCAATTATTCTGTCACAAATCTTGAAACATTATGTGTTGTATGGGCATTTACGAGATTTCGGCATTTTCTTTATGGAAGACACACTACCGTTTACACAGATCATAGAGCTATACAGTTTTTACTTTCCGCAAAATTTACACACGACAGGTTAAGCACATGGAAACTTTATTTAGAGGAATTTAATTTTACAATTGTTCACATTCCCGGTACACAAAATATTGTAGCGGACGCGCTATCCCGTTCTCTCGGCAGCAATCGGCAGGACATCGCAACCAACTTCTGCAAAGCAAATTTCGGCGTCATGTATATTCAACAAGTTGCATTTGAAAATTTCATTTCGTCGTCATTGCGGGACATAGTACAAGAGCAGAGTAAAGACAACGTATGGAAAGAAATTAAACCCCTTTGGCAAGATAGGAATAATGTCACCATTAGAAACCATTACACTGTACGCAATAATATTCTGTTACGCCGCTCTCACCCTGACAGCAACAACTGGTTACTATGCATTCCTGACGAACTTGTTAACAAATTAATTTGGTATACTCATTTAAGTTACGCACATTACGGAGCCAGAAAATGTTTTCTTATACTGAGACAGAACTGTTACTTTGCCAACATGGAGAAACGTATTCGACGAGTTTTAGCGTCATGTAAAATCTGCCAGAAAGCCAAGTCAGATACGACTTAACATATTCCTCCATTACATTATATTGTACCTGTTAAATTGAGACACATGGCCGCTGTAGACATTTTTGGTCCGATTCCCAGAACTAATAGAGGTTTTTGCTACATCTTTGTCGCTGTTGAACTCACTTCAAAATTTGTTACGTTCACTCCGTTACGCAAAGCTACTGCTAAATCTGTTTCGAATGCATTTGTAAAACATTTTTTATTCATTGTAGGGCATGTATTGAAAGTAATTTCTGACAATGGATCACAGTTTCGATCTGCTATATGGACACGTATGTTACGAGCTAGAAACATTTCTCCGATCTATATGTCTAGGTACCATGCTTCTTCGAACCCTTGTGAACGACTAGTGAAAGAAATTGGTAAACTGTGTAGAATATACTGCCATAAAAAACATATTGATTGGGATACACACATACTGTCATTCCAGGATGTAATTAACTCCATACCAAATGAAACTACTATGCTGTCTCCGACTGTTATAATGAAAAATGTTGAACCACCTAACAAAATTAAAGAATTAGTATCCTTTCCTACATCTCGTCGACTACGATACCATGAAATAATTGACATTGCGCTGAACAACATCAAACGTGCCGCAGAGCGCCGGAGACGACCGCAAAAACAGGTTTGTACACGCCATGACTTTCACATTGGACAAAAGATATTAGTACGTACACCCTATCTATCCAACAGAGGAAAGAATAGATGAAGTAAATTTGAGCTTCTATATGCAGGTCCATATCGAAATCGCATCATTCCTCACCCCAATGTAGTACACGTCGAAACTCTGAGAACCAGAAAAAGTAAAGGCAATCACCGTCTCTCCAATATTAAACCCTTTATTGAATGAACATACTTTATGAATGATCACACTGTAATGCCATTTCCTGATTTTTGTATGACCACTTACGCAATTATATTTATATGAATACTTAGTGATGATTATCATATGTTTCCTTGGCAAGTGCCCGACAAGGTAAGGTTCGCAGGTCGCTTTTCTTGTCGTTACACATCAGACCGTGCACATTTTTTTAGATAAACTTACACCTATTATGACCACTTATGCAATTATACTTATATGAATAGTTACTGATGATTACCATATATTATCTTGGCAAGTGCCCGGCAAGGTAAGATTAGCAGGTTGCTTTTCTTGTCGTTATGTATCAGACCGGGCACATTTTCCATTTTTCATGTATGTATGATTGTTTTCCTGTTTGTTTGTATGCACTATGAATTCTTTAAGATGTAACAAACACCAGTTGACTCAGACATTTTGTCTTATCATATCTCAACATCAAACTTATATCAACTATTTTACATTTTTTTTTTTTTGCTACTACATTATCATACTCTGCGTACATTTCTTTGCACTTGAAAACTGTCTATAATTTTGACATAATATGTTTTCTGTCATGCTATGCTGTATGCTTAATTATATCACTAGAAACCGGTTTTTGTTTAATGGGTATATGATTTAAATGCAAGACATTAATCATTGTTCATCATTTTCAGAAATCAATAACGTGTAAAAGAAATAAATTAAACAAACCGCAGTGGATTACTATTAAATGGGAATTTCACCTTCGGAATGAACGAAAGAAGATGCAATACCTCGTCATGAAGAGTAAACGGATCAGAATTAACAAGCATTAACAAGAATATACTATACACATCGTATGATAGCAGTCTTAACTAATTTTTTCTTTCAGAATACGAGGCGATTGATGCAGGCTGTCAGACAGAACTACACATCTTAGATTTAGTGATGAAATATGCTAGAAATAAGAAACTCTATACTATGAATAGTTATATGAAGTAAATCGTAAAATGAATAATGAATAGTGAAGTGTCTTTTTGCAGATGATAATGAATGGTGATGAATAGTTATATGAAGAATATGCTAATATGAATAATGAAGTTTTTCTTTGCATATGATGATAGTAATGAAGTTATGGTAATATGAATAATGTAGTTTTTCTATGCAGATGAGAATAATGATGAAGTTTATATATTTACTGTTAGTTAAGAAATGCTATGTAGTTACTTAAGTATTAGTTGCAGTTCGTTTTGACAGTAAGTCTTATGTCGCATGGTATAATGATTGAATGTTTTGGAAAGGTCAGCTAGAGTACATACATATTGAGTACACATTTCATTACCTGTTAATTCGAAGTTCACTACTTTTCAGCATTATATACGACTCTTCTTTCAGCTTAATAAGCCATTTTGTATTTTTTCCAGGAGAAGCTATTCATAAAATTAATGTGCTATAAGCAGTTACCCCCCCCCCCCCCTTGAACCATGGACCTTGCCGTTGGTTGGGAGGCTTGCGTGCCTCAGCAATACAGATGGCCGTACCGTAGGTGCTACCACAACGGAGGGGGTATCTGTTGAGAGGCCAGACAAACATGTGGTTCCTGAAGAGGGGCAGCAGCCTTTTCAGTAGATGCAGGGCAACAGTCTGGATGATTGACTGATCTGGCCTTGTAACATTAACCAAAACGGCCTTGCTGTGTTGGTACTGCGAACGGCTGAAAGCAAGGGGAAACTACAGCCGTAATTTTTCCCGAGGAAATGCAGCTTTACTGTATGATTAAATGATAATGGCGTCCTCTTGGGTGAAATGTTCCGGAGGTAAAACAGTCCCCCATTCGGATCTCCAGGCGGGGACTACTCAATAGGACGTCGTTATCAGGAGACAGAAAACTGGTGTCCTACAGATCGGAGCGTGGAATGTCAGATCCCTTAATCGGGCAGGTGTGTTAGAAAATTTAAAAAGGGAAATGGATAGGTTAAAGTTAGATATAGTGGGAATTTGTGAAGTTCGGTGGCAGGAGGAACAAGACTTTTGGTCAGGTGATTACAGGGTTATAAATACAAAATCAAATAGGGGTAATGCAGGAGTTGGTTTAATAATGAAAAAGAAAATAAGAGTGCGCTTTAGCTACTACAAACAGCATAGTGAACGCATTATTGTGGCCAAGATAGACACAAAGCCCATGCGTACTACAGTAGTACAAGTTTATATGTCAACTAGCTCTGCAGATGATGAAGAAATAGATGAAATGTATGACGAGATAAAAGAAATTATTCAGGTAGTGAAGGGAGACGAAAATTTAATAGTCATGGGTGACTGAAATTCGTCAGTAGGAAAAGGGAGAGAAGGAAACGTAGTAGGCGAATATGGATTGGGGGGCAGAAATGAAAGTGGAAGCCGCCTTGTAGAATTTTGCACAGAGTATGACTTAATCATAGCTAACACTTGGTTCAAGAATCATAAAAGAAGGTTGTATACCTGGAAGAATCCTGGAGATACTATGAGGTATCAGATAGATTATATAATGGTAAGACAGAGATTTAGGAACCAGGTTTTAAATTGTAAGACATTTCCAGAGGCAGATGTGGATTCTGACCACAATCTATTGGTTATGAACTGCAGATTGAAACTGAAGAAACTGCAAAAAGGTGGGAATTTAAGGAGATGGGACCTGGATAAACTGAAAGAACCAGAGGTTGTAGAGAGTTTCAGGGAGAGCAGAAGGGAAGAATTGACAGGAATGGGTGAAAGATATACAGTAGAAGAAGAATGGGTAGCTCTGAGGGATGAAGTAGTGAAGGCAGCAGACGATCAAGTAGGTAAAAAGACGAGGGCTAATAGAAATCCTTGGGTAACAGAAGAAATATTGAATTTAATTGATGAAAGGAGAAAATATAAAAATGCAGTAAATGAAGCAGGCAAAAAGGAATACAAACGTCTCAAAAATGAGATCAACAGGAAGTGCAAAATGGCTAAGCAGGGGTGGCTAGAGGACAAATGTAAGGATGTAGAGGCTTGTCTCACTAGGGTAAGATAGACACTGCCTACAGGAAAATTAAAGAGACCTTTGGAGAGAAGAGAACCACTTGTATAAATACCAGGGACGCAGTTCCAAGCAAAGAAGGGAAGGCAGAAAGGTGGAAGGAGTATATAGAGGGTTTATACAAGGGCAATTTGCTTGAGGACAATATTATGGAATTGGAAGAGGATGTAGATGAAGACGAAATGGGAGATAAGATACTGCGTGAAGAGTTTGACAGAGCACTGAAAGACCTGAGTCGAAACAAGGCCCTGGGAGTAGACAACATTCCATTGGAACTTCTGACGGCCTTGGGAGAGCCAGTCATGACAAAACTCTACCATCTGGCGAGCAAGATGTATGAGACAGGCGAAATACCATCAGACTTCAAGAAGAATATAATAATACCAATCCCAAAGAAAGCAGGTGTCGACAGATGTGAAAATTACCTAACTATCAGTTTAATAAGTCACAGCTGCAAAATACTAACGTGAATTCTTTACAGACGAATGGAAAAACTGGTAGAAGCGGACCTCGGGGAAGATCAATTTGGATTCCGTAGAAAGGTTGGAACACGTGAGGCAATACTAACCCTACCACTTATCTCAGAAGAAAGATTAAGAAAAGGCAAACCTACGTTTCTAGCATTTGTAGACTTAGAGAAAGCTTTTGACAATGTTAACTGGAATACTCTCTTTCAAATTCTAAAGGTGGCAGGGGTAAAATACAGGGAGCGAAAGGCTATTTACAATTTGTACAGAAACCAGATGGCAGTTATATGAGTCGAGGGGCATGAAAGGGAAGCAGTGGTTGGGAAAGGAGTGAGACAGGGTTGTAGCCTCTCCCCGATGTTATTCAATCTGTATATTGAGCAAGCAGTAAAGGAAACAAAAGAAAAATTCGGAGTAGGTATTAAAATTCATGGAGAAGAAGTAAAAACTTTGAGGTTCGCCGATGACATTGTAATTCTGTCAGAGACAGCAAAGGACTTGGAAGAGCAGTTGAACGGAATGGACAGAGACTTGAAAGGAGGATATAAGATGAACATCAACAAAAGCAAAACGAGGATAATGGAATGTAGTCAAATTAAATCGGGTGGTGCTGAGGGAATTAGATTAGGAAATGAGACGCTTATAGTAGTAAAGGAGTTTTGCTATTTGGGGAGCAAAATAACTGATGATGGTCGAAGTAGAGAAGATATAAAATGTAGGCTGGCAATGGCAAGGAAATCGTTTCTGAAGAAGAGAAATTTGTTAACGTCGAGTATAGATTTAAGTGTCAGGAAGTCGTTTCTGAAAGTATTTGTATGGAGTGTAGCCATGTATGGAAGTGAAACATGGACGATAAATAGTTCGGACAAGAAGAGAATAGAAGCTTTCGAAATGTGGTGCTACAGAAGAATGCTGAAGATAAGGTTGGTAGATCACGTAACTAATGAGGAGGTATTGAATAGGATTGGGGAGAAGAGAAGTTTGTGGCACGACTTGACTAGAAGAAGGGATCGGTTGGTAGGACATGTTTTGAGGCATCAAGGGATCACAAATTTAGCATTGGAGGGCAGCGTGGAGGGTAAAAATCGTAGAGGGAGACCAAGAGATGAATACACTAAGCAGATTCAGAAGGATGTAGGTAGCAGTAGGTACTGGGAGATGAAGAAGCTTGCACAGGATAGAGTAGCATGGAGAGCTGCATCAAACCAGTCTCAGGACTGAAGACCACAACAACAACAACAACATAAGCAGTTAGTCATTAAACCGGTTCTAGTACTTGCATTTTTTTACCCATTTGTGTGTGTCATTCATGAATGTGATCACTTGTTTCATAACCTTGCTACAGCTAATTCATGACGAATGACGTTACCTATCCTCATATGTAGCAATAAGTCAAAAGCAAATATTTTCATGCCCCAGCAATTAATTATCGATCCCAACGAAATGCACTGCTAGCACAAAAAAAAGTACTACCAGTCCCAAGTAATGCTACCAGTTTAAGAGAGTTCTAAGTAATACTGAATTATGTTTTCTAACCACAGACCTTGAGTTATAGTTACAGTGGGTTACATTTTAAAAATGTCCTATGTCACTTGAATGATGAGTTCTGAGTAATAGTGAATGATATTTTGTAATAATGCATACATGCTATGCCAATAATATCTGTAAATAATATTTTTGTTATACTCTATAAATGCAATGCCAATAATTAACTCTCATTTTGAATGATAACTTCTGATGGTTTGTAACTGGCCAATGAGTGCTAATGATTACTATAACTAGGTGAATTATGTTAATCCTATGCCATTCATTAGCTCCTGTTTTGAATGATGACTTCTGATGGTTTGTAACTGGCCAATGAGGGCCAATGATTACTATAACTGGATGAATTATGTGAATGGTATGCCATTAATTAACTCTTGCTTTGAATGATCACTTTTAAATAACGTATAAAAATGGTTTGTAACTGGCCAATGAGTGCCAATGTTCACTGTAATCAGATGTTTTATGAACATTATTCTGTAATACTTCATACATAGTACAGAAGTGTTCAGTAACTAGGCGATGAGTGCCAACAATTAGTCAAATCGGTTGATAGACTAGTGTAATTCCCAATGATGACTAGCATGAGCCTTAATGTCCTTCACCTTCTGACCTAATTACCAGAAATTACTGCAATATACGTTTGTCCTGTCTATCCTTATGATCAGGGAGCGCTATATTTGGTTTCTGCACTAATTCTACGTTGGTGAATGAGTGTGGTGTTGACACATCATGGTGTCCACCACCTTGAACAATGGAGATGTTATTATGGTTCCACTGTTTGGTGTACCTAATGTACTACCAAAATGATAACTTGGAATATTAATACGACATTTCAGTGTCTTGTCTACACTGATTAATACTTCAGGGAAGAGAACTTCAGATTTTCTCACTTCGTGTTGTGCTTCTGTAGAAAGATATGGACTTTCAGTGCAGCTACGTGCAACCCAATGTGCTACAACCATGATGCAATCCTTTCCTTTCCTATCCTAGTTCTAGTAAAATGGTAAAATAAGACTACAGTGTGTATGCACTTTATGTCATTTGTTAATATGTTTTGTACTCATTGCGTATACATTTTACCATTGCTTGATATGTTCTGTACTACAGTGTGTATGCACTTTATGTCATTTGTTAATATGATTTGTACTCATTAGATATACATTTTGTCATTGCTTGCTATGGTCTGTACTCAGTGCATGTGCACTATATTTCATTTCATGTTATGCACTTATATATATGTATAGACTCTGTGACTGTAAACTTAGTTAATTAAGAAAAATTGCGTATATATTTTGCGATTTCTTGATATGTTCTGTACTCAGTGCATGTGCACTCTATTTCATTTTATGTTCTGTACTAATATATATGTATATACGCTGTGACTGTCAACTTAGTTAAGTAAGTAGATTTTAGAAAAATTTGTTGCTCATGGCAAGGCCAATTGACTCACCATCGCTGCCAAATTTTTGCCCCCCCCCCCCCCCCCCCGGTGGAGGATTATGTAAGAGGTACGTGCTGCCTGCGATATGTAAGCTATAAGAGAATCTGAGACCAAAGAGCAGTGTTGACTGCAGTAGGAACTGTGTAGCAGTAGCAGTAAGTTGTTGCTAGCGACCTGTCGCCTGTCTGCGCTTGTCAGTACAATCTGGTGTATTATGTTGGCTGGGCCGGTCGCGGTGCAGCGATGCCGGAGCCTGAGTATTATTGTATAAGATAAAAAGCGGCCTCGAGCATATCTAGTAATGTTATGTGAAGTCCCATGTAAATCTTTTAAAAATGTCCTAATAATAATCTTCGTGATATCAAGTAATTTCTAACAAACATTCATTTCAATTTAAAGAATTTACGAATTTTTTCAATCCATAATCATTCCTATTGTTGCAAAAGGAAAATCAGTTGCTTCCTTTCATAAATGACAATCTATCGGCCAGCATTGCGCAGAGCTGTCCCGCAAAAATTTTATATAAGAGCAGATATATTCGCCGTTTTTATTGAGGTAAGAATTTTTCCTTTTTTATTGAGAATGATCTTACAGGGCCATGACGCAGCGCTGCTGTCGTCCAAATTCTACCAGGTTGCTGAATTTATTTTTTATAACGAGGTTTAGGAATTTTTCTGTTTCGAGCTTACATTAAATGGGAAATAAATTTTGTGCCGAGGTTAAATGTGAATGAATTTCTGTAGGGAGGTTATAAATGGGAACCAATTTTGTTCTGAGGTTACACTAAAATTAGAATCGCTATCCATAATAATGATTTAATTACAACTTTTTTTGTGGGGCGGTTACACTGGTTCCAGTTCTTCCTGTCTAGTAGTCTGGATCTTGAAGCTGAAAATCTAACAATTTAGGTCCTCATGGTTGAACTGATCAAAATAATTTAGAAGATTGTTGTTGCAGAATTTTTGTTTTCGATTTAGCATATTTTGTCACATCATAGTTTTTGAATTTTCACATAAACAAAGTCAAAATTACATTGTTCGCCTAAAATACAACAAATACGTCCGATCACATCAGAGGCATACTTACTACTGCTTCACTCTGCTGTAATAATCATATTCCAAAGGGTTTACGATTTTTCTTGACAAATAAGTTTCTGTTAATTTCGATCATTATTTCATAAATGAACCCAGAAATACACAGAGTAAACAGTACTAGATTGCGTAATTAATGATAAAAATTTTAAGTGTGCCAAATATTTCGTAATTTCCGATGTTTCTAGAAAAGACAATTTTAACAGTACATTCAGCGCTAATATTGATCGATTGTAACATGGAAAATATAGTAATTCCTTTTCATAAATTTTAGCTTGGAATACAGCATATTGTGTAAATAATTATATGGAATTTTTCGGAAAAGCATCTGAGGTAACTCTGACCTGTCCAAAATGTGAAAAATATTACTGGTATCGACAACTACTGTTGAGGAAAAGTAATGCAAGAGGAGGATGTCCCGTTACAACCTGAAGGAATAAGACCTAATGGAATGTCTTCGGTGAAGGCATGTCAGTGTTGTGGATACTCATCAGCGCTCCTCTATGCAAATAACCAGTGAAATACACGAAAGAGGGGCTTAGTGTTTCTATGTTTATACTTATTTTATTATCAGAACGCGAATGTGGTAGAATATTCAAATCGAAATCCCTGTTCTAAATACAAACCCATAATTGTGATAGGTGACCGATGGCTTTTGACTGGTAGTATAAATTTGATTTTTGACAAGTTCCTAGAATCTTCGAAAGTGCATGACCTGCTGAGACGTATGAGATCTAAAAATGGTTCGGTTATCGGAAGGAGCAATGAGTATGTAAGGACAAAACCATGATGTTGATAGGCTTTTATAATTTGCAGTAGAAGGTGTCAGAAATGCTCAAACGGTCTCTGCTGACAGATATTCTATGCACGTTGTCTTTTGTTAAGTCACAGTACTTATGGTTCAACATATCTTTCCCATACTTGCCATAAATGCAAAATTAGATTAATGGCAGCTCGCAAAGAGACATGTACACTACGTTCGTTATAACTGAAACAGCAACAATTTTTCATGTGACACAAGTGAAGTTTACGTGCATTACATCAAACGAATGATTAAAAGGGCCCACCTACATGTAAATTCTGGAAGTCAGAAATCAGTAAAATGTGACGCCCAGAGGCTCTAAACATTTGGAAGGAGTTCGTAACAAAGGCCAGATGTCTTTCTGAAGATCATCCCGCAAAATAAAACATCAGCGTGCCAGCTAGAAAATTATACGGACACATTGACCGGAATCAAAAGTCCAGTGAGTTGGGAGGAAGCGGATGTTATGGGAGCTATGGAACCCATTGTACTCCGACGAAAGATTAATCACGATTCGCCAATCGTTGCAATTATTGACTTCCTAAAACACTGCAAGTGGTCTTATGGCGTTGCGAATGCCATCAATTCTTAGGAATCGATATTGCACTGGACATATGAAAGTGCGCCGAACTACTACGCATGACATTATATTAATTACTTAGTCGAAAGCAACGCAGTAGAAAGCAATACTAAAGTGACCGTTATTATACAACTCGGGAAACCTGCTACATAGGTCACGTGACCAATCAACCTGAGACGTTTGTAGGTAATTCGAATGGAGTCCAACGCAATACATGCATGCCACTAGCCCATTCTACTACAGGAACGTCACACACAGTTTTTATCCATTCCGAGACAATTAGAAGCTATTCTGAATGCCAATGGTTTTCCCTACCCTACCACGCACGGAAATGTTTTGTTTTCGGCGCTCCTATACTTTTGTTTGTTCCTGTAACTCCTCTGTTAAAATTGTCATTGAGCGTTTGCGTGAAAGCGTATAAAAGAACCATAATGCACACCGGGAGAATCACCTAAAACGTTCCACGGAAATACTGCGGAAATGGAAAGGTCTACTGATGTGCGGTTTTCACAGAATGGATTGGTATTCAGGGCTCGTATTGTTAACCAGTAAACAGATTGTAGTAAACTTAGAAAATGATTTTTTTTTGTGCAGTCATATATTTCTTGAAATGGAAGAATGGCTATTGACATTAGCAGACTGAAAGTAGGGTAAATAAGAATGTCTGTGGTGTTTGTTGTAGGGTTCTAGTGCCAGTTGTTTACCAGATACCGTTATTTTGAAAACGACCATTCTAAGCAAAAAATGTCTAGTAAACAATGGCTCTAAAATGTTTATCTTGAGAGCTATGAGCATTTATTCATCTCCGCTAATAGAAACACATCTCTACTACTGAGCAAGTGCTCATAGCTCTTAAGGTATACCCTTCAGAATTTCTGTTAACTAGACAGTTATTTCTTATTTTCATCCACAGTAACTCCTGCCAAAACCTGGAAAGCAAAGAGCTTAGTTAAGTTACCAGTAGGTCTATTGATTTTTAAAATGATGACTCCATGTCTTTATCTGTCCTGTTTCGTTATTCTTCTTACTCTAGTCTTTTTTGGTCGAATGTTTAACACTGCGGCATTACATTTGGTAGATTTGCACAAAGTACACATGCAAACAAGCAGAAATTATTGAAGCATATTTGTGCGTACTTTTCCCTATTCCGTAGCATTCACGAAACAATTTGCACCCATTCATTCGCACGACTATTTTCACAGCTTTTTCACATTCAGTCACGTGCATCGAGATGTTCGTATTAATGGTACTGTCACATTGCTTCCACTGCAACTGTAAGTATGCGAGCCTCATTCAGTATACCTGCGAAACTGAGCTTATCCATTCAGCTGAACGTAAAGTTCACAATTTATTTACCGTTAATAACTGCCCTCCTGTAACTGCCCTCCTGCACTTGTTTTAATAAATATCGCAGGTTGTATTCAACACTTTAAGTTCACAGCGGCACACTAAAGTAACTAGCACCCACACGAATCCATCAAGAATTCGCACAATTCACACCATCTCTGGACTATTGACAGTCAAATATCAACAATTGTAAAGCCCTAATTCTACCTCTTGTTGAGTATCACATAATACAGTGCAACACCAACCTGTGTATAGAAACAAACTATGGCCAGATAAATTCATTTTGTTAATGCTAGATAAGTGTCTCTCCTCACACCAACTGGTAGTTATAAACTTGTCATACATTCATTTGGCGTCACTGCTCTTATTCAGTTTTAGTTTTAGCTTCCCTGGTTGAAGTTGCTTTCATTTTGATCGACATTGAATTCTATTGCCAGCTACTGAAAGCTACAGCCATTATTTTTCCCGAGGTCACGCAGGTCTGCAACATGCCCATTAGCTCTATAGATGGTGAAGAGATTAAAAAACTGAATGCTCAGAGATATTTAAGAGGGAAGAAAATTTAATTGTGATAAGGGACTGAAATTTGATAGTACGTAAAGACATTTGTAGGGCAGATCTGTGCTCTTAGTAGAATTTATTGGTTATGAAGTGTAGATTAGAAATGAAGAAATTGCGAAAACATGGGAAGTTAAGATGACGTGACCTGGATGAACTGAAATAATCAGAGGTTGCTGAGGGTTTCAGAGGGAGCATTAGACAACCATTAACTCAAACATGAGAAAGGAATACAGTAGACGACGGATAGGTTGCTTTGAGAGATGAACTAGTTAGGGCAGCAGAGAATCACATAATTAAAAGGAAACGGGTTGTAGAAATTCTTAGATATAACAGGAGATGCTGTAATTAAGTGAGGAAAATAATTAAAAATGCAGAAAATGAAGCAGGCGAAAGGGAATAGAAAGTTCTAAAAGATGAGGTTGGTTAGATGTGCAAAATTGCAAAGCAGGAATGGTTCGAGGACAAATGAAGGATTTAGATGCATGTGTTAGTTAGTGAGTTATGTGTTCCCTAGATGATTTGAACGATATTTTTTATCGAAATGATGTGAAATGAGTCAGTTTAAAGGATATGTATACGTGACTTGTTTTTAACATTAAAGAACACATTAAGAATTTATTTAAGCACAAGCCACTCTTCCAGAAAAAGGTTCTTTTATTTTTTAATTTTTAGTGGCTGCCAGATTTAAGTCGCCAGTGTAATAGTTCAGGAGAAATGATTTCAAGTTAGATTTAAAACATTCTTGGTTAGCAGTTAGACGATGTACGTTGGGAAAAAGATAGAAGGTTTTTGTTGCTGAATATTGAACTCCATTCGGAGCCACTTACAGCTTTAATAATGGATGATGAAGGTCAGTTTTGTCTCTAGTTGTAGGTATGGACTTCACTGTTGTTCTCAAATTGTGATAGATTGTTTATGATGAATTTCACTAGTCAATGCATGTATTATACGAGGCGCAAAAGTAGATGGACTTACTTGTTTTAGAAACTCAGTAAAATGTTTCTCCTCGTTCAAGTTTTCATCAGTATGTTCACCCCACTGTTGAGGGCAATGCTCTATTTCATATAATATATGGTACTGCCTCTTTGGTAAGACATTGGCTGAGTACGGGCCGGCAGAGACCGGATGTTTTACCTAACAGCAACGCTCAGTTCACACGAACATCGTTCTACGGCAGTGCAGTTGACTAGGAACACTATGTTGAATACAGCTGACGGAGGGACGCCCACTGAAGGACCCTTTCACCATCAACCGGAGGACTGGGGGTGGTCACGTGGGGCGTGCCGGCGGGTTGGTGAGTGTGAATCGACATTGAGAATGTTCTATGCTTCCCAGCTCGGTCCGCGACTGGACGTGTCCATTAGTTCCTTCCTTTGGGGGCGCAATGCCACTCAATGTAAGTGCGGCAGCCTCCTGTTCGCTTAGCAAGTTTGAGTATAGTACACCCCTTAGGCGTAAGCTTTCGCAGGAATAAAACCTCCGTTAGTGACTGAAAACTGTCCTTTCTTTAGAAGGCTTCGTCCTAGCATCACCGGACGCCCGGCTTCCCACTCATTTTCGCATCCTGGCAAAATAAGACACGCACATTCCTTTCTAATTGATGACTTTCCCCAGAAAATGTTTCCGTAAGACATTATTGAAGAGAATTATGCAAAATATGTCAGGAGGCTGATTCGTTTACTTCCAAGATTAACAATTACACGAAGCGCAAAAGAGGATGAACTTAATTAATTGTTATTGAAGCCCCATCAGTATGTGAACCCAAATATTTGGAGCATTTTACTCTATATACTGACTCCCAGTCATGTGCAACAACAATCGCTTGTATAACTCTATTCGGTGAGCAGAACTTGATGTACTATGTTCTCTTTCTGTATTTAGCGAGAGTCTATTTTCTGATAACCACTGTACAATCTTTTATAAAATATCACTAACCAACTCTTCCATTACTTTCTCTTTAATAGAATCAATTATAACACCGAAGAGTCTACAGAAAGTACCAATTTTGCTTATTAAATGTCATGCTAATGGTCATTCACAGATATAAGGAACAGGAGTGTACGCATAATTGAACCTTGTGGGATTCCCTTTGTGATATATTCCCAGTCACTGAAATTTTCTATTTTTCCAATACTTATTGGATTATTCAGCACAACATTTTGCATTATTTTCTTAAGTGTAATTCAAACCAGTTGTGCATAATACCAGGAACTTTACAATTAAATCTTTCTAAGAGAGTAACATCATCAAGACAATCAAAAACGTTGGAAAGATCTAAAAAAAATTCCGGCCGGTGACATATTATTATTTAAGACTTGTGCTATTGAATGAGTGTATGTACAAAGCATTCTGAGTCGCGTAACCCTTCTGGAATCCAAACTGTGTTGTGTTAAGTAAATACTTTCTACTTAAGTGTGAGGTTGCTTCTAAGTACTTTAATTTTTGGAGTCAGTAAGGAAACAGGAGGATAATTGTTAATGTGTGCCTTGCCAACTTTCTTATGAAAATATTTAACAACTGCTTATTTTAACCTGCCTGGAAAAATTCCCTATGTCAGTATTGTACTGCATAAACCACTAAGGACATTACTAATTCTCCTGAAAAAACTTTTCAGAATTCTGTTCGAAATTTCACCAACGCCACACGAGCTTCTATTTCCTACAATTTTTATAATTCTATTAATTACAGTGAAGGATGGAGATGCTACTTCTAGTTGCTTATTGTTTTCTGGAATGGCATTTTTAATATATTCTCTTGCTTCTTCGTGTGAGCCAATTAATGGTATTTTTGTTGCTACATTTAGAAACTGATTGTTCAAAGTACCTGCAACTTGAGAATTCTCGGTTACAACACGGTCATTTAGTTCAATTGTTATGTAACTATGAAAAATGTATATCGCCTATATAAAAATGAAAGAGGCCTTTGAAATAAACAGAATTAGTTGTACGGATATCAAGAGCTCAGGTGGAAAACCAGTACTAAGCAAAGATCGTAAAGCGTAGAGTGTTGAAAGTTGCATATACAGATACTATTACGGGAGTGAATTTGAAGGCAGTAATGTAGATGTGGAAGAGGACGAAAATGAATATTAAATTGGACAAAGGGGAAGAAATGGGAGATACGATACTGCGAGAAGAATTTGACACAGCGCAGAAAGTCGAAACAACGCCCCCAGAGTAGGTGAAAATCCCTCAGAACTACTGATATTCTTGGGAGAGGCAAGCATAACAGAACTATTCAGCCGGGTATGGAAAATGTGTCAGAGAAGCGATAATACTTCCGACTTCGAAAAGAATGAAATAATTCCAATTTAAAAGAAAGCTATGGTTGATAGGGGATGGTGTTACCGAACCATCATCTTAGTCAGTCATGGTTGCAAAATACTAACAAGAATTACTTACAAATGAATGGAGGAAACTGGTTGAAAGGCTACCAAGGGCAAGATCAATTTTGGTTTCGGAGAAATGCTGGAACTTCTGAAGCAAAACTGACTCTACGATGTATCTTGGAAGGTAGTTCAGAATGTTAATGGAATTAGTAGGAAGTCACACGAAAGCCGCGGCAAAATATTGTAGTAGCAACAGCATACCAGTAAGTGCAGTACGGCGACGTGTGGGTCAGAATGAAACATACTCAATAGGATTGGGAGCGGGCTAGCCACACTCAGCTAAAACGTGCACCGCAGAACAGTAATAGCTGAAGCAGGCTGGTCGGTATAACCACTGTGGGGTAAGCCTGACTGCGAGGGTGGATAGTAATGCAACGTTGGTACCTGAGAGCTATGTAGATTCATATGGATTTTGGGGCGGATTAATTCGGAGTCCAGCAACACCGTAACGATGTCAGGTCCAGGCCAGACGACGAGGCGACTGGATATCGCCATGGGTTCGAAACCTGGCGATCCCAACCACCAACTGCATTTAGTCTCGTTACAGGACTTGTTACCATAGTGCTGTTGCCCTGCCGTCAATGCCTGTTTTCACTAGACTCTTGTTCGGGGTAGAGGACTGTGTCTCCTGCACAGCAGTCTCCAGTCGCCTCCACAGGGGATGCTTGACGGGACCGAGTCCCGGAAAGCGGCGACTCCACAGAAGAGCGCCCTTGCAGCAGGAGTAGGAGAACTCTGCCGTTATTAGTCAAGAACGCGGCCTACTGTCAGAGATCATTTTCTCACCAGGGCGGAAGCAGCCACAGTAAACCAACGCCAGTCAGTGTCACCATACTGGGTTGTGTCTCCCTCGAATTACTAGTGATGGATATTTCAAGTTGAATACAACATTTCTACCTGCTGCAGGGGTGCAGTTTCGGCAGTATTTTTAACTGAGGCGTCATGGCAAGTCTGTGGGTTTTGCGAGCGGTTGACTTACGCTGATAAGTTCTGTATCTTACAGGAGGCTATTTTTTAAAGAGGAAGAAATGCGTTACTTTACACCTGACTGGTATCAGCAATATGTGCGTTATCAGCAAGAGGTGTGGCTCATTGTATAGTAGTACATATAAGCTGTGAACCATGAGTAGTGATTCAAGAGGTGAAGCTAAGTTTAGCCGTTGTTTTGGTGTGTAACAAAAAGTATGATTACCCTCTCAGGTAAGAGCAATTATGTTAAATAGTAATATGATAGTGCTACAGTTGTGTGTTCTGGTAATTTGTTTTTGTTTTGTGCAGTGCAAGGAAAATGGCTCAGTATTCTAGCAAATAAGGTAGTGGGAGATGTTAGAATAATGGTATGTTTAAGTGTTCTTTTCATTTATGTCTGCGTAAGCGATTAGGGGTAAACATGTTCTGACCACAATCACGGGCACCAGGGTTTTCGATGCCGTGAGGGGCTACCAAGGGGAGGTATTGAGAATTTAAGCAAATGAGGTAGATAAGGTGGGTGGGCACAAACCAAAACTGGTTAACGAAGAACCCGTTGAAAGTAAGGTCGCAATTTCATCTTTAGTAAGGCTCAACTGAAATTATTGGGTTAATAATTATGATATGTAAAAATATTAGCTGCTACTGACAGCATCAGAAAAGCGACAGAAAATGAGAGTCCGGGAGGTACAGAGATTGACCTTCTATGAAATGTATGTATTACACTTCACAAAATGGACATCGTTGACATTCAAGAAATGTTCAAAAAAGTCCATTAACTGGCACCAAGAACACCGAATGAGAAGTGGCCGCACGTAGTTTGATGTCCATAACGTAGTACGTCACTGTCATACATATCCTGTAAATTGTATGGAACATTTTTAAAAGGCACAAACACCAGTTTTTCTAATAAGCACGCCTTGATCTCCCTCGAATATCCGTAGTTTTTCTTATACACAATACGGTCAGATTGCTGCGGACTTCCTCGAAATCTGTTGATAGTTGCTTTCTTACTATGCTGAGGATGATCTTCCAAGTTCATAATTGCTTGTAGTATCCGCTCTTTGGACAATGATTGTTCTATACTATTTTTCACTGGAGACGGAATGTGCGGCTCGCTGTCCCACGAGTATGTTGAACCACTTTACGCGACTCCTGTATGAGTATCATCATTGTAGTCCTCATGGACACTGTAGGGACTGTTCAGTGTATAGGAAACTAGACATTCCACTGACTTATCTGGCAGAAACGTTAATATTCCATCTGCCGCTTTTCTCATTCTGCGAAATTCCTTGTGTTCCTTTGTAAAGAAATGTCAACTTCAGCAACTATTGCGGTAGACATAATGCAATGCTCGTTGTGTTAATATTTTCCATTGCTCCGCTTTGTATCAACACCACTAGCATTGTAGCAGGGTTGTAAATTATTCGTCGAGTAAGCATTTCAGCTACTCTCCGTAGCCTCATTCTGTGCTTAACATTGCATACTTCCAGTGTCGCCACCTGCTGTCATTAGCAACCAGTACTGTGGTCGCAAGGTGGACAATATAATGGGCGTCGAATGCTGTAAACATCACTGGCCTTCTGCGACCTCGCACTCAATGGGTTCCTTGTAAGAGAGAGGAAGCATATCATGGTGAGGAGAGGGAGATATCGCATATCTACGAACTAAAGAGAGAGGTTTCGGAGAGCCCAAGATGAATTGTTTACCGAAAACAGATCTCGGATGTGATAAATGTGTTGATTACGAATAGAATGGAAAAGGGGGAAAGAAAGAAAAAAAAAGAGGAGAGAGAAGGAGGAAGTTGAAAGGGAGAGTAGCAGGCTGATGAATAGTTTACCTGCTAGTGCAGGACGCCTACTATCGTTCAGTTGGTCCTGGGGAGATTAAATTAGTTGTAGATGGTGTAGAAATAAAAGCTCTTGCGAATTCGAGCAATGAACACAATAATCATATTGTTGAAAGTAAGAAGAGTAACGTAGAAGTACCAGCTCCGATATCAAGTGGATATGTGGAGTTATAGGTTGTAAGAATGTGTGTGGGCTCTACCGAAACGATTGAATCTGTTCATGGCAACGAGGGTGATTTGAGTGTGGTGGTACCTCCCCACTGCGTGATAATGGGTGTTGTACTGTCCGAAAATATTGGGCCGAAAGCACAGGGAAGTGCATTTGCCGGTAATTTTTGTGGTCTGCAGGGGTGTTATTGTTTAGGGTTCTACGGGGAATGCACAAGAAGCCGTTGATAATGTTTTTCAGATGCTGGCAGAAACGGTACAGACACATATATCCCCTCAGAAGGGGAGTTAACAGAGAAAAAGGAAGAGGAGACCAATGTGTGGATAATGAAGTTGACAGGGCTGAATCTGTTAAAGAGTGTACGCCATGGGCTAAGAATATAGCGTGTGCGCAAGCACATGAACATAAACTTCCAGGGCAAGCATTTAACGTCCTCAGCGAGCTGTGCACACCACAGCCAGAGGAAGACGAGCGCGACGAATGTGAAGCGATTAAAGGGTAACGGGTTGTTATAATTAAACTTTTGCAACTTGGTCCAGTGTACATGTAAAAACTATGGATGGATGCAGATGGTCATCACCACGAGCAACATTTGTGACATAGAACGTAAACATGATCCGCAGTTAGCGTATGTTATACTCTCAAGTGGAAATGAAAATGAATTTCTTTCAATGGTTTATTTGTTATTTCTCTTCTGCTAGTTTCCAAAAAGTTTCACTGTAGTACCATTACCTACTATTAGTGGTGCCCCAATCAGTACTGAAAGTTTAACTATACCGACCGTGTTTAACGCGAGCCTGAAAGTAAAAGCACTAACTGAACATTATGTTAAAGTTTGCCTTTGGTGGTACGAAGCTTTCGTCAATGTTCGTTTGTCGAGAGGAGCGTCTGTTGTACATGGCAATTCAGATAAACTATGAACAACCACTCTCCACATTGCCATCAGGCACAAGATAGATGTTTCGGATGAAGAGGAGTACCAGAAGACAAGGCACTTAGAGGGAAATTCAGTCAGTGACGAGCGACAGGGGGAAGGAAAAAAGTTGGGGGTAGGGGAGGGGGGAGGAGCTAAAGATTGGAGTGAGGGAGAAAGAGAGAGAGTAAGAGGTGATTACAGTAAGGTCGCTGCAGTTATTCGTAGATGCACAGGCTTTTACAGGACAGCGTAGCTTGGAGAACTGCATCAAAGCAGCATTCGGAATGAAGATCACAACAAAGCTACTCTACGGCTGTTTCCGTTGCTGCACACATACCTAGATGATGTATTGGTTAAAGCAATTAAGGTTTTAGATTTGTCGTGATTTCAAGTATGTTCATAAGTGTGCCAGATAATCTTCTCTGCTTTTGCGGTTGAGCTGGTATCCTATATAAAGGCGTTGATGATCATGGAACGTTTATTTTCTGCTCGCGGGTACCAGCCTTAGGATCCTTCGGTCGAACGATACAATAAATTTTGCGCAGTTATTCACAGAGATTTCTTATTTATTAATATCTCAGCATTCCTAGTACAGTAGCTAACGAATCACCCACAGAAGCTGCGACTGATGGGGTTAATACAAATTTCTCCATTCCAAAATATGTCCTTAATCGAGAAAAAATCAATTATTTCGTTTGCTTTTCACGATAGAATTCTTCGTACGTGTTGCCGAAGTCTTGCCTTTGCTAGTATAATGTCCTGATTGAAATAATAACAATAATTTAACGTAACTGGAACGATGCGAATTACTGACACATTTAAAGGGAGCTGCAAGTTTACATTATCCCAGTAAAAATTAGTAGTTAATTTCATTACTTAACTATTTTGTTTCTGATACGTTCTAGATTCTCTGTAGCTAATGAACTTTACCTTCAAGTTGTAGTTTCTGAGACTGCCCGAACAGTTGACGAAATTATTAAAATGTGGTTTCGTGATCCAGTACAGGATCAATCTCGGGAATTGAAATGGTGAAAATAGTGTTACATAACAATGGCAGTGTTGATGAATAATTAGTCATCTGTTTTGTGGAGATAACAGATCTCTATATACAAATGGAGAGCTTTCAGTGTAGTTCATTATGAACTGCTAGTATTTAAAATAATTAAGAACATTTACACCACCAGAAAAGTGTACAGAGAAAATCATCAGCCACGCTGGATTAGCCGAGCGGTCTACGGCGCTGCAGTAATGGACTGTGCGGCTGGTCCCGGAGGAGGTTCGAGTCCTCCCTCGGGCAGGTTGTGTGTGTTTGTCCTTAGGATAATTTAGGTTAAGTAGTGTGTAAGCTTAGGGACTGATGACCTTAGCAGTTCGGTCTCATAAGATTTCACACACATCTGAATATTTTTTTTAGAACAACAACAAAGCATAGAATTAGAATCGAATCTCTACAGAAGTTAGTGGATATAGATTTTATATGTATTGTATAATAGGTATATGTTTCGTCAAGCTTATTTAGTCCAGTAGTCTATTAATTTCGCGCAGTGAGGGATTCGGAATTGCCCGGTTATACTAGTAACCGATCAAAACTTTTATCATTTCCATATTACCCCACAAATACAATATTTTTTGCCTTAAATCATTTTTATTATTTTATGAAATGTGAAATTAACGTTATACCAAACTGATGCAATTAAAGGAAATAAGAAATTTATTGCAGAGATCTACAGGATACTTACATACTGAATATGTTTTCCGATATCTTATGAAAATATGTGCACAAGCAAATGCCGACTGATTTGTAATTAGCATGTTAATAATTGAGTTGTGCAGTAAGTAAATAATCGCAACACTTATAATGTACAAACTACAGTACTCATTTCAGTTACAGTCTTCAGACAACTCAAGCGATAAAACAGGTTGCTTGGTTACGAGAAACCAGTGAACAAACGTAAGAGTACTCGTCTCAGAAAATTAATTTTCATTTGTTCCGGTGTCAGCTGCACAAAGAGACGCTCATCCCCCAACCCACTCATACATCCAGGCATATCCTCTTTCATGTTTTACACGAACACACAGCCACACTGTAAGTGTACGCAGAAACTCACAAAGGTAGTAGTCCGTGCTTTAGAGCTCACACTTTATCCAACAATTTTCCAGATCTCTCAGAAATGAGGAGTGAGCCAACGTTTTCCATTAGTGTAAATTTTCGTTACCAGGCACGCTATCAATTCGTGTGTGCATTATGTAACATAACAGATATGCTGGCGAGCTGTCAGCCGTGTAAAGTTATTAAAATCATAGGAGTTTTAAGTGTTGGTCTAGGCTAAAGGAGGCAGCTGCATATTGACGGCCCATTGCAAGTCCGGCACACAGCCTTGGCTAGCGATTCAGGGGAGCGGAAGCTAGGTTTTGTAAGGGTACAATGGAGTGAGGGGGAGTGAGCACGGCTATTTTCGGAGGCAGTACAGTCTGAAGTTTATGGGACTGGTAAAATGGCAGATTTTGTTACTTCATGGAAGATGGTGATGTGCAAACACTTCTTCATTCCGAAAATAACGTAATAAATATCTTAAAATCTACAGTTATATGGCCACAGAAAACAAATATTCTTACTGTGATCACTGGAAATTAACATTAGGTTGATGCATAAGTTCGTAGCGTATTTGTTTTAAATGTTGATAGTGTGGTTGCTTTGGATTTATTTGTCGATTATCATGTTTTTTATTTCTAGTTCGCTGTTGCTATTTCAGTTCACAAATTTTGATACTGTCATTAAGACGTAGCGAGTGGAGCTGTGGACGCTAGAAAATATAGGGCCAAATGGAGAAATGAGAGCATTTACGACGCGTTGTTCTATTTGAGTTCAACAGAGAGGTGGCAGCAGAGGAGGCAGCCAGAAATATTTGCGCCGTGTTTGAGGATAATGCTATTGGACACAGCAGGGCAAAAAAATGATATTCTCGTTTTCAAGGGAATCGGTTTGGTGTTAGTGACTCTCCCTTCAGAAATACCTTCGGAATTTGATAAAAATCGTTTAACCGCATTAATCCAAACTTGAGAAATTATAAACGGGATAAAGTCTGATCATTCCACCATCGTCCGACGTTTGCACGCAATGGAGGAGGTTCAAAAATCGAGTGTATGGGTACGGCATGCTCTAAGCCAAAATCACAAAGAATCCGTGGGTGGCCGCCATCTCTCGTGAACAACACTGACCAATCCTATCCTCTATTGTTAATGACGACAAGAAATTGTGTCCTTATGCTAACATAAGGGAAAGAAAGAAATGGCTGAACCCAAGTAAAGCAGCAACTTCCCGTGTGATCATGTAGATAATGTTATGTATTTGGTGGAACAGCAGCGGTGTGGTGTACCACGAATTGCTTCCCCGAGGTGAAACCATCACTGCTGGCACTTATTGTCAAAAACTGGAGACGTCTTGCAGACGCAGTGCACGAACAACGACCAGGAAGACTGTTTTAAGGGTTGCTGCTCACACCCTCATTCTGCTTGACTGACAAAAGACGTCATTCAAGAACTAAATTGTTCATATGATCATTCCTCCTCCGATTTTCACCTTTCCCGTTCTCTATCGAACGACCTCCAAAGAACTTCCTTTCCGGATGAAAATGCGGTCTTGAAAATGGGTCGACAAGTTGTTCACCTCATGTCGAGCGGTTCTAGGCCCTTCAGTCTGGAACTGCGCGACCGCTACGGTCGCAGGTTCGAATCCTGCCTCGGGCATGGATGGATGTGATGTCCTTAGGTTAGTTAGGTTTAAGTAGTTCTAAGTTCTAGGGGACTGATGACCTCACATGTTAATTCCCATAGTGCTCATGGCCATTTGAACTATTTTCTTGTTCACCTCAAAACCACGTGATTTCTAAAGCCGGAGGAACAAAAGGTTATTCCTGGGTCGGAAGGCTGTTATAAACGCCGAAGAGTGATATATCATTTATGACTAAAGTCTCTGTTGTGATTATTCAACTTGAGGAAACGCCCTACTGTCTTATGCACCAAACCAGTAACTCCTGAACACTTCAAGCAATCTTTATAAACCTTACCGGATGACAGTTTAGGACTCAGGCCATCATCCCTGAAAGCCACAAGTTTATACATGTTATGTTTATCGAGGTGGTAGTTTTTCGAATTTTTTGAAATATTTCAGTTTTTCAGACCATCGGATTCTGCACAGTTACCCAAGATATGAAACAAGTATGGCAAATCTCATATGTTACATTTATCTACATTATTAACTAATTACGAGTCATTTAATTTGAAAGTGAAGTTAGCAAATATTAAAAACAAATGTAACTTGAAAAAGGTAAATCATCCGTAACATTGAATACCATCACTAGATTGAGCGTGAAAGAACACATAAATTGAGCAGGCTAAGTTTATCGTTTCGTATGTATTTACGTATGTCTGTTGTTATTTGTTACAAGCGTGTATGGGCTAGATCCGTAATTAGTTATTTGTGTCTAAACTCCTATGTACACAATAGTTTGTTTGGTCTCTATAGAGCCAGAAGGAAGTGAACGTTTTATTTAAATCTTGGTCGTTATTCAAATTGTGCTACATTTCCTGTGCTTTTAAATAAACTGTGCAAAGATGGGGAAATGAAGGTTCTAATTGGGGAGAGGAGGCAAAATGATCAAGCATTCTGTGTGGCTGCTAGGAGAAAGGTTGTTTTGAGGATGTGGATTAGTCGACACTTTGAGTCGATCAGTCTGAGGATTAGGAAGTCGAGCTTGGTGCAGAGCAATCTTGAGGTAACACATCGTAGATCTAATAGTGCTGTAAACTGTTAGTTTCTCGGCGGCAGGTGGACGCACAAATAGTAACATTCGATCGAACTTATATAATTTCCGACTCATCTTGGATAAGATTATGGGAACTGCCTGGGACTTTAACATATTGTGAGCATTATATGGTGCAAAAGTTGAACTCTTGTCTGTTCCACTTTTGGAATTCTTATTAGGTACAGAGTACGAAAATCTGCAAGAGAATTCGCGCGAGTTAATATTTTGGTTCCCATAAGTGAATTTCAAGTATTTATGTGTTTGTGAACAAGCTATCTTTAGTTAGTGAAATGGAACTCCGCTCTTTGCGTACCGTGGATGCCGAGACACTATCAGGGCATTCAGCTAACATTCTAATTAATCATATATACAAGTTTAACTGCATTTGACAGCTATTATTATTTTCTGTCATGTATTAATAATTTATTATAGGATCACCGTTCTTAACAGTTTCTTTAACTGTCTGAAAAAATAATTTTGTTAAATTTAAACCTTTTGTTTCCTCAGCATCAGTTATTCATTAGAGTTATTATTGTTATACAGTTTTATTGCAACTTACCTGACTTAATAATTCGTGTTATATGCAGATGCTTTCATAATTACACTGCAGTATCACAGGTGTACCTATTTTGTTGCGAGATTAGCTGCTGGGCATGAAAGCAGATGTGTACGACGCGACCCTATAACTGCACCGAGCCGCAGCTCTAAATAGAGTCACGCATTGCACAATTACCGCACATAAGCGGACGTCGCATTTAGTTGTCTTGTCCATGATCTGGGTCAGAATACAATTCTTTGGTACGTTGCAACTACCACTGTCCTAATCTCATCTTCTCGCATTTATGCATGTCACAATCAGATGATGGAGCACATACATCAGTGTGCATGACGTTTGTGAGAAAGGTACCAATCATTGTTTTCACCAGCTTGAGTTTGGACTGTTGAGGGAACGCGAGTCATCATATATATTTCGTTATACGTCATGACGAATTGGTAATTACTGCACAGTGAAATTATTCACATGTTGTGCTATGGAAATACACGCAGATAACAAGTAGATAATCTTAGTCTCAAAATTTTGAACAATTTCACCAAATGAGAGCGTATTTTCTTCTTAGGAGCATGTTGCAGCCTTACTGTGAAAGACGAAATGTAGTCACAACCTCTATGTCAAATAATAATTCTCAAAACAAAGTATCTTTAAAAGTTGTCAAATCGATGATCTTCATTTCTGCATTATTTGAAAAGCATATAACTATTCTAGGAAGAACAAATGACTTAATATGTGTTCTGGTAACTACAAATTTGCGTGACGGATTTTAATGAATAAAGTAAAACAATAAATTCACTCTGCGCAACGAATTATTTTGTTGGCTGCTGAAAAAAATTCTCCATTTCTACTTCTTTTGATGAAATGCCAGTACATTTAGTTTCCAGCGACATTAAATAATTTTCTCGGCTTCTGGCAAGTGCTCGTTTCCGTTTCCTGCTCCTGCGTGAATATTACGTAAATAATAATTTTGAATATTAAATATATTAATTAACTTTGAATAAATAGCATCTGCGGTTACTTTCAATTCAATGATTTACAATTAACAATAATTCCGGAATTAATTCCAGTCCACCGTTTCCCAACAGCGTAGTTATTAGTCCCCACAATAGAAGAAAACGGCAATACACAGTGTGAAGATTTACTATTTGACATTTTCGTATTTCACTAGAAATATTATTTGATACTGTGGTAAACGCACAACAGAAGTAAAAGAGGAATATATTCATTAAAAATATTACAATGTGTTTTCGTTGGAAAATCATGGCTGAAATACTCATGAACTATAAGTGCAAACATTATTATTAAATGTTACCAAAACAAATTATCAAATGTGACTCCTTCGCACTGAAACTGTTGTATATAGCAGTTGTTCTTCCTAATATCGAGGTGTTGTGGTAACATTTCTTCGTTTACCTTGCTATTTTGTGCTTATTTCTTCCGTTCCGCTTAACTTCCACATTTTTGCCTATGACTTTTTTATTCATAGCTTGAAGTTTGCACATGCTTGACACCTGATATATTTTCATTTAAGTGAACTATATGATCGCAATGGGCAGTTTAATCTCCTTTAATCTCCTCCAAACTCGTTAAAAACACTTGCACTTTTCGCAGGCCTCAGATTTTATAGGTTTGTCTACATATTATTTCATTGTTCATTAATCATTGAAACTGAAATAGCTATGTCAAATTGTAACCTGAAACATTTTGGAACGTTAAATCTGTGTGTCACGCTGGAATTCGAGCCAAGAGCGTTTGCCTCTCGGGAACTAGTGTACTATCATCGACTGAGCTACTTAAGCTTGACTGAGAAACTCCTTCACAGTGTTACTTCTGCCACTATCTCTCTCTTACAATACAAGCATCTCAGGTCTCCTGCAAAACGTGTGGGAATACCACTCCTGGTACAATGAGTGTAGCGGAGAAATGATTTACTCACAGCAAAGGTGATTGATTTCCAGAATGAAATAGTTCTTTGCAGTGAAGTGTGCGCTGATTCGTTTACACCTATTATCTGGAGGACTTATAACAGGTTATACCATTTTACATTGTCGAATGCCTTTACCAGATCGACAAATCCTGTGTATGTATCTTGATTTTTCGAAAGTCTCTCTTCCATTATCAAGCAAATGATCAACACTGCCTCGCTGGACCCATCACCTTTTCTAAAACGAAACTTGTCATGTAAAACATCCTTACTCTTCTTTACCGTTCTTCTGTACAGTAGTTACTGAATGGGTTTATTAATATAAAAATCTGATTTTAATTTTTTCACTTTATGTTCGTCAGTGCCTTCTGCCTGACGGTAAGCTGCAGCGTCTCAGTCTCGTTCCTCAGAACCGGATAGAAACATCCTGAAACTCACGTATTGAACCATCAGCAGCTAAACTCACGTGTTGCTGACGAGGTAACGCTACCGAACTGCGCGTCTTACTACCTGACCAACCAATAGGGAGGCTTGGAGGTGGTTGTGTGGGGGTGGAACCGCGGCCAGTTGCTGGGAGCGGACACACCGTTCGCTCGCTTCTGCTGGCAGCTTCCAAACCGATCAGACGCCCTCCTCACCTGCTCTCTTGGGCGGCTGCCCATTCAGCTTCAGCGGCTTCTCCAGGCCTGCCTTTCTTTACGGCATTATTACTTCACACATGTTACACTATGATTTGTTCTTCACCTCAACGGGTGCCTACCGCTTTCCCCTCCTGGCCAATCCTGGCGCATTAACACTTCTTATGGTACTCTGGTCAGCAGTGTGCTTGAAACAAAGAAATGTTTAGGTGATTTTGTGACAGTTATCTCAAGTACCTGTCCTTGCTATCTTGCTTTTTCAGCCTTTAGATTCTACAAACTAATTTGAATCGTAACTTGGTTGTCGCATCCTCTAGTGATTTTAAAAATTACCTATGAATGTTATCATGCCTGGCGCCTTATTAGATCAGAACTCTGCCAAAACTCTGTCAAACTCTTGACTCTAATACTTGATCCCACATGTCTCCCATGCCTATTCGCATCTCTTCTTCTGTATTTTCCCCTTCGTAGAGTCCCTGAACGTTTTCTTTCCTCTCATCCTCTCTCTTCTCTGAGTTTAATGGTGGAATCCTCCTGCTTCTGACGGCCATTTATTTTGCGATTTCTACACTTTTTTCCTGGAGCCTTTTCTGCACTTCCTGTTTATTCCATTCCTAAGTGAGTTAAAAAAAGCCTGCAGACTTACATTAGATGTCCGTATTTCTGTCTCGACCTGGAATTTTTTGATCTTCCTTCTTCCTACTGCTACTCAAGGTTTCTTCGCAGTTAGATTCCTTATGCCTATGTTTATCTGTCCACCTTGTATTTTTTCCCTTTTTAGAGTTGTCTATTCCTCTTAAACTGAACTGCGTCTTACGGTATTCATTACTGCCGTAGTTACAGTCTTAGAGAACACCTCAGTACTTCAGTATCTCAATTCTTTCCACAACGACTCTTCTCTTACACTTCTATCTACTCTTCATTAAATTGTGATTTGTGTCTGTATCTGCACCTGGATACTGCGTATAATCCAAGGTCTGATTTCAAGATCTGTTTGACCATGGTGTAATCCAAATGCAGTGTTCCTGAACCTAAGGTTTTTTTTGCATGTATTCTTCCTCCTCATGTGATTTTGGACAGTGTGTGTGCTATTAACAGCTGAAATGTAATGTTGAACTCAATTTCCCTTTTGACGTCAATAAGCTTACCTTATTTTTCTTGGATTGGGTTTTCTATCGATTATTATGAGAATAATATCATTAACCGTCTACAGTAACTCCCCTCTGCCCTAGTTTCCAGTTTATGATGCAACCGAGCCCTATTGCACCATTTTCTGCTGCGTGGTATTAACATTGCCCTGTACTCCTGACCAAGTATTATTCTCATCTTTCCATTTGAGTTAGCAGGCCCCTACTGTATCTACACTGATTAGTATCATTTGCCTTTTTTAGTTTTTATACCTTCTCCTCCGCTTTCTTTCTTTTAACATTGCACTTTCCGTCTCATAGAATGTTACTCTCGTGTTGACTATTCTACGTTTCGCTTATGGCCACCTCTCCCATGAAAGTCCCCTGAATAGACACAAACTCCTCATCGACCCGTAAACATTTGCCAGTGGAGAGATAATGATGCAGCTGCATGTTCTGTTGACATACATTATACGTCTCCATTTCAGTGGCTGACCTTGGTCCCGGAATCCTGAGACCCTTGATAGGGCCGGCCACTGTGGCCGAGCGGTTCCAGTCGCTACTGTAGCAGATTCAAATCCTTCCTCGGGCATGGATGTGTGTGACGTCCTTAGGTTCGTTAGGTTTAAGTAGCTCCAAGTCTAGGGGACTGATGACCCCAGATGTTAAGTCCCATAGTGCTTAGAACCATTTGAACCCTTGATAGGAGCACGAGGATAGGTCGCTAGACTGCTTCTTTTTGTGCAAACAGCCACTGGACCTGTGAACGTACTTCATTTGTGAAGGACGCAGCGTGCTAAACTCCACGCGTGCGCAGGCTGCGAACATGCCAAGTCCTGGTCTGAACTCCACGTTGCTCGTTCCTTCTCGGAAGTACCCAGTACAGTGCAATACTTCATTTAGCATTGCGAGACGGCATTTATCGGACGGCTCAACTCTCTGAGATTGGCAGAACTGTGTTGTCAGTGCTGTTTAAAATTAACTATTTATTCATAGTCTGAAGGACGTTCACAGGTCCAGTGGGCAGTTTGCACAGAAAGAGGCAGTCTATCATTGCAGTCCGTTAAACTGATTCGGAGTGACAAAGGAGAGGGATGAGAATTCTCAATTCACATAAGCGACAGATATGAAGGTTTGCTGTGCATCGACATGACAGTAGCATGCAGGAAGAATTCCAAGATGTAGTTATCAATGGATGAGCGAAAAATTACAATGATCGATAGTTGGCATTCGTTGATCTCTACATAAAAAAAAAAAAAATCTTTGTGTTAAATTTGCAGGCTTGGAGCACGTAACGAAGTCGGTGGTTCGAACAGCAAATTTTTTCAAGGCGCAGGCATTGTTCCATTGTCAGTAGCAGTGGGGATGAACAAAGAACATGAAGACTTCATACATTATAGCAAAGTATGTTGGTTAACTCAAGGTGCAAGACTAGAAAGATTTTATTATTTAAAACTCGTAATTATTTAATGTATGAAGGAAACGGGAGTGCCGGAATGAGAATTGGAGCATCTGGATTGAGTTGCACGCGTTTTAATGGACATGACTGCACACTGCCCATAGTATGACGTTGCAAGATAGCTTCTTTTTGAGTTGATGGGGATACATTTAAAAAGAAAATCGCATTGTGGAAGGGGCACATTCTGACAAAATTAGTCCCGTTCCCTAAGACCACTACCGTTAAGAAAAACGCGAGATTTGAAGAATTCATTGTTGCCTTGAAAGAATTAAAAGGTTAGTTTTATAAAGATTTTTAGGACACTGTCGGTCTTACATCAGTTTCTGTACTGTTTTTCGAGACCGTTTGCCGTTTCAATTGAAATTGCCTCTGTGCATGTACCGATGTAGCTGACTGACCTGCAAGGTAATTTCAGTTTTAATGGCAAACCTTTCTCGTTAAAACTCTTCAGGATGTTTACATTGTTCCCTCAGGGAAGAATTTACAAGTCTCCATAATGAGGTTGTACCAGTCCTTCAATATTACAACAGAGATATTTGTGTGAAAAACCTTTTTCTGATATAAGTCACGACAATGGGGCACCTTGAGTTCGAAATTCTGTGAAACTGTCTGCGTGTGTCTGTACGCCGACAGATTGTACCAGATAAAAAATTATCATGTCTTCAGTGCACCAAAAGTAATTAAATAATATTGAAAATTTGTTTTGTTTATGACCTATGTTACTGACAAATGTGAAATATAAAACCAAGTAGTATGCAATGCGACTGCGGTGCCATTTAAATGCGGCGAATTTGCAGCTTTTCCCTCTTCCCCGTCCCCACAGTCAGTCAACGTGGCATGGCGGTTGGGAAATGTGAAGTGAGGCTGAGTACCTTGGCACTCGTACCTAGCCATGGTTCGTGAGCCGAAATCTTGGCCGCCCTGGTCAAGATCGCTGACAGAACAAGGGTGACTTTTGTACTGGAATTATAGGGCTGCCATTTCTGGTTAGTGATATTGAAAATTCACTCATTCACTCTCAGGTTGACACCGACCCCTTGACGCTGGACGTATTAAGTACTAAACAAAAATTCTAACCGGAGGCCACACCGAAGCGTATTTTCAAAACTATGTAGTAGGATTGAGTTATAGTAATATAGCGATGGATTGGGTGCTCAGCCCTCGAGGCCCCCGTGGGTCCTATCACCTTTGTTATAAAGGTCAAAAGGCGCGACGAGGAATGGGCAAAATTCAACTCTCTTGGAGACATCTCGGCTACATGACGAATAACACAAACCTAAAAGCTGCTAATTCAACTAAATACCTAGGAATTACAATATTGTCCTAGGACATAAGAAAAGTTGAAGGAAGGGCTTATCACGAACCAGGGGAGAGAGTGTTACGGGTATTAAAAGCGAGTTGGGATGGCAGTCTTCCAATAAGGGCGTTTTTCTTTGCGAAGAGACCTTTTCACGAAATTTCAGTCTCCGACGTTCTCCTTCAAATGCGAATATATTTTGCTAGCACCCATCTAGACATGGAGAAATGAACATTGTAATAAAAGAAGTCAGAACTCGTGTTCGTTTTTCCCGTGCAGTGTTGGTGGACCGGTAGAGAAAGATCCCTCTGACAGGCAGTTCATTGTGAATTTCAGAGTAGTCATGAGGTAATGTCCGCCCCCAGCAGCTTAGTGGTTGCCGGCACGGTAGCTCAGCGTGTTCGCTCAGAGAGCCGGTTGGCCTCTGTAATAAAAATCTGAGTGGAAGGAGCAACAAACGAACTTGAACGGAAGTCATGTTACGTCCGCAACGACCAAACACAACGATTAAAAAAAAAAGTGGTCAGCGAGACGGACTGTCAATCGAAAGCGGCCCGGGTTCGATCCTGGCTGGGTCGGAGATTTTTCTCCGCTCAGGGACTGGGTGTTGTGTTTTCCTAATCATCATCATTTCATCCCCATCGACGCGCAAGTGCCGGCCGCAGTAGCCGAGCGGTTCTAGGTGCTACAGTCTGGAACCGCGCGAACGCTACGGTCGCAGGTTCGAATCCTGCCTCGGGCATGGATGTGTGAGATGTTCTTAGGTTAGTTAGGTTTAAGTAGTTCTAAGTTCTGGGGGACTGATGACCTCAGAAGTTAAGTCCCATAGTGCTCAGAGCCATTTGAACCATTTTTTGACGGGCATGTCGCTGAAGTGGCGTCAATTCGAAAGACGTGCACCAGGCGAACGGTCTACCCGACGGGAGGCCCTCGTCACACGACATTATTATTACCTGAGATAATTTTTTCACTTCACTATTAGCAACTGTATGTTCACAATTCGTGCAACGATGGACTGTGCTAGAGCACCGCTTTGTGTTTGAAATGGTTTTACAGCTATGACTCTTAGACGTCAGGTATTATGAAATAGAAATAAGTAAACTATGTGAAATTAATTGGTGACGTTACTTTCGTGTATTTACTCCTATGATCAGTGAACACGACATGTTACTTACGTTCCGAGATAAATGCGTTTGCTCTACATTTAGTGCTCTCCGAGTACGGCGCCCTGTACACAATAGCTTCAGCGTTCTGCTCGCAGCACAATTCGCAGACCAACTGCAGCATCACAACTCGGCGCCATAATACCAGCAGGCCCTGTTAGCAGTCAGAGGCAGCAGAAAGCGGAGTTGCCAGTTTGCGGCGCCGGGATTGTTTGGGTCTGTCGCGTGAAACTAGTCGGTCCTCCCTCTGTTATAACTCGTCCCATCCCTTAGTTGCGACAATAATGGAGGCTACCGTTGCTCTGCGTATTCTGCCGATTTATCAATGCATCGTCACCTGCTTACGAATTAGTTTAGTCAGCTACAAAGTGTATTCTATGTCAGATATGTTACTGCTTGCGTAAGAAGATATATGCAAGATCAGAAGTAGCTAATTAATCAACAAATGTGACTTTTATATTTTAAATTATGCAATTGAATCTATGTATTTTTATTATGTCCAACATTCGTTTTGGCAACTGCTGTGGCCAATCCGTGTCCAATTTTTAAAAAAAATGGTTCAAATGTCTCTGAGCACTATGGGACTTAACATGTTAGGTCATCAGTCCCATAGAACCTAGAACTTCTTAAACCTAACTAACCTAAGGACATCACACACATCCATGCCCGAGGCAGGATTCGAACCTGCGACCGTAGCAGTCCCTCGGTTCCGGACTGCAGCGCCTAGAACCGCACAGCCACCGAGGCCTGCCCCAATTTTAAACTTTTTGCTCCCATATAGTTGAAGAGCGGCGACTGGTAGTCTTTGGCAGCCCACCCTCGCCCATATGGGACGAGGGGAATGAGGTAACAAATTTTATATATATATATATATATATATATATATATATATATATATATAATATGCAGTTTCCAATGCTATAGCTTTTGCTATGCTATAGCACTGGAAACTGCATTGTATTTTTTCAGTATGGGGTCTACTTCATGCACTTGTTTTCAAAGTTCAGTGTTTTACAGAGTATTACATGTACAAGTGTGGCTTATGAATTAATGGAAGCGTAAATCTACCGAGTTTACATTGTGCTCACTGGTTCACGTTACGACTATAGTGCATTGACAAAATGGCGAGAAAGTAAGAAAAGAGATTTTGGGTGTTGGAATATGTGAGTTACTTATCTGTTACAAAAGTGCATCCCGTGTTCAGGATGGATTATGGAAACGAAGTGCCATGTAAATTGATCTCTGTGCTTTAGTGTCGGAAATTTAGGGACGCTGGTTCTCTCTGTGAACAAGTAGCGGTTGATCAAGTGTCCCAGATGCAATCGTGGCAAGGGGAGAGAAAGTTTCATTCGTAGCCCTAAAAAATAGACGGCCGGCGCAAGCCACGAACTTGGAGGAATACTGCAGGGAAATGTGTGGAAGATTTTGCGACAGTGCTTACATCTCAAATTGCAACGTCTACAGTTCGTGCAACAATTACAAGCGAACGATTTTGGTCTGCGCCTTTAATTCGCGTACCAATGCGGGAACCATTTGAGGAAGAGAATTTTGCCTTCAATTTTATGGTTAACGACGAAGCAATCAACCGTTTTCCTATTATGATTAACATCACAATGTGAAAGTGTAGGCACTGAAAATCCCCATGAAATGTTGAGAATGAACGAGATTTGCAGAAGGTTAATATTTCCGTCGCAATGTCACAGATGAAGATGCATGGGCCGTTTCTCTTCAGTGATAAGACAGTGATGGATGCATCTTACCGCGACATGTTGCAGTTGTAGCCGTTTCCACAACTAGATGCTCATTACAAGACGACGCACGCCTCTTGAGCAACAAGTTTCGTCGCTAACTAAACGACCAACTTCCGCGTCGCCGCATTAGGCGGAGTGGTGGAGATAATGTAACTCTGATCACTTGGCTGCCCGAGCCACCTAACTTTCTCCTCTTGGGTACAATAGGGACCATGTTAACATACCCCCACGGCGAACGACACTGAAAGAGCTCAGAGCTCAGTGCTGCTATGATGACAGCTCACAGGATGTTGCTAAGTAAGGCACAGAACGAATTTGAATGCCGCTTGGAGGTGTATATGTGACCAGGGGGGCACTCATAGAATATGCGCAGAGTCCAAAATGCTAATCTAGTGAGTTTACGGTTCTATTTATGCACCAGTCGCATTTAAATGTAATACTCTGGAAAATATGGAGCTTTAAGGACATATGAATCCTTAATAGTAGTCCTGTACTTCTACGTATGCTTAAACAACGTGTATTTACTGCGAAATGTTAATCATGATCACAAACAAGATGTCTTCATACACTAAGCCTTCAATCGGGTTGTGCTAGCTTCAGCTACAACCTTATCGGTGCTATGTTGTAACATATGGAATACACGTAGCATGATTCGGTGCGTGCTGCACAATGGGAGGGATTAAGTTTCCAGGCATTTTATTTGCTTTCTAGAGTCCTGCATGAGCGAGTAAGCGAGCACAAAATACGAGATGGGGCGAGCACACCCTAACTGGATAGGCTGCCCGCACTAGTTCTAGTGACCGAGCATAGAAGCCGTGACTGAATACGTAGCACGCAACTTCAAACACATTACACGTGTCATCATCCGTGTGAGACTGCAGCCAGTACGGGCTTCTCATTTGTGGTCTCTCTCTCTCTCTCTCTCTCTCTCTCTCTCTCTCTCTCTCTCTGCAATCATGCATTGCGAGGAAACCAGTGCAGTAAGACGTAAGATTGAAATCTATGTTTACACATTGAAGAGACGGGAAGGTCTAAAAAGCCAAGTACGGAGCATATTTTTGGTGGTTGTAGACGAAAACAGTGTGTCTACTGGGTACGTATCGTGCATAAACTGCTCCACATTCTTGTGTTTCCAATCGCGAACCACTCTTTTAAAGAAACACAGTTGCAAGAAACCTCACAAAGATACAGCTCCTTCAGGAATACCGGCAGTAATAAAAAATAGTATTACAGCAAAGTGTGTTGCAATGTGTGCTAAAGATATGAGACCTTTTAATGCTGTTTGCGGTGAAGGTTTCAGAGAACTAGGGCAAGAATTAATACATCTAGGTGCGCAATATGGAAAAGTTAACGTGGCAGATGCCATGCCACATCCCTCTACTATAAGCAGACATGTCAAAGAACAAGCTGATGCAATACGAAACAGTATAATGCCTTCTGTTTTTGCGGAAGTTATTAATAAAACATGTGCTGCGACAGTTGATATGTGGACTGATTCGCATAATCAGGTGCACTATTTGACGCTTACATTTCACTACATTAAGACAGATTGGTCTCTTGTGATCAATGTTCTATTTACAACAAAATTCCTGGACGTTAGGAAGACGGGAGTAAATATTATAAAAGAAAGTGCTCTATGAATTTAGCTGTGTAACGTACCCGTTCTTGGAAACGTTATTTTTGTATTAAAAGAGTGAGAGAGAGGCGTTGGATTTGTACAGTACAGAGCAGCGAGCCGTGGCGAGGCGAGGTGAGACGTCAGCGTTGACCGGTCATGCTCGGTTATCCGCGTGTCCGGAATCCGGACATCAGACATGGGGCGAGTACGTGACCGAGCCGAGTCGTGTGGGGCCGGACACGAGAGGCTCGGTCCCCCCGTCAACAAACGAGCCGTGACCGGTCAAACATGGAGCGTTGCAGCACTCTATTGCTTTCTACAAGCATCGATATTAAGCTTCTTCCCTGCGGCGAGCATTATCTGTGTAGTTTAGTAAACAGACCGCCGTACCAGTTAACCGGTGCACTCATATTTTGAATTTTGTGACGTTTCCTATTTTCAATTGCGATCATGGAGACTTCCATATGTTTTGAATTGGGAAATATTTCTTGATCACTTACATACTTATACAGTTACACACGCGTGCTTCTACTGGGGTGATATACGTTTCTTTGCTGGCGTTGGTTCACTCCACTCCTGAAATGTAACTATTACAAGCAAAACTAAAAGTTTTACTCGTGGTAGTTGACTTAATTTATGGTTTGTTACGCTGTTTATTCGACGCCTTCTAGACTGATCTTTTATCTTAACTATGGTTATGTGCTTACAATATTTATTTTTTATATGAGTAGTATTATAATAATGTGCTGTCTTATGTTAAAACGTATGTAATTGCAAACCTCACTTTGTTTCATCTTCTGTGACTCCTAAATCTTTACTATTCTCACAAATACTAAATTTTCACCCTCCGATTAGCCGGCCGGAGAGGTCGTGCGGTTCTAGGCGCTGCAGTCTGGAACCGAGCAACCGCTACGGTTGCAGGTTCGAATCCTACCTCGGGCATGGATGTGTGTGTTGTCCTTAGGTTAGTTAGGTTTAATTAGTTCTAAGTTCTAGGCGACTGATGACCTCAGAAGTTAAGTCGCATAGTGCTCAGAGCCATTTGAACCATTTTTTTTTTACCCTCTGATTAAATAGCTGCTACACGCTCTTTTAAAATATGTACACTGTTATACTTGAAAATGGTGCTCCATCAGTTCATTCTCTTTTAGTTGCGCGGAGTCCATACATTCATACACTCATTCATTACTTCAGAGTAACTACAAATGCAATGGGTAATCTTATTATCAAACTACACTCCTGGAAATTGAAATAAGAACACCGTGAATTCATTGTCCCAGGAAGGGGAAACTTTATTGACACATTCCTGGGGTCAGCTACATCACATGATCACACTGACAGAACCACAGGCACATCGACACAGGCAACAGAGCATGCACAATGTCGGCACTAGTACAGTGTATATCCACCTTTCGCAGCAATGCAGGCTGCTATTCTCCCATGGAGACGATCGTAGAGATGCTGGATGTAGTCCTGTGGAACGGCTTGCCATGCCATTTCCACCTGGCGCCTCAGTTGGACCAGCGTTCGTGGTGGACGTGCAGACCGCGTGAGACGACGCTTCATCCAGTCCCAAACATGCTCAATGGGGGACAGATCCGGAGGTCTTGCTGGCCAGGGTAGTTGACTTCCACCTTCTAGAGCACGTTGGGTGGCACGGGATACATGCGGGCGTGCATTGTCCTGTTGGAACAGCAAGTTCCCTCGCCGGTCTAGGAATGGTAGAACGATGGGTTCGATGACGGTTTGGATGTACCGTGCACTATTCAGTGTCCCCTCGACGATCACCAGTAGTGTACGGCCAGTGTAGCAGATCGCTCCCCACACCATGATGCCGGGTATTGGCCCTGTGTGCCTCGGTCGTATGCAGTCCTGATTGTGGCGCTCACCTGCACGGCGCCAAACACGCATACGACCATCATTGGCACCAAGGCAGAAGCGACTCTCATCGCTGAAGACGACACGTCCCCATTCGTCCCTCCATTCACGCCTGTCGCGACACCACTGGAGGCGGGCTGCACTATGTTGGGGCGTGAGCGGAAGACGGCCTAACGGTGTGCGGGACCGTAGCCCAGCTTCATGGAGACGGTTGCGAATGGTCCTCGCCGATACCCCAGGAGCAACAGTGTCCCTAATTTGCTGGGAAGTGGCGGTGCGGTCCCCTGCGGCACTGCGTAGGATCCTACGGTCTTGGGGTGCATCCGTGCGTCGCTGCGGTCCGGTCCCAGGTGGACGGGCACGTGCACCTTCCGCCGACCACTGGCGACAACATCGATGTACTGTGGAGACCTCACGCCCCACGAGTTGAGCAATTCGGCGGTACGTCCACCCGGCCTCCCGCATGCCCACTATACGCCCTCGCTCAAAGTCCGTCGACTGCACATACGGTTCACGTCCACGGTGTCGCGGCATGCTACCAGTGTTAAAGACTGCGATGGAGCTCCGTATGCCACGGCAAACTGGCTGACACTGACGGCGGCGGTGCACAAATGCTGCGCAGCTAGCGCCATTCGACGGCCAACACCGCGGTTCCTGGTGTGTCCGCTGTGCCGTGCGTGTGATCATTGCTTGTACAGCCCTCTCGCAGTGTCCGGAGCAAGTATGGTGGGTCTGACACACCGGTGTCAATGTGTTCTTTTTTCCATTTCCAGGAGTGTATATTCATATAGTAAGATAGGCAACAAACGCATTCATAAAACGAGAATTATCCGTTGCGTCCAGTCGTAACGTCATCATCATCATCATCATTTACGACTGATTATGCCTTGCAGCGTTCAGTCTGGAGCATAGCCCCTTTATAAAATTCCTCCATGATCCCCTATTCAGTGCTAACTTTGGTGCCTCTTCTGCTGTTAAACCTATTACTTCAAAATCATTCTTAACCGAATCCAGGTACCTTCTCCTTGGTCTGCCCCGGCTCCTCCTACCCTCTACTGCTGAACCCATGAGTCTCTTGGGTAACCTTACTTCTCCCATGCGTGTAATATGACCCCACCATCTAAGCCTGTTCGCCCTGACTGCTTCATCTATAGAGTTCATTCCCAGTTTTTCTTTGATTTCCTCATTGTGGACACCCTCCTGCCATTGTTCCCATCTACTAGTACCAGCAATCATCCTAGCTACTTTCATATCCGTAACCTCAACCTTGTTGATAAGGTAACCTGAATCCAACCAGCTTTCGCTCCCATACAACAAAGTTGGTCGAAAGATTGAACGGTGCACAGATAACTTAGTCTTGGTACTGACTTCCTTCTTGCAGAAGAGAGTAGATCGTAGCTGAGCGCTCACTGCATTAGCTTTGCTACACCTCGCTTCCAGTTTTTTCACTATGTTGCCATCCTGTGAGAATATGCATCCTAAGTACATGAAACCGTCCACCTGTTCTAACTTTGTTCCTCCTATTTGGCACTCAATCCGTTTATGTTTCTTTCCCACTGACATTACTTTCGTTTTGGAGATGCTGATCTTCATACCATAGTCCTTACATTTCTGATCTAGCTCTGAAATATTACTTTGCAAACTTTCAATCGAATCAGCCATCACAACTAAGTCGTCCGCATATGCAAGACCGATTATTTTGTGTTCACATATCTTAATCTCACCCAGCCAGTCTATTTTTTTCAACATATGATCCATAAATAATATGAACAACAGTGGAGACAGGTTGCAGCCTTGTCTTACCCCTGAAACTACTCTGAACCATAAACTCAATTTACTGTCAACTCTAATTGCTGCCTGACTATCCATGTAAAGACCTTTAATTGCTTGCAAAAGTTTGCCTCCTATTCCATAATCTCGTAGAACAGACAATAACTTCCTCCTAGGGACCCGGTCATATGCCTTTTCTAGATCTATAAAGCATAGATACAATTCCCTGTTCCACTCGTAACACTTCTCCATTATTTGACGTAAGCTAAAGATCTGGTCCTGACAACCTCTAAGAGGCCTAAACCCACACTGATTTTCATCCAATTTGTCCTCAACTAGTACTCGCACTTTCCTTTCAACAATACCTGAGAAGATTTTACCCACAACGCTGATTAAAGAGATACCTTTGTAGTTGTTACAATCTTTTCTGTTTCCATGTTAAAAGATTGGTGTGATTACTGCTTTTGTCCAGTCTGATGGAACCTGTCCCGACTCCCAGGCCATTTCAATTATCCTGTGTAGCCATTTAAGACCTGACATTCCACTGTATTTGATGAGTTCCGACTTAATTTCATCCACCCCGGCTGCTTTATTGCACTGCAATCTATTGACCATTTTCTCCACTTCCTCAAATGTGATCCTACTTCCATCATCATTCCTGTCCCATTCTACCTCGAAATCTGAAACATTACTGACCGTATTTTCACCTACATTGAGCAACTCTTCAAAATATTCCCTCCAACTGCCCAATTCATCCACAGGATTCACCAGCAGTTTTCTGACCTGTCCAAAATACTTGTCATTTCCTTCTTACCTCCCTTTCGAAGACTGCTAATTACAATCCAGAATGGTTTTCCAGCAGCCTGACCCAAAGTCTTCCCAAGATTTCTTCTTGGATGCTGCAATTATCTGTTTGGCTTTGTTTCTTTCTTCAACACAACTTTCTTTGTCTACCTGAGTTCTAGTATGTAGCCATTTTTGATACGCCTTCTTTTTCCTTTTACAGGCTGCCTTGACTGTGCCATTCCACCAAGCTGTTTGCTTCATCCTACTTTTACACACTACTATTCCAAGACATTCTTTAGCCACTTCTAGTACTGTGTCCCTGTACCTTGTCCATTCCTTTTCCAATGACTGTAATTCACAACATTCAACTAACTGGTACCTTTCTGAGATCGCTGTTATGTACTTGTGTCTGATTTCCTTATCCTGAAGTTTCTCCACTCTTATCCTCCTACATATGGACCTGACCTACTGCACTTTCGGCCTCACAATCCCAATTTCACTGCAGATTAAATAATGATCAGTGTCATCAAAGAATCCCCTGAATACACAGCCTTCCTGAATTCCTGATCTATTATTATATAGTCAATGACAGATCTGGTTCCCCTGCCTTCCCAAGTATACCGGTGAATGTTCTTATGTTTAAAAAAGGAGTTTGTGATTACTAAGCCCATTGCAACTTCGCTGGGTTCCATTTCTTTCCTGATGTAAAGCCCTACACGCCATTGTGCTATTCCTGCTTTGACTCCTGACAGGTAGACCTTGTATTCTCCCACTTCCTCTTCTTGCTCACCCCTTACCCGAATGTCACTGACAGGTAAAACGTCCAGCCCCATCTTACTTGCAGCCTCTGCCAGCTCTACCTTCTTCCCAGAGTAGCCCCCATTGATATTAATAGCTCCCCATCTCATTACTATTTGTTTGCCAAGTCGTATCTTAGGAGTCCCTGGATTGTCAGTTAGAGGTGGGACTCCGTCACCTCCAAAGGTCCGAGGCATTTTGCTCTCATTGTTGCCAGCATCATATTTAAAGTACCAGGGAAGCAGGTTGCTAGTCGTAACGTTACGTGTAAAATTTTGATTATAACCCAGGGTCATTTATATACTGTTCTAATTAAATAGAACACAAGCCTTATGGATAAACCTTAAACGTCATAGGAGAACATTATCTTCCTGTAATCCAACACGAATTTGGGTTTCATGAAGATTTTTCAGAGCCAATGCTAGTTCTAAATATTCCTAAAATGTGGTTCAACGAAATTCTGCTGCGAGACATTTTTGCATTCTGACTGAGCCAGAACAAACATTACAGCTGTTGAGAGTTGCAATAACATCCACGTTTATAAACTCAATAAAACGTTCGTAACAGTATAAAGTTAATGCTCAATTTCTTACAATATAAATTGAGTAGCTTTCGCTATGATAATTACCAGAAGTGTTCTTGTGAGTACTGCAACAAGTCGTTCTTCGCATCGTGATGAACTTGTTATTATGTTGTTTCAAGGAATCATCGAAGTACCTTGATGATGTCACCACTTGTTGTGTTTTGCTCGTCTCCCGTCTTACTCTGCTGCAAAACATCTCTCGTCAGCAAATTTACACCAATTTTACTCCTAAATTACGATGTGGAATAAACGTTTTAGACAATTAAAAGAAAACCACTGTATCGGATGTGATGTAAAGGTTTCAAGAAAACCACAAGGATGACATAAAAAAGAGTAGACGCACACATCAATTCATTTGTTTCACGATGTGCACACCTATTTGGTAACGTCACTTCACTTAAAACATCTTGCTATGCACTCACGTATTATTTGATAGTCCTAAATTAGTTACCATTTCCAGTGTTCACGTAATGTAGTAATTATCCTAGTAGAGATTTCGTCCGATAGTCACAGTCTGTTCACACATTCAAACCCTCTGCAATAATGATATTATTAATGCCTGACGGCAACACTTTCTTCACACTCCTCCCACCTACACATCTTGCAACAATGTCCAAACTTCTCGAAGTTAAACTAAAATACAGTCCGCCGTTAACATTTCCGAAACATCTTCCCTTTTTTTCTTTATTGTGAATCTTCAGTTTGAAAATACACTCCTGGAATTTGAAATAAGAACACCGTGAATTCATTGTCCCAGGAATGGGAAACTTTATTGACACATTCCTGGGGTCAGATACATCACATGATCACACTGACAGAACCACAGGCACATAGACACAGGCAACAGAGCATGCACAATGTCGGCACTAGTACAGTGTATATCCACCTTTCGCAGCAATGCAGGCTGCTATTCTCCCATGGAGACGATCGTAGAGATGCTGGATGTAGTCCTGTGGAACGGCTTGCCATGCCATTTCCACCTGGCGCCTCAGTTGGACCAGCGTTCGTGCTGGACGTGCAGACCGCGTGAGACGACGCTTCATCCAGTCCCAAACATGCTCAATGGGGGACAGATCCGGAGATCTTGCTGGCCAGGGTAGTTGACTTACACCTTCTAGAGCACGTTGAGTGGCACGGGATACATGCGGACGTGCATTGTCCTGTTGGAACAGCAAGTTCCCTTGCCGGTCTAGGAATGGTAGAACGATGGGTTCGATGACGGTTTGGATGTACCGTGCACTATTCAGTGTCCCCTCGACGATCACCAGTGGTGTACGGCCAGTGTAGGAGATCGCTCCCCACACCATGATGCCGGGTATTGGCCCTGTGTGCCTCGGTCGTATGCAGTCCTGATTGTGGCGCTCACCTGCACGGCGCCAAACACGCATACGACCATCATTGGCACCAAGGCAGAAGCGACTCTCATCGCTGAAGACGACACGTCTCCATTCGTCCCTCCATTCACGCCTGTCGCGACACCACTGGAGGCGGGCTGCACGATGTTGGGGCGTGAGCGGAAGACGGCCTAACGGTGTGCGGGACCGTAGCCCAGCTTCATGGAGACGGTTGCGAATGGTCCTCGCCGATACCCCAGGAGCAACAGTGTCCCTAATTTGCTGGGAAGTGGCGGTGCGGTCCCCTACGGCACTGCGTAGGATCCTACGGTCTTGGCGTGCATCCGTGCGTCGCTGCGGTCCGGTCCCAGGTCGACGGGCACGTGCACCTTCCGCCGACCACTGGCGACAACATCGATGTATTGTGGAGACCTCACGCCCCACGTGTTGAGCAATTCGGCGGTACGTCCACCCGGCCTCCCGCATGCCCACTATACGCCCTCGCTCAAAGTCCGTCAACTGCACATACGGTTCACGTCCACGCTGTCGCGGCATGCTACCAGTGTTAAAGACTGCGATGGAGCTCCGTATACCACGGCAAACTGGCTGACACTGACGGCGGCGGTGCACAACTGCTGCGCAGCTAGCGCCATTCGACGGCCAACACCGCGGTTCCTGGTGTGTCCGCTGTGCCGTGCGTGTGATCATTGCTTGTACAGCCCTCTCGCAGTGTCCGGAGCAAGTATGGTGGGTCTGACACACCGGTGTCAATGTGTTCTTTTTTCCATTTCCAGGAGTGTACTTCTGTCCACTCTTCTGTTTCTCAGTTCTCTCAACTGGCTTGTTTTACCACCACCACGACCATCACCGTCCACGTGTGCTGAAAGGAAACGGTAGATCGATATTAGGTTCATTAAACTGTTCTAAAACATCGATATGTTGCGGTGACGAATTTCAACATGCGACAGTATCTCTCCGGACTGGTTTCAGCTTTAAATACATCGGAGGATACTTCGATAAACACTCCTTTTCATCGTTACAACCCGCATTACTGCTCCTTCCGTTGACACCTTCCTGAACTCTAATGTTCTTAAATTATCGGTTCACATCTGCACCCGAAACTGTATCCGTCTCCCTATTTGGGTTAAAGACAGGTTACATATAATACTAACTGGGAATAATACGCAATAAATTAATTTGCAATAATACAAAACCTTATACCAATTTCCGTAACAAGAACATTTCCATAAATAACGCTTTCACATATCAAAACGCACTAAGGTGACGAAAGACATGGGATAGCTCGAATGTCATTTCGGACCTCCTTTTGCTCGGCACAGTGCAGCAAATCGTCGTCGCATGGACTCAAGTCTTTGTAAGTCCCTCGCATAAATACTTAGCTATGCTGTCTCTAAAGCCGTCTGTGACTACGAAAGCGTTACCGGAACAAGATTTTGTGCACAAACTAACCTCTCGAGTATGTCCCATTAATTTTCGATGAGATTAATGTCGAGCAATCTGGGTGGCAAAATTATTCCCTCGAACAGTCCAGAATGTTCTTCAAATCAATCGCTTAAAATTGTGGCGAGGTTACACGGCGCACTGTAATTCTTACTAATTCCTTCGTTGCTTGGGAGCACGAGTCCACGAACGGCAGCAAATGGTCTCCAAGTAGCCGAACATAATAATTTGCAGTGAAGGCTCGTTTCAGTTGGACCAAAGGACTCATTGCATACCACGTAAACACAACCTACAACCAGTATGGAGCCACCATCAGTTTAAACAGTGCCGTGTTGACAACTTGAGTCCATGGCTTCGTGGGGTCTGCGCCACATTTGAACCACACCATCAGTTCTTACCAACTGAATTCGGGACTTCGTTATGGTGCAACAGATATTGTCACGAGCCCAAGAGAGGGCCTAAACGTTTTTAGCCCAGTTACTCGCGTCGGTCGAATGTTGCCATAGCAAATTTCGCTGCACTGACCTAAAAAATACGTTAGGCGTGCATCCCAAATTGATCTTTGCGGTTACTTCACGAAATTTTGCTTACCTGTTAGCACTGACAACTGTATGCGGAAATGCTGCTCTAGGTTGTTAAGCGAAGGCCGTCACCCACGGCTTTGTAGGTGGTGAGTGGTAATGCCGAATATTTTGTATTCTCGGCACGATCGTTAATGAGTGGACCTCTAAATACTGAATTCCATAACTATTTCCGAAATCAAATTGCCATGCGTCTAGCGGCAACTACCATTCCGCGTTCAAACCCTGATAATTCCCGTCGTGCGGCCACAATCATACCGGAAACCCTTTCATATGAATCACAAGAGTAAAAATGCTATCATCGCCAATGCACTGCACTTTTCTACCACGTATACGCGATACTAGCGCCGTATGTGTATGTGCATATTGCTATTCCATGACTTTAGTCACCACAGAGTGCATTTATAAATAAATTGCATTTGTATGCACACATCTCCTCGTCTGAAGAAATGATCGCAGGTTAATAAATTTTACGTCTCAACGTCATCCTTATGTACTTCCCTTTTACCTCGTCTTCTTTACTGCTATAGTAATAATACTGTCAGCAGACGCCAACAATTACACTATCTCATATGCACGCAAGTCAGCCAATCAATGATGGCTTTCCTGGTGCATTCGACAATACCAAAGTAACACAGACTTCTTATAACGTTTTCACTTGTCTCTACGGTGAACCATTCACATTCCACAGCTGTTTTGTTTCCTGGTGTCTGCTTATGCTACTGTTCCTGTGAACGGATATATCTGATGCTGTATTTTACATTCAGAAATCAATCACGAATGTTGCGTAAATATTCAACGTCACTGATGTGAAGCCTGAGGACGGCTGTAATCTTTCAGCTAATAATAAGCATATAAATCGCTTGTGAGTATTATTATCCCATAGTAATGAGGGATGACCTCACATTATCCATATAATATTGACAAGGTATGTATCGTAAGATAAGTATCGACGCATAGTCAGCGATATCAAACTCTCAAACTTCCTAATCTAAATGGCCGCATTCAGGTCAAGAGATTCATATACATGCCGTATTAGATTGTCACGATGAATTAGGGAACAGAGGGGCCCTGCCTCGAAATGGTTGTGTGTGTAAAGTCTGTAAAGTTACGAAGTCATAAAAGAGATTATGATATAACTTTTCATTAGAGTTACATAGTTAAGCTAGTCACTCAGGCATTGTTTTCCACTTTTTATTGACTCACTGATGCTGTATAATGTAGCATCTAGTGTCTAAATAATGTCTGTAAATAAAAATCCGCCCTTGCACATGCCTTAGTGGTGTAATATTTCAAAGTTAATACAAAATAGTTAGTCATCATGTCTAGGTATAAAATGAGCAGTTTTAACAAATGTGAAATAGACTAGCTGACTGGACTACTCTTCAACCTCTTCCATTGTTTTCCGATCCCAGTCATGTTCTCGAGAGCTTCCAGGGCATCCTCATATTTCATGACTCCTTCCTGCCGCCTCAACTTTCGTCCTCCAAGGGGTCCCTTACTTTGTGACTTTCCTTGTGGAACTCCTTTTACTATCCCTTGTTCTCTTCACAGTGCATGTTCCATCCATTTATTCTTCCTGGTGCTTATTACTACTGTTAAATCGGGCTCACTGTACAGTGCATATCCATGTTTTTCCCTCTTCTGCTCAAACAATAGCAGAAAACAAATCGTTTAGAACGTACTAACTCTCCTACGTTTTTGTCTTGCAGTCTATATCTTGGCCTCATATAATAAGACTGCTCACATAATTGTCTTGCAAACACATAGTTTCACTGTCCTTATTTGCAGTTTACTGGTGAACAGTTAATTTATTGCACAGTTGTAACGCTTTTCAGATATTATTCGGTTCATTATCGGCCCCGCCAACAAATTTTATAAATAACAATGCTTCGTAGGTAGTAAAAGGATCCAGTGTCCTTAAGGAATTGGATTCACATATACAGTGTTACCTCCCCTAATTTATCTTCCGTTTTTACTGCCATACACTCTGTTACCTCTTAGATCATCTTAAAACTCCTCTATTAGCTCTCCAGCTGTCCGTATTACTTCGTCTTCATTATGTGGTACAACAACAATACTGTGAGCAAACGCTAACAATTACATATAATGTCATAAGGTCACACATCTGTCAATCAATGATGTGTTTTCTAGTGTCTTTGCCGAACATGAGATTACATAGGATTCTGGTACCACTTTACATCCGTCCATACCGTAAAAGCTCAGATTCCCTGGCTTTAGACCTTGTTTCAGCCATAGTTTCCTGAATGCATATTATAGTCAGTCTACTCAGTTTAAAGGTGTTCCTAATTTTTCCATATGCTTGCTTTAAGTCTATAACAGATATGGTACCCTCTTACCAAACTGCCAACAATCAGCAAAACAGAACATAAGTTTTGGGGGAGCACTTTTTCCGTTTGGGTCTCGCTGTGAATTTGGTGATTAGAACCTTTAATGGATTATCTACAACCTAGTCTGTATTTATCCAGGCTATTTTAGTTCTACAGTTCCCATCTCACTTACGTAACGAGTACGGGGTGTGACAATAAAGTAATGAGACTGATGTGGAAAAAATGTTGCTTTCAGTTTTAGTCAAGTTTGGTGTTGTCTCTTCCTAAATAATTCCCTTTTGATTGCACACACTTTTCCAGCGATTCTGCCGTTGATGATAACATTTCTGGAACTGATCTTCTGTAATATCCTCCAACACCCTCGTCACAACTTTTTGGACAGCTTGTGTTGTTTGAAAATGATGATCCTTGACCGCAGTTTTGACTCTTGGAAATAGAAGTCGCACGGAGCGATATATGGTGAATAAGGTGGATGTGGCAGTACTGAAATTTTTGGTTAAAGACTGCTGTACTGACAGAGCACTATGGGATGGCGCATAATCGTGATGCAGAATCCAATTATCAGCAATGTTGGAACGGACATGAAGAACAATTTTACGAAGTCTTTCTAAAATTTCTTTGCGTTAACATTGCTTAACTGTTTGTCCAGGAGGCACCCACTAGTTATGAACAATTCCCTTGGAATCAAAGAAGCACAAAAGCATGCATTTCGCTTTTGACTTTGACATTCGAGTTTTTTTTTGTCTGAGTGATCCCTTTGAGCACTATTGCGAACTTTGCCGTTTTGTCTCTGGATCGTACTGAAAAAAACAACTTTCCAGTGAGAACACGGCTCAACAATTCTAGATTGCTTTACGTTTGCTCTAACAGATCGGCTGCCACCTTTTTCCGTGATTCTCGCTGTTGTAATGTGAGATTTTTGTGGACAATTTTTGCACAAACCTTTCTCGTACCAAGATCTTCAGTTATCGTTACACGAACCGTTTCTCTATTGATGTTCAGTTCTTCTGCAACCATTTTCACCGATAATCTTTGATCAGATCGTACGAGTTCATGCACAGTGTCCAAGTTGACATCTGTCCGTGAGGTTGATGGTCGTCCACTGCGGTCTTCATCTTCAATATTCGTTCTGCCCTCAATAAACATTTAATGTCAACGAAAAACTTGAGCTCTTGACATAACTTTCTCTCCAAAAGCCTTCTGAAGCTTACCGCAAGTTGTCGTAGCGTTTCCGCCCAATTTAGCGCAAAAAGAAATGGCATAGCATTGCGCAATATCATGCGGTTCCATTTCCGTGACGAGAGGCTGTGTTAACGTATTACAGGACAACTCACGACTGAGCCTTTGCATCGATGTGCTACTTGAACTAGAAGCAGGTCAAAGATATTGTCAAATATATTGTGCCTACGCAAGCCTGCATAGTTATCACATCTTGCATAGAAAATCTGCCTCATTACTTTATTGTCGCACCTCGTATATCTCTAATATGTGTCTCAAGCGGTTGAATCTATTGAACATCCTTGTTCACTATTTATTCACTAATTTTATTTACATTTCCTTACAGTGCAAGGTATTATTTCATGAACTGTTCCTTCCTTGAACAGAGTCTTACTTAACTAATATGGTTTAGGATTTCTAAGGAACTGAATTACCTTACAAAAATATATGTAATGAACTGTATACCAGTATCATCAAAAGTTAATTTCCATCATTAAACACTTTGTTCCGTTATATACAGATGTTTGATGTACTCTGTGTTTCGGAAAGGAAACCGTTTCTAATAATACGTTGGTGCCTTCGGACTCTGCATGCGCCACACTATACTCCAGCTGCGGCTGGCGAATAGTGGACAGCACAAAATCCGCAGTTTATTACTCTACGAAGATTCGCTCACATGAAAGTTTCTTTTATATCTCAGGTTGTGGTGAAGTTATGCGATTCGTAATAGCAACCAACACACAAATTACGTAAGCGTCAGATTCACTGTTCGTTTCAACACAGGAGATAGCTCGTTTGAAAAATGTCTCCTATCCCATAATAATGAGGGATGACCTCACATTATCCATATAATATTGACAACGTATGTATCGTAAGATAAGTATCGACACATAGTCAGCGATATCAAACTCTCAAACTTCCTAATCTGAATAGCCGCATTCAGGTCAAGAGATTCATATACATGCCGTATTAGATTGTCACGATGAATTAGGGAACAGAGGGGCCCTGCCTCGAAATGGTTGTGTGTGTAAAGTCTGTAAAGTTACGAAGTCATAAAAGAGATTATGATATAACTTTTCATTAGAGTTACATAGTTAAGCTAGTCACACAGGCAGTGTTTTTCACTTTTTATTGACTCACTGATGCTGTATAATCTAGCATCTAGTGTCTAAATAATGTCTGTAAATAAAAATCCGCCCTTGCACATGCCTTAGTGGTGTAATATTTCAAAGTTAATACAAAATAGTTAGTCATCATGTGTAGGTATATAATGAGCAGTTTTAACAAATGTGAAATAGACTAGCTGACTGGACTACTCTTCAACCTCTTCCATTGTTTTCCGATCCCAGTCATGTTCTCGAGAGCTTCAGGGCATCCTCATATTTCATGACTCCTTCCTGCCGCCTCAACTTTCGTCCTCCAAGGGGTCCCTTTCTTTGTGACTTTCCTTGTGGAACTCCTTTTACTATCCCTTGTTCTCTTCACAGTGCATGTAGGGCATCCTCATATTTCATGACTCCTTCCTGCCGCCTCGACTTTCGTCCTCCAAGGGGTCCCTTTCTTTGTGACTTTACTTGTGGAATTCCTTTTACTATCCCTTGTTCTCTTCACAGTGCATGTTCCATCCATTTATTCTTCCTGGTGCTTATTACTATTGTTAAATCGGGCTCACTGTACAGTGCATATCCATGTTTTTCCCTCTTCTGCTCAAACAATAGCAGAAAACAAATCGTTTAGAACGTACTAACTCTCCTACGTTTTTGTCTTGCAGTCTATATCTTGGCCTCATATATTAAGACTGCTCACATAATTGTCTTGTAAACACATAGTTTCACTGTCCTTATTTGCAGTTTACTGGTGAACAGTTAATTTATTGCACAGTTGTAACGCTTTTCAAATATTATTCGGTTCATTATCGTCCCCGCCAACAAATTTTATAAATAACAATGCTTCGTAGGTAGTAAAAGGATCCAGTGTCCTTAAGGAATTGGATTCCCATATACAGTGTTACCTCCCCTAATTTATCTTCCGTTTTTACTGCCATACACTCTGTTACCTCTTAGATCTTCTTAAAACTCCTCTATTAGCACTCCAGCTGTCCGTATTACTTCGTCTTCATTATGTGGTACAACAACAATACTGTGAGCAAACGCTAACAATTACATATAATGTCATAAGGTCACACATGTGCCAATCAATGATGTGTTTTCTAGTGTCTTTGCCGAACATGAGATTACATAGGATTCTGGTACCACTTTACATCCGTCCGTACCGTAAAAGCTCAGATTCCCTGGCTTTAGACCTTGTTTCAGCCATAGTTTCCTGAATGCATATTATAGCCAGTCTACTCAGTTTAAAGGCGTTCCTAATTTTTCCATACGCTTGCTTTAAGTCTATAACAGATATGGTACCCTCTTACCAAATTGCCAACAATCAGCAAAACAGAACATAAGTTTTGGGGGAGCACTTTTTCCGTTTGGGTCTCGCTGTGAATTTGGTGATTAGAAGCTTTAATGGATTATCTACAACCTAGTCCTTGTTTATCCAGGCTATTTAAGTTCTACAGTTCCCATCTCACTTACGTATCGAGTACGGGGTGTGACAATAAAGTAATGAGACTGATGTGGAAAAAATGTTGCTTTCAGTTTTAGTCAAGTTTGGTGTTGTCTCTTCCTAAATAATTCCCTTTTGATTGCACACACTTTTCCAGCGATTCTGCCGTTGATGATAACATTTCTGGAACTAATCTTCTGTAATATCCTCCAACCCTCCGTCACAACTTTTTGGACAGCTTGTGTTGTTTGAAAATGATGATCCTTGACCGCCGTTTTGACTCTTGGAAATAGAAGTCGCACGGAGCGATATATGGTGAATAAGGTGGATGTGGCAGTACTGAAATTTTTGGTTAAAGACTGCTGTACTGACAGAGCACTATGGGATGGCGCATAATCGTGATGCAGAATCCAATTATCAGCAATGTTGGAACGGACATGAAGAACAATTTTACGAAGTCTTTCTAAAATTTCTTTGCGTTAACATTGCTTAACTGTTTGTCCAGGAGGCACCCACTAGTTATGAACAATTCCCTTGGAATCAAAGAAGCACAAAAGCATGCATTTCGCTTTTGACTTTGACATTCGAGTTTTTTTTTGTCTGAGTGATCCCTTTGAGCACTATTGCGAACTTTGCCGTTTTGTCTCTGGATCGTACTGAAAAAAACAACTTTCCAGTGAGAACACGGCTCAACAATTCTAGATTGCTTTACGTTTGCTCTAACAGATCGGCTGCCACCTTTTTCCGTGATTCTCGCTGTTGTAATGTGAGATTTTTGTGGATAATTTTTGCACAAACCTTTCTCGTACCAAGATCTTCAGTTATCGTTACACGAACCGTTTCTCTATTGATGTTCAGTTCTTCTGCAACCATTTTCACCGATAATCTTTGATCAGATCGTACGAGTTCATGCACTGTGTCCAAGTTGACATCTGTCCGTGAGGTTGATGGTCGTCCACTGCGGTCTTCATCTTCAATATTCGTTCCGCCCTCAATAAACATTTAATGTCAACGAAAAACTTGAGCTCTTGACATAACTTTCTCTCCAAAAGCCTTCTGAAGCTTACCGCAAGTTGTCGTAGCGTTTCCGCCCAATTTAGCGCAAAAAGAAATGGCATAGCATTGCGCAATATCATGCGGTTCCATTTCCGTGACGAGAGGCTGTGTTAACGTATTACAGGACAACTCACGACTGAGCCTTTGCATCGATGTGCTACTTGAACTAGAAGCAGGTCAAAGATATTGTCAAATATATTGTGCCTACGCAAGCCTGCATAGTTATCACATCTCGCATAGAAAATCTGCTTCATTACTTTATTGTCGCACCTCGTATATCTCTAATATGTGTCTCAAGCGGTTGAATCTATTGAACATCCTTGTTCACTATTTATTCACTAATTTTATTTACATTTCCTTACAGTGCAAGGTATTATTTCATGAACTGTTCCTTCCTTGAACAGAGTCTTACTTAACTAATATGGTTTAGGATTTCTAAGGAACTGAATTACCTCACAAAAATATATGTAATGAACTGTATACCAGTATCATCAAAAGTTAATTTCCATCATTAAACACTTTGTTCCGTTATATACAGATGTTTGATGTACTCTGTGTTTCGGAAAGGAAACCGTTTCTAATAATACGTTGGTGCCTTCGGACTCTGCATGCGCCACACTATACTCCAGCTGCGGCTGGCGAATAGTGGACAGCACAAAATCCGCAGTTTATTACTCTACGAAGATTCGCTCACATGAAAGTTTCTTTTATATCTCAGGTTGTGGTGAAGTTATGCGATTCGTAATAGCAACCAACACACAAATTACGTAAGCGTCAGATTCACTGTTCGTTTCAACACAGGAGATAGCTCGTTTGAAAAATGTCTCCTAATTCACAGTTCACGTGTTGTATTCCATATATTAATTCAATATCGAACAGTAATAGCTACCATCAGACGAAACAGACGTAATAGCTATCAGTTTACAGACCACTCATGAACGCCTAAATCATAGCTGACAATGCCATCGTAACACATTATTCAATACCTGTTTCAAACTACACGTGACACTCAATGTATCAGTTCATCGGAAACTTATTAAACAGAAATCAGAGTACAAGTCACGGTATGTGCACCGCAGAAAACCGTCCACTTATAAAACCTGCTTTGATCTCACAGTACTTCATGTAATAATAGCTCGTGGATATGGTCCTGCTGCGTCCACGGAAACTAGTTCTCTTGGTCTAGTTGGAATGATAGGGTGTAATACGTCCAAACAAGATCTATTAAGATGTTTAATCTTCTGACATATTGTATACTTTTTTATTATTTGTTCAATCCTGCGTCTGAGGTTCGGGAAGTATCAATATGTTGATATTTTCGCTGTACATTTTGATACTCCATAGTGTCCCCATACTCTATGTGTATGTCTTATCAAATTGTCTACGTATTCTTCCGGGATGCATACACACAAGGTGTTGGATTGTGGATTGCACCTGTAGAAAAGAACATCGTTTGACAGTGTGTAATATTGTTTCAGTGTACTATTGTCATCTGCCTGCAGTTTTTGCATAACTTGTCTCCATCTATTGTCTTCGTTTTGTAGTTTGCTCATGTCTTTACACATCCTTCTGTAATATGGTTGAAATGTGCCATCATGCATCAGAAAAACTCTAAAATCGGAAGTCTCTTCGATCAATTCATTGAACTCGCTCAAGCCTTGTGGCAAACGTGATAATGCGTCGGCAATTACATTCTGTTCACCCTTGATATAAACTATCTCGAAATCAAATTTGTGGAGGAATAAACACCAACGAGCAATCCGTTTGTGCAACAATTTACATGTGAGTAAAAACGATAATGCTTGATGGTCACAAAACACTCGTGTATGCCTTCCCCCGAGATAGTATTGGAACTTGCGGAAAGCCCACACTACAGCTAACGCTTCAAGTTCAGTTGCCGAATAGGTTCTTTCACATTCCGTTAACGTTCTACTGGCAAAACTAATTATGTTTACTTTCTGTTCTCCATTATCATTTACTAATTGGAACAGACAAGAGCCTAATCCCTGACATGAGGCGTCCGTGCTCAAATAAAAGTTGTAGTTCATGTTAGGATGCTTCAAAATGGGTGCGTTTATGAGTGCTTCTTTGATTTTTACGAAATCTTCCTCACATTTTTCTGTCCACAACCATGTGTGGTTTTTCCTTTAAAGGTTGAGTAGGGAATCACTATTCAGTAACTGTTTGGGCACGAATTTTCGAAAAAATGACGTGACCCCCAGAAAAGCTTTCAATTGTGTTTACGTGTTTGTGGTGAGGGGAAATATTTTATGGCATCAAGCTTTTTTTGGATCTGGTAAAATTCCGCCTGGTGAAATAATGTGGCCTAAAATTTTTATTCGATCCCTTCCGAATTCGGACTTCTTAAAATTTGCTATGACGTCATATTCTCGTAATTTTTGGAACACTTTGTGTACCAATTCTACATGCTCTTGCCAGGTCTCCGTGGCTATCAAGAGATTGTCTACATACAACGTCACTTTGCTAATCAGTTCTGGACCCAATACTCTGTCTAAAGCCGCTATAAACACCCCAGCACTCTCGTTGAGTCCAAATGGCAGTACTTGAAATTGATAGCTTCTGCCAGCATGAATGAACGCAGTATATTTTCTGCTATCACTATGTAGGGCTATTTGCCAATACGAAGCCTTCATGTCAACGGATGTTAAATACTTCACTCCATGAAATTTAAGCAATTGCTCATCTAAGTTCTCCGGCCTAGTGCCTATTGGTACGATGATCTTATTAATTTCCCGCGCATCAAAGTACTAATCTGACTGACCCGTCAGGTTTGCTGACAGCTACGATGGGACTGCAGTACGGTGAATGTGAAGGTTCTATCACTTTCCACAGAACCATTCCACCTATTTCTTTGCGAACCGTTTCCTTCTTTGCCCATGGTATCGCATACGATTTATGGCAGTACGTTTTATGCGGGTAGACTTCCATTTTGTATTCATAATTTTTGATTACTGTCGGCTGTTTTCTAAAAATGTCTCGATATTCATAAATAAGATCTGCTAGTTCATCTTGTTGAGTTTTTGAAAGACAAGTGGATTTTCCTACCTTCTCGTGGGCGGCCTGTTCGTTAATTATTTCCGTGTCTAATTGTTTGGGGTAAGGAATATCTATCAATAACACTTGTGGGTAAACTAATTTTACTTCAGCTTGTTTCTGTAATTGGCCATTACGCTCTATTGTTGACTTTACAAGATTGACCTTCACATTACGACTGCCCACTCGGAAATAGCAAAGTCCACTGCCTATGTCGATGTTTACGTTATGCTGCCGGAAAACTTCCATACCTAAAATACAGCTGACGATTAATTTCTCAACGATTAAGAATGTACAGTTTATCGTGACATCGCTAATGGTAACAGGTATTTGCGTCTGCCACTTAATACTTTTTGACTTGTTACCACAGCTGTCAAGATTTTACAATTTTCCGTTGGCAACACTGGTACTTTTAATGCTTTCGAAACTTCTTTAAATAAACTGTTAGAAATAATATTCGTAGATGCGCCTGTATCTAAAATTGCGTTGGTAATTATAGTTCCTATCTTTGCTGTTATTACAGCCTGCACGAGGTCACTTACCTTGTCCGGTGCTTTCCTCTCTTCTTCACATAGATCATCTTCTACGGCAGCATCCTGATCATATCTTAAAAATAATTGTTCAAGATGTAATGTGTGCTTGTATGTGCCCTTTGTTGTCAAATCGGTCGGCCGGTGGGGGCTCATTACGACCGATTGTTGTTTACCGGGGGGGACAACGGCGTTGCTTCATTACTGTCCGTTTCCTCTACGAAGTGTACTGAGTGGTTATTCTGTCGCCAATTAGTTTCCGGACCGCTGCGTGCAACATTTTCTTGCGACCGGCCGTCGCTATTCCTCCCTGGTCTGTCATTTCTATTACTGTAACTATTGTAATTTCCATTTGTGTGCCGCCTTTCATCACGCTGGCCTGACCAATCGTTCACGTGATTTCTATCATTTCCATACCGGCGTGGACCGTAATCTGTATTATATCTTCGGTCTTCACGTCTCTGTGGCGCCGAATTCCTCCGATTTCCGTAATTCCAGTTTCCATTATTTGGCCTTGTCGCATAAGGATGCCAACTGTGTGGGCTTTGTCCACTGCCATTAAAATGATATCGGTTACCGTTGTTTTGATTGGTTCCGGAATGTTCATTCCGATTACTTGTGCTCGGCTCTTCTTCGTATATTAGATCAATTGAGTCAAGCACGGAAAGAAAGTATTCAAGGTCGTTCTCCGGTATGGTTACCAATTTTTCGCGTAAGTTCGCCGGTAGTCTGTTTTTCACAATTTTGAGAACATCTCGGTGCGGTATTGGATTGTTCCAATAGCGCGTCTTATTCAAATACTTTTCGAAATACTTTCTCAACCCGCCGTTTTTGAGGTTGAACGGTTGTGGGTTGAATACCTCACGTCGCAGTCTTTCTTGGACCCCAGCAGACCAATATTTCTCCAAGAAAGCCCGTTCAAATTGTTCGTAGGTGACGCACTGTTCAGCCATGTCTGTGGCCCACAAAAGTGCGTCGCCTTGTGTGAAGCCTACTACATATCTAATCTTCTGTGCCTCAGTCCAGTTTCTTGGTAAGACATTTATAAATGCTCTTACGAATACGACTGGATGAGTTTTTCTGGATTCTGTGGAGAAAACTGGAAACTGTCTATGTTTCAACAGGCTCTCATCGACTAGAATCGTCGAGATGCAAGGCGACACGCCTACTGCCTGTTGCAGCACCGCGTTTGGCGAATATTTGTTTGCCTGCGCAGGTGCGTGCACATACGCCGTACTGGGTGCGTGATGTTCTGTGTTATTGACATCGTAATCTGGCACGGGTGAATAAGTGTCAGGCTGCCTGTTGCTTGACGTAGGCAAATCATTTGAAACATTTAGTCTACCAGCAATTTCCTTACGTATTCTGTCCTCGGCTACTTTGATTTCATTACCTAATTTTTCAAAAAGTTTTGTTTCCCGGTCAGTTATTGATTCATTTACATTAACGGTTTCTAAAGTTTCATTTATTTTGATAATGTCCGCCTTGATTCGTCCAGTCTCCTGTTGCAGAAGACCGACTTCTTTGTCAACTTTATTAACTTGGTCAGGTATTTCTTCACATGCCGACTGTACTGTAGTTAAATTTAATTGAATAGTCTGTACGTTTTCATGTATTTCTTTTTGTACCGTTTGTGTTTGATTGTGTGTTTCTACGATTTCTGACAGTTCCTGTTCCTGTTTGTTTGTAAGATCTGACAATTTCTTTTCTAAATCACTTGCCAATACATTGTATACACTATTGACTGTTTTGATAACTTTGTCTTCGATCTTTTGATCGATTTCATTGGTGAGTTTATTTAAGCGTTGATCAAAATGTTTGTGCATATTTTCAAATTGCGTGTTTACACTTGAAAACTGTTGTTGGAACCCAATTTCCATGTTTGACAATTTTGTGTTTGTTGTGTTGTGACTGATCTTTAAATCAGATAATTGCTCGCTCACGTTTGACATCAGACTATATAATGCCTCAAGCGTAACTGACGAAGCTTGTGTGTTTGTATTTATGCCATTATTTGTAGCCATTGTTTCTCTACCACGATCTGATTGAATCGAAACCGGGCTAGGTTCACTGATTTCGCGCGAATTATTTTCATCTGATCTGTTAATCGATGCTTCATCGACTGTGTACAAGGTCTCATTTGCAAGTGGTTCGTCATTGTTAATCCTTGTCAAGTGCAATTGAATTGTATTTACTTCTACACTATGTTGTGCTGAAAAACTAATTGCGTCATCATTTACGTCACTATTGTCAGAATCGGTGACATTTGTCACATTAAAATTCTCCGATTCCATTGTGGAGATATTATTTTTATCTGTACTTTAATGAATCTAAATCTTTAAATTCTCTCGCAGTTGAATTAATAAAAATATCTGACAATTGTTATTTGTTGCGCGTCGGAAATTTACAAGATGGCGCACTACGACTTCTAATTCTGCGATTGTTGAACATAAAAAAGTAATTATCAAAGTGTAATTGTGTGTTGCCACAAACACTACCAGGATTTTAATATGGAAAGGAAAAGGTTCTGTTTTAAGTGGAACTAAGCCAAGGTGCAGCCGCTGCATGCGTTTGCGCTTTCCTACCTTAATTCCGGCTGAGCTGCGTCACTCACGATTACGTTAGTTTTGTAAATCCTTGTCCTTGTTCCTTCTGGTTATTGTGCCATCCGTTTATACAGTTAACATTGTTTCACCTTATTAGTCATTTTCCATGTGCATCATGTAACAGAGAAACAGTAATTAGTACAAGCACATTTGTAGTACAACAATCAAGTACTTACTCTTTGTTCCATCAGCACTGTCCTTGTCAGCGGTCGCCAGTGTGGCGAAATAAATAAAAAAATTAAATCTATTGGTTTTTTGAAAAGAGGAAAAATTACGGACATGGAACTGTAACTTTAGAATTTTTGAAGGGCTTTTTTACGGACTGTATTGACAGGCTTGAATGCGGACAAATTCAGTGCTGCGTGAAATATGCCTGTAATATAATTTACCATTTCGATTAATTACATTTTTGAATTCTACGCCATTGTTGATTTATTGAGAGTTCTCACCTTGGACGTAAAATTCGTCTTTCTGCCGTAGTATTAATTCATTAGTCGCCATCGGTGTTCTTCTCTTTGTTGACCGTGTGTATCTTCCTAAGTCGGCATCGGTTCACTTCACGAAGACGCTGGAAACCAAGGAATACAATGCTACTTCGCTTTAAATAATTTTCGTAACACTTCGATACTTCTCACTATTTTTTATTCGCAACACAGTAAGATTTGCTCTGTTCGTTTCACAAACCATAATTACTAACTATATGGCGGCCTTTCCGCACACTCCAAAAACCACGTCCATCCTCCACAAGGCAACAATCGAAAGTGTCCCTTAGCTCCTTGGAGTATGAAACAAAAGAGAATCCAATGTGAACATTACAAAGATTATAATCTAAATGCCTCTCAATTTAATCTTTGGCTCAGATTTTAAGGTATTGTATGTCTCTGCGTCGGAATGTGTCATTACAATGTCCACATTAAGTCACTTTTATGGAGGGCCGGTTACCGATTACGGTTTATTGGGAGAGCTTTGGTAAACTGTAAAATACCTGTAAAACATGCAGCGTACAGAATGCTAGTGCGACACATTCTTCAATATTGCTTGAGTGTGGGACATGTCCAACAAGTCTAATTAAAGCAACGTACAGTAGTTATTCAGAGGCATGCAAATAGATGTTTTAGTGGCCGGTTCGAGCAGTATGAGAATAGTTCCCCAATGGTCTTCGAAGTTGAATGGTAGCCCTAGGCAGTAGGAAACTATATACACACGAAACGCTACTGATAATTTTTGGAGAACCAACCTTAGCAACTATCTGCATAACGATTCAGTTGCCTCTGCATTAATGTAGCGAAAAGACCATAAGGGTAAAGTAAGGGGACTAGGGTCATGGAGAGGACTATAGGCAAGCACATTCCTCTCATTCAAATGGCGCACAGAACGCAACAATACCTATGTACTGTACAGAATACCATCTGCCACGCACTATGAAGTTGCTTAAGGAGTAGTTTGGAAGATGTAAATTCAGTCTCCTCTGTAGCTGATTTCTCTATGAGAACGATAATGACCGCACCTATTTTCCAATCGCTTGGAAAGCACGTTAATCCAGAGTAATTTCTTTCGCACAACCGGTCAAAAATGCCTTCTTCTTTCTGTTAAGTGATTTGAGTTCGATTCAGATTCCATGTTCACAGAATAGATTATACAGTTATGGCATAAATACGGAGATTGAAAGTTGGAACCATAGTACGATTTTGTTGTAATGCAACATACACAGACTGTATGTCATCTATGTCGAATGCTGTAGGGTACGTAAGAATCACAGAAATTGTTACTTAAGTGTCAGTTTATGAACCAGGGACATAATTTAAAAAATTACTTTTGTTGTTGTGCAGCTAAGGATCATGCTAGAGAAGTAATGGAAATGTTTTCTTGTATGATTTGTTTTTATCCAAAACTGGAGAACAAATCGGTGTTCACTACAAAATAACAGATGAGCTCAATCTTAATAACTCCCTTATCAAAATATATGTAATGTTAGAGATCACTTACAGAACTTCTACGAGGACATGATGTCGGAGAGAAGTTAACAGACTTTCCAAAGGGTTTCCTCTACATACACAGCGATTCATCACGAATTCAAATGACACCGAGAATTAAGCTATTTATCTCTTCACCGAGATAATTCTAATCTATGTTTGCTGGGAATATTCATTTGATATTTATAACACATTATATAAGTGTTTAGCTCTTCAGTGAGTTAATTCCAGTCGACACTTGTTTAGGATATTCACTTGATCTTCACAACACTTCACGCAACGCGTTTAAAGGCTGGACCTTGACACAGACCATTCGTCACTAGAAAATACAATAGTAGATACAACGCATAAAACTGAGTAGACAAACAAAAACTTGCGACCGTGGCAGGATACCTATTTGAATGCATTAACAAACATAAAACAATTTGTGGGAAAAATTTTCTTTCACAATTGTCAGATGTGTATATTTCTATTGTCTGTTGTAAAACCAGAATTTATGAAAGATGTTTATATTTTATTAATAGGATTAAGTAGGAATAATTAATATTTGTCATGTTGGAAATAATTGTGGTAGCAGGGAATCTCTGCACCAAAGTATTGTTAATAATTTTAAAAAGGGCGGGAGAAACCACGTACGGATACTTTTTAAGAAAACAGCAGGAAAGACCGCGCATTGATACATTTTGTAATGGTAGAAGGGATTGTCTGCACCAGAAAGCATTGTTGGCAGGAGAAACAGCACTTTAGCGTTCGTAGGAATTCAGTAGTAAGCGAGAAGTGAAGTTAGTCGGTAGCAGGTCTGAAGCGAGAGGTTGAGAGGAGCGGAGTGCCTGCCAGCCAAGTTTAACTATGAATTACGTAACTTCAGTCAAATTAATTAAAGAATAACGTCAGCTTTGCTATTAAAGAATAACGTCAGCTTTGGTAATAAATACAGCCACTTATTATGAAAGCCCGCCAGCAGCTAATAGAGTATAGTAAACCAGAGTAAGTATATTCATGTCGCAGTTCGATGTAGCAGTCAAATGGCGATCCTGTAACAGTAAAAAAGGGTAAGGAACAGTTTTGTGTTATTTCAGATAACGATTGGGGGCGACGACGACGACACATTCTATGTTTCGTCGAAATAATCAGAAAATCACTTTTAATATGCAGCAATTAAATTTGTATGCGAAGATTTAGAAAGAGAATAAATTTCAAAGCAGAGATTTCATTTGTTGTTATTAAGCAAGAGATAGAAATCCTAAGGAAAGGTTACATAGGTTATTGTAAAAGGGAAGGTTATCAATAACAAAATAGTTATAGAGGAGACGGGAAGGTTTCACAAATACTGTAATTGTATTTCATATCGGTGACTAATTCTGTTTCTTTTTCATGGACATTTGTTAGAGTCGAACTTGTGCCAAAACGAAGCATGATTTGATGTTTTTAAGGAAAGGTTAATGGCTGTAAACCAATCTGATGACAACACGGCTATCTATGGAAATTAAGATCCGCAATTCCATTTCTGTCTCCGGTGACGCTTCTGTGGGTGTGGAGAAGACGTACTTGCAGTAGACAGGCATTTTCTTTCCGTCAACTAGCAGTAGTTATCGTAGTGAATTTTTGTTTGATTGCTAAGTACACGATCGATAGCAGACTGGAATCATCGTTAGACTGTTTATCTTGCATGTTATTTTAAAGCTACAGGAAAGCATATTGATCAAATTGAATAATTTTCTCCACTTCAGGACAATTGATTTAAGTCATTGCAAAAGACTGAATCCATTCTGGTGTGTAATTGTTTACTTTTTATACTCATAACGAGAAATAAAGTGAAGATGGTGGGGGATGGGACAAAATATTGCGCAGATGGTATATACACAGGAGGTTCTTGATCTGCTTACATTACTTTTAAGCTACATGGAACAGTTGGCACTTGGAATGCAAAATGACTCGCAGACTAGTAAAGCAGCACCCGAAACTACATTTCTAATGGGGCTGGAAGCTAATTGGATTGCACTGCAAACCAAACCGAAGTTTAGTCAAAAAGCACATATAGCTGCGTTTCCAACGGAAGTAGAGGCTAATGCGAGTGCACTGCCAAACGAATTTCAACTAGTAAAGCTGCACTTCAACCAGGTCTTAAAACTGCATTTCAAACGGAATTTTCAAGGTACTAAGTTTGCACTGTAAACAGAACTTCAATGTACGTGAGCTGCACTTCAAATTCAGTTTGAAACAAGCCAGACAGCAATGTGAACCTATATGGGTGCAAAAAGATTGCGTTGAAAAGATAAAAAATGCTTGATTCACATAGCATACTGAACCATGCGATAAAAAGGTTTCCTCTGCACAGCAAAGTAAAGCAACTGAATTCATTCAGTTCTGTGATAAGCATATACGTTTACCAGAGGCATTTGACTATTCACAAAGTCAATTTGGCAACATGAAGCAAAGCCGAAATGCATTAACTAGTAGTATTGCTGAGCTGTCATAAACAGTAGAAACTATCTCACAAGACGAAGGTGATTATTAAGACACAAATTACACAGCATGTGGAGCAGTTCACTGACATTTTCCAGCACAGTTACAGGAGAAAGACTCGCAAGTGACCACTACCGTCAAACAAAAGTTTCATTAAGTAGCAAAAGGAAATACTTCAGACCGAGATTTTGCCAAGAGAGATATTTAAATTGGTACACAAGAGGTATGCACAAAACTAAGCAAACTTTTCTTGCATTGGTCGGATGTTATTGACAAACAAGTCGCGTATGCGAACCGGGAAATGAGGAGTGTGCATCACACTCTTCAAGAGAACCATCCCTTCATTAATGAAACAAACAAATGCAAAATTAAACTTGGACATGCCCTGCTCAACGTTTTTACAAAGGAGATGTGCACGCACAGCCAACAGCACAGCCGCATTCTCCACCTACGCCTATATCAGATTATGTGGTATTATGTACAGACGAGAAAGTAATTAAGTACAGACAGTTTTCAACATTCAACTCTGAAAAAAGGACTGTGTATATAATCGTATTCAGCAGTTCTTTTGACAGGCTTGACGGTGGATTTGGATGGAGAATCGAAAGATATGATATGTTAGTGGAAAAATAAAAGGTGACAGGACTCTGTGGGTAATAGACATGCAGAATCTAGTGAAATATACTCTCAGTTTGAGACCGTATTCATTGCAAAACACTGGTCTGCTGCAGTACTGGAGAGACACCGAAAGCAAGTATACAATCTTAAACCTTACAATCTACATTTAGGTACAATTCGAAAGCATGTCGAGAGGTACCATAACAAAACCAAGCATCTGTCAGAACCTTGTAAGAACACTAAAGACAAAGGTGCCACTTGAAATCAAGCAAAAACTACAGCATGTGTGTGACATTACATCCGAAAAATTTTTGTGTGTATTTGATGCTGTCGACATGCTAATAGAAGACGCCGGAGCTAGAGTTCCCAACATCAACAGGCACAGTCGTAATAGCATGCAAAATTATTCTAAACATGAGACTTTTAACCTCCGTCACTACCATCAGCAACTGAAAATCAATGCAAAACAACAATGACATCGTAATAGTATGTTTAATAATGTGAGTGGTAGAAAATGGAGCAAAAACAATCTAACGAAGCGATTAACGACTGGAGAAGCTGTTCTCCAATTATTACTGATGTGACTAGTGAGCAGTCAACATAATAATGAATTAAGGACTGTTAAACTAGACGCAACAAACTTTAGCCCTGAAAGGCTGATCGTCAGAAGTAAATGGGGCCGTGACAGTGAAATCAGAATGATATGTCACAAAAGTGGAAATGACATTAGGGACGAATTATTGCATGATGATCAACCCTATAACTTCAAACCAATAAAACTGTCAAAAGCAGCTATCATTGTCAACAAAGAGGAGGTTCAATATTTTAAGGGTTCTCAACACCGAGACCAGTGTGCATGGTATCTTTATAGCTCTATCCAAGAGACTTCAGGAACGAGTAAAGTTGACGACCTTCCTGTGGCGAACTCTATGATACTAGATGCCGTTACAGGATGCTCTCGTTGCATTAAACCACAAGCAGGAGCTAATACGGACTTCAGTAAGGGAATCACTGAATGAACTTGCTTAGAGGCATCTAATCTTGTTTTAGACTCAATTATAGGATAAGATTTACTTAGAGAGGTAATGCCACAATAGATGGTCCCTCTAGTTAACTCATGTTGATGGAGACAGATCTCCCATAACTGTTACTTCAGTTCAAAAAGACCAGTTACATTGACGCTACTCTCAAGGAATCATGATTAAAACGATGACTGAAATGTCTGTTAATGTTTCTAATTTGACTGCGTCTGAGCAGATTAACCAAAAACAGTTACATCCAATGCCCTAACGACAGAATAACATGAGGAATTATAACAATTACTACAAGATTATGCTACTGTATTTGATGAGAAGCCATGAAAACATTCATTTGCTCAGCTGGGGAATTATAGAACCATCACATAGTTAATATCACAATCCATTACTGATTGTACCGAAATAGGATGGAAGTGTCCGTTTAGTTCTCGAGACCAGGAAGTAAATGAAATTATCCTTCCTCTGAGGACAAGAGGTTCAAGCTTTGAAGAGTTTGTTCAGCAATTTTCTAGTGTTTAACTTATGACTACTAGATTTTAGGCGATGTTTCTGGCAAGTACCTTTAGATTTTGAATCAAGAAAACATTGCCTTTATCTACTCAGGATGGAGTTAATGTTTCACTCTGTTACCATTTGGGCTTAATGTTATCTCAGGAGTTTTTCTTTCTTCACTAGACACTGTCTTGGGACCTGAGGTAGGTGGTTTAGTAAAGCCATTTGTAGATGACTGTTAATTGCAAACCAAACTTGAGAGAAGCACAAGGATATTTTTCCACATGTGCTAACAATATTCCAGAGTTCTGGTGTTACTGCCAGCTTAAACAAATCAAAGTTTCCCCTCGCAGAGGTAAAGTTTTTCTGTCATTTAATTACTTCTTACGGCGTTTTACTTGTTAAAAAGAAGATGAGTGCTGTTGGGAATACTCCACCATCTCATAACAGAGCTGAAGTAAAAGGATTTTTTTGGATTAGCTTCATTTCACCATCGTTTCATCCCTACTCAAGCCCTAAACTCTATGTCATTGTTGATTTTGTTGAAGAAAATGTGTCATGGCAAGAAAATCATGATTGTCAGTTGGCATTTGACAAAATCAAAACCACCTTAGTGAATGTGGCAATGCTGTACCACCCACAAATGGCCACATATTTTGGACTAATGACAAATACATCATCATATGGATTAAGATCATGCCTATTCGAATCACTTAGTTGATCACTTATCTTCTGTGCCTTAGCCTTTGCCTGAAAACTCTTAAGATCTTTGAAAGAGTATACACTACTGCAGAGCTGAAAACACTGGTGATTGTATGGTCATTTTGCTAGGTTCGTAATAATCTTGCTGGGGCGAGCGATCAACATACACTGAGCTTTTTGTATACATGTGAACTTTTACATCCATGCTTTGCAATATGGATATTTATTCTGCAGGATTACTATTTCAACATCACCTACATGCAAGGCAAGGAAAACACCTTTGCAGATGTGCTGTAAAGACTTCCAGAAGAGTTGGAAGACTCTGCTTAGGTTCAAGAACTGGCCTCAGAGTTTAAATTTACTCATCAAGGATACTGAGAACAATAGAAGCTATTTCAGAATGTGTAAGAACATGGCAGGTTTGCAGCAAACTGATCCTCTGTGGAATGCTATCATCCAACGGATTCTGACAGACAGTAAACTGAAGGCGGAAGAGCTCTATCAACCACACCATGGTGTACTATGTAGCAGGAAACATCACATGGGGAAAATAGGTGTGTTTGCCTTCTGTACAAGAATGCGGAAAAGATAAATTCATATATACTGGGTGAAGCATAAAGAATGGACATATAAAAAGAAAATAATATATCGTTACTTACGCTTAAGAAATTTTTCTGTTTGCAGAATAATACTCAAATGACGTTGCTATTTTACAAAATTAATAATTGAAAACAATATCTCCCAGTTGACAGCTGTTTTCAGCGATGCACTTCTCAAACCACTCTCGGAAGTTAGCTTCCACTCACTCCAACACTGCTCTGACAATTTCAATGACTTCCACACGAACTACTCCTTCAACTGGTAAGAGATGGAACTGATCCCCCATGGTACACAAAACAGGTCCGATCTCCGTTGCAGAGCAACGGAAAAGCATGCGAAGTTCAGAAGAACGCGAAATACCAAAGATTGGCTAAAATTTACAGACACGCGAAATTTGGTACGGACTTCAGTGCGAGATGCCTTTAATAGGTTCCACAACGAAACATTGTCTCGACATTTGGTGGAAAATACGAAGAAATTTTGGTCGTATGTAAATTACACAAGCGGCAAGACGCAGTCAATACCTTCGCTGCGCAGTGCCGATGGTACTGCTACCGACGACTGTGCCGCTAAAGCGGAGTTATTCAACGCAGTTTTCCGAAATTCCTTCACCAGGGAAGACGAATGGAATATTCCAGAAATTGAAACACGAGCAGCTGATAGCATGAGTTTTAGAAGTGGATACCTTAGGGGTTGCGAAGCAACTCAAATAGCTTGATACGGGCAAGTCTTCAGGTCCAGATTGTATATCGATTAGGTTCCTTTCAGATTACGCCGATACAATAACTCCCTACTTAGCAATCATATACAACCGCTCGCTCACCAATAGATCTGTACCTACAGATTGGAAAATTGCGCAGGTCGCACCAGTGTTTAAGAAGGGTAGTAGGAGTAATCAATCGAACTACAGACCTATATCATTGACGTCGGTTTGGAGTAAGGTTTTAGAGCATATACTGATTCAAACATTATGAATCACCTCGAAGGGAACGATCTATTGATACGTAATCAGCATGGTTTCAGAAAATTCGTTCTTGTGCAACGCAGCTAGCTCTTTATTCGCACGAAGTAATGGCCGCTATCGACAGGGGATCTCAAGTTGATTCCGTATTTCTAGATTTCAGGAAAGCTTTTGACATTGTTCCTCACAAGCGACTTCTAATCAAGCTGCAGGCCTATGGGGTATAGTCTCAGTTGTGCGCCTGGATTCGGGATTTCCTATCAGGAAGGCCGCACTTCGTAGTAATAGACGGCAAATCATCGAGTAAAACTGAAATGATATCAGGTGTTCCCCAGGGAAGCGTCCTGGGACCTCTGCTGTCCCTGATCTATATCATTGACCTGGGTGACAATCTGAGCAGTTCTCTTAGGTTGTTCGCAGATGATGCTGTAATTTACCGTATAGTTAGGTCATCCGAAGACCAGTATCAGTTGCAAAGCGATTTAGAAAAGATTGCTGTATGGTGTGGCAGGTGGCAGTTGACGCTAAATAACGAAAAGTGTGAGGTGATCCACATGAGTTCCAAACAAATCCGTTGGAATTAGATTACTCGATAAATAGTACAATTCTCAAGGCTGTCAATTCAACTAAGTACCTGGGTGTTAAAATTACAAACAACTTCAGTTGGAAAGACCACATAGATAATATTGTGCGGAACGCGAGCCAAAGGTTGCGTTTCATTAGCAGGACACTTAGAAGATGCAACAAGTCCACTAAAGAGACAGCTTACACTACACTCGTTCGTCCTCTGTTAGAATATTTCTGCGCGGTGTGGGATCCTTACCAGGTGGGACTGACGGAGGACATCGAAAGGGTGCAAAAAAGGGAAGCTAGTTTTGTATTATCACGTAGTAGGGGAGAGAGGGTGGCAGATATGATACGCGATTTGGGATGGAAGTCATTAAAGCAAAGACGTTTTTCGTCGCGGCGAGATCTATTTACGAAATTTCAGTCACCAACTTTCTCTTCCGAATGCGAAAATATTTTGTTGAGCGCAACCTACATAGGTAGGAATGATCATCAAAATAAAATAAGAGAAATCAGAGCTCGAACAGAAAGGTTTAGTTGTTCGTTTTTCTCGCGCGCTGTTCGGGAGTGGAATGGTAGAGAGATAGTATGATTGTGGTTCGATGAACCCTCTACCAAGCACTTAAATGTGAATTGCAGAGTAATCATGTAGATATAGATGTAGATATACATGGTTTATGCTGATATACATGTGACTTGGTGTAACCTCACAAAAATTAATCGTACATGGGCAGGTCTGGGGAACAAGGAGGCTAACTAATATCACCAAACTTGGAGATGATGCAGCCAAGAAAAACAGTCCAGTTACTTTCCATAGGCATTCTTGTTGTGGCCCTGTCCTGCTGAAACCACACTCGCCCAATAGGAATACGTTTTCTTCTTAGTTCAGGTAGAAAAAAATTCATCTGTCTATTATCTCCCGCGTTACAGTTATAATGTTGCAATTATGGTCTTGGAAAAAGCATGGTCCAATAACATCTCTACTGGTTACAGCACACCAAAGTCACCTTCGGAGTATGTAATTATGACTCAAGCATTAGTTTTGGCTTTCCTTTGGCCCAAGAACGACATTTCAGCTGATTTACCGTGCTGTTAAAATGAAAATGAGGTTTATCATTCATAAACAAAATAATGTTGTCTTACTGCTCAACTATGCCATCTATTTCTTGAGCAAAATTTAGCCGCTGTACGTATAATCTTTAGAGTTCAATTGTTGCACCATGGCCATTTAGTAGGTAAGAATTCTTAGATTAATAAGGAAAAAACGTATTGCTGATCAACTACTTAGACGAACTTCAACAGAATATCTCCTAGCAGATCCACCAGGCCTACCGAGTATGGCTTGCCGAACTCTTTCAACTTCTTCTGCAGTGTGTACTGAGTTAGGAGCCCCAGACGGATGTCTATTCAACACTGTTGCTCATAAACGAAATGATTCAGCCCAATATAAAATGGTGTTACAAGCATGAACAGTATCATGTCTTGTAAGATCGAAGTGACAACAAAACTCAAGCAGAACTTGAACGATAGACTCATTATTATGCACCAGACTACTGTAAGTAAACATGCAATATTGCACAGTCTGTGGCTCAATGATCACGACTCAACAAACATGTGACCACATCATTCTCCCACTCATGGTACATGAACCTGAATACTACCTGTTCTAAAAGCATCTCTCCTTTCTGCTTCACCCTGTACATGTGGAATCTCTCGCAGGGGGTGGAAGACTCCAAGATACTATCAAATATCAAATCTCCAAACAATCGTGGAACGACTACTAAGAAATATATTTGTGTCAAAAGGCTAACCTTTCAAACCATGGCTCCAGAAGACTTCAGCACTCCATCATCATGCAAGAACCATTGCAAGTTATTGTTGTCGATGTTATGGGACATTTGCCTCATGGTAGAGGAAATTTAAGATACGTGGTGGAATTTTATGATCTCTTTTTAAAGTTCATAAAACTGCACACTTAAGAAACGAATTGGGCTCAGTCCATAATCAACAAACTTGCATGAGATTACATTCTGTACAGTGCGAAGCCACACGTTTCATTCTCTGACAATGCTCCCATCTTTACTGATAACAGATGAAGAACATAGTTGTGGAACACTAAGGTCACAAAAATCTTAATTTCAAAGTTCCATTACCAGGTTAATACCACCGTAAGGTTATTTCGTAAACTAAACAGATTTATACGCAAATATTTCCACCGTAGGCAAAAAGAGACGGTGTGGGTGGAATACTTGCAACTATTTTAGCTGAGCTGCTGTGGAATAAGAAAGGAAACAATGAATTGGTCATTTACTCACCTCCAATACCATTAAAGAAATGTCTAGGGAGGCCAAGGTTCAGAAAACTTTAGTAACGATAATGGAAACAGCTCAACAGCGAAGCGTTTTGATCAACAATTAAAAAGGACGCCGAAATACCCATTGGACACGAAAGTATAGCTAAAATGTAAGCGAAAGTCGTCACTATTCGAAAGGAGAAATAATGAGAGGCAGTTTTTACACTCGGACCTATATGAAACTGTTCCAATCCCGAATCGTGGTGCGTATGTGCATGCACGCATGCATATGTGTGTGTGTGTGTGTGTGTGTGTGTGTGTGTGTGTGTGTATTATGTTATCCTACCCGTCACAAAGTCAAAGGGATCTATCATCACCAAGGTTTGAAGCGATAACATTCATTAGACTGAGACGCTCAGGAAGAAATATTTTTCATTAGAAAAAATGTTTAGCAATAAGATTTGTAATAGTGTCAACATCTGTTACTTTTCCTTTTGTGTCTGTCAAAGCTAACTTACACAGAAATATATCATTAGTTTACATGTTACACTGCCACTGAACGTTATTTTCGTATACGTGGTATGTAAGAGGGCTGTCCAGAAAGTAAGCTACGATTGATCGCGAAATGAAAATCACAGTGAAAATCAGAAATGTTTCATTTGTAACAGTTAGCTACACCTTTCAGCTACTTCTCTACGTAGTCGCCGTTCTGACTCAGACATTCGTCGTAGCGTTGTACCAACTTTTCAATACCCTCATCATAGAAGGCAGCAGCCAGTGCTTTCCACCAGTTCTCTACGCTGGTCTAAAGCTCGTTGTCTGTGCCAAAATGTTGTCTTCATAGCCAGCGGTTCGTTTGAGCAGAGATGAAACTCAGTGGGAGACAATTACGGGCTGTATTGTGGGTAACCAAACATTTCCAATTGAAACGATGCAGGAACATTTTTATTGCCCCTGCAGAATGAGGCTGAGAATTGTCTCGAAGAAGAAACCGCACGACAGTTATGTAATGTTGGTTGCATAGCTTCAGGGGAAAATTATCACCAGGCCCTCGTACTTGGCGGGAGACACTATTTTCTAACATCTTTACGCGCTCACTAAGAGCTCAGGAATGAAAAGAGCGACGTAATTCTACCTAGAGTCACACTAGAGACACTGCTCAACATATCTTTGCAAAGCTTTATCGGATTTTCATAGTCGTTTCCATTTCGCGACCTATCGTAACTTACTTTCTGGACAGCCCTCGTATATAGAATCTTATGAGCATGTAAAAATATTACTGAGATTTCGTTTTATTTTACTCACTATGTAATTTTAAGTCAGTAACATTAAGGTTTACCTGTCACTGAAAATTCTAAATAACCTATCCCTATGAAACTTACACATGGCAAATTGACTTCTTAAAGATTACGACGTATATCATTTCTTCCTTTTCCTTTCACGTCTACCTATGACAAATAGACTGTTATTTGACAGGGAGATGTTAATCCTATTATTTGACTATCTGTTGCGTTTAGTTTTATTGTTGGTGATAGGGAACCCGACCCTATATGAAGAGTCGGTAGACTTAGACATGGGAGTGTATAGGCTACATAAAATTACAGCCGCACATAATGCAAGTACCTATTGTAATTTAGTATACCTTAATCTACTTGTTAAAGAAGGAAATGATTTACGTGGATATACAGTGGCTGTGGGACCATGTGTTATCTAAAGGCATTCGGATACAGTGTACTCAACGCTAGTTTTGTGCCGTAATTTCGTTTGAAATAACGTTCAAGTAATATAGTGATATGCATAAACTTCACGCAAGTGACTAGCATGAACCCTGTTTTAGTACTAGTGATACAGTATGTGATTCCAATGCTAATTTTGTTACATTTCTGTCACCATGTGATGTAATGTGATCTGTCACGAATGCTAAATCAGTGTCACATATTGTGGTGAAATCTCTTCACATGACCTTCACTGTGCCGTCATGTCGGCCCAGTTCATTACATTTTCACAAGTGATGTATTTTAATTTTCGACATTAGCTGAAACTAAAGTGTCCTTTATCTGCGTATTCTTCACAAAGACGTAGTCTCTGAGGTTTTAGCACATCAATTCAGTCAAGAGGAAACATGTTCACTCTTATGTAGCCATTCAGTATCCGGAAATCAAAACTGATTCCGAATCTCTAAGGACCACACATCAATTGAGTGAGTATAGAATATATGCAGAACAAATCCATATCTTACAGTCGCAATTTCAAGAAATTTCATTTTCAAATCCTTTATACTGCCTTGAAATTGTTCCAAGTCCCATAAGTGAGCTGTCCATACAAGGAAAGATTCCAGAGACTACGACGCTAACCAGAGGGAAAGTTGCCCTGCAAATCCATCGCCATGCCTGAGTACATCCTTCTCCGATGCAGATTCCAAACTTCCAGATTACCAATTTCATCATTACTTTTCATCGTTACATCGACAGAAGACCGACGACATCATAAAAATCTGCAATAGAAATGAAATTCATACCGAAATACATCAACTAATTGTAATTTTTCATTATGTTTAGCAATATACTAAACTCTCAGTCTCTTCTTAGCAAAGAACTTGCCTGGTGAGATATTTTTGTCTAAGAAATTGAACTAAGGAAACCATTTACAAATTCATCAACTTTATTCAACAATGGTAATCAATTCAGCAGAACAAGATCAAAAATCGCTGCTCTACTGTTAATTTATTGTGTGTTTAACTAACTGTATTTTTTAGAACATTCCAGCACAGCAATTCTCATTGCTGAAGTCTTCGATGCGGTTTTTCCTGATTTTCATGTTCATCCTCGCTCAAGTGTGGAGGCAATTTTCTATTATATACATTAAATACTTAATTGAGGTAAAAGTCCAGACAGAGATATTAAATTACCGTTTTAACACTGGAACCGCCGGAACTAGTACTATACTTAGAACCACCGATATGGTCAAAGTGACCACTTTGTTTGTAAGTACATGCTGTGCTGTCTAATGTAAACATTAATGACCTTGATAACACTGTATCACTTTAATTACGTTTAATAACGGTATCGTTCTACTTTTCAACAACAATGGGAACATAATATTGCTATTATTAAAGAACATAGTTCAAAATATTTATCTGCAACCATACTAATTGTATTGCAGTAGTTTTAAAATTAATAGAAATTAATATAACTGGAGAAACTAAGTACCCATGAATATGTTAAGAGAAAGACTAATCATAAAATTTGACCATGTGTAGTACCTAATTCGTCTTACAAGCATTACAAACTACTGTCTGTATTACTTTATATGTACACGGCCCACAAACATATCTCTTGCATTTACTGCACGCTTCATCTGTCTTGTTTCTGCATTTCCTAGTTTCGCATAGTTTTCTTACGTTCACAGGAATTTCCGCTTCTTCCCTTTCTTCATCACCATCGTCCTTTTCTTCCTTTTGTTTTCCATCCCTTGGCATCCTTTCCTGATTTCTGGTTTCCATATAGGATCTACTTAATTCTTCTGCTACATATAGGATGAGACTACTCCTACTTATTTCATCCCTGTCACTAGCTTGAAAATGAGCCATGCGTTGACGGCTACTACATCAAGGATATTGTGAAATACGTGTAAAGGCCATCGACGAGTACCAGAGCGGACAGAATATTTCCTCGTCATCTGGTCCAAGGCATATACAGCAAAGTTTGTGCTATTGTAGAAGCTCACTGTTTCGGGAAAGTATTTCGAATTGTTTTCTATTTCAACATCTGTGTGCATGGTGCTATACAGAAGAACATTTTTGTTCTTTTTCCCTTGGTAAACAGTCAGAGTAACACCTTCCCTTTTCAAGAGAACAGACGTATAAAGAGGAGTTTTCATTTTTTTATATTGTTTGGAATTTATTTTCTTGCACGGTTGATAGTGCCGACAAGACTAGTTTTCTCTTTTTCCAGTCTCTCCGCAAGTGTCATTGTAGTGAAAAAATCATCAGTAGTCACATTTCGCCCCTTATTGCGATATGGAGCTACCAACTTCATTACTACTTGTTCTGGAAGTTTCCCATTAGGTGCCCTCTGTTCATTCTTTCCTACATAAGGGAACCCATTAGAAAGATATTTTGTTTCTACATCCGCTAGACGCCAGAATTTGATTCCGAATTTATCAGGCTTATTATGCATATATTGCAAATATGGACACCTGGTTTTCCTGGGGAAAAGTTGTTTGTCCACAGTGACATTTGATGGTTTAAATGGCTCTGAGCACTACGGGACTTAACTGCTAAGGTCATCAGTCCCCTAGAACTTAGAACTACTTAAACATAACTAACCTAAGGACATCACACACATCCATGCCCGAGGCGGGATTCGAACCTGCGACCGTAGCGGTCCAGCGGTTCCTGACTGTAGCGCCTAGAACCGCATGGCCACCCCGGCCGACTGACATTTGATCCAGGTATGTAATTAAACTAACAGTTTTCTATAAAATGGTTCCAAGTAGTTGATGTAAGTGCATATTTGTCACTTATCAAACTTTCCGACCGTTTATTTTTTTCATCAAGACGCAGATATTTCAAAATTTCTCGAAACCTGTTTCTGCTCATTGTGTCAGTGAAAAGTGGGGCTCCCCACTTTTTCGACCACAACTCATCTACTTCAATACATCTGGCAGCTAGTGCACCACGAACATATAATAAAGCAACAAATGCATCTAATTCTTCTAAATGCAAACTACAGGAATCATTTCCAAAAAGCCATTGTGCCTCTGTTTCTGTGCATTTCTTTATGTGTTTCAGCATTGATTTATCAACTAAAAGGCGCCAGACACTCGAAACATTACCATTCGAGACGTGCCGCTTTTTGTGTGGACTAGGTCCCCGTGTTTCTTTTAATATACTCTGTTGACCTATACTACCTGGAGTAGTAACACCGAAGGATGCTACAGTCTGCTCCGTGATACCGTCCTTCCCCAGCAGTTTCGAGCCAGGTTCTGGAAGTGAACCCTCACTTCGTTCTCCTCTTCTACGTCGCTTCTGTATTGGTCCACTTACAGTTGCAGTTCATTTTTTTACCCAGGGTAAGTCCCTCTCTACCATTGTTTATACTACTGCTTGGTCCTTGTTCAGCAACTGCGTGAGGAAAGAGACAATTAGAAAGCTACAACTCATTATAAAGATAACATATCACACAATAAAATAGCAGTAACAGAAGTAGCAGTAGAAATGTCAGCTCTATTATAATAGTGATCATTATTCATATAGTAACAATAATAATAATAACAATAATAATAAAAATATAAGTGAATGTAAATTACCTTCATCTTCAGTCACCGAGCTGTCACTCTCCACATTAGCGACAGGTTGGTAATCTTCATCAGTAGAATCTTCCACAAGGTCCTCAACTTTAGGATCATTTTCAGCATCCGATTCATACTAAAGTGTGACAATTTATTCATCTGAAAGTGCCCGTGACCGTTGTTTGTATCGCTGTGACATCTGAGCCATGTCTACTGCTCTGAGACCAGTACTCAAATAATCAATCTTGTTTATGCGAAACCCAATAGCAAACAATAAATGACATATTGCGCTGTTGAGCTTTAAAATTCAAACATTGCAAATAAACTTCAGTAACCAACAAATTTAGTACATTGTTGACGAGTGCTAAGAACAAAACCGGGAAGTGACGCACAACAATCTTCAAATAATCTGTTTTCAAATATACATGTAATGTGGTCAAAGTGACCACTCCGCGAATTTAAGTATAAGTGGTCATTCAAAGAAAACTGCTGAAGATAAAATAAATATTGGCCTATTTATATGATCTACATAAACATTTAGGAAAAGTCATTAACTCACAACAGCATAGATTAGATATTGACCGAATAATAACATGTTAAAATATAAAAAGTGGTCAAATTGACCATTCGGCGGTCCTAGACATTATTTGGTATTAGAGATCTTTGTTTCTATATGACTAACAATCATGGTAGCGAAGTAATCGAGAAAGTTTTTTGTTCTGTTTATTAATCAATAATTAGCGAATCAATCGGTGCTCACTACAGTATAACATGTGACGATAAATCTTAAGAACTATCTTATCAAGTTATTTCCAAACCTATAGGACAGTTACAGAACTATCGATACCGCAACGAGCCTGGACTGCGTACACGGCGACTCATCATGAATACAGATGACTGTGGGATGAAAATAGTTTAGCTCTTCACCGAGATGGTTGCAGTCAGCACTTGTTTAGGATATTCGCTTAATTTTTACAACACATTATATGACAGTTTAGTTGGGAAGTTTTTAAGGCAGACTATTCAGTATTATAATATACAACACAAAATACAACACATAAAACTGAATAAGTTGTTAAGATCCAGCCTCCACTATTATTCGATTTATACTTCAGTTTTTGATTAATACATTGAATTGAAAAGTACCTCCGTTACTTCCCTACCTTGATCCTAAGCCGCAGAGAAACCAGATGACTTTTTTTTAAGAAAAGAATTATGGATCTGGTTCATAACACTGTCACTTAACACCGATCTCCCACATTCTCACGAACGCTACATTATTTAACACAGACAACACCCAAGTCCATATATGTTGCATTACCATCGCCAGTAAAACAATGTAATTATTATGGCCTTCAGTTTGTCTCTGTCCATTTCGCTGCTAATAGGACATTTGTACTGATAGCTTTCATCTGGTTATTGCCGTTAGGAGTACGTTAACCGAAATGTCTTAGGATGTTCATATTTTCCTTCGTTCAGCTTTCCACTGTCCAAGAACCTTGACTCCTTTTAGTTCGCTTTGAGCCTGTGTTAACTTTGTAATATACTGCAATATGCTCATTCAAGCAGCGTCGTTTTTTTTCCATTCTTCACATGGGTCTTCAGCACATACACGTCTGAAGCGTAATGCACCATATTTTTTTGTTGTACTGCTAGATGCTCCACATTTTCATCATCTCTCATGATTATCCGACGTCAACTGTTCAGGTAATATTCAGCCTGTCTCTTTTCACGTTTGTCAAGCAAATACATTTTATTTCTTACTTATTTTAGCAGACACTCCCCTTTATCAGCAGTTGGCTGTACACAGATGTCACTAAAATCTGTCCTGCAACTCTTCTTCCTGTAGACCTCTCCTTCCCATGACCTTAGCCACAGGTCTCTTCCTCGTTGCCCTTCGCCTCCTTCAGCACCTCCTCCTTGGCTGAGACCAGTTGAGCAAACACGGTGGTCATCATTGCTCTTTCATCTTTCTAATGTGTTCATACCAGCTCAGTGCTTCAGTCCTGCCAGTGAATGTCAGGCCGCATGCATCCCAATTATACTAGCACACTCATTTCTTAGATGATCCAAGCAGTCTCATGCTTGAACTTATCCCATCCATCTCGAAATGCTAAATTTTCTTTGTCTCTCGTTAACTGAGAAACACTCTGAGCCACACGTGAGAATGCTTTCAACAACAGCACCTCATTTTAATTACCCTCTGGGATGTGTCCACTTCACACTGGCGCGTCTTATCGATTGGTGAACCCAGGTACTTGAACATTTCCACATTTCTCACCTGGTCAATCTCAGAATCCAAATCCTTACATTAACTACTTCCAACAACAACATATCCTGTTTTATCCATATTTTTCAGTCTTTCCGAACGTTATTTCAGTTCCTGTACTAGCAGCAGCTATAACACCGCCAAGGTCACTGGCTTCCTATTTTTCGTTCACTGGTAGCGGTACCCGTCCTAAATTTGTCGAAAATTAGAAGTATGTTCCTACTGTGACATATTACCACGTAGGACACGCTGATCGCGGAAGTAGTAGTTTCTAGAACTTTGCATGTGTGTAACAATCCACGAGGGAAAGCTGTAGTAGTTTTCACCCGATTGTTCTCCAGACCCTCAGGAGGTGGACTGCTGAACTCTTTTCTTCTAAAGCTGTCTCGATGTCCTATTATATTTCTTCTGTGGCTCACGCAGCTACTAACATAGAACCACCAGGGACTTTAGGAGTGGCTTTAGGGAATACGACTATGATGCTATATGGGATAGAACTGTGTTTATTAATTACAACCAAAATGAGGAAAACGTGATTTCTCAGTCTATCCTCTCTGAGAATGTGTTTGAAAGCATTTTGTAGTAGCGAATGCGGTTATTAGCTATAACTTTTTGAAAGTCCGGATATTCACTATCCAGTATATAAGATCCGATTCCACACATTGTAAATGGTACTTCGAGACTACATGATATAAACTCATGCCAAGACAGAGTTAAACATTAACTCATTTTTAATTAAATGAAATAACCGGTTGCACAACATACGTTTTTCCTTCATGAAAACTAGTCGTATTGTCGTACTGCACATTAAAGATCCCTAAGGCATAGTTAAACTTTAGCTCACATTTATATGACAAAACAGCCACTTGTACATCACACATTTAGCCTGCGTGATGAAAAGTTGTAGACTGCTGTTGGGCAAGTCCAAGTATTTCGTGTCTGTCCACACATGGATCTTTCGCGACTGAGCCGTTAAATCTGGCAACCGCTTTTAACACTAATCTGATTCTTTACTTAATATTCCGAAGTAAATTTTGTATAACTGAAATTTTAATTTGCTATTTGTCTTCAGTACTTTTATAAAAGTATACAAAAAATTTAAACAATAAGTATCAACACTCAGAGTTACTCGTCTTGCCGCAGAATATAACAAGGATTCAGTGCTCTCTTTCGACTCTCCAGCACAACACTTCTCCCAAGCTCCCTGTTCAACTATTACTTCTGGAGCTGAGAATCTCCCTTCACTTCTTGGTCACGAAGTTACAGCAGCTTAAGCATTTGGATACGAGACATACATGCGGATAGATGTAGCATTCAAGCTAAAAACTGATTCCTCAAGTTCGGGTCTGTTTGTCAGTAGCATACCCGCACGCCACCTTTAACAACTCAACGTGTTTGCGAACAAGACAATCATATAGTGGCTGATGTATCACTGTTGTTCGTACCTGTTCTGATCTCACGATTTTCACAGCATAGAGGTGGTGATGCAAAGCCTCTCCCATTAAGGTAACATGAACAAAGAAAGCAGAACAGCTGCAATGGCTATTCTTGGCGAAATCCCAGGCAGTAAAATGAGTGAACAACTTATTTTGTACTGCCTGTTTACTTCAACAATGAAGATTTCTATGTCACAGTTTCAGTGTGTATGCAAGGACTTCCATTGTGATGTCTACGTGACAGAAAAGACTATGTACAAGATTTTCTGAATTCTTTTCTATATAATATAACAACAAAAAAACATTCCAAAGTCAAAATGCCACTGAGAAGGCATCAGATAACTTTTATTATTAAGTTTTCCATTCAAATACTTTCTGGCAATATAGCTGTTTGGGGATCTCACATGCTAAATATATTACCTTGCCTTATTAACCTTGTTCTGCTAATTCCATCCAAAGTATTCCACAATCGGAATCTGCAATAATCCATTTTGATATGTATTGGGTATTTATAACAATGTATACACTGATGATCCAAAACATTATGACCACCTGCTTAGGAGCTTGTTTGTCCGACTTCGGAACGAAATACACTAGGGAGAAATACAAGGGAGAAACTCGCTGAAGGCTAATAGTCAATAAAACTGTACATAAGGGAGAAAATCGTTGAAGGATAGAAGCCAATAAAATGTAACAGTTGCAATTGCTGCAGCTGTTTTATTATTTTTAGCAGTGACATTGAGCATAACAGAGCTGATGATATCATCAGCTGATTATATCAGCCGCTATTGTTTCATGTTAGGTCCTGTACTGTAAGCGACTACAGAGCTGCGAATTATGCGAGAATGTCCCATACTTTTATGGAGGGGAGAAAATAAAACAACAGTAAACATACTTGTTATTGCTCAGTCGTATACGTATCACTTTGATATCTGTGAGAAAAAGAGCTCGGATATGCAAGTGACATATAATTTTTGGTGATATGATCGCGCTATATCTGATAAGCTCTAGGTTATCAGTGGGGGTTCCAGATAGAGCTAGCATTGCTGATAAGGAGGTATAAGATCCTACTTTCCATATTATGTTACACACTTGAGTTAGTTATATTTAAGGTCAGTAACACACCACTCCCCTGGGGAGCACCTGCTGATCCCCTCATCATCCCCTCCCCCTCCGCATTGGTACAACATTATCAATATTATCATCTTTTTTAACTGGGGCACTTGAATAGTTGTCTTATTTCTGAAGCTGTGCAGTATATGGAAAGATTCAAGATATATCTGTTTGTTAATAACAAATTAGGGTAATTGTAGTAATATTACGTCACATTACAAGGGTCTATTTGATAATACAAATTACATTTAATATTACGTGATTTCCGTCGGCAGAGACCACACTCAAGCGGAAAGTAAGTACTCTCATTTTCCACAATCTCATATGTGGTATTTTTTCATATTTTCCTATTTTGCACAATTTTCCGTCGCACTACTCTAAATGTCACGTCCCAATACCATAGCGCAGAACGTCGCGTAGACGAACGTCGCATCACCGCATTTTGAAATAACATCAACGTCACGTTACACAGCAGCGACATTATGTCAATGGATGACGTCAGATCAATGTCATTATGCTCTCAGCCAATCACAACGCAACATGTGCCCAAAAGTATCTGAATTATATATTATTGGATAGCCACAACTACACTACTGGCCATTAAAATTGCTAAACCAAGAAGAAATGCAGATGATAAACGGGTATTCATTGGACAGATATATTGTACTAGAACTGACATGTGATTACATTTTCACGCAGTTTGGGTGGATAGATCCTAAGAAATCAGTACCCAGAACAACCAGCTCTGGCTGTAATAACGGCCTTGATACGCCTGGGCATTGAGTCATACAGAGCTTGGATGACGTGTACAAGTACCGCTACCCATGGAGCTTCAACTCGATACCACAGTTCGTCTAGGGTAGTGACTGGCGTATTGTGACGAGCCAGTTGCTTGGACACCATTGGCCAGACGTTTTCAAATGTTGAGATATCTGGAGAATGTGCTGGCCAGGGCAGCAGTCGAACATTTTCTGTATCCAGAAAGGCCCGTACAGGACCTGCAACATGCGGTCGTCCATTATCCTGCTGAAATGTAAGGTTTCGCAGGGATCGAATGAAGGGTAGAGCCATGGGTTGTAACACATCTGAAATGTAACGTCCACTGTTGAAAGTGCAGTCAGTGCGAACAAGAGGTTACCGAGACGTGTAACCAATGGCACCCCATACCATCACGCCTGGTGATACGCCAGTATGGCGATGACGAATACACCCTTCCAATGTGCGTTCACGGCGATGTCACCAAACACGGATGCGACCATAATGATGCTGTAAACAGAACTTGGATTCGTCCGAAAAAATGACGTTTTTCCATTCGTGCACCCAGATTCGTCGTTGATTACACCATCGCCGGCGCTCTTGTCTGTGATGCGGCGTCAAGGGTAACCGCAGCCATGGTCTCCAAGCTTTTAGTCCATGCTGCTGCAGACATCGCCGAACTGATCGTGCAGATGGTTGTTGTGCTGCAAACGTTCCCATGAATCAGGGATCGAGACGTGGCTGCACGATCCGTTACAGCTATGCGGATAAGAGGCCTGTCATCTCGACTGCTAGTGATACGAGGCCGTTGGGATCCAGCACGGCGTTCCGTATTACCCTCCTGAACCCACCTATTCCATATTGTGCTAACAGTCATTGGATCTCGACCAACGGGAGCAGCAATGTCGTGATACGATAAACCGCAATCGTGATGGGCTACAATCCGACCTTTATCAAAGCCGGAAACGTGATGGTACGCATTTCTTCTCCTTACACCAGGCATCACAGCAACGTTTCACCAGGCAACGCCGTTCAACTGCTGTTTGTGTATGAGAAATCGGTTGGAATCTTTGCTCATGTGAGCACGTTGTAGGTGTCGCCACCGGCGCCAACCTTGTGTGTCACACCACGACATATTTATTACTTCATAGCAAAACCTGTAAGCAGTGCAGTAATACCAATATTCAATTAAAGGTACTATATGGACAAGTAACACACCACGATAGATCTACATTACTAGGCAGCGTGATTTCATAGTTAATGTTTTAAAACTAGCACATTGTTAGAAATAATAATCATTGCAAAATTCTGAGTTTTACCGATTTCCAATCAAAGATGTTATGTGTGTATACAAGGATTAGCATAGCATTACAAAACCTACATAGATAGAAAGAGATGACTGGTATCTGTAACCTTGTGAAGTAAAATAATGTTTCCAGCTGGACAGAGCAGTACTCTAATGGTGATTTGTGGAATATAGCCGCAGCAGCGAACCCCATTCTAGCTATGACTGAGATTTTAAGTGTAATTGGTTCAAATGGCTCTGAGCACTATGGGACTTAACATCTGAGCTCATTAGTCCCCTAGAACTCAGAACTACTTAAACGCCGGCCGCGGTGGTCTAGCGGTTCTAGGCGCTCAGTCCGGAGCCGCGCGACTGCTACGGTCGCAGGTTCGAATCCTGCCTCGGGCATGGATGTGTGTGATGTCCTTAGGTTAGTTAGGTTTAAGTAGTTCTACGTCTAGTGGACAGATGACCTCAGAAGTTAAGTCCCATAGTGCTTAGAGCCATTTGAACCCATATGGGATCCAGAATTCATAGCTAGTGCTACGCATGGGCAACATTAGTCTCGGCTGGGCCAGACCTCCCAGAGAGAATAAAAAGTCATGTAACAAGACAAAATACTGCTTTACTATTAGAATGACTGTGACATTGATAGAACACAGATCAGAAATTTGGATAGGAGAGCTACCAGTCCTTCTGCGTCCAACATATTGGTAAGACTAGTCTTTAGTTTCATGAAAACATGGACACAAATAGCGGAGTGAAACGAAGATGCTATATTCCCCCCTAGACGTGAACCATACTGGGGATATTAGGAAACTTTTAGCGATAAATGCGATATTGCAATTACCCTGATGATGGGCGAGACCATGCACTGCTCCTAGAAAGACTGAAAAGACATGTAACACGAAATAAACGGTTGTAATATTAGTGTGCGACGTCGCTATAAGACTCGTAAATAAGTACTGACAAATGGCCCCACAACAAAAATGAGACGGAGCTGTGGCGACGTGCAGCAAAATAATAAGTTACTTCCACTTACCAGTTCAGCAACTCAGAGACGTCTTAGCACCTCTGCCCGTATACGATAAAATGCGGCCGTAGTGAACTGCAGAGCTCATGAATCATACGTCGATAAGTCTCCGAATATTTACGGACAAGGAGCTGAGTTTCTGTTAGGAGGAGCTACAGTAGACACCTCCGAAGACATCGCCTGCACCTCGACATCGGCACTGAAAAGCTCTGGGCTGCTCTGGGAATCCTAGCCGCGCTGCCCAGCTTCCTGCATCAGCGCTACTCGTGTAAATGAAACGTTTATCCCTGGCGAGTACAGCGATAAAATACACTACGCGGCAGTGAATCTACACCTTGGGTACGTTTCTAATGGTAGCGATCAATAAATTCCTTTGGGAGTCTCACAAACCATCGCACCCGCCTTCACCAGATAATGCACACTGCTTCTTAAGACAATTCCTTAAAGGAGACCTTATTGTGATACAGATAAACTTGTGTGCTCTTCTGAATTAGTCATCAAACACTGTATGAAGGCAACATTAACAACGTTCCCAAATTGTTTTTATTACACGGGTCATATATGTTTCTGTCACATGTCAGAGCTGCCAGATTTACCCATATAGTCTTATTAACAAGGATACTCCAACATCCTGTGTTAAAAAAGGGTTATTTAGTACCAAATGCATTCCTACTCTTACTCGATATAAAAAATGGTAAGGTGTAAGGTGTTGGGCGCTAAGGTTTTACCATAATCCTCCTCTTTCCTGATGTTCAGATACTGTTAAAGCTTCAACAACATCCAATCTACGACGCTGCTGTTGGAGACGAATCTCCAGTCAGCAAATATGGTAGTCTTGTTACGGGTCTGATGCCGTTGAGAGGAGGAGTCTGTGTGTGGGTTAGTACTAAATATTTTTGTCCTCTCTCTAAGATGGTAAATGTGACAAATCATTCGGAAAATGCCCATAATTGTAGCATGTGATGATTTCCCCTTATAGTTAGCATTCTGCTGAGTAATTTGTTTTAACTAACATAGAAAATTAAGGCAGGTTGCTCAATAATTATATCACAGATGTATGAATCGAACCTGGTATGGGTCTCAGACTGACGAGGATATCCTATAATGTGGTTTATAATATCGCTGGGTGCACACTGTACTGAAGCAGCGACTTCTGTTGTACGTGGAAACGCTGTAATACATTCCTCACTAACATATTAGAATAACTTTTCCCAAAACCAATATCGTGGTATGGGACTTATTACTGGTATGTTAGATCAACACGCCTGTATTATTTGGGCTGAAACTGAACAATGCTCTTTTCGCGAAAACACTGTTGAGAACTTACATTCACAGCCAACGTACATTGAGACTTAAACAGATAGTCGTTTTCCTCTCTACTTTCTGTTTTGGCGAGTGGCACAAGGAACAATACCCTGTGTTGTGTTGTGTGTGTGTGTGTGTGTGTTTGTGTGTATATGAGTGTTCTAAAAAGTTTTAGGAACAGAATAGACGTCATGATTGTGTGATCCCATTATCAGCAGTAAAGAGCTGTTCTGAAACACACTTATATAAACACTGAAATTGCAGTGAAATAGGCTTCTACGGGTGAGGTGGAACATAGTTCTCTTTATAGCTGTACATCTGACTTCAAATGTAACATCTATTAATACAACCTGGTAAATGTCTCATATTAATGAACAAATAAAGTATTTTGTTACAACGCAATGCTAAAATCCTAAACGTGTTATGCATGTATAAATAAAAATAGATTCAGTGGGTAATTGTATTTATTCACATAGAACACCATACTCACGGTAGAACTGTATAGTGGAATCGTACCACGTTTTCACATATACAGATATATGTTGCAGTGCCAACACTAGCACAATAGGATATTTAAGTTATTATCAGCCATAGATGTGTCCAAATAATGAAGCATGTTTCCCTGTTCTGGTTCAATAGCAGGTATCGAGCGCCAATAATATGTCTTGGAATGCGTCTCTGTCGTCTGGTTCTGAATTCCACCAACAGAAAATCTACAAATAAACTTTCATTAACAATGTTTCTGTAATTGTTTTCTACGTTATATAATTAAAACTATAGGCATCTGTGCATAGTTCTATAATCGATTATCGATCCTGATAGTCTTTTTTAAGTGGAATATCGAACTATAGTGTTCCAATCCTGCCATTATCGAATATTCCGTTAAATCTAACCGAGCGAGTTGGCGAGTGGTTAGCACACTGGACTCGCATTTGGGAGGACGACGGTTCAATCCCACGTCCGGCCATTATGATTTAGGTTTTCCATGATATCCCTAAATCGCTCAAGGCAATTGCCGGGATGGTTCCTTTGAAAGGGCACTGCCGACTTCCTTCCCCATCTTTTCCTAATTCGATGAGACCGATGACCTCGCTTTTTGATCTCTTCCCCCAAAACAACCCAACCAACCCTTCGTTAAAACTATAGTATTGCACAGCGTGTACATATCCAGCTAAAATTTAACACATGTGTTCGGATTTTATGAGTTATAACACTTGATCACTTGAGCAACATACAATCTCATATAAATACCCAGTAGACAAACTGCAGGACGACTTTAGCATTACATACTTGAAACATTAGATAACAGTCTGTTCGAAACATTGCCTTCTTTAAGTATCACGACAGTCTAATTAGTGCTATATCATTACCAGCAAGCCATGAATCTTCTTCACGTTATCAGAATTACTGTCGCTAGAGTTTTTCATATTCGTAATACCCAACAAAAAATTCCTGGGGAAGGTGACGCGTTTGATGGGCATACTAAGTGTAAATAATAAAACACACCTCAAAGACTTCATCCAGTAGTATGTGTCTGACTCCAATAACTTGGCTAACAGACAGGCAACCTATTACTTCCGCCAACAAATGTGCCATTACAACAGCAATCTTCTAATGCATAAGCATGCCATACGAATCTGCTTACGACAGACAGTCATGACGCAGAACAACATAATACTCTCCAAGACATAGTCCATGATATGACTGCGAACATCACTGTTTGTTAATCAATTTCCACATTATATAATAGAAACGATAGACATAGTGTGCCTAGTTGTATAATCCATTATATATTCTGACTGCCTTTTTAAGTAGAGTATCGAAGTATGGTACTACACCCTGCCATTACCGAGTATTCCATTAAAGCTACAGTCTTCCACAACATTTACACATCCAGGTGAGATATAGTAGACATTCTAATTGTAGGAGTCCGAACCAGAAGAAATCCTAACCAGAAGAATATCATGAGCATGTGACCAGCGTATAAGCTTATGTTACTTTCCAGCAAGCATATTACAGAACCGTATTAGGGCTACATATATGAAATCTTCAATGCTTTAAGTGTGCTCAACACATTGCTTCGTTTACGCATCAGAAAGGTATAATTTGTTCTGCATCTTTGACAGCAAGATAGTCAGGCCTCTATAGATGTATAGCTGTTAGCTGCATTCTCAGATTTACTGTCACTAGAGTTCTCCGTATTCTTAACATTAAAACAAAAAAACATGTTGGAAGACACTAATTCCGCATTGATTTTGAAAAGTGGTTTTCATACGACAAATAGACAATCTTTCAGATATACAACACGGAATACGACCAAGGTATAGTCCATAGTAGATGTATAAGCTTTGCTGTTTGGTAGTTCGTGTGATCGATTTTAAGGTTAAAAAATTAAAACTGTACACCTATAGTGTATGGTTTTATAACTAATTATTGGTTCTGACTAACTTGAATGAATCTACATTCAGACAAGTCAACAGTATCCACTTTAATTCTCTGGAAGATACCGGTTGAGATCCCACGGCAGTATGTCTTAGTATTTGTAAATCTGTTTGACAAACACTGGAACAGAATCCATTAAATTTTGTTTAACGTGTGGGTGTGTAATGCAAAATATTATTTATCTGTCCATAATTTTTATTACATAGTTTCACAATGTTTTCCTGTTGGTATATTGATATAAATCAATTTTAGAATGTGCCTAATGTTATTTGAGCAAAACACACAACTTAGTTCTACGAAAAGTGATATCAAAGTCAGTCATACATTAACGACTCTTCACGTCAGCACAGCATTATGTTCTTCCATGCGATTGTTGGGTTTCGTCTATGCTGTTCACTTGGGAGTAGCATCTCACAGATTTTATAGACAATGGGGCTGATAATTCAATGACTATTCGGTGTTAATATACGTTTTCTCGTGTGCAGAGTAGAATTATGTATACAAACCAAACACAAGCATCTTACACTTCGTCACTGGACCCACGCTCACCCATGGCCCTGTTGTAGCCATGCCACAGGACACACAAAATAGTGTAATGTACTGAAAGTCCAGTCAGTATGACCAGAAGATAATGTAATCGATATTGTCGTCATAACCCTGAAGGGTTTACTACTGGTATGAATAATCTGCATCAGTATAATACATTTAATGTTGGTGGTCATTCTGATTACATTGCCATGCTAAAGCGTATTCTGGTGTTCATCGCACACATTTACATGTACTAAGACAGACTCACACGGGACCTAAAACAGAAAATTCAAGCAAATACAGTGCGAACAATTACTTACATTCCAGTAAATCAGGACCTATAATGACTTATAGTTCAATACACTGTGTGTCTGTAGTTTTAATTACTAAAAGTGGAAATTGACTACACAAACAGTGATAGTAACGGTCATACTATAGACTGCCTCTTTGTTGAAGTCTATATTGTTCAGCTGAATTACGAGGCCTTAATTCGAAGAAAAATTCGGAGAGTGTATCTTTATAGTAAAGTATCGCATAGTAATGAAATGTGAATTGTACGAAAACTGAAACAAAAGAGAATCGAAGCTGTTGACATGTGGCTCTAAAGAAGCATGTTGATAGTTGGGTGGGTTGGTAAGGTAAGGAAAGAGGAGATTCTCTGGAGAATCGGTGAGGAAGCGTGGGACTGACAAGAAGAAGCAGGCGGCATTATTTTCACTTGTGGGGAGGGGATTGTAGGTATTGTTCAGCTCTCTCTAGGTGAGTATTTTTTGTGGCGTTATGCAAGTTGATACACACACACACACACACACACACTACGTATTTTCATTTGAAAAACGGTAAAGCTCAGAATTTTTCTGTGACATCATTATTATTTCTAGCAGAACGCTCATTTCAACACATAAACTATGACATAATACAACCTAGTAACGTAGATCTGACTTGGCAAGGGTTAACCTTTTACTGTGTGGTATTTCTTATACATAAAGTATCTATGCTTGGAAATCGGATAAATGCAACGCTTGTAGATTTTGCGACATTAATGTGTCATGAAGTCATTGTTTCCACCAATGGCAGAAGGGTAGGGTGGAGTTAGGGAATTTGTTCACTGTTACACATACACGGTGAGTCACACCCACTAGTAATGTAGTGGTAGCTGAATAATGATAAATAATGCGGATACTTTTGGACATATGCTCCAATGTCACTGACTAAGAGCATCATAAAGTCGATATGACGCAAGGCGATGATGACGCACTGTCTGCAACGTTAAGTCGATGCTACGCCGCCGCGATGGATGTCCCTTGGATGTTCTTGATCAATCGCCAGTAGTGCCGAGGTCTTAAACCTGACCGCAGAAGTGTAACCTGATGCGTACTCTTTCTAGAATGCCTACTGATTGCTTCTGCTTATCAATTACCATGTTACCATTTCAGTACAGTGATGAGTCGCTCAATGTTCACCTGCGCTCGTTCTCTCACTGTTATCCTACTCCTATCAAGTCCAAAATTTCTTCACACTGTTTACTACCATGGTTTAGCAACAATTTTTATTGAACTGATAACGAGGAGGAAAACTACGTGTTTCTTCCTGTAGTCTGTAGCTACGGCACTACAAATGTATTCTGTCCAGTGCGATTCCAAATTACCTGTGTATGTTCTATACACAACGTACGGTATGTGGCTGAAAACATGTTGATGAACTGAGTGTACCACGTTCGAGGTTTCGACGGTGACAACACAACCAAAAGTCAATAAAAAGAAAGTAATATCTCTGTTCAACAAGAACAAACCCCAGAACCGACTGCCGGCCGAAGTGGCCGTGCGGTTAAAGGCGCTGCAGTCTGGAACCGCAAGACCGCTACGGTCGCAGGTTCGAATCCTGCCCCGGGCATGGATGTTTGTGATGTCCTTAGGTTAGTTAGGTTTAACTAGTTCTAAGTTCTAGGGGACTAATGACCTCAGCAGTTGAGTCCCATAGTGCTCAGAGCCATTTGAACCATTTTGAACCCAGAACCGACTAGAAGGAGCAGATTCCAGAAAACAACAAGGAAACCGAGCCAGCAGTTGCCAGCGAACACGACCTAGCGCAAGAAACACAAGAGGTAATGGAAAACGTTGAAACTTCCCCAAGAGACAATCCTGCAAGGAAGCATAAGAGGAGACTAGCTCTGAAGGGCGCTGAACAACTGACACCGCCTTTGCGAGAAAAAGCAAAGCAGATTAGCAACATACTGCACTAACAACAACATAATAATCCGGTTCTGAGTATGCAGGCATCTGACCCATTGCAAGCCAAATCAAGTACACCTTGCCTCATGTCAACGGACCATTCGTCACACGAAAGATTGAAGCTGATACCCAATTTAGATACAGAAAAGGCTCTCCCTGTGACTGGAAATGCAGAAAAAGACACATCGAGAGCTAATCAACACAAAAACTGGGCTGATGATTCAGACGAAATGAACCAAGATAACGAACTGAATGAAACTGGAGGAACGGGACAGATTGCTGCCCCACGAGATCATCTGAACACGATGGACACATCATTGCCGGAATGTATATGTGAAAAAGGGTATTCGACCGACAGCACTTCGTATGACGAAAATTCACTACGGTAAAGGATAAGACAATATGAACGCAGCACAAGCCTAAAAAATCGCCTTGTTCAAGATTAATAAGATCCGCTCCTCCCTGCATTTACAACATCTGCAAGAATTTCTGTACGCAGCTGACGTTGATTTACTACTGTTACAGGATGTAACAGATATTCAATTAGAAATGATACGTGGGTACAACGCCATAACTGACTCTGGTATCGGTGCAGAGCTGGGAACCGTAATTGTCACAAAAGAAGGATTCCGTGTCATACAAACAGCAAAACTTGAAAACGGTAGACGAATTGCAGTGCCTGTTAATAACGCCCGCATCGTCAACGTTTACGTTTACAATGACAGGTGGGATAAAAAAAAAATGGTTCAAATGGCTCTGAGCACTATGGGACTTAACATCTGTGGTCATCAGTGCCCTAGAACTTAGAACAACTTAAACCTAACTAACCTAAGGACATCACACACATCCATGCCCGAGGCAGGATTCGAACCTGCAACCGTAGCAGTCGCGCGGTTCCGGACTGAGCGCCTAGAACCGCTAGACTACCGCGGCCGGCAGGTGGGATTAAGCGGATTTTTTAAAAAGTGAAATCGTTCATATTTTCGGTACACGTCAAGATTGTATAATCCTAGCCGGCGGCTGCCGGAGTGGCCGAGCGGATCTACGCGCTACAGTCTGGACCCGCGCGACCGCTACGATCGCAGGTTCGAATCCTGCCTCGGGCATGGATGTGTGTGATGTCCTTAGGTTAGTTAGGTTTAAGTAGTTCTATGTTCTAGGGGACTGATGGCCACAACAGTTAAGTCCCATTGTGCTCAGAGCCATTTGAACCATCCTAGCCGGCGATTTTAATTCTGTCCTTAGCCCGTAATACCAGACACCGAATTTCAACAAATCCTTAGAACTGGAAAGAATAGTCCACCAATTGCAGTTAACCGATACCTGGGAACATACCCATGGCGCAGAGACCAGTTTCACATATTTTACCAGTCACACAGCAAGCATCCTAGACAGGAACCGTGTACTCGTCTGGGGTCTGGCCCACTATGTTTTCTGACAACGCCACGTACATCACCACAATAAATTTAGAAACAAGCAAGAGACGTACTGAGCGAGGGGCATATGGAAACACAACATTACACATCTACAAGATGAAGAACATCGTATGGCATTTACTAATGTATGGAAAAATGCGAAAAACGATTCCCGCTAAACAAATCTGCCGTAGCTTGGTGGTTACAATGTGCTAAGCCTAGAGTAAGAAGAATGATGATCGATTACTCACGGCAGAAAAGATTATGGATTTAAACAACGACTGAGTTTTATTTTAGCTGCCTTAGAGACCTTTCCACCCCGGACACACGATTAATGGAGGACTATAAATTAAATCAAAACTTTAAGCACTGAAGCGGCGATAGTCAGAAGGTTTTAAAGTCAGAGCGCGAATACAAAACATTGTAGAAGAGGAAGAAGCAGAAAAATACTGACGGAAGTTAAGTTACCTGATGGGACCATTCTCACAAAACAGAGGGAAATTCATGACACGGTTCATAAATATATATCAGATATGATGTCTGACAAACCTACCGACGACGAGGCGCGGCGAGATCTTGTTAGAAACGTATCAGGACGAATTAGTACAGAGCAAGTAGAAAATCTCATTGCTGAAATAGAACAGGAAGAACTGAAAGTCGCCATAGCACAGAATCCTAAAAATAAATCTCCGGGACCTGACGATATCCCAGTGGAATTCTACCAAGTTTTCTGGCCACAAATGAAAAGCAAGTTGCTATGCATGTTCAACGAACTCATGAATGGAAATGTAGACGTTCCCAAAGAATTTCCTGAAGGGGCCATAGCTCTAATTCCTAAAAGCTCACTTAGGAAAGGAATTGAAAACCATCGCACAGTAACATCACTCAACAGTGATTACAAAATTATGGCGCACGTACTAGCAAGAAGAATGTAAATGGTTATTAACTCTGTAACTGGCCCGTACCAAACATGTGAGGGCAACACCTTTCAGAGTATATGCGAATATAGGGATACAATATCAACCGCAAATGTCTGCCGAATAAAATGTCCGTTAGTGTCATTATATCTCGAGAAGGCGTTTGACAGGGTAGATCATAAGTATCTCCTCGGAATCATGGAAGTAATTGGATTCCCACCACGATTCGTGAGGATTATTCAACAAATATTGACAAACAGTGTAGTATGAATAATGATAAACGGACAACTAAGAAAAGAGATTGAGATGACTAGATCCGCACGACAAGGTTGCCTAATGTCAATGGCCCTTTTCGCAATATCATTAGAAACTCTCCTCACGACACTCACGCATCACCTGCAAGGATTGCATATAAACGGCAAGAAAATAGTGAGCGACGAGTGCGTAGATGATGTGGGCGTCCTGGTTATAAATGAAGATGAAGTCGCGAAAGCTCTTCAAATTGTACACACGTATGAACTAGCTTTTGGTGCCAAACTAAATAAAAGGAAGTCAGGCATGATGAACCTAGGCAGAGGAATACGCATGTAAAATAGTGGACAGTTGTCGGAAGTATCCACATTGAAATGTTTGGATCTTGAATTTAGGGGCAACATCCAACACACCACTGCCGTCAATTATAATAAACTACTTGCAAGCATACGAGCATCCGCACAAGGAAACAGTTTGAGGCAACTGGACGAGATACAGAAAACCACTTTAGTAAATGTATATATAACATCCAAACTTAACTATTTTGTACAAGCTTTGCCGATACGGTAGAAACAGCCAGAAGAATTATGTCCGCGACAGGAAGCTTTGTAAGCCACGGCAACATTTTCAGAGTGAAGTTCGATACACTAACACTCCCCACAAGGAAAGGAGGTTTAAACCTCGTTGATGTCAGTTAAAAGTCACGAGCGTTATACGTGTGCCGAATGTACAAACAATGGAAACAATTGCCGGACAGCTTTACGGCCCACTTGCTAAATTAAATTGCTCCTGCAAGCATGCGGCCGCCATTAGATGTGCAGCATATACCAGCTTGTCTTTGTCACCTAAAAGCTTTTCTCATTGAATACAGTTATATCCCACTGACGCTTTCAGAATAGCAGTTGACGAAAGTAAAGGACATCTATACATATTTGATGGAAGCTAAGGAACGAAATAGCATTGAAAGAAAATACCCTAACAACGAGTGGTCTGCGATTTGGAAAAAAACCGAGAGCGTAACTTCATCCTCCGAGGTGAAAGCAACTTGGGTAATGCAGTCAACAGGAAAATATCAACTAATTCCCAACTGCTTGATATACATCTCACAAATTCGCCCGTGTGCGCGTCATGCAACCTTCTTGATACTGAAGAACACCGATTCGTGTGTGAAAGAGTAAGAGAAATTTGGCATATATTTAAGCAGAAATTTGTGAGCGTCGACAGAACATCTCCAACCATCTTCACCGTCGCAGATTTTCTGACTCCAGACGTAGTGCCATATCCTAATACGAAATGAAACGCTGTTAACTGGCTAAAAGTGCACACTGTGTATTGTAACTTGAAGGGAGAAAATAAAAGCGAAGAAGATTACTGGGTGTACCTAACGACTCAGCACCATCATCTCATGCAGCCAAAAGACTACTAAAAATTACGCATGCTTCCTAAATTGAATCATGGAATAAGATGCTAAAGAGAACAATAATAGATTAAGGTTGGTACGGAATTCAGAGATGTCAGCCTTGCACGATTACAGATAACTGGTACCAAAATGTCTTCGATCCTTTCACGAGACATTACAGAAAAGAAATCAAGTCCGTGGCAAAAAGCGCAGGACTGAATCCTCATGAAGAAATTAGACAAAAAAATTCATTTATTTTATTTTTTTGATTACCTTATGTCATAAGCAGAGAAGTTTTATGTTGCAAAGAAAAGTTATAACTTCAAGGGGATACAGGATTTTATGTTTCCCTTATGCAGATGAGAGACTTCACATTCAGTTTATTTTAATATAATTGTCTTTCCATTATGAAAAGGAAAATTAATTTCCTTTAATTAATATTAAGAAGAAATATTTATCTCCTTTATGTTAGCAAAAGTGGTTAATGCGCCTGGCTTACAGAAAAAATAGGAAGCCGACCAGAGGAAAAAAGAGGTGGCCGAGCACGAGCAAAAAAAAAAAAATGTAAGAAAAATGAGGCTTGGCTTCAAAAAATAAAAAAAATAAAAAAAGTAAAAACTTTGGTAGACCGATGGACTCTCTTAACAATAATAATAGAAAAGGACTAAACCATAGGAGCTAGCCGACGAAGGAAAAACAAGGTGAGCGTATGAAGGGCTCTGAGGAGAGAAGGGGGCCCTAACAAATAAAAAATAATTAAAAAATTAAATAAAATAAATTCAATAAAGCAATTGCCTGTGAAAAGCAGGCTTCCCGAGTTCGAGCCTCGGTCTAGCACACAGTTTTTAATCTATCAGGAAGTTTCATATCAACATGGGCTCCGCTGTAGGGTGAAAATTTCATTCTGAAACATCCCCCAGGCTGTGGCTAAGCCGTGTCTCCACAATATCCTTTCTTCCAGGAGTGCTAGTCTTGGAAGGTTCGCAGGAGAGCTTCTGTGAAGTTTGGAAGGCAGGAGAGGAGATACTGCTGGAAGTACAGCTGTGAGGAGGGATTCAGAAACGTACCTGGTAGCTCAGTAGTCGGTAGAGCGCTTTCCTCCACCAACAGGTAAAGGTCCTCATTTCGATACTCAGTTTGGCACATAATTTTAATCTGTCAGGAAGTTTTTACTGTAATTAAACTTATACTAACAGCTTAGAATAGCTTTAGACTTATTTCCACCCTGGTAGCTAACCTGAGAGCGTTCCACACATTTACATAACTTTCAACTGTCCCCATCTCCCTCGCACAATGACTATCACAGAATGAAACGAACAAATGTACGTCGCAGCAATGAATTTATAATATGGCAAGTGGTAACAATCGTCAGTGCCAGTCCCTGCCGAGGAAACTACAATTTAAGGTTGATATGTCATGGATGGAAATGAAGGGTATTCATTTAGTAACGTCGAGATGTCATTTACTTTTCTATCCACATTATTTTATTCCATCCACCAGCTGCAAAAGAACCTACACTTTGTATAATATCGATGATACATGTACAAGCATACACTAGCCCGATGAGGAACATACGTCATACTTTCACACTCATTGAATAGATTTGTTCTTCATAGAGTAGTGTTGTCATGAGCGCTTGTGGTTCTAGGACGTCGTTTGTATTCTCATAAGTTCAGTACTTTCAATATTTTCTTCCATAGGAGAGACACATATTTAGCCTTGCCACTAGATTAATATCAAATAACGGTTATTTCAAACATGGATGCCTCCAAATCCTATATTCTAATTTGAGTTAACTGTTCGCAACGTTGTTTGGTTCCAATATTAATATCTGATATGAGAAAACTCTGTATTGAATGACGCTATGTGTAACGGCGTCAGTTTAGTTTGATCTCAAACAGGCTATATACTAACAAAATTACACACGAGTGGGTGGTAACGACGTGTTTAAGTATATTTGTATGGAAATATCAATATATTTAGTAAGTATTTACAGCAGAAGGTTTGCTCTGAAGCCGAAGTTAAAATCAGCGACGGTGTAGAAAGGCACCCGCGCGGGACAGGAAAAGCACTTTGCAGATTAACTCCCTGCGAAGAAGAGCGACAGTGAACGCAGGCCGTACTTTGAAACGCTGCCGAAATCGCAATTCAAAACATAAGCCGTGCAGTGCTCACTGCAGATATTGTGTTAAGCCATGACAATGGGTACCTACATTCCGCAACATGATGTTGCAATTCTAGAGGTGTTTATGTTGAGAAATGACTCAAAGACTGCTGTATCCTTGCCAAAAAGAACTCAATAGAATAATTTGATGTAACTCTGTCTTTTTAAACAATGTTGTCTGATTTACCTCCTAAATATATTCACATAATTACATTGACATTGCAACGGAAACCTCACCTCGCCGCTAGAGGCACACCCATTTAAACACTAATTATATCCGAGTACCTGTGATGTTTGTCCTGTACTTCAAAGTTTCTATCTTCTGACCGTCCTTTGTTTTATGGATATTATCGATCACAAATTTAATTAAAGGCGATCGGGTATTATTTATTTGGAGGAGAAGACCTCATATACAAGTAATTCGGAAGTTTAGGAGGTCACACAATTTGCCTAGTACCGATCCTACGTCTCGCAACAATTTAAACTAAGCTTGATTATTATTCATTTCAGTTCAACTTCGATCTGCCCCTTGAACTGTAAGCAGTAAGCATCTACAGCCAGGTGACTCGTCTGGCGTTATAGTAATTGTATTTACAGCCCACTGCACAGAGTCTTGATAACACTAATTAAATATTAATTTCAAATTCTAATGTATTTTAAACACTTCAAGCAGCGTACGTCAGGAACGTTTCTTGACGGCACGCCTTATCATTGTTCAGCTAATCTGCGTGACACATCTGTAAATTATATACGGAAACTTTCCTCGTGAATTATTCTGTCTGCTAGCGAAAGACATTATAAAACCCCTACAGCAGTATCCGAGAATAGGCTTCACATGCAGACAGACAATTTATAATATGAAATGATAATTCAGACAAATTCGCCATGTAAACATTGCTACTATTACACAAGCTCTCTATCACTTCTCGTTTTCACTCTCATTTTCACTCTTCACTATTGTAAATATACGTTTTTCAGTCTGGTCAGTGACTTTCTGTAATAATCCCCTTGAAACTCATGAAAAATTTGAATGAGACATCGTATAGGACTGTTAATGTTTCTTATCGCCGAGAAGCTATTGTAGACTTTAACCACTAGAGCCTACCTTAAATGTGAATAACACATTGCAAACAACTTCTTTCCTCTTTATTACTAAATTTTGTTCTTCCTGTTATCACCTGTTCGTTACTTAGGTATCATCTACCTTCACGTTTGTATATTCATTCAAATCACGCGTACTGCGGTACCTGAAAATTTTGCCTACCTCCACATGGATCCAGAGACCCACTTATAATATGTAAACGAGTGCTAACTCCTTTCTGAGACTTCAAATTATCCTCTTTGCAGTGTCCAGTGAATGTCCGTTTGCAAAAGCTAGGCCGCAATAGATGTGGCAAGCTTTCAAGTTGTCCTTGATTCCTGCGTATATTACATAATGATAGAAGAGTAATAAGCATCATTGACTAGAATTCCATCGACGACAAGTTCGTTCCTATAGTGCAAGGATGGTGACTGTTCTATCAGGTTTTTTGAAAGGAACCACTCGGGCATTCCCCTTGATAATTTAAGCTACCATTGTAAATTGAAACCAAAAGCCGGACGATGGTCTTAATCTCCATATTTTCGATATCAGCCCAGTAAGCTAACCACTGCGCCACCTCGCTCGGGTTTGGGGGCGGGGTGGGGGCTGGAAACAGTGATGTAAATTACCACACTTCAGCAAGAGTGACGTATTTTATGTCAAGTCACACATCGAGGGCGATATCGATCTCTGGGCCGTATGCGCATTCGCTGACGGGATATGGAGTGTGTGGGGAGCGGCACGAGCAACAGGTGCCACGGAGCAGGCCCTGCCCGCCTGTGTGTGTGTGTGTGTCCACGGCGCTGTTCGGCGTCTCATCTCTCACGGTTCGCCGCATCAGCCGCTGCTCTGTGTCAGAACTACGGCAGACGCCAGAGGAGCGGCGAGCTTAATATTCATGAGACCTCCCACCAGAGTGTGAGAGACTGGGCTGTGATGAAACTTGCGGCGTCAGCTAGGTGGCCGATGTGGCGCTCTTCTCAAGTTTTTACACGCCATCACAAGACTTGCTTCTTTATCTTTAGGATACCTGACAGCAAGGATTCCGAGAGACATGCTCGCCTCTGTAGAGTGGTTTCACCTCTCCACTGAGCACACATACAAAACACAATATGGTACCATTATGTAGGGAAATTACAGAAATGAAATTCACGAGAATAAATCGGATCCTGTAATGACCCACACAATAAGTAAAGCACGCACCAAATTCTTTCTCTCTCTCTCTCTCTCTCTCTCTCTCTCTCTCTCTATCGAATTAGGCCTCGGAAGGCCGAACGACACCAACAGACCGCCGTGTTATCCTCAGTCGATAGGAGTCATAGGATGCGGACTTGTAGTGGTATGTGGTCAGCACACCAATCTCCCAGCGGCCGTCAGTTTTCGTGAGCAGAAAGGCTACTTCTAAATCATTTAGTTCCTCGATTGACTTCACAAGGGATGAGTGCACCCCGATTGCCAACAGCGCTCTGCAGACTCGAACGGTCACCTATCCAATTGTTAGCCCAGCCTGGTAGATCTTTACTTCCGTCTTCTGACGGAAACCGGTGGTGTTCGGCAAGACCGTTATCCAAAATTCGCACAAACAAATATTTTCCTGTATACATTGCTGAAGGATAAACACACAACGTCTCGAAATATGAAAGTAATATACTAGATATTAAGTCGTGAGAATTGTACGTCTTGTGACAATAGTTAACGGACAGCCTGAATTACATATTTATCGGGAAAGTCGCGCTTTGTGGTGTGTTGGTGAAGTACATGCCTGGAGGCCATACAGTCACGATTCGAACTCCAGTCAGTCGACGGAATTTTTAAGTCCGCCTTTATGCAAGCCTTCACGTCTCAGTGATGTGTAGATATGCTGGGACGACGCGTGGTTCGGATTCCACGATAAACTGTGTGTCTTCTTTCTCCGGTAGGATCAATGGGGTACGTCAAGGGCACGGATGTGGACAAAATGGCGTCCAAATAACTTGCAAAAATGTGGCTGATCATCGCTCCTGAAGGACTCCCAACAAGCCATACCCTAAGAAATTACTTTTATGGGGAAAGGAATGAAAAACTATTCCGTCATGCCCTCTCTTAAAATAAGTCGTATATTCAATTGTTACCCTATACAACTTGGGCAGGTAACTGGGACGTTAACGGCTCTGAGCACTATGCGACTCAACTTCTGAGGTCATCAGTCGCCTAGAACTTAGAACTACTTAAACCTAACTAACCTAAGAACATCGCACACATCCATGCCCTAGGCAGGATTCGAACCTGCGACCGTAGCGGTCACTCGGCTCCAGACTGTAGCGACTAGAACCGCACGGGCACTCCGGCCGGCTGACGTTAACGGCCACGAGACAGGAAAATTACTGCTGGTTGAACTTAACAAATAGTAACAAACTGAATGCAATATATAGTACTTAGAAGTCCAGGAAAGCTATTCAGATCCGCCTTCCCCAAGGACTCCACTCGCTGCTCTTCACCTTGGTAATACTACAAGCAGCAGCACGAGCCCAAGTCACTGGAGAATCGCAAGATCTCACAATGCTTGACGTTTGTCTACTTGAATCCGAAAGCACCCAACTTTAAGATTGCAGGATCCGGTTTATGACGAGGTCGTGCGCCCTCATGACCACAGGCCTTCGATCTGGCAGTCCGTGCACGCCGCCAGGAGTCCTGGCATGTTCATGCACTGCGCGAACCTCGCTCCTCCTGCACACTGGCACGACCCAGAAGAAAGAACAATGACGTCACCCCAAAGATAGGATCATAGTTACTACATATCGATAACCGCCACTGCTGCCACTAGCGGACGGGCAACGCTTGCAAAACCAAGTGGCGCCAGTCGACACGAGAAGGAGATAAGCGACCACAACCATGTCAACTAAACGATACGGTCTGGCCTCCAACAGAGGACGGAAACCTACAAACAACACCAACGTGAGCCGCAGAACGGCTAAACTTCCCCCTCTAAAGGAGAAACCCCAACCCTGGAGGGAGGGGGGGCGTTGGAGACCCAACTAGCGGCCTAACCAAACTTATTTTCAATAAGGTGGACCCAGTATTGCTTACCAGTACGGTTGTCCTTACCCAGAAGATTAACTGGGCCTAAAATCCGCATAATCGTAAACGGACCCAGAAAACGGGAAGTAAACTTACGAAGGTTGCCAACACGCACCTCCCTCGCAGAAAAATTATGGACATACACCTGATCTCCCGGCTTACCTCTGAAGGCACGCCCATTACGGTTATAACGACCAGATTTTTTTCTTGTGGGCCCTGAGAATATTGCGCCTCGCTCGATTCCGGTTTTCCATGACGACCTGAGGGATGATATCTGCAGGAATTAGGGGGAGGGAGTTAACAGAATAGGCAAACATAAAGGAAACCGGAGTAGCCTTCAAAGCCTCATGGCTGGCGATATTGACGGCAAAACTAAGCCAAGGGAGACTAGAATCCAACTTACTGGGAGACTTCTGATTAAAGATAGTGCGGATTTAAGGTTACCATTGACCCTTTCCGCAAAGGACCCCTGTAGATAATATGGAGTGGTAGTTACATGCTTATCACCGTTTTGAAAACAGAAGGCCTTGAGGGGAGCCGAAAGAAAGGCCGGTGCATTATCACTAACGATTTGCTTGGGAGGTCCAGAAACACTAAATACGTTAGTTAAATGCGCAATGGTGGTGGCAGCAGTCACATTACGGCTCGGAAGAAGTCAGGTAAACCTCGAAAACGCGTCAGTAATAACTAAAACATACCGATAGCTTCTTTCGGTGCGAGGTAAGGGGCCCACATAATCGATATAGAGTTTGTCCATGGAACGAGATTCACACACATAACTAAGGAACCGCTGTTGAACAGCGTTATTAGGTTTGGCCACACGACACAACTGATATCTAGAAATCATTTCTCTAACTTCTCGGTCAATAGACGGCCAAGTAAGATGCTCCTTAATCTTCTCCAAGGTCTCACAGTTTCCTAAATGCCCGCCAATTAACATGTCGTGGAAATAATGGAAAACCGGGTTTATTAGGGTGCTTGGTAGACAGATCTTAACCTCCTTGGTACGACCCACCCTTTTACGCAAAATGCCTCTCCTGATAATGTATTTATCCAAATGCTCCGCCCTCCAAAAGCCGTTTCTTAACAGGTCCCTATGTGGGGTCCTGATCCTGATGGTCGGCAGTATCATTAAATCAATGAGGAATACCGCCTAACACGATACAGTTAAGATTGTTTCCTGCAGCTTCTTGGGCGCCCTCACTAGATGGTTATTCAGTAAACATATGTCTGAGGGCGTCCGCGAGCGCCTTCTCAGTGCCTCTAATGTGCTTAACCTCGAACTGAAAGGCCGAGCCGGCCGGTGTGACCGAGCGGTTCTAGGCGCTTCAGTCTGGAACCGCGCGACCACTACGGTCGCAGGCTCGAATCCTGCCTCGGGCATGGATGTGTGTGATGTTCTTAGGTTAGTTAGGTTTAAGTAGTTCTAGGTTCTAGGGGACTGATGACCTCAGATGTTAAGTCCCATAGTGCTCAGAGCCATTTTTGAAACGCCGAAATGCGTACCGCTCACCTCGCGATACAGTCAGTTTTACGCGGCCTGGCTAGCACCCAGCTTAAGGCTTGATTGTCATTCTCTGGATGAAATACTCTATGTTCGAGACAGAACCGGTACTTATCCAGCTAGAACAAGACGGCTAAAGCCTCACATTCGTAAACAGAATATTTAAGCTCGGCGCTGGTTAACTGACGAGAGGCGTATGCTAATGGCTGCGTTTGACCTTCGAACTCCTGGAGGAGGACTGCCGAAATTTCCGCATTAGATGCGTCGGTTTGGACAATAAATTTCTTATTAAAATCAGGCACACCGAAAACGGGAGGACTGGCTACAGCCACCTTAATGTGCTCAAACACGGCCTCTTCAGCAGGGCCCCACTCAAAATGCACCCCTTTTCGGAGCAGTTTATTTAGAGGAGCCACCAGCTCAGCAAAATTAGGGACAAAACACCTAAAATAATTCGCCATCCCTATGAACTTGGCAGTCCCTTGCTTATCATTGGGCGGCGGAAGGGCTCTCAAGGCCTTACTCCGCTCCTTATCGATGGGAATCCTCTCGCCTGATACTAGGTGACCTAAGAAGTATGCCTGCTGCCTGGCTAATGTCACCTGATTGGGTTTAACAGTCAAACCAGCCCCCTGCAACATAGCGAAAACTTGCTGGATATATTCCAAATGCTCTTTGAACGAACGACTATAAATTACTAAATCGTGCAGGTAGTTGTAAACAGAAACTAATTTCAAGTCTCCAAGAATATTATCCAGCAAGCGAGTAAGAACGGCTGCACCAGTAGCCAAACGAAAGGGGACCCTATTGAATTCAAACAAATTCCAATCAGTACAAAGCGCTGTATCTTGTTTACGTTCTTCAGCTAAGGGAATCTGACAATAGGCTTGACTCAGTTCGAGCACAGTAAACCAATTAGCCCCTAAAAACCAAGTAAAAAAGTTATGGAGATCAGGTAAAGGATAACTTTCTTATTTAGGCGACAGTAGTCAAGAACAGGCCGAAAGTATCTTGCCCGATCCTTAGGGACGAGGAATATAAGGGAGGCATAAGCGGATGTAGAAGGCCTAATAACTCCCTGTTCAAGCATTTGGAGATCTTTCCCCTTAGTATCTTCATCTTAGGCGGTGAGAAGCGATATGGGGACCGCCCGACGCGAATATGATCAGGCAGACGAATACGGTAGTGAAGAATATTAGTAGCCCCTAGTCTTTCCCAGAGTAGGTCTGGGAACCTTTCCAACAAACTCCCTTGTGCAGAGGCCTGCTGGGAAGAAAGATGGGTGAAATGAAACTCAATAACCTTTGCATCAATAGCCAGCATTCCCGCATCTCGATGCACCTTACGTTTAGTACACTCACAGAACCCAAATTTTTAACCAGAAGCAAACTTAAAGAAAACGGTGTACCCTGATAATCCAAGACAAGATCAGTTTCACCGATAAAATCACATCCCAAAATCAAACCGATCGGCAGCTCCTTAACCATGGCCAAAGACAAGGGCCACGAGAAATCCCTAACAGAGATACTCCCTAGGACCAAACCATGCAGAGGCAACACCTGCCCGTTGGCAACCCGACATCTCTACACCGAAGAAGGGAACAGCCTAAGTCTCGAAAGATGACCAAATTCAAGAAACTATTCCAAGCTCAACAATGAAAAGGAGCTACCAAAATCCAAAAGGGCTCAAATGGGTTCACCACCTACTCGAGAATAAATATAATCAGTGGGGGTGATGATCTAGCAGAGACACTGGCACACCAAGGTTTAAAGGCTCGACCCCGGGGTCGCTGCCCAGCCGGGCGTCATTTATTAACTGTAGGTGTCCGCGGCTGAGCGCCAGTATGAACTAAATGCCCTGTTAGACCGCACCTGAAACAACGCTACGATTCCCCTTTAGCAGACTCAGCTGATGTTGGTAATATGGAGTTTCCCTCTGTGACACCCACGGGCTGAACCTTATCCTCATGGTGTCTATCGTCCGAGAGCGGCGCTGCGGATATCGCTACAACGACGGCACGCAGCTCTTCCCAAGTGGAGAGACGACCAAGAAAAACAAAACGTAACTTATCCACCGCTCGCATTCCCCTCAGGAGAACTGAAACCATCTCCCGTTCTGACAAGTCGACTTAACAAGGACAAACAGGCCGTCTTAACCCTTCTCAAGTATTGATGCAACTACTCTATGTCTTGCTGCATCTACCAAATTAACGACACTCGAGCTGTTTACGAACTCCTGTGGTCAATCTTTCGCTGATCATAAGCTCCCTCAACTGCTGCAATGAAAACTCTTTTTAGATCTGGATACCAAGGTCCTCAAATCGCCTCTAGTTAACGGATACAAGAGGGACAAAATTACCTGATGCGAAACACCAAACGCATCAGCGTGTTGCTCAAGGCGAACCAACAACCATAATAACCTTTCAATATTGTCGAGTAGGTCTATAGCTAATTCTGTGATGCCTCGAAACAGATGTATCAGGGGATTAGGCAATTTAGCAAACGACCAAACTAACCCCTCGGAGGACATAAGGGTGTTATTCCCGGGCTTGTTAGTGCCCTGCCCGGAAGGTAACAAATCCTCCTCCCAGGTCCTCTTCCCATCAATCTCTAAACTTGTGACCTTAAACTGCAATTTGTTTACCAAGGGCCCGAATTCAGTGGTTGATTCCTGATTACGATCCTCTGATTTTAATCCTTCTAAGTCAAATACCCGGTTAGCTAAATGTATGAACTGTGCCCACACCCTAATTAACTGACTGCCACCAGGTTCAGTACCCTCTAAAAAGCCGATATTGTCCTCAAGACTCCTAACAGCTTTAAAAGAAAACTCAATGGCCGCCCTTGTCTCACACACAACATTCGGAGTGACGTCAACCAGCTGAAGAACTGTAGCACGCAAGCGGGCTGCTAAGTCTGCAACACTACCCTCAATAGGCTGGCGTCAACTCATAAATGAGGTGGTCCTTCCTGAATAGGCCGTTCCCGGGGCACAGCCTGACCGCCATTACAGAGTTGATCAAATAAAACACAACAAACCACCAAAGGCAGAAATCGAGCAACAGTAACAGAGTTTACCAAATCAACCAAAAGTGACTGAAATGGCGATATTACAATAGTAACCACGCTCTGCTACCAGTTGTAACCTGGAAGTCAAGGAAGGCTGGATTCGGTTACGATTATGGACGGGGCCGTAATCAGTTACTATTGGTTCGCTTTTGCAATTACACACATTTATTTTAAAACGGCAATTCCAAACTCAGCAATAAATAAGATATCACACGTTATTAATCAACGAATAAACAACTGTGTAATTAATAGTGCTTTCAGTGCGTTATAATTTACCAAATGAGCATAAAATACAGACATAGCAAATAACAAGCCAATGTGATCCCAATTAGAATTTTAAGGCAAGAAAGCACAGTCATGGCTGAAGGCCTTCAACGCCAAGAATGGCAATTATAAATTTTTTTAACAAACATACTGTAAAACAGCAATGCAATAGCAAAGATTAATTTAAAAAGACAGGCAAATGATCACCAAACGGGTGAGACAAAATGATGACAGACCTGGTAGCACAACCATTTAAAATTGCTATAATGCCAAAAATGGCAGTTATATGAAATATTTAGAAACATACAATACAACAGCAAATACAATAATAAAACACAAAGGCCAGTCACAGGCGGTGCATGTCAACGAAACGATACGGTCTGGCCTCTAACAGAGGACGGAAACCTACAAACGGCACCCACGCGAGCTGCAACACGGCTCAATCGTTCTTGGTGTTGTGTTAGCAACAGCTAAGTTAGGGTACTGGTCTGAGGTAAGATATGTGTACTTCGTAAGCTACAGTTAGTGGGTGACACAAAAACGTATCCCATGTACCATGAAACCCGTAGTAAATCACAGAAATTTGGCTGAAGGACTTATCCATCAGTATTGTAAGCAGGATGGTGCCAGGTGTACCAGGAAAAAAACTCATAGGATTAACGCAGAATAGAAATGAGCCGGTAGAGGCATTCTCTGACGGTATCCATTAAGTAAATTAGTAGACTTTCGGATGGAAATAGAGTTCTCTTGTATGAAACTGAGAATAAGGCCTGAAACACATTCGTAAGGGGTATTTCGGAGTATGTTTTGCGGTGTGTATCGATGAAAAACGCTAGTGATTTTCCCCGTGGCACGAAGATGCCACACAAGTGTGGAAGATCATTTTTGTTACTCAGAAACTGGTTGACTGTTAAATGTTATAGATGTGGAAAAATGGGCCACGAAAGGAGGCAATGCCGGCTGTTGCAGTGTTTTCAGTGTGGTGAAGTTGGGAATAGGATACATGACTGCAAGAGTAGGGAAGCAAGAAAAAGGGAATGAAAGGAAGCGTTCGTCAGATGCAAATGGTAGTGCCTTAACTATCGGAGGACTTTCCCAATAAAAAGTAACACTACAAGGACGTGTGCCGAGACGGTCTGGTGCCTCCTTGGCACAGTAAATAATGAGGAAGCAAAATTTTTCGTAGACAGGGGTACACATGTGCCGGTTGTACCTCTAGGTTTGGGAGAGGCTTCAGTTCCAATGGTATAGGTTACGTGGACTGGGCACCAGGGAGGTGGAATCATTGAGAACAACACTGCTCACCTTGAGCATTCTTGCTAGGAGTCTTAAGGCGCATATGGAATTGTAGATACACGTTGGTGAAGGCTATTGAGCAATTCTCGGACTTGATTTTCAGGAAAAATATAATTGGTGCTGCGAAGTGTATTAACGAACGTGGTGGAGCTTCCTTTCCACAGGAATAGAATTATGTTGTAAGGTGCTCCTGTCTCAAAGGTGCTGATAGCTGAACTGTGTACAAGTACACTAAATATTAATTCGCTGCGTAACTTAGCAGCAGGTACAGGAAAATTGGTCTGGGTCGGTGTAGGTACGGACTTACAGAGGGATTGTTGTGCATGAGAGAACCATTGGAATACTAGGAGGAATCTCATAACTTAGACTATATGCTGTGCAGGAGTGTGGTACGAATTACTGACACAGCTGGAGAACTAATAACTACGGTGACTTAGGACAGTTTTGACGTGGATGAAATTAGTCTACCAAAGAGCCTAATGTTGCCACTTTTTATGTCTTGGAGGAAGACATGATAGGTCCAATGATGACTACATCCGCCGGCCGCGGTGGTCTAGCGGTTCTAGGCGCGCAGTCCGGAACCGCGCCAGTGCTACGGTCGCAGGTTCGAATCCTGCCTCGGGCATGGATGTGTGTGATGTCCTTAGGTTAGTTCGGTTTAAGTAGTTCTAAGATCTAGGGGACTGATGACCACAGATGTTAAGTCCCATAGTGCTCAGAGCCATTTGAACCATTTGAACCATGACTACATCCACAAGCATACTTTACCAATTCTGATCTACGTGAGAAAGTTAAACACTTCCAATGGAATGATAGGGAAGACATGGAGGCTTCATTGCTTAGGTTCACATATTTGTTAAATCTTATGGATCCTTTACCAGTAATACCTGCAATACAACATAGCATTCAGACAGAAAGCAGTACTCCATTGTGCAGAAAGCCATGTAGACTTCCAAAGCTTTACAACGATTGATGGAGGAATTCACAAACCAACAGGTAGCTGATGGAAATATTGAATATAATGACAGACCCCTCGGTGCGAGCATTGTCATCATGTCCGAAAAAAATTATCGCATGGTACCAAGAAACGTATGTTTTATAGCGACTTATCGCTGCCTCGACATTAGGACCTTCTCTGTCGAATCTACACTGATGAACCAAAACATTATGACCACACTTTTAATACCTTGTTTGTCCGTCTTTGGAACAAAAATACATCACAGATTCTGCGTTCAGGGATCCGACAGTTTGTTCACAGGTTTCGTATGAGGCATTAGATGTACACGCGCGTGTCATGTAATTCGCGTAAATAACGGGCCTCTGACTTACGTAAGCGGTGATGGCGCCCTATGGCGACCCAGATAAATTCCATAGGATGGATATAAATTTGGTCCCCGAGACATCAGCGTGAGTTCACTACAACGGTCCTCAAACCACTGTAGGATGGTTCTGGCTCCGAGACATGGACAATTATACTGCTGAAATTAAACTGAAAGATGACATCGCCGTTGGGGAAGATGCCAAGCATGAAGGGATGCAAGTGGTTCGCAGCTGTCATCTTGGCATTGATTACTACCACAGGTCACAAGCATGCGCAGGGGAATGTCTTCCACTGGATGATACTGCTCCTACTAGCATGCGTCCGTGGCGCGCTGCACATTCCGAGCCCTCGTTCACCTTGACGACGTCGTTTGTGGAGACGGCCATTGACCTAGTGTAGCAAAAATGTTATTCATCGGAAGACCCGACAGTTTCCATTGATCGGGGGTCGAATCCTGATGGTTCTGTGACTATTGCAGTCGTAATTGACGATGTCCTTGGGTCAACATGTGAACTCATAGGGGTGGTTCGCTTCATGGCTCCATGTTCTAGAATGTACGATGAACGTTATGTTCCGAAGCACTTGTGTGTGCGCCGGCATTGTGCTATTTCGGCAGAGACGCAGCAGGCCACCATCCATCGTTCTTTACAGAGAAGAAAAGCCTCCGAACCCCACGTTTTGTGGAGAGTAATGATCGTCCAACAAGTTAAGGCATATTGGTAGTTTCACTGTCCTCCTACCTCTTTCCGTAGGTGCTCACGACACTAGCACGTGAACATTCGACCAGTTTCGCCGTTTTCGAGCTACTCGCTCACGGGCTCTGCGTAATAATAATCTGCCCGTTGTCAGAGTCGCTTATCTCAATGGATTTCCCCGTTTGTAGCCCATATCTTCGCTAGAGTCATCCTCCGACCGTATCTCTTCCACTTACGTACTTCTGTTACCCCATGTCACGTGTCCGCGATGCTATCAGGTGGCATTCAACGTCGCGGCGGGTAGTGGTGACAATGTTTTAGCTAATATTACGGAAACACTCGACAGTTTGGGTCAATGTAGGTTCTTCTCAACGACTGACTTGTTTGGCTACCACCAGCTCCAAGTAGTTCCAGTAGAACCACTGAAGGCTGGGTTTACAGACGTCTAGAATGAAGATTTCACCCATTAAATTACAGAGATGCTGGGATGAAGTGCTTTGGGGATTAAAGCGTTAAACTATTTTGGTCTACATTGAAAACATTATCGCATTTTTAAAGTATTTTGAAGAACACATGAGATGACTCAAAAAGGTTTTTATAAGACTGCAGGTAGCGCATCTACCACTCCGTGCCGATAAGTGTCACTTTTTTGGACGGAAGTAAACTATTTCATGATGTATGAGTCAGAAAGCAGTAAAAATTGATCCACAGGTAATATCGGTGGCTAATGCCCTTGTTCCACCGCAGACTATGAAACAGGCCTCTATATTTATTATAGAAAATCTGTGAGGTATTTTGCTGATACTTCTCAGTCCTTGAACTGTTTATCGAGGAAACGTGTGATATCAGAATGGACAGCAGGGTGTCAAGCTACATTTGAGAAATTGAAACAGACACTGATATTTTGTTTTATTGGTATTTCCTAACTTTGTGCAAGAGTTCATCCACTTATGTGACTTGGTCACGGTGGCAATTTGTCGTATTTTGACGCAAACTATGCGTAACAGGAAATATCCAGTGAATTATGTACTGAAGCAGTTGAACAAGGCGTAATGTAATCAGATCACAACAGAGAAAAATAATGCTAGCTGTCATTTATAGTATTAACTGCTTTCGGAGTTATGTATATGAAAAACTAATAAGGTAGTTACGATTCATGGTTCCCTCAAGTGGCTCTTGGGATTAAAAGATCCTTTTAGTAGGTTGACACAACAGGTATTGAAGGTTTGAGAGTTTATGACTTGATGCATAGATCTGGGAAAAGGCACACAAACGTGGACACAATAAGAAGGAAGTTTGGGCCTGTCAGACAGTACGGAAAAGCTTGTCAGAGAAGCAGAAGGCAGACGCAGCAGAAGTAAACTGTCAGGCATTTAGGTCACAGCCAGGGAGAAACGTGACAGCTTACTATGCATAAGAGTCAAATGATGGCCGTCCATGGTAGTTCCCACATCATATGAAATGAAGTACTATGACAGACACGTGACCATCTGCTGAAGGGTTGTGATGGATCTAGAACAGCTAACAGGCGTGTAGGTGAGAAGTTTTGGCGTAGAACCAGAAAACAGTATGTTCAACAGTATTTGAAAGACTGTATGCCATGTGCACAAAGATTACCTATTAGTCATTGGTGTATTTCAGTGCAAAGATTTCCAGAAGTTCAAAACCTTTTAGAATGCTTGATTTGGATGTCCTTGGACTACCTGATAGGACAACAGGTACAAGCGGGTACATGTCTTTCACCAATCATGTGGCTTATGCTAGGAAAAAGCCATCTCCTTTTGAGATTGTGAAACATAAATTAGGTGCTAATGAAGAATTGGTGATGAAGTTCAGAGGATGAAATGGAAGAAAACGATGGCACTCAGCTGTCAGTAAGGAATAGGGTAACGTACTGGAGAACAGCCACTATATCTAGTAGGCCATAGTATTTTAATGACAAATTCTTTTACTTCAACGGGCAGAAGAAAGTAGTTTTTTAGTAAGCGTCAGGGTCCGTAGCGAGTGACATAGATGACATCACCGGTGAATGCGAAGGTACAAGTTCCAACGAAGAAATCTGTTACTAGCCGAGTTCGACACTTCAGTGAAACAGTAGACGCTTTGCTACAGATTCCACCACCGTAGGTGATACAGAATAAAGAGTCTATTAGGTAAAGAAGTCGGTGCTTATAAATGATCGGGATACACGCATCACTCCACATGGACTAAGACTGTTGAGTGGTAAAGAGTCTTTAGTCTCTTTTGTCTCCATATGAATTTTTGTCTTGTTTGTATTTTAGGCGTTTGTTTTTTGTTCAGCATTGGGTAGGTTAGGAGTTAGTGTTAGTAATTGTTCAGAGTGTTTTCCTTCTGCACACACATTTGTCGATGGGGGAGGGGTAGTGATGAGAAATTCCGTTCTCTTAGGTGACCTGACAGGATGGGCAGCTAGGAAGAATTTGGTACTCTTGTGATCCTACACCTCATCCAGAGGGGAGTAATGGGAGGCTTGCAAAACCAGTCTCTTAAAAGTGGAGTGGTGTTCTCAAGACAAGCAGAAATCTTGTTAAAATATCACCGAGGGGTAATTAGATATTCAGTGTGTGGAAAATGAGAAGCGGGCTGCGCCTGTTGGAAGACATTTGTGGAAATGCAGGAATAGGCGCTGAAAAAGGGAAATATGCCGGAGGTTCAGGTAGAAACTACGGGAGTAGTTGAACCATGTGACTGATCTAGTGCTGTGAGCACCAGTTTGGAGGAAGAGACGATTGATAAGTGTAGATGGGAAACTGTCGCAGACAATCTTTGGGACAGCAGACAACGACTCGTAATAACATGATGGGGCAGGTGCAAGCGGTAGAAAAATCTAATAAGGCTAACTTAGAATGGCATACCATCCAACTGGTAAACATGGACCATCCAATACTGAGTAATAGGAAGTTCGTACTACAGTTAACAACGGAGTTGACACAATATGGACAAAGCATCAACAGACAATAAATAGTGACCGTGAAAGGCTACAGAACCAATTGAATGAGCTGGAAGGGCGAATAGCTGTAACCAAGTTGTTACTGATTTTGACATATATTGTAAATTGTGCAAGATTAGAAGTGTGTGTGTTGCAGGGAGTTGTTTTCCATGCCATAGACGGGCTGCTGAGTTTTACATTATTTCCGCTGCAGCAGTTGCTAGCCCGAGAGAACAAGAGGACTTTGTAACAGAGCTCTTACACGTAATAAAACAAATTGAAGGCAGTTTGACGTTGTTTTACCACATGACAGAAGTCGAAGCCAATACAGATGGTGCAAATTTGCACGTGTTGGTAAATTTTCCAGTAGCAGCCTTCAATGCCTAGTATCATTGTTTTTTTGTACATCATTATCCGTGATGTGGGCACGGCAGGAAAGTTGGTATTGGTACAATCCAGCGAAGTGCTAATCGTCTCGGTAAACAGGTATACTAATGCTCCAGTATTCTTGGAAAAGTACGGGATAGCCAGCAAGAGATTATTACAGACTGTTCATCCAGTGTGATCCAGACTGACACACAAGCATGTGAGGTGCAGTTGTTACTGGTTAAATCTGAACCAGTAGTGTCTCGAATGGAACTGCTAACCCATACCCATATTTACAGAAATGAACTCAGAAACAGTGGCCTCCTAATAAATGATACAGTGTGTGACGTAGCCGGGACAACCTTCTGCATTCCATCCACGATTACGGGTACTACGATGACTGGATTGACACATCTTTTGCTGTTTCGGCCAGAGAAGCCGATAGAGAAACTATAAGTTTAGAACTTGTCCGTTTTGAAAGACACCTTAAAGCCGGTTACTTTTCACTCGTTAGATAAATTCATAGTATCATAAAAGGGGCAGATATCTACAGAAAGGATGTTGCAGCCCATCCATCTGTACCCGAAGAAGCAGCGTCACCATGTTACCAACATAATCATTTCAGTTATTAGTACTGTAGGGATCATGGTTGCCAATTGTGTAATTTGTTTCTTTTGCAAGCGAAACAGTGAACGATTTCCGGAATTACCTGTGCATCAGCTCTTGCCTGACTTAATAACGCTACTGGAAGTAATACTGAATAATGCCGTATAACCATAGTTCCATGCGTCAGAAAATGAAGCGCAAATCGTTGTTCGGGAGTTAGTGTAATATATTAAGAAATTACATGGAAGGAATAAAGCTTTGTGGTATTAGCTCTAAGTAGAGGGAAAAAGACACCCAACTATGGCGAATTAAAAATGAAGATTTGAAAACGTATGTTAGTTTGTAATAGGGAATATCTGAGTGGTAAAAATTAGGGACGAATTTTAGAAAGTAAGGGGAATGTTGCACAGTCAAAAGTTTTAGAGTGAAGAATAAATTTATTTGAGCTGTATGTAACGACGTCCAGGTATAGCACATCCACCCAGTACGCACTGGTTGTGTAGCGAGTTTCAACACTAGGGGCGCTGGAATACAGACAAACAATGAGCATGTTACCACAGATTGGGCGAAAGAGAGCATCAGGAACACGTAATTCAGCACCATGACATCACTGCGAAGGAAGTGAAACCATATTCTGCTAATAAGTCAGTAACTACACCTAATGACTATGTAACAATGTTTTTCAGGCTGCGGAATCTGCATAAAGGAACGCTATGAAACTCTGGAACTAAACAGTACTCCAGAAGAGAATGCTGACTGGTTCGTAAAACTGGAGCACATTCAATAACCCACATGGCTGAATCACGTCATCTACCGCTATGTAGCCCTCCCCATCCTTCCACTCTGGGCTCTTTGTTTGGTCATTCTATCTGTATCACTAATATTCATGGAAGGTGAGCTCCGTTAGTTGCACGATGACCTGGTGATACATGACATAGTGGTCCTACCAGGTGCCAGTCTGGAGTCTAATTCTACAAGCGAATAGTCTAATGGCTGTGAGGGACAAGCGACCTCCAGACTCTGCGAGCTGCAGACCTACCACTGGTGACTGACTGAAGAAGAGGGCCGCTCAGATATTCCCTGCATGAACAACTAATCTGTCAAACTCTAAGATGTTCGATTTTAAGTAGGTTGCATGGCTGCCGTTCCTTGTCAGTTTGTGTGCTTTCCAACCAGCTGCAGGCTGGGACCGCCCCTCAGGCTTTCCTCTGTGTCACTATGGCGACCTCCACTTTCTCACCATCAAGACAACCGTCATAGAGTATTATGTTTTATGGGGGCAACCATATGAGCAGCTACGCTTAACGAGAGGCCGGAGGCTCCAGCGGACGTGTGAATACGCTGACCGCTGCTCAATCCTGAACGAGCCGACGGAAACAAGATCGGAAATCTCTCGTAGGGGAATACGTCTAGTGAACCCCTACAGAGCGTGGGAAACGACGGTAGTGCTGGGATATCTCTAATACATGGAGGTGTGGGTTAAGTGTTATGAAGCCTTGCTCACGGAGAAGTTAAAGGAATTTATACAATGCATGATAAATCTGATAGAACAGACGTACATGAAATTCAACCTTACAATAAATGCGTAAAACTGTCAGAAACATGGGAAACGGGAAAACACCAACTCTGGGAGAGCATTAAAAAATAGATCCTCAGGTTGTGCGTGATAGTTTGGTAGATGACGGGGTACCCAGGGAATGGAAATTCTTGAAATTATGAGAAGGGAAATAGGCACTACTATGTAAATTACGAATTCATTAAGTGAGATCCTATCACTATCACGACTGTAAAGGAGAATCTTAAGAGAAAGAATAGATTTGAATTACAGGATGGGTTTAGATAAAGCTGCTCGTATGTTTATGCAGTAATCGCATTACGGAATCCGGCAGAGATGATATTGCAAGAGACATAGAGACCCAAACTCTACGTGGATTTGCAGAGGACATACGATATGAATAACTGCTTGGTACGTTGACCTGCTTTCGACACCTTTAAGGTTGTTTTCATCATAATGAAATTTTAAGAAACCGTAAGGTTAGATTGCGAGAGGGCAATGATAAAAGTTTCGAGCAGGTATGCTCAAGCCAAAAATTAAAGTTAAACACGTTCCAGCCTTTGGCCCGTATCCCCTGCTAGGAGCAACATCAGACTGAAAATGTTTAATTTTAATTTTTGACTTGAGCATATGTGCTCGAAACTTTGACCATTGCCTTCTCGCAACGTAACCTTAACGTTTTTTTTAAAATTTCCTTTTGTTGAAGACATCCTCAGAGATGCTGAAACCTAGGTCAGTGTACCAAACTGTTACTCACAACCGGTTGGTTGTGTGATTCCTATGTCGAGACTTGCATGCGACTGCTGAGTGACCTCCATGTTTCAAACTGTATCATAAGTTAAGGTACCACAAATACCCTGTGGCCAAGTATGAAGAATATTGCCGTGTCATCTACTTACGTAACAGTATTTAAACAGTACTGTAAGACAAAATACAAAATGCAGCATCACCGGATTTTCCTGTTACAAAACGGTGAACTATTTAACCGAAGCTATCTAAAACCTATTAGGAGGATGCACTTAAAGCCTGGAGAAGCAAATATTAAGGCATGGTAGTCCTTGTCTGGGGATGTAATCCCGCTGATGACTAGGTCATAGTAGCAGGAGACCAGGACGATGTTGACTTCACGATTTGGAAGCTAAAAGACGAATACGGGAAATGGGCCTCACAGCTAGCTTCAAACGTCTCAAGGTTGGCGACAGTATGATAGAGGACCTGGAGTTTGTAGTAAGTTCAGGGGATGTAAATCCTTAGGTGTGTGGAGGTTGTGAAATAATTAAAAGGAAAAGTTAAGCTGACATAAATAATAACATACAGAACGGTAAGAGAGCGGTACGACAGCTAACTTGGTCCTTCGGAATGACAAAATAACAAGAAGTATCAAGCATGTGCTATATCCTTCAGTTGTTGAAAACATCGCTATGTGCGGAGCAGAAACATGAGTTGCATACATTTCCTTGCACTAGGATGTGGATTTGTGTCATCTTCAAGCAGGACCGTGCACGAGATACTAATCTAAGAAGGGCTATGAGTGGCGATAAATCAATAGTAGACACCACAGAGACCAAATGCATGAACGGCTAAAGGAAGTGGGACGGGCGGCAGTGGGCCTCAGTGGAAAGAAGAAAGCTTAGGCGACCTGGGACGAACTGGGTGTCGAGATGTCCGCGACTTCGTGGATGGCAGAAGACTAGAGGAAGGGAAGTGGCATGATTGGAGAAAGTTGAATACGGGATGCGAGAAGCGGCATCAGTCCTGGAATATTCAGCAATATGATGATATCCCTGCACTGTGAAATTATCGTATATCTCTTTCTTCCCACTGAAGTTACATAGATTGAACTGTATACCCGTTGTATACTAGTTATATGTCTTCAGTCTAACGTGTTTCTTAACATTAGCTTAAATTATAATTTAATTACCCCTCTCTAAAACTATTTTAGAAATTTAATGGGAATGTTGTCCAACTGTTCCGAGTTGTCTGAGCGCAAAACTTCATTAACTTACTAATCTCTTACTCCAATGCAGTAGCTCATATATCCCCTTAATCAACACCCATCTCCTAACATCTTAGCTTCAAAGAAACCCTCAATGCATTCTGTACAAATATCCAACCGCTCCCGCAGCTTTCCAGATTATTTCTTGCGTTCATAGTATTGGCTTTGCTTTCTCATTATCTGTAATTATTTTGACTTTTGACACACATATTACTAACATTACTTTAGCTGTAACCATTGATTTCAAGTATTAGTTCGGCTTACTTTTGTAGCTGGATGTTACACTGCTCAGAAACAGAAACACTTCTACGAAGTTCTCCCTGTGCTATTATTTGTCTCATTCAAAATATTCTTTCATTATAAACAATGAGCTCTCCAGGTTACCGTACGATGTACCGTCCATCTGAACTTGGGATGCTCTATGGCCTCATTTAGGCGTATTCTGTATAAAAAAGAGGACAAAAAGGTTTTCACCTTCCAACGACAGTTTGAAATGATGTAGATCGCGCACAGAACGTGCTCCTGCGCACCACCACAAAGAAATCCCTTTCTACTGGAATGACGCTCCTGCAATGAGTGTTTTGATATTTTCCTCGGAATACAAACATTTATATTACGCAGAAATAGTAAATCCGAAACAGAACAATCAACTAATGGATGTCACCATGTCCTTTTACTGAATTTCTAAAGTCCTTCAGGTAAGTTATTTTGGATATAGCAGAATGTTTCATCGTAACACATCACTAAATTTCGGAATATCGCGTTTGAACTGCAGAGACCTGTTACATAATTTGGACATTCGTGAACGTTATAAAACTGTCCTGATTAACTCGAATTGAGAAGAGCAATATTTTTTCGCTGCCGTAACGAGTGCGTATCATGGGTGGACTACAGTATGTGGGGCATTCACAAACACTCCCTTCGAAAATAACTGAAACTCATAGCGAGACTCATTTGTTGCTTTCACCTGTACGTAACGAGGTAGATATCTTCCTTTTTTTCAGATATATCTAGTATTATCGTTACAGCATCAGGTGTAACGAGCCCCTCAAACTGATCCCAAATGCCAATCCGCACTCTAAGTGTTGTGGTTCAGTTTTCTACTTTATCTTGAAATAAGTCCCACCACGTATTCCCACAGTCATCAGAATGTAGCTTATATATTATTTTTATTGTTAAAACAAACATCAGGAACGATAATCAGGTTCAGATTTTACGTTCGTTTGCTGTACAGTTACGACAAATATCACGTATTCATATGTTATATACATGGTTGTTCCTATTATAGAGAAGTATATTCACATAGATCGTACAAAATACACAATGATTACTATTTTAGCGAAATTAGATTGCCATCTTCAGATCATTTGTAAAGAAAAACAATTAAAGTGCCAAATCCATTTCGGCGACTCTTACATTAACTAGACATAACTGTAATGAACAATTGTGGAAAATTCTAATGTCAGACCAACATAACGTGTATACAAATTCAAAGTAAACATACTTTATGTAGACGAAATTCCGTAAAATTGTTTCATTTAAATAATAAGAGACCAGCTGTGTGAACAATCCACTGTAGTTAAGGAATAAAATGCATAAGACATCTATAAAACTTTCTCAAGTTGTATCCTTGTTGACATCTGACGGACAACTGCTGCGGCACGGGGTAGCCGTGCGGCCTCAGGCGCCTTGCCACGGTTCGCGCGGCTCCAGCCGGCGGAGATTCGAGACCTTCCTTCGGCATGGATGTGTGTGTTCGTCCTTGTTGTAAGTTAGATTAAGTTAAATTAAGCAGTATGTAAGCCTAGGGACCGATGACCTCAGCAGTTTGGTCCCATGGGAACTTACCACAAATTTCCAAATAGACAACTGATATGACGCCATCAACCTATTACATAGTGTTTTCAGGCGCTACCAGATGTCAGCAATTTTTTACGACGTAAGATTACGTCTTCGAGATACAGTACAAAAAATATATATATAAGAGGTTTGGAACTTTAATAGTGGCAATTATTTATTTCCAGCTCGTACAAAATAGATACGTGTTTCAGGGTTTTACTGACCTTCAGAGTAGGCACCAGCATTGAGTGTAACCCACTGCCAGCGATGTGGAAGTCGTAGGATACTCTTAGCAGTGCAAGTTGTGTTGACATTTCGAGCGGAGCGGTCTGTTGCCCGACAAATTTGCAGTAGTTCTGAAGCGAATGCCGTTAGGTGTTTCCTTCAGTTTAGAAATCGATTTGAGTTCACGAGGGCTTAAGTCAGGGGAGTGCAGTCGGTGGTATAGCACTTAGCAGCCCCAACAGTCAAACAAATCAGTAACATTTGAATACATTACGGGAAAGGCAGTGATCAATGTCTTACAAATATTTACTATTAAAAACAGTCTTGATCACGATATATTTATCAAGGTGAGCGGTTTCAACCACTACTGTGGTCATCTTCAGACCATTGAGTAGGAACCTCTTTATGTTGGATTCTCCAACAGCAAGAGGTTCCTACTCAATGGTCTGAAGATGACCACAGTAGCGGTCGAATACGCTGACCTTGATAAATATATAGTGATGAAGACTGTTTTTAATAGTAAATAAATCAGTAACAGCTTGCACTGTACGTGCTTGAGCATTGTCCTGCAAAATGATGGTCAGGTCCTGCAGAAAGTGTCATCACTTCTGTCTCTAAGCTGGTCGTAGGTTGTGTTCCAAAAATTAAAAGCACAGAGACAGAAGTGATGACACTTTTTGCACGACCTGACCATCATTTTGCAGGACAATGCTGTAGCTCTTACAGTGCAAGCTGTTACTGATTTGTTTGACTGAATGGGCTGCTAAGTGCTATACCACCTACTGCACTCCCTTGACTTAAGCCCTCGTGAGTTCAATTCGATTTCTAAACTGAAGGAAACACTCCCGGCATTTGTTTCAGGACTACTACAAATTCGTCGGGCAATAGACCGCGCCGCTCGAACTGTCAACACAAGTGGCACTGCTAAGAGTATCGTACGATATCCGCATCGCTGGCAGCGGGTTACACACAATGCTAGTGACTACTTTGAAGGTCATTAAAACCTTGAAACACGTATCTGTTTTGTACGAGCTGTAAATAAATAGTTGCCACTGTTAAAGTTCCAACCCAAGTATATATATATATATAATTATTGTTTACTGTAACTTACATCAGTGTTATCTCATTGTTACCGGACACATAAAGTGCTGAACTATTAACGTTACAATAACAAACTCTTGGTCTGTACAGATTAAAAATATGAAATGATTAAAAATATTAAATTAATGCTGTGTGACTTCAATACACTCCAGCGTAGAGTATCTTCAATGATTAGCTGATGTCTGCTGAGTAGCTCTAGGTCTAGGTTCAAATGGTTTAAATGGTTCTGAGCACTATGGGACTTAACATCTGTGATCATCAGTCCCCTAGAACTTAGAACTACTTAAACCTAACTAACCTAAGAACATCACGCACATCCATGCCCGAGGCAGGATTGGAACCGGCGACCGTAGCAGTCGCGCCGTTCCGGACTGAGCGTCTAGAACCGCTAGACCACCGCGGCCGGCTCTAGGTCTAGGGTTATGGTCCATTGTATTAAATCTGTTGTCTGAGTCATGGTCTAGGTTACGATAAGTGTTACACACTGACTCACTATATAAAAATTTTGGGCCAGGCTCCATCTTTGAACTTAAGAGGAGAGAAAAGTACTACAAGATGGAACCATAAAAATACCAGACGCGTCACGTTGCCGTTATCTGTAGAACATAATGTTGAGCTCTGTTGATAACTACTGTAGTACTTTGCTGCGTAATATCACGTGTTTTTAGGTAACAGATAAAAATTCATAAATACAACCAATGCATTACATAGAAAACATTACGAAGCTTACAATAACCGATACCAGACGGCATTAATGTAAAAAAAAGACACAACTTCATAGATTATGACAAATAACAGCAGTTATCACTTCACACAATGTACTGTGTTTATCTCATATGACGTGGTAGCAATAAAGTAGGCCACTGAATACAGCGTAGCTTGAGGTCTAGGCTTAACATTACACAGAAGGAGTTGGTTGCAGTTCACGAATAGTCTGCTGTCTCGGAGTGTAGCGGTGGCGTAGAATCTGGTGCTTCTCGTAGGGCACCTCAGGTGTCTGTAGTTCTGCCCACCGGCTCTGTAGCCGAGGCACATCCTAGTGTACCCGACGCGGTGGGCCTGCCTTCACTGCAAGGTCTGTGGCGGACGGTAACGCGTTCGCGCCGCTTGAGGCAGATGGCCAATGTGGAGACTTTCCGTATAGCCATTTCCAATCTCCCAGTGATTGTGTTAGTGGACATGTGGGCGCTGCTCTAGCAGGGTCGGAGCAGGAAGACGGAGGCAGGGGTTTACTAGTTATCGGGTTCAACGTTAGGAGTTTTATGGAGCCCCTTGGACAAGTGACGTTCAGGACTGGAAAGAAAGCCATTGTGTATTCGGTATGTCTCCCGGATGGCCTCATCTGTGGAGGCGGCCCTGCCTGCAGCTACTGAACATGCAGTCGTCTACAAGGTTTTCTCACGTCGCGACCAACAATGTATGTCGCATGGGTTCTGAGGCCTTCCTCAGTTTATAAAGGCTCCTAGCGGCAATGGTGGAGACTACTGGCCTCACGATCGAGGTGCGACCAGAGCTCGCAATCTGAAGCATGGTTCCGAGTTGATCGGGAACCTTTGGTTCGGAGCCAAATGGAAGGTATCAATCAAAGGCTTCGTCGCTCTGTGACGGTCTTGCCTTACGTTGTCCGGTGAGGATTTGTAGGACATCCCTTAGGTCAGGGTCGCACTACATGAAGGAACAGCTACTCTAGTAGCAAAGTACTTTTGAAGGACCCATGAGGGCTTTTTAGGATAGATGGTGGTTTGAGGTATTGTGATAAACACTCACCAGTCGATACGCAGCAAGGCAAGTCATATCGGATTTAGAATGAAGGGACTACGACTGTTGGAATTTTATCACTAAACTGTCGACGTATTCGTAACGATGTTCCCGAATTTACTGCCCTCCAGGAGCGTAGGTGAAACAAAGTTAATATCTGGATGTTGTTACTGGCCACCCGATCCCGCTCTGACATTTGTAGGGTCATTGAAAGAATATCCACAGTTACGAGCGCGTAAATACCCAATTGGAAGTGACTTTAACCTACTGTTGACTGGGATGTCTATGGATTCACTGCGTCAGACAGACAGTATGTTGGATTCGACATACCTTTGAATACGTTTTCTGAAAAATGTCTTGCGCATCTAGCTCAGCAGCTAGACGAACGAAAATCTTTGTAGTTGCTAATAGGGTAGGTCTTATATAAAAAGTCAGTACACAAACACGCATTAGCGATCATGATGTCATTATAGCAACTATGGCTAGGAAAGTTAATAAATCAGTCAAGAAGACTAGGAGAGCGTTTCTGTCAGACACAGCAGACAAGCAGTTGTTAGCAACTCACACGGGACGTCAACTCGCGTGACACAGTTCCATTGAGATGGAAATTGATGGATTATGTGCAAAATTTCAGCAGATTGTAAATAGTAGACTGGAGATTTATGTGCCGACTAGGTGGATAAAGGATGGAAATGACCCACCATAGTTTAATAACGAAATTCGGAAGATGCCGACGAAGTAGAGGCTGTTGCACTCATGCTTGAAAAGAGAACGCACAAATGACGAGACACAAATGATAGTAGAGATTGTTGCGTCTGTGAGAAGATCAATGCGAGAAGCGTACAACTACCACCGTGATACCTCAGCAAAACATCTGGCAGAGAACCCGACAAAATTCTGGTCCAATCTAAAATTGCTAAGTGGACTAGAGGCTTCCATTGAGTCCGTTGGTGACCTGTCTGGTGTATCAGCTGAAGACAACAAAACGAAAGCCGAAGTTTTAAATGTCGCGTTCAAGAAACCGTTGACACAGGAGGACCGTAAAAACATTCCGTAATCTGACCATCGGACAGACTCACAGTGAACGACAGACATAAGCAAACCTGGCGCAGAGAACCAACTGAAAGATTTGAAAAATAAATAAATCACAAGGTCCGGTTAGAAGTCCAGTTAGATTTTACAAAGAGTACTCTACAGAAGTGGTCCATTACTTAGCTTGCACTTATCGTGAATCTCTCGCCCAGTACAAATACTAAGCGACAGGAACAAATCGCAGGTGAATCCAGTATGTATGAAAGGTAAAAGAATAGACCCGAAAAAATTACAGACCAATATCCCTAACTTCTGTTTGCTGCAGAATTCTTGGAAATATTCTCAGTTCGAATATAATAAATTTTCTTGTGACTGAGAAGCATACGTCCACGAATCACCCTGGTTTTAGAAAGCATCGTTCTTGCAAAACACAGCTTGGCGTTTAGTCACATGATAGACTGCGAACTGTGAACAAAGGGCAACAAGTAGGTCCCGTACTTCTAGATGTCCGAAAAGCATTGGACACAGGGCCCACTGCAGACTGTTAACGAAGGTACGAGAATACGAAATAGGTTCCCAGATACGTTAGTGGTTTGAAGACTCGTTACGTTATAGAAACCAGTATGTTGTCCTTGACGGCGAGTGTTCATCAGAGGCAAGAATATCGTCATGAGTAACCCAGGGAAGTCTAATAGGATTGCTATTGTTTTCTATGTACATAAATGATTTGGCGGATGGGATGGGTAGCTATCTGCAGTTGTTTACTGATGAGGCTGTGGTGTACGGTGAGCGTCGAAGTTGAGTGACTGTAGGAAGATACAAGATGACTTAGGAAAAATTTCTAGTTGGTGTGATGAATGGCAGGTAGCTCTAAATGTGGGAAGATGTATGTTCATGCGGGTGAGGGAAGGTAACTTTTTTTTTTCAAGGAACATTACTGATAAAATTTAGATAACCGGCGTTTAAAGCTGACTGCCGAATGGTTGTACTGCCGCCAACGTACATTAAGTGTAAGCAACCACGAAGATACGATACGAGAAATTGGGGCTAGTAAGGAAGCATGTAGACAGTCATTTCTGTGGCATCAACGTTCGAAAGCACACTCGTTAGGGGTTACAGATATCGACCTCAGTCCGTAATAGATATCGATGGACCCGCGAGTCGCGACTAGCGCCGCTCCGCGGCTTGGGACAAGTATCTAGAGAACTCTCGTCCACTCTTGCTCGGGACGTCAGCTAGGAATGTAGCATAGCCTTCAGCTGATAAGAAGCAACCTCTAACAAGGCGCTTAGTCAAGTTTGGCATAAGTAATGCCTCTCTAGATATCTGTTTGTAACTATATGTATGCAGCATGTGAAGAAGCTTGTAACACAAGTTAACTACAATATATATTATTTTTTTCGAACGACTATAATCATTTCAGTTGTTGAAGATACGGACTATGCAGCCAGATCATTACCTACTTCACTGCCAAACCTGCAATATATGTTTCTATTTAGCATTGGCCACCTGTCATCATAACAACTGACGACGGGAATCATAACAATTTCTCCCTCACTCTATTTACAAGTTCAGCAGGAAAGGAAATGACTAGTACTGGCACAAGGTGCCCTCCGCCACACGCTGAACGGTAGCTTGTCGAGTACCCACGTATAGGTAGATGTAGACAACAAGACACTGATAAGAGAGTGTGACGGTTTTACGGTGACTGTATGCAACATTTCTTAATGTTAGCACGATTACCACTAACGGCTTAACTTGAGCTATGGTAGACAACATTTGTATTATCACCAATCAGTGTTCTAAATCTTAGTTACAATAGCTTGTTACAGGGGCGTCTACACTACAATCTCTTAATTTAATTATAGCTCTTGTGACAAAATGCTCAGGCTCAATCTGTGTAAAATGTGGTTCAGTGAAGTGGAATGGAAATAAGACAAGGATTTTCCGTCAGATGAGTACAGGGCAATATCAGCAGCGGCAGAAAATAGTGCAACTGGAGTGGAATTCGTTATGAATAGGAAGGTAAGGCAGAGAGTAATTTACTGTGAACAGTTCAGTAACAGTGTGTAGTGTGGTTCTCATCAGAATCGACAGCAAAGCGACAATGATAGTTCAGACATACATGCTAACGTCGCAGGCCGAAGACAAAGAGATAGAGAACGTATTTGTGGATACTGAACGCGTAATTCAAAACAGAAAGGGAGATGAAAATCTAATAGTCATTGGAGATTTGATGTGGTTGTAGGAGAAGCAATAGAAGAGAGGATGATGGAAGAATATGGGCTTGGTCGTAGGAATGAGACAGAGAAAGATTAATTGAGTTCAGCAATAAATTTCAGATATAATAGCTAATGCTCTGTTGACGTATCACAGCAGGACAAGTTATACTTGAAAAAGGCCGAGAGATACGGGAAGATGTCAGTTATATTACATTATGGTCAGGCAGATATTCCGAAATCAGACACTGCATCGTAAGGCATACCCAGGAACATATATAGACTCAGATCACAATTTAGTAGTGATAGAGAGTAGGCTGAAGTTTAAAGACTAGTCAGGAAAAATCAGTGTGCAAAGCAGTGGGCTATGGGTGTACTACGGAATGAAGAAGTGCGCTTGAAGCTCTCAAAGGCTACTGATACTACGATAAGATGTAGTTCAGTACGCAGTTCATTTGAAGAGGAGTGGGTATCTCTAAAAAGGGCAGTCACAAAAGTTGGAAGGAAACCAAGGCTAACAGAAGAAATACTTCAACTGATCGATGACAGAAGGAAGCACAAAAATGTACAGAAATAAAAGTCAATTAGTATTGAAAAAATTTCGAAATGCAGAGAAGCTAAGGCAAAATGACGGCATGAAAAATGTTGAGAAATTGAAAGCGAGATGATTGTCATAAGGATACAGAACAGTCAAAATATCCTTCGCTGAAACTAAAAGCAAGGCCTGTAACGTTAAGAGTTCACTGAAGAAAGCGCATACGTGGAAAGAGTACATTGAAGTCCTCTATGAGGCGGAAGACTTGTCTGATTTGATATAAGAAGAAATAGGATTCAATAAAGCAGAGGTAGGTTTTCAGTATTAGAATCAGATTTTAAAAGAGCTTTGGAAATCTTAAGACCGAATAAGGCAGTACAGAGTGATAACATTCCATCAGAATATCTAAAATCATTGGGGGAGTGGGACGAAAAGTACTACTCACGGTAGCGGGTAGAACGGATGAGTCCCCTCTGACATCCGGAAAAATATCATCCACATAATTACGAATATTCCAAAAGCTGACAAGTGCGACAGTTGTCTCACAATCAGCTTAACAGTTCATGCATCCAAGTTGCGGACAAGAATAACATACAGAAGACGGAAAAAAGTATTGAGGATATGTTAGACGACGATCAGTTTGGCTTTAGCAAAGGTAAAGGTATCAGAGAGGAAATTCTGATGTTGCGTTGACAATGGAAGCAAGATTAAAGAAAATCAGAACTTGTTCATAGGATTTATCGACCTGGAAAAAGCGTTCGAAAAATTCAAATGGTGCAAGATGTCCGAAATTCTGAGAAAACAGGGTTATGCTATAGAGAAATATATGCAAGAACCAAGCGGGAATAATAAGAGTGGAAGAACGATTACAAAGTGTTTGGATTAAAAAGCGTGTATGACAAAGATGTGGTCTTCCGCCCCTATTGTTCAGTCTATACGTCGAAGAATCAATGACGGAAATAAAAGAAAGGTTCATGAGTGGAATTAAAATTTATCGTGAATGGATGTCAGTGATACGATCCGATGATGGAATTGCTATCCTCAATGGAAGTGAAAAAGAATTACTGGATCTGTCGAATGGAATGAAAAGTCAAATGTGTACAGAATATGGATTGAGAGTAAATAGAAGAAAAACGAAAGTAATGATAAGTAGCAGAAATGAGAACACTGAAAAACTAAAAACATCATAATTAGTGATCACGAAGTACATTAAGATAAGGAATTGTGCTTCCTAGGCAGCAAAATAGCCCATGACGGACAGAGCAAGGATGATATCAAAAGCAGACTAGCATTGGCAAAAAGCACATACCTGGCCAAGACATGTCTACTAGTGTCAAATATAGGCGTTAATTTAAGCAAGAAATTTCTGAGAATTTACGTTTGGAGCACAGCATTGTATGTCAGTAAAACGTGGACTGGAGGGAAACCGGAATAGAAGATATTCGAAGCGTTTGATTTGTGGTGCTACAGAAGAATGTTGAAAATTGGGTGGACTGACAAGGTAACGAATGAGGAGGTTCCCCGCAGAATAGAGGAGGAAAGGGTAATAAGGGGCAGGATGATAGGAGGTCAGTTAAGACATCGGAGAATAACTTACTTGGTACTAGAGAGATACGTATATGGTAAAAATTATAGAGGGTGATAAAGATTGGAACATATTCACCAAATAACTGGGAACGTAGGTTGCAAATTCTAATACGAAATGAACAGGTTGGCACAGAAGAGGAATTCGTGGCAGGCCGCATGAAATTATTCAGAAGGTTGATGAGTAAAAAAAGAAGAGAACAGGCCGGAGATGGTGGGGGGGGGGGAGTTGGGGATGGTAACTGGTGACGTAGATGTATAACAAAGAAGCGTCTGGAGGAACTTCAACCTAATTTCGTAAAAAATGTGGAACAATACCATGTTTTATAATATTCAGCACAATGGCTAAGTTGAAGTTTCTATAACCATAAATGTTTATGAAGAATTTTTGTCTTACTGAAGGAATTTTATGTAAGAACATGTTAACTGTAAAATCTCTTTTGTAGTATACTAGAATTATCTAATGCTTATCGTAATACAGGTTGTACACAGTGGCACAGTAGGAAAGTGTGGTACATAGCCCATGATCTAGGTAATGGTCCAATGCATGAAGTGCGTGTTTTGTAACTAATGCATAGCTCGAGATCTAGGTCTTTACGTGATACAACAAAACTGTAACTCGAAGACCATCCAGGACCACTAGGATTGTGGTTATCTAAATACATGCTGTAAAAGAATGGTACAACTAGGTGACGAATACCATATATCATAGACTGTCGTCGTTAAATGTGCAGATTGTGGACTGTCACGCACTGCCCTAGTAGATCGTGGATGCTCACCCAACTAGTGTTTCGTTAAATCATGTTAAAATTTATACATCAAATGTACGTTACTCACAGATACACACTCTCTATATTGGACCATAGGGTAGACATTGGGCTTGTATTGCACTTCCCCGGTGTACCACTAATTGTAAGTGCAGCTAAGACTTCAGGCTACATTTCGCAGAACCTTTGTATGCTACCTTAGTACCAACATGTGAGATAATAGATCATTCATATGTTCTTACATTAGACTCTTTCTGTAAGGAAACACTTTTTAATACACATTTACCGTTTTAGCACCTTCAGTTTAGCCACTGGGCTGAATATTATATAACATGATATAATGCAGCATGGCCGAGAATTAAGTTAAGACGTCCCTCATTTGGAGTCTAGATGGCTCTGTAATGTAATACCTCCTAAAAAATTCTAAGCTTTACTATATTAGTGGTTATAATACAAATGTGGACTACCATAGATCAAGTTAAGCCGTTGGTGGTAATCGTTCCTACGTTAAGAATTGTTACATACAACCACAGTGGAACCTACACACTCACTCCCGCAGGTTCTTATTTTGACATGTAAAACCTAGACCGCAGGCTATGCTGTATTCAGTGGCTACTTTATTGCTACCGCGTCGTTTAACGTACAAATAGTGCACACCTCTTGTAACTTTTATTACTTGGCATATTCTGTGAGGTTGGTACTTTTATTGATATTAACGCTATTCGATATCTGGGAATTGTAAACTTTCTAATGTTTTTGTGTACTGCAGTGATAGTTTATATATATTTTATAGTTTATATACATACATAAAAATATATTACTTTTATATATTTTATAGTTTTTATATATTTTTACATAGTTATATGTGATATTACGGTGGAAAGTGCTGCAAGAGATTAAGAAACGCTCACCAGCGTTTTTTGTAGGTAATAACGACACGCCTCCTCGGGTGATTTTATTGGTCCACCTTGCTGCCCGCCCTTCTCGCTCTTTTTAGGTTTAAAGATGGAGTCTGGTCCGAAACTTTTATATAGTGTTTCAATATGTAACTAACCTAGACCAAGACCCGGATAATAGGCTTAATACATTGGACCACTACCTAGACTTCGAGATACTCAGCACACCTTAGTCGACCCTTGAAGACACGTTATAATATGAGACTCTAAGCTCGCATGTATTATAGTTAGACGGCTTTATTATTGAACGTTAACAGTTGACCTGTTTATGCATTTGGTAACAATGATCATAACGCTGATATAAGATAGAATAATTATATTTTTTTGGTAATTTTTGACACGTATATTTGGCAGACTAGATATGCAATGCTTTTACTTATATACATATAAAAATAAAAGATGTGAAAAGAGTAATAACAAATATAAAGTTCTTTGCATTGTATTTCGAATACATTATTTTATGCTGTAAACGATTGCTGCCATCTGGTGTTGCTCAAAACACTTACTGTTCTGTTGATTACGTCATATCAGCTTCCTATCGAATATCAAGGAGGACACAACAGATCATTTTATAAACATCTTACGTACTTTATTCCTAACTATTGGGCTCTCTTAGCATCGTTTTTCCCTTACTCTGTCATGACAGATGGGACTATGGAATGTCATCTCCGTAAGGTGTGCTTACTTCGAATCTCTATGCATTTTATGTTGGCTTAGAGTTTGAATTTTTCCTAATTGTATCTTTATGTACAGTACAGCTGTACTAGAAACCATAACTTATTTTGATGCGATCTGAGATTATAATCTTCTGTAATAAGAAGAAGAACCATGTTTATATTCTGAGAGAGTTTGAATTTTTCCTAATTGTACCTTTATGTACAGTACAGCTGTACTAGAAATCATAACTTATTTTGATGCGATCTGAGATAATAATCTTCTGTAATAAGATGAAGAACCGTGTTTAAATTCTGAGATCACCTCCAACGTGTCTGACAATGTCAGGTAATCATTCTCCATGTTATGCACTTTGATTTGCTGAAATATTAAGGTCTAGGATTCTAGCTTGAAAATGAGATAGTTCTAGAAAGTCACAAGCCTCACTTAACACTGCTGGTTATAGGCGTTGGTAGTTCTAGAGATTGGAAATCAACTGACTCACACAAATGCCTGGCTCTAAAAATTTGTAAGAACATCAAAGAAAATGATCGAGTAGGGTTGGCAAATGGCTGTATTCGCATCACTGTTAGGAGACTATAACCATCTTGATCATGTTGGGTACAAAGGTTGACACTAATGTAAATGATTAATAACAAACACCTCGTTATTAAAAGTGACTTAAGAAACAGACACTGGTGACGATGTTGCAGTTTTGCTGGAAGGGTTCACAGGTAGCCGAAGTTGTCAAGGTGATCGCTTGAAAAAAAAGGGGAAATCCGGGATCGAGTTACACCAATTTCCATATGTCACCGACAGGTAATATCTTCATACCTAATGCATTTAATATCAGAATGATTCCGCGATTATTTTGAATGAATTTCATGAAACCACTTCAGCAGTATTATTACACCATTATTGTGTTAATACTGGTTTCGTTTGTTGAACGTCATCGGATTCGCGGCAGATAAGCAACACAGGAAACTCGGATAAACCTTAAGCATGCTAATGGATAAAATATGCAACTCACAGCGATAGCACACTAGTAATAAATCCTCAGCTAGTTGTTCGTAAGTGATGGCACGAATGGTCTGGTTGTGGTACGTATTATCAAAGACCAAATCCAAAAACGCTGATCATAAATATACTGCCGAACGCCTGTCGGAAGTATGGCAGGCTGCGTGCAGCGAACTACCAGACAAGGCGCCTCCACAACAGAGGTAGACTTGTAAACACAATATTTACCTTCTGTCGAGTGCGATAGTCAGTTGGGGGATCATAATCATAACAAACAATGTCAAAAAATTAAGCGCATAAGTGTTATTGAAGAGTGGAGAATTATTCCAAACAACTGAAAAATAGAATCTAACAAATGTTAATAACACAAATAAGCACAATAACAACAGAACTGGGGAAAGTGCGTACACTAAGTTACATCATCATTTGACAGTTGTAATTAAAACTGAAAGAGATTTTCTAAAATATATCAGGAACCATAATTTTCGTGTTACAGAAAGATCATGTCACTAATAACGTAGTTACAAGAGATACATTGTCTTTGAAAATGTAAAATGGCTCAAGCCACTTATCTGGTGTTTGTCTTACGCTGTTAATAAAATTTCGAAGGAGGTGTGTTAAATTAGCAAAATTATTTACAGTGGAACATAAAATACATCTTTGGTTATACAAAGCCGTATGATCATTTGGTTGATAACGCCATACCACTTGTTACACAATCAACTGTAAAGTAGTTGCACGTAATGCAACAGAACACGCAACTATGCTCATAACCAGTGACTGTGCCTATAGATGAAAAGCAGCTACAACAAACAACGTCTTGTCATCAAACGTACATAAGAACTGAAAATAACTGAACTGGGTGGTTGTTGCGCATTGCTAACAGACCTAAAACGATCTGTGCTGAATTTACTGTATGCCTGTAGATTACGGAAACAGATTCCAAAGCTTACATAAAGACGGATAAAATAGTGAGTAGTTAAAAGTATGATGTAAACCAATATTTCTGTCGCGCTTCGATTACCTTTCTTCTGGGTTACCAGTATACCTAGAAAGAAGCAACTGTAAGCGTTAGTGGAATATTGGCTTCACCAGTATAGAACTTTTTTTAAATTTTGATGCGGTACGACCCTCAGATAACTTTTATGTCAGGTGGCTGTGAATCCTCCGTAGTTATAGGGAGTAATTAGTTACACAAATGATGAGATAACTGCACATAACATAGTAAAATCCGTATATTTGCTCACACAAACTGACCGGGAGAAATGAATAAAGGCGATTACAAAACGTGTTGTCACTGAACACGTGGAATGCTAAAATAATTATCTGAATCATTCCGGTTGTCTATCGACAGTTAAAATCTAGTTCTGTTAAACTTGCTACCATTGTGAACAAGTATAGAACTAATCAGCATTAAAAAAACACTACAAAGTTAAACCAAACAACGGAAAAACAAATACGAAGAAAGGTGTACAGAACAACTCTGAATAACGACAGGGGAGACGTGGCAGTGATTACATCGAACTGCATCGTCATTTGATACTTATGACGATCAACAAATATTTAGACGATAGAATTATGAAGTACTTATGTAAAATAATCTTGAACAGTAATTACGATCTAACAGAAAGAATAACACATGTATAACATAGTTACAGTAGACGAATTGTCTCTAAAAATATGAATGATATAAAGCAACAAATCTGCGTTGTACTAGCTGAAATTACAGTGGAACAGAACAAAGGCCAGAGGTTACAGAATCCTGTATTGCCACTACGCTAGCAGACCCGTATGAAGTGTACAATCGATTATGGCATAATTACATACACTGAAAAACCAAAGAAAATAGTACAACTGCCTAATACCGTGTAGGGTCCCCGCGAGCACGCAGAAGTGCACTTAACTAATGTCTGAAGTAGTCCTGGAGGGAGCTGAGAGCATGAGTTCTGCAGGGATGTCCATAAATCTGTACGAGGGGATATAGAACTCTTCTGAACAGCAGCGTTGCAAGGCATCCTAGATATGATCTATTATATTAATGTCTGGGGAGTTTCGTGGTCAACCACCCGGAGTGGCCGAGCGGTTCTAGGCGCTGAAGTTTGGAACCGCGCGACCGCTGCGGTCGCAGGTTCGAATCCTGCCTCGGGCATGGATGAGTGTGATGTCCTTAGGTTAGTTACGTTTGAGTAGTTCTATGTTCTAGGGGACTGATGACCTCAGAAATTAAGTCCCATAGTGCTCAGAGCCATTTAGTTTCGTGGTTAGCGGAATTGTTTAAACTCACAAGAGTATTCTAGGAACCACTCTGTAGCAATTCTGGACGTGTGTGGTGTCGCATTGTCCTGCTGGAATTGCGCAAATACGTCGGAATGAACAATGAGCGTGAATGAATGCAGGTGACCAGGCACGATGCTTACATACGTGTCACCTCTCAGAATTGTATCTAGAAGTATCAGGGGTCCGATACTACTTCAACTGCACACGCCCCACACCATTACAGAGTCTACACCATCTTGAACAGTCTCTGCTGACACGCAGGGTCCGTGGTTTCACGAGGTTGTCTCCATACCCATACACGTCCATCCGCACGATATAATCTCAAACGAGACTCATCCGCCCAGGCAATTAGTTTCAAGTCATCAACAGTCCAATGTCGGTGTTGACGGACTGACACTTGTTGATGGCCCAGCATTGAAATCTGCAGCAATTCGCGGAAGGGTTGCACTTCTGTCACGTTTAACGATTCTCTCTAGACTCTTAGGTGGTTCCGTTGTTGCAGGATCTTTTTCCGGCCACAGCGATGTCGGAGATTTGATGTTTTGCGGGATTCCTGATATTCACGGTATGAAGGGACATCCTCATCTTGCATTACTTTTCCTCAACGGTAGTAGTCGGTAACAGAAATATTTTTCAAGTTTAGGGCAGGTCAGTGCTATCTCAGCTCTTCTTCTGAAAAATTTCAAATAATTTTATGCACAATGTGTTATATTTCAAGCTAAAATTTATAAATTTTATTACAATTAATATGTACTGTCTCTGAATGTCCATTTAAAATTGTTTTCTTTACAGACTTTTGAAAATACAAATATTTGGCACGCTTAAAATTTCCATTATTAATCACGGAATCTAGTACTGTTTATTACGCTTATTTCTATATTAATTTGTGGAATAAAAATCTACACTAACAGAAATTCATTTGTGAAGAAAAACTATAAAACCTTTGAAATACTGTTATTACCGCAGATTGAAGGAGTAGTAAGCATGCCTCTCATGTGATCGGACGTACTTTTGTATTTCTGACGAATAATGTAATTTCTGCTTTGTTGATGATTAAATTCAAAAGACTGTCTGATATACTAAAATGTGAGAGAATTTATTATCGTGGAATCAAAAATTCTGCGAAGACATTCTTCAAAATTATTAAAATCAATTGAACCATGAGAACCTAAAATGAGAGAATTTCAGCTTAGAATCAGATGAAATGGAGAAATTACAAGATAATATAACGTTATTCAAATGCACAACTTCAGCACAAACTAAGTTTTTTGTTGTTGTTGTTGTTGTGGTCTTCAGTCCTGAGACTGGTTTGATGCAGCTCTCCATGCTACTCTATCCTGTGCAAGCTTTTTCATCTCCCAGTACCTACTGCAACCTACATCCTTCTGAATCTGCTTAGTGTATTCATCTCTTGGTCTCCCTCTACGATTTTTACCCTCCACGCTGCCCCCCAATACTAAATTGGTGATCCCTTAATGCCTCAGAACATGTCTTACCAACCGATCCCGGCTTCTGGTCAAGTTGTGCCACAAATTCCTCTTCTCCCCAATCCTGTTCAATACTTCCTCATTAGTTATGTGATCTACTTATGTGATCTACCCATCTAATCTTCAGCATTCTTCTGTAGCACCACATTTCGAAAGCTTCTATTCTCTTCTTGTCCAAATTATTTATCGTCCATGTTTCACTTCCATACATGGTTACACTCCATACAAATACTTTCAGAAATGACTTCCTTACACTTAAATCTATACTCGATGTTAACAAATTTCTCTTCTTCAGAAACGCTTTCCTTGCCATTGCCAGTCTACATTTTATATCCTCTCTACTTCGACCATCATCAGTTATTTTGCTCCCCAACTAGCAAAACTCCTTTACTATTTTAAGTGTCTCATTTCCTAATCTAATTCCCTCAGCATCACCCGACTTAATTAGACTACATTCCATTATCCTTGTTTTGCTTTTGTTGATGTTCATCTTATATCCTCCTTTCAAGACACTGTCCATTCCATTCAACTGCACTTCCAAGTCCTTTGCTGTCTCTGACAGAATTCCAATGTCATAGGCGAACCTCAACGTCTTTATTTCTTCTCTATGGACATTAATACCTACTCCGAATTTTTCTTTTGTTTCCTTTACTGCCTGCTCAATGTAGACATTGAATAACATCGGGGACAGGCTACAACAATGTCTCACTCCCTTCCCAACCGCTTCATCCCTTTCATGCCCCTCGACTCTTATAACTGCCATCTTGTTTCTGTACAAATTGTAAATAGCCTTTCGATCCCTGTATTTTACCCATGCCACCTTTAGAATTTGAAAGAGAGTATTCCACTCAACATTGTCAAAAGCTAAGTCTACAAACGCCATTAATGTAGGTTTGCCTTTACTTAATCTATTTTCTAAGATACGTCGTAGGGTCAGTATTGCCACAAGTGTTCCAACATTTTTGCGGAATCCAAACTGATCTTCGCCGAGGTCGGCTTCTACTAGTTCTTCCATTCGTCTATAAAGAATTCGCGTTAGTATTTTGCAGCTGTGACTTATTAAACTGATAGTTCGGTACTTTTCGCATCTGTCAACACCTGCTTTCTTTGGGATTGGATTTATTATATTCTTCTTGAAGTCTGAGGGTATTTCGCCTGTCTCATACATCTTGCTCACCAGATGGTAGAGTTTGGTCAGGACTGGCTCTCCCAAAGCCGTCAGTAGTTCCAATGGAATGTTGTCTACTCCCGGGGCCTTGTTTCGACTCAGGTCTTTCAGTGTTCGGTCGAACTCTTCACGCAGTATCGTATCTCCCATTTCATTTTCATCTACATCCTCTTCCATTTCCATAATATTGTCCTCAAGTACATCGTCCTTGTATAGACCCTCTATATACTCCTTCCAGCATTCTGCTTTCCCTCCTTTGCTTAGAACTGGGATTCCATCTGAGCTCTTGATATTCATACAAGTGATTCTCTTATCTCCAAAGGTCCCTTTAATTTTGCTGTAGGCAGTATCTATCTTACCCCTAGTGAGATAACCCTCTACATCCTTACATTTGTCCTCTAGCCATCTCTGCTCAGCCATTTTGCACTTCCTGTCGATCTCATTTTTTTGACGTTTGTATTCCTTTTTGCCTGCTTCATTTACTGCATTTTTATATTTTCTCCTTTCATCACTTAAATTCAATATTTCTTCTGTTACCCAAGGATATCTACTAGCCCTCGCCTTTTTACCTACTTGATCCTCTGCTGCCTTCGCTACTTCATCCCTCAAAGCTACCCATTCCTCTTCTACTGTATTTCTTTCCCCCATTCATGTCAATTGTTCCCTTATGCTCTCCCTGAAACTCTGTACAATCTCTGGTTCTTTCAATTTATCCAGGTCGCATCTCCTTAAATTCCCACCTTTTTGCAGTTTCTTCAGTTTTAATCTGTAGGTCATAACCAATAGATTGTGGTCAGAGTCCACATCTGCCCCTGGAAATGTCTTACAATTTAAAACCTGGTTCCTAAATCTCTGTCTTACCATTATATAATCTATCTGATACCTTTTAGTAACTCCAGGGTTCTTCCATGTATACAACCTTCTTTCATGATTCTTAAACCAAATGTTAGCTATGATTATATTGTGCTCTGTGCAAAATTCTACCAAGCGGCTTCCTCTTTCCTTTCTTAGCCCCAATCCATATTCACCTACTATGTTTCCTTCCCTCCCTTTTCCTACACTCGAATTCCAGTCACCCATGACTATTAAATTTTCGTCTCCCTTCACAATCTGAATAATTTCTTTTATTTCATCATACATTTCTTCAATTTCTTCGTTATCTGCAGAGCTAGTTGGCATATAGACTTGTACGACTGTAGTAGGTGTGGGCTTCGTATCTATCTTGGCCACAATAATGCGTTAACTATGCTGTTTGTAGTAGCTTACCTGCATTCCTATTTTCCTATTCATTATTAAACCTACTCCTGCATTACCCCTATTTGATTTTGTGTTTATAACCCTGTAGTCACCTGACCAGAAGTCTTGTTCCTCCTGCCACCGAACTTCACTAATTCCGACTATATCTATCTTCAACCTATCCATTTCCCTTTTTAAATTTTCTAACCTACCTGCCCGATTAAGGGATCTGACATTCCACGCTCCGATCCGTAGAACGCCAGTTTTCTTTCTCCTGATAACGACATCCTCTTGAGTAGTCCCCGCCCGGAGATCCGAATGGGGGACTATTTTACCTCCGGAATATTTTACCCAAGAGGACGCCATCATCATTTAATCATACAGTAAAGCTGCATGCCCTCGGGAAAAATTACGGCTGTAGTTTCCCCTTGCCTTCAGCTGTTCGCAGTACCAGCACAGCAAGGCCGTTTTGGTTATTGTTACAAGGCCAGATCAGTCAATCATCCAGACTGTTGCCCTTGCAACTACTGAAAAGGCTGCTGCCCCTCTTCAGGAACCACACGTTTGTCTGGCCTCTCAACAGATACCCCTCCGTTGTGGTTGCACCTACGGTACGGCTATCTGTATCGCTGAGGCACGCAAGCCTCCCCACCAACGGCAAGGTCCATGGTTCATAAGTTTAGTGCAGCTTAATTTTCTTGCATAGGTCTGCAATGTATTTGAATTGTTTAAGTTTGGTATGCACCATATTGCAACTAGACTATGACCTAATATCTTCAATAGCTTACTGTCACCACATCTTTCGGGCACGCTGATTTCCTGAAGGAAGTATTGATTACTGGTCTCTTGCCGGCTCCTCTTATTTCATCAACACATGCACTAGACCAACCAAACAACCCACAAACGCCGGCCGGAGTGGCCGTGCGGTTCTAGGCGCTACATTCTGGAACCACGTGACCGCTACGCTCGCAGGTTCGAATCCTGCCTCGGGCATGGATGTGTGTGATGTCCTTAGGTTAGTTAGGATTAAGTAGTTCTAATTTCTAGGGGACTGAGCAATTTTTTTTGAACCCACAAATGACAGTCGCTACAACGCAAATGGTTCCACGAAACGAAGGCACCTAAACCACTTACACCTACGATGGAGAGCGTTGTTTGAGATTGTCTCGAGGAAGTGGTGTGTTCGAGAAAACAGGTACCAACGCAAGGCGACGAGTAGCGCCCAGAGTTGACATCAGGCAGGTGCACCATTAACTTGCGACCGTCCTGCAAGGTGGACCGGCCACGCCGCTGCTGGTAGAGCCCACGTGTTTTGCTCCTTCGTCCCCTGAAGCACGTGATAGGCCTAGTTGCGAGTCCGACAACCAAGTCCCCTACCGCAAATACCTGCCGCCAGATCACAACAGGGGTAAAGATCGTAGTACAGCCGGGTAATCGATACTACTGCCAAAGAGCTGGTGTGCCAGAAAAGGCGCACCACGGCTCAGACCTCTCAGGAAATGTGAAAACTTATTCTCACCCGCGCTAAGCAGAAGTGCCTTACTATCTTCGTCAATCCTACTTATAGCCGTACTCAGTGACGCTGTAACGGCCATAGACAACTATTTCCCTCTTCTCGTTAAGTGAATCAAAAAGTTAGGGCCTACTGGTAACCAGGACATCTATGATGTCACGTCGAAGAGTCTATATATGGTAAGTTGAAATCTCACCTAACACTGTTGTTGTTGTTGTTGCTGTTGTTGTCTTCAGTCCTGATACTGGTTTGATGCAGCTCTCCATGCTACTCTATCCTGTGAAAGCTTCTTCATCTCCCAGTACTTACTGCAACCTACATCCTTCTGAATCTGCTTAATGTATTCATCTCTTCGTCTCCCTCAACGATTTTTACCCTCCACGCTACCCTCCAATGCTAAATTTGTGATCCCTTGATGCCTTAGAACGTGTCCTACCAACCGGTCCCTTCTTCTTGTCAAGTTGTACCACAATCTCCGCTTCTGCCCAATTCTATTCAATACCTCCTCATTAGTTATCTGATCTACCCATCTAAACTTCAGTATTCTTCTGCTGTACCACATTTCGAAAGCTTCTATCCTCTTGTTGTCCAAACTATTTATCGTCAATGTTTCACTTCCATACATGGCTTTTTTTTTGTCATCAGTCTACTGACTGGTTTGATGCAGCCCGCCACAAATTCCTTTCCTGTGCTAACCTCTTCATCGCAGAGTAGCACTTGCAACGTACATCCTCAATTATTTACTTGACGTATTCCAATCTCTGTCTTCCTCTACAGTTTTTTCCCTCTACAGCTCCCTCTAGTACCATGGAAGTCATTCCCTCATGTCTTAGCAGATGTCCTATCATCCTGTCCCTTCACCTTATCAGTGTTTTCCACATATTCCTTTCCTCTCCGGTTCTGCATAGAACCTCCTCATTCCTTACCTTATCAGTCTACCTAATTTTCAACGTTCGTCTATAGCACCACATCTCAAATGCTTCGATTCTCTTCTGTTCCGGTTTTCCCACAGTCCATATTTCACTACCATACAATGCTGTACTCCAGACGTACATCCTCAGAAATTTCTTCCACAAATTAAGGCCGGTATTTGATATTAGTAGACTTCTCTTGGCCAGAAATGCCTTGTTTGCCATAGCGAGTCTGCTTTTGATGTCCTCCTTGCTCCGTCCGTCATTGGTTGTTTTACTGCCTAGGCAGCATAGTTCCTTAACTTCATTGACTTCGTGACCATCGACCCTGATGTTAAGTTTCTCGCCGTTCTCATTTCTACTACTTCTCATTACCTTCGTCTTTCTCCGATTTACTCTCAAACTATACTCTGTACTCATTAGACCGTTCATTCCGTTCAGCAGATCACTTAATTCTTCTTCACTTTCACTCAGGATAGCAGTGTCATCAGCGAATCGTATCATTGATATCCTTCGATGCATGAGGTGTTAAGCTGATTGTGCGATAATTCTCGCACTTGTCAACTCTTGCCGTCTTCGGAATTGTGTGGATGATGCTTTTCCGAAAGTCAGATGGTATATCGCCATTCTGATATATTCTATACACCAATGTGAATAGTCTTTTTGTTGCCACTTTCTCCAATGTTTTTAGAAATTCTGATGGAATGTTATCTATCCCTTCTGCCTTATTTGACCGTAAGTCCTCCAAAGCTCTTTTAAATTCCGATTCTAATACTGGATCCCCTATCTCTTCTAAATCGACCCCTGTTTCTTCTTCTATCACATCAGAAAAATCTTCACCCTCATAGAGGCTTTCAATGTATTCTTTCCACCTATCTGCTCTCGCCTCTGCATTTAACAGTGGAATTCCCGTTGCACTCTTAATGATACCACCGTTGCTTTTAATGTCACCAAATGTTGTTTTGACTTTCCTGTGTGCTGAGTCTGTCCTTCCGACAATCATATCTTTTTCGATGTCTTCACATTTTTCCTGCAGCCATTTCGTCTTAGCTTCCCTGCACTTCCTATTTATTTCATTCCTCAGTGACTTGTATTTCTGTATTCCTAATTTTCCCGGAACATGTTTGTACTTCCTCCTTTCATCAATCAGCTGAAGTATTTCTTCTGTTTCCCACGGTTTCTTCGCAGCTACCTTCTTTGTACCTGTGTTGTCCTTCCCATCTTCTGTGATGGCCCTTTTTAGAGATGTCCATTCCTCTTCAACTGTACTGCCTACTGCGCTATTCCTTACTGCTGTATCTATAGCGTTAGAGAACTTCAAACGTATCTCGTCATTCCTTAGTACTTCCGTACTCCACTTCTTTGCGTATTGATTCATCCTGACTAATGTCTTGAACTTCAGCCTGTAACCTCCCCATCGCTTATCGACTTTAATGGCAGTGAAAAATTTAACCGTGTGTATCTAATGGAAATTTGGGAAAAGCAATCGTCACCGAAGTTAATCTGTCTTAAAGAGGGAGGAAGGATTTACATCTAAATGAAAGGAAAAAAGCAAATGAAACTGGTGGAAACTAATTTTGAAAAGGGGTAAGTTAATAAAGAAAGTAAATGGGAGGCCGTTACGTTAACAACTAACTAGCGGTTATTAGATATTTGAGATTTGGGGGAAATTACAGTCGCCAGTCCTATGGACAATTACCATAGTAACTGAAAATGAAAGGTTATTACACATATAATTAGCACTAGAAGCGTGGCTACTGTAGGTTGACACGTGTAGTGTGAAAACTGAAAGTTCGTCAGAAGTAATAAATTTCGCTACACTCTGACTTTATTTAGCAAAAGAATTAATAAAACCGGAAAACTGAAAGTTAATTTAGTGACTGAAATTAATAGTGAACTTTGTTTCTGAACCACATCGAAATTCAGTAAAATACGGTTAGTCTTGGGCTACCTCAACAATCATTTCAAAAGCTACTTGAATCCATGCAATTTAGAAATAAGAGATTTAACTTTGAACTTGTATTAAATGATTCTGAGCAATTAACAACAGTAAAATTTAGTATGTACCAAGCTGAGCTGCAGTCACAGGTAAGCTAAAATATGGTAACAAAACTCGCACTCTTAATTTGTGCTTGTGTAATCTAAGAATTGTAGCCAGCTATGAATACCTTAACTGAGCTTTGAAATTAAGGCAGTGAAATCGAATGATGCTGGCGTTTGAATTTCAACGACATTCGGGTTCATTCGGGAAAAGGAAGGGACCTTGCTTGATAATGCAATTGGGACAATGAGCAACAAAGGTTCATGCTACGTTGCTGTAATTTAGTTATGAAAATGGAACAGTTTGAAAAGCTGAGGTATGCCATACAGTTCCATAACGTTACGTGCTTCCTGTCTGCCTTGTTGGTTGATTGAAGGTTTGAAGCCGTCGATCGAGGAGGTGGCGACTGTCACTCATTGTCGGCCGTCGCTGTTGCAGAAGCTGGATGTTGGCGCGCCTTCTTCTCGACACGGTCACCAGGTGAAACGGGCTCTTGATGTGCGCCAGCTAATGCTTCCCGTCCGCGACACCGTGTCAGAAACAATCATAACAAGCCGAGCGCAATTACATGCTGCCCAACCTCGAAAGCGCGGCAGCTTGCGGGAGCGTCACACAACACACCTGCTCCACTGCATCACCCCAGCCAGACTCTCCCTCTGCCCACGCTCGACGCGGCAGAGTTCACACCACCAAAGATCCTAAGCACTTTGGTTCTCCACACGACCTATCGATGTATTCGTTCGATAGCATAGTTTTCCCTAGGCCAGACCCAGCTTATAAATACAAATAATATTCACAAAACAAACCAATTATAAATCGACATAAATGCATATATATACAAATAGTAAAACAATTACAATATACAACGACACAGAAATGTTATATCTTCAGGTAACAAAATAAGGAAAAAAATTTGCTGTGCAATAGATGGAAATAGGAGGATATGCATTTCCGGCGTTACACGTGCTCCACATTTTCTGAGGATGTTCGTGTAACCTAAACTGACTCAGAAAATGTCCCAAAGAGGAAAAGAAAACAGCGGAAATGCATTTGCTAAAAACATCAAGAAAATTTAGCATTAGGCTAATTAACCACAAACCAAGTTTTAGACCATAATAATTGAGTGGAGACACTCCTAATCTTATTCCACTCTGTCATCTTACACAAAAGAAAACAGGTTGACAACATATTAAAATTCAAAAATTCAAAAAATCAAAATTCTTAACAGTATCAAGAAATGTACTACTATTTACAAAATTAATCGGAGTACATGGTGATGTGTCGACAGAAGTGCCGACACAGCGTTATTTTGAGGGGGCCGATAGGCGCGCTATCTAACGCAGACGGGCGTGAATTCTGGAACAGGATAACTATTGAATGGTAGCAAGAAAAGTACGTAGTTGCTTCATACTTAACTTTTATTCTCTGATGAATACAGCATTCTTCTTGAGACATTTATACTATAACTCTCAAAGTAGGTAAGGCTAATGGCGCCTTGGTAGGTCGTAGCCATGGACTTAGCAGAAGGCTATTCTAACTGTCTCTCGGCAAATGAGAGGAAGGCTTCGTCCGTATTGTCGCTAGCAATGTCGTCCGTACAACTGGGGCGAGTGCTATATCGTATCTCGAGACCTGCCTTGTGGTGGCGCTCGGTCTGCGATCACACAGTGGCGACACGCGGGTCCGACATGTACTAAATGGACCGCGGCCGATTTAAGCTACCACATAGCAAGTGTGGTGTCTGGCGGTGACACCACATTCCTCCCCCGCAAATCGGCGAACGGTCGTGTTATAAGGCTTCCGCCCGCCGTAGGGAGGACCCCATGTTGACGTATGCGATGAGGTGGGGAGCCTAACAACAGGCGAGGCTGTGCCACCCGCACCCGACCATTCGGTCCGAGGGGAGCTAGGAAACGCCTGAAAACCTAGTCCAGGGTGCACGTCAACATGCGGTGTATGCGCCCGTAAAGAGACAGGAGGGGCCGAAGGGTCGACCTCCATTGCGTCGGGGTATCCGACGCGCGATGACATCATGTGGTCCGGAGCGGGCAAGAGTTCCATGGCGGAGGACAGCTGGTCACGGGACGCGATCGGCGGCGCGTGACCCAGGGAGGCGCTTGGCGGCTGCGCGAAGCGTCGAATGCGGGCGGCGCCGGCGGGAGAACAGGCGGCGTCGGCGGCTGCTGCGGGGGCGGCTGCGGCGGCGGCGGCGGCGGCGGCGGTTGCTGCGGCGGCGCGTCGCCATGGGGCAAAATGGAAGGCATCGTCGGTAACACCTGGGGATGAGGCGAGCCAGTAGATGGGTCCCCAGGGCGCTGACCGGACGGCACCGTCGCTGAAAGCAGACGGGGAACGGCAGAACCCGTGCGACGACAGAGGCGCAGCTGATTGAGATGCCGACGCACCTCACCAGAGGCCCCCAAAACCAAATACATCGCGCGGCCGAGGCAGCGAAGAATGCGCCCTGCGAGCCAACGCCGTGAACCTCGATAGTTGCGATAGAATACAACGTCGCCAGGAGCAAAAGCAGGAGTCTGCCGCTGCACAGGAACCTGATGCGGCGGATGCAGCAAGGACATCCAGGTTCAATGAGGACGACCATGGAGCAACTCAGCCAGCGAGCGACCATCTCGGGGCTGAGAGCGATACGATGACAAAAAGAGCAACAATGCGTCCTCCCGAGAATGCAACTCTTTCAACTTCAACATCTGTGACTTGAAAGTCCGGACCAATCGTTCAGCGGCACCGTTTGACTGGGGCGAAAACGGCGCGGATGTCAGATGTTGAATACCATTGGCCTGGCAGAATGACTGAAATTCTGCGGACATGAATTGTGGGCCATTGTCGGAAACAATAGTCTGCGGAAGACCTTCAGAGCAAAAGATAGCAGACAACGCTTGGATGGTGGCAGAGGACGTGGTGGAAGACATCCGGACAACAAAAGGAAAATTACTGAAGGCATCTACCAGAACCAACCATCGAGCATTCCAGAATGGACCAGCAAAATCAATGTGCAAGCGTTGCCAAGGGGAAGTGGCTTTTGGCCATGCAAAGACTTTCCGCGGCGGTGCGGATTGTTGTTCGGCACACGCCATGCAAGAAGAACACATATTCGTAATCGCAGCATCGATTCCGAACCAAGTACAGTGCTGACGAGCAAGTTGTTTCGTTCGCACTATACCCCAATGTCCTTGGTGAAGAAGCCGTAAGACAGAGAACTGTAACGAACGTGGGACCACGACTCTGGACCGATCATTATCAGAACGCAACAACAAAACACCACATCGAACAAAAAGTCTCTCCTTGTGAGCAAAAAATCGGCGAACCAACGGATCCTCGATCCGAGACTTTGACAAAGGCCATTGCGTAGCAACAAAACGCAAAACAGTAGCAAGGACAGGGTCAGCAGTTGTGGCGGTAGCTACACGACGAAAATCAATCGGAAACGATTCGACCACTTCATCGGTTTCCGAAGCAATGAACAGGCAAGCAAGTTCGGAAGAATCGAATGCTTGATCCTCAGCAACAGGCAAACGGGACAACGCATCAGCGTTGCCGTGCTTAGCAGTGGACCGATACAAGATATCGTAGCGGTACTGCGAGAGGAAAATAGACCAGCGAATGAATTTCTGCGCTGTACGCGGAGGTACACGCTTGTTCGGATGAAAAAGCGATGTCAAAGGTTTGTGGTCTGTGATGATGGTAAAGTGACTACCATACAAGAAATCATGGAACTTAGTAACACCAAACACGAGAGCCAAAGCTTCTTTCTCTATCTGGGAATAATTTCTCGTCGCAAACGAGAGCAATTTGGACGCAAAGGCAATAGGGCGATCATGCGAGCCAACTTTTTGCGCAAGCACAGCACCGATCCCGAAATCCGATGCATCTACCATCAACAAAAGGGGTTTCCGGGGATCGAAAGGCGTGAGGCAAGTATTAGAAAGCAACGCCGATTTCAACTGGCGAAAGGCGCGTTCGCATTCCGTCGTCCAGACGAACGGAACTCCCTTACGGCGTAAACGATGAAGCGGAGCTGAAATCGAAAAGGCATTGCGCACATTCACTCACACCTTGCGATTCTAAATCGTTCAATGTTCGTGCGACCTCATCACGCAATGCGTGAGTAACATTGCGCGCTCTGAAAAATTTCGGTTGCGCGTTTACTTTCAGTTCCAAATGTGCGTCATAGTTTGTAGCGCAACCTAAGCCCGGTGCAAAAATGTCTGCAAATTCGTCACACAGACGAGAAACACTGTCTGAAGGCACAGTTTGATTCACTGATAGGACCTGATTTACAATAGACATGTTAAACAACTGAAATAAATCTAAACCAAACAAGTTCACTGCAGAAGAAGAACGAAGAACGTAAAATGACACAAGTTTTGTTTGTCCCTTGTATGTTGCAAGAAGAGTGCACTGTCCTAACACAGGGATGAGCTGTCCTGAATAACTTTTTAGCGTAACATTTGCGGCACGCAACGGAGGTTTGCCCAGTTGTTTGTACGTGTCGTGATTGAGCAATGAAACTGCAGCTCCGGTATCGAGCTGGAATGGTATGACCTTTCCATTAAAGTCCAAATCTACAAAAAGTTTATTGTCCTGCTGACGACAAGAGCGACTGTTTTGTGCAATTTGAACAGACACTTGTACAGAAGCACTTGCTAATTGACGTGATTTCCGGCGACGTCGACGCACAGTTTGTGTGGGACGAACACAGTCACTCTTTGAGAAAGTGTCACTGGACGAAGTGGAATTAACTACATGAATGTCCATGGGCGAAGGCCCACGATCCTGAGTGTCCTTGGTTCGATTCTGGCGCGAAGCAAAGGGCCTGGAATGATTGTGATTGTCTGATCGGAGCTTTTTCTGGCAAACACTTTGAACATGTCCTTTCCTATTAAAGAAAAAGCAAATAGCTTGGCGTGATGGGCAATTGTCACGCGAATGTCGAGTAGCACACCGCGGGCATGATTTCACTGCATTTGTGTGCTGGCACGGCACACTTGGTTTCGAGCGCGGCGGCAGCTGCGTCGACGTGCGCGAGGGCCGGTTACCGGGCCGCGCAGCGCGTCCAGCAGGCCGGTTAATGTTACACACGGCTGGCGAAGTTTCAAAAGATTCCTGAGCACAGTCAAGTGTGTCTTGTCTATCTAATATGTCTATCACTTGTTGAAGGGAGGGATTAACTAGTTTCAAAATTTGCTCCCGTATGCGAACATCAGAAACGTTCTGTGCAATTGCATTATGCACCATTGTATCTGAATAAGAAAGGCCACAGTCACAGTCATAGACACAGTCCCTAGTAAGTCCTTGCAATGTTGCTACCCACTCCCTATTAGTTTGACCGGCTGTACGTTTTGTACGAAAGAAAGTATACCCTTTTGCAACTACATTAACTGTTTCTTTGAAATAGGCATCTAAAGCAGACAAAATTTCTTCGTAGGACAGAGTTGCTACGTCGCGTCGGGGAAACAATTTCACTATCACACGGTAGGTGGACACACCGACACAAGGAAGCAAAAACGGCTGCCGCTCATTACCTTGAATTCCGTAGGCGGCTAGATGAAAGCCGAACTGTCGGGACCATTCTGGCCACGATTCGTGCGCCGCATTAAAACTGCGAAACGGCGGTGCAACTGCATGTTGTGGCTGCGGTAGCGGAGAAGCGGCGGCTGCCGCATCGGTTTGAATGGCACGTTGACCCTGGACGAGCTGTCCAAGGGCATCCAATAACGCCTGCGTCTGCTGATTCTGCAAGCGATAAAATTCGGACAGTACATCTGGAGATTGTGGCGAAGCCATGACACAAATAAATCAGAGCAAAGCAAGGAGAAAGAACACGATCCTTTAAGCCTCGTCGCCAAATGATGTGTCGACAGAAGTGCCGACACAGTGTTATTTTGAGGGGGCCGATAGGCACGCTATCTAACGCAGACGGGCGTGAATTCTGGAACAGGATAACTATTGAATGGTAGCAAGAAAAGTACGTAGTTGCTTTATACTTAACTTTTATTCTCTGATGAATACAGCGTTCTTCTTGAGACATTTATACTATAACTCTCAAAGTAGGTAAGGCTAATGGCGCCTTGCTAGGTCGTAGCCATGGACTTAGCAGAAGGCTATTCTAACTGTCTCTCGGGCAAATGAGAGGAAGGCTTCGTCCGTATTGTCGCTAGCAATGTCGTCCGTACAACTGGGGCGAGTGCTATATCGTATCTCGAGACCTGCCTTGTGGTGGCGCTCGGTCTGCAATCACACAGTGGCGACACGCAGGTCCGACATGTACTAAATGGACCGCCGCCGATTTAAGCTACCACCTAGCAAGTGTGGTGTCTGGCGGTGACACCACACATGGTTATAAAAACAGGTATATGACAATACGCAAATTAGAATTAATTATTAGAATACACATTTTATATATCCTCTTCATAATTAATATTCTCGTCTTACTCCACTTAACGCTAAACAAGAAAATAATATACAGCAGATCGACAAAACATAAATATTGACAGCAGAATTCTTTCACATCAGTTGTCCGGGAAGAAAAACAACTCCTCCTTCCGTAGTCGCAAGTACAAAGAATGCCGACAGCAACACAAGAGCCAACAGCGGCACAAGAGCCGACAGCGGCTCCGCCCCGCCAGTATTGTTGCGCCCGCCTGTGCGGCACGCTTGATCTCACTCGCCCTTGTAACGGCAATTCCAGAACGTCCGATTCACTGAATTCTTTCGGACAAACTCACTCCAGAGTAATCTCAAAGAGTCCATTAACACTATCACAGTGGATAACTCAACACTGTCCGTCATCATACGCATGTACTAGCCTGAAACTTAAAACAGCGTCTAAGTACATCGTCAATGACTAGTAAATCACATAATTTTGAAATCTTACAGCTAGTTACAAAATCATATTTACATGTCTTAATCTACTGTGACTCAGTTGAAAACATAAATTAGCAGCTTGGATTTTTAAATTGATTAATAATCAGTAACTCTTAAAAAATCGTTTAATCAAAAGTAATTACTTATTAATTACAACTTCTTTAATGACCTCTTGTTCAAGCAAAAGCGTGACAACCTAGAAAATCCTGAAGTCTTACACTCTATATTTACATACTGTACAAATTACCCATTGTGTGGTATTAATCGATCCTAGGTTGGTACAATTTCAAGTCTACAATATTCCGTATACCTAATAGTTTTCCAGAGCTTGGATACTCTAAGCAATAAGCATTTGTGTGAGGTATACCAATGACTTTATATGGTCCATTATAAACAAACTTAAATTTAGAGATTTGATTGTCTACCTCGCTCGATTTCTCATGAGCTTCTACAAGTACTAAGTCTCCGATTGCAAACTTAGCAAAACGCGCTTTAGCGTCATGACGATGTATGCGAGCATCGGCTTTTAGCTTCATTACTTCTCGCAAACGATCTTTTTTCACACCAATACTAATGTCAATCCGTGGAGAGAATTTGATTATCTCTTCAACTAAACTTTTACTTCTGTCATTCAACAGGATTTCGTCTGGAGAAAATCCCGTCGATTCATGTCTCAAGGTGTTCATAATTCTCTCAAATACTGCTACATATTTGCCCCATGCCCTATGGTTGTGATGGCAATAGGTACGGCAAAGTCGGCCTAGCTCGCGCATATACCTCTCAGCGGGATTCCCAGCCGGACAATAAGCTGAAATATGGATCACCTCGACCCCATTACTTTCCATGTCTTCATTCCACAACTTAGAAGTAAATCGTGCCCCATTGTCTGATAGAATCGCCTTGGGCTTACCAATATGAACAAAATAATCGTCCACAAGCTTGCTATAGACCGTTTTGGCTGTAGCTTTCCTAATCAGGTATAGCTTGATGAACTTGTAAAAAGCTTCTAGCACTACTAAAATGTAGGCAAAGTTTCCTGATGACTTGGGCAAAGGTCCGAACAAGTCCACGCACAGTAATTCAAAGGTGTCGTTAGGCCTTATACTTTGCATAGGACCACGACTCGTACAGTTGGTAACCTTCACCTTCTGACATAAATCGCAAGTTTTCACTCTGTCAGTAACGCGTTTTAACATGTTGTTAAAATGCACTACTTCACTCAGCTTTTCCGTACATTTCTTTGGTCCACAGTGACCATACGCCAAATGGTAGTAGTCTGTTATTTCCGTGACGAATTTGGTGGGCCAGAATACCCGCCAAATATTACTATCTTCACCCTTACGTATGTACAAGATATGATCGTATATCTTGTAATACTTCCTTAATTTCTCTCCTTCTGGACTCCTTTCATCATATCGGGTTTTCACCATATTTCAACAACCATCCTCTTTCTGATGACGACGTAGATTCTTACAGACGTTCACTATTAATTTGCGTCCCTCAACTTCTTTAAAATAGTGTAATTTGACCACTCCATCTGACTCATCTTTCAATACATCTTGATTAGACTCGGGCAACCGCGACAGCGCATCCGCTACGCAATTGTCGGTCCCTTTTACGTAACAGATGTCATAGTTAAATTGCTGTAAATACATCGACCACCTACTCAGTCTTTCATGAAGTAGTTTACAATCCTTTAGATAAGTGAGCGCCTTATGGTCCGTATGAATAATCACCTTACGGTCCCATAGGTAACACTTGAACTTCTTGATTCTCCACACGATAGCGAGACACTTTTTCTCAGAAATCGTGTAGTTTCGCTCACTTTTTGATAAAGTTCGACTCGCGAACGCTATCGTCCGGTGTTCCTTATCCTTTCCTTTGCCAACTTCTTGGAACAGTTCTACCCCCATTCCGTAATTCGACGAATCCGTTCCCAGATGGAAGGGTAGCGATAAATCAGGATGAAATAGTATGTTACATCTTAACAACTCGTCTTTCAATCTCTCGAAAGCGGCCTGACACCCGTCAGTCCACACAAACGGAACATTTTTGCGTAAGAGGTTATTCAAATTTTCATCATTAAACACTTGTCCTTTTACAAATTTACGGTAAAAACCTGTGAGCCCTAGGAAACTTTTTAACTGTTTCGTAGACTTGGGTGGAAGACAATTCCTTGTTGCCTCTAGTTTCTCTGGGTCTTTCGTAATACCAGCAGTGGTAATTACATGCCCTAAAAATTTCAGTTCCTGCTTCACAAATTCGCATTTCTTTAGCTTTAGAGTCATTCCGCCATGGCGCAATGCTCTAAAAACTTCATCTAACAGGTCACAATGGTCATGCCAAGTGGCATTAGCCAACAACAGGTCGTCAACATATACAGATAATCTTGAACTCAAAGCCGGTCCCTGCGCTTTATCTAGGGCCCTGATGAATACGGACACAGATATATTAAGTCCAAACGGCAGTACTCTATACTGATAACACCTGCCCGTGAACAAGAAGGCGGTGTATGGCCTAGATTCTTCTTCGAGTTCTATTTTCCAGTAACTAGCCGTCAGATGGAGGCTACTCATGAACCTAACGTCATGAAAACGTTGCAAAATCTCCTCCATACTCTCTGGTCTGTCTGTTTCGCGTTGAACGACCCTATTCAACGTGCGTGCGTCAATCACAATACGCACACTACCATCCTGTTTTGCTACAATGACCAAACCGTTATTGTATGGACTCGTACTTCTTTCAATCACTCCCCATTCGATCATCTTATCTATCTCCCGTTGCACTGTTTCCTTTTTGGACAGCAGAATAGCATACGGTCTCACAAAGAATGGTTCGTGCGGAATTACATGCAACTTGCATTTATATCCTTCCACAAGTCCCGGTTTGTCTGAAAACACACTATTATTCCTCATTATCACTTCATACAGGCCTCGTCTTTGTTCGTGTGTTACGTTTGACACACCGTCTACAATACTTGCCAATTCACTTTCTACACTATTGTCAATACCGAGATTCCTCACATTACAGTAGTTCAAATTCATCCCTACGTCAATACCATCTGGCCAGTTAACAATATGTATAGGCTGGTATTGCCTATGCACACCGTCTCCTGCCTCGTCAAAACTAACTACTATTGTTTTATCTTGTGACGTACATGTCAAAGTTTTGCTTTCGCAATTAATCACTGCACGGTACTTTAATAGACACTCTAACCCGATAATTACTTCCGTAGTTAAGTCTGGCACGACGACAAACTCTTGTTCAAATCGTGTCCCACATATCTCGAAGTTGACAAAAATATGTTTTGTGACCGGTTTACTGGCCTTTCCAGTAGCACCGATAATTTTCACTCCTGTTACTGGCATAACTACGATGCCAGGTCTGTCATTCAGTAACTCAAATATTTTCCCAGATACAGCACTCAATTCTGCACCGGTGTCAATCAACACGTTGAGTTGTAGGTAGTGCATATGAACAGACACTACTATCTGTCTACACTTGTCCTCGACTGTTTCTTTATTTTCCCACAGTAAATTCTCGTCTATATCCAGGTCATTCCAGAAAAAAACCATCCGGCTTTGATCCTAAATCCGGCTTATCTGGCGGTCTTTTCAGCTTCTGCTCACATACAGTTTTAATTTCAACACGTTTGTCCTGAGGCTTAGTCTGTAGCTTCGCCTCCAATACCGAAACCTTATCCTGTATCTCGTCAACTAGCGAGTGTTGCTTTGCTATCAATTCATTAATTGTCACCTTCGTTGATTCCTCTTTGGTCAGATTGATATCGTCTACCAATCTACCTGCAGGAATGTGACCAGTAGTATCTGCAATCACTTCCTCTAGATCTGCGCAACCCATACTGCTATCGTCTAACCGTATAATGTCAGCTCTAACCTCATACACGCTGTAATCTATGTGCTTTTCTACCAATCGTGTCCGGCTATCACTATAATTTTCGTAATCTTTCTCCTTAATACTCTCGCAATGTTTAAACTGGAGGTTTGCGTCGGATGGGTCGGCTACTTCTACCACTATAACTTTCGGTAAAGTCTGGCGGTTAGGGCCAGAACTTTCCGTTACTACTTCAACATCCAACTCTTGCGGGACGAAACACGACGAATCTAGCTCGTGCTCGCCATTAACATCAACTATTTCTAGTAAAGTCTGCCGGTTAGGGCCAGAACTTTCTATCACTTCACAATCACTATCTTCCTGTGAGACGAGACGCGGCAAATCCTGCCCGCGCTCCCCATAAACACTTCTCCCGTAAAGGCAACTATAATCTCTTAATTCGTCGTATAAGCAACCGAACTGCCTTAACCAGACCTCATCCCTCTCTGCACCCCCTCGCTCAATGACGAACGTGTTATCCGACATCTGATCTTCTCTCAACAATTGCGAATCATTCTTAAGCTCAATCTCCATTTCCGCTGTGGGTGCTACGGCTGCCACTTTATAATCGTTTTCCGGAAATTGTTCTCACTGACAGGGAATGTATTTTCTACTGCCGTGTCTACAGCTGATCTACTACTTGTGGGCGCACTCCTTTCTCTTAACACTGGCACACTCTCCCACCGTTGAATATTCCATACGGAATTTTCATAACGACGACACCTGGGTTTTCTCCTGTTACTGGGCCTCCAAAATTTCTCCACGCCCGGTCGGCCCCTCACCGGCGCGGCTAATGGTTTCCCTGTCTCGTCCCAGCAGAAACGCTCCCCGGATGCTGCTGAGGCGCCTGATCACGCCCTCTGGCGTTATTACTATTCTGCGATGCCCGTATCACGCTAGTATGATACTGGTTTCCGTCATTCCTGTTATTATTTGCGTTGTACCGATTGTCATTACGGTCGGAACCACTATTGTTATTGCTGCCCAGATTGCGGTATGCATTATTCCCATAGTTATCGTTGTTGTGGTTGCTGTGGTATCCGTTGTTGTTACCACGGCCTCTACCACTCTCGCGATTATTGCGCCAATTGTCCTCGTCCTCAACTCTTTCCAGGAAATCATTGATTGTCCTGTAATTGCTTCCTATGTAGCGTTTTGTATCATCTGGAAGCTTCTTGTAGAGTTCCCAGACTATTTCGGATTCCGTGCGGCGATCAAGCAAATATTCCAACTTGCGGATCCAGCCTTCACAAAACTCCTTCATCGAGCCGCGCGAATTCGCATCGAAAGGCCTCGATACGACAAATTCGCGCCAGACACTGCTGTTTTTCCTCTGACCAGTATTCAGCCAGAAACAAATTTTTATACTCGTCAAAAGTCAGGTTCGTAATGTTGAGGTTTAAGCCCCAACGCTTGGCATCACCAGCCAACACATCAATAACCGCATTAATTTTTCTCTCATTAGTCCATGATCTGGGTAGAACTCTTTCACAGATTTTAATTAAATCTGTCGCGTGTATAACGCCTTTTTTCAAGGGGTCGAACCGCTCGTCTATCGTCAACAATTCCGAACTGTGTGCACAGATTGGCACATAGCTCTGTTTTTCGTCAAGTTTCTTTTCTAATTCCGACACTCTCGTAATTACTTGGCAAGTGGTTGTCGCAAGCGTTTCTACTTCCCTTTTTTTTCTTGGCAGGTATTAGCCTGCTTCGTCACTTTGGTATCTACTTCGGATACTAAAGCCTTTAAAGTTTCCACCTTCTTTTGATCCTCTTTTTTCACTAACTGAATTTGTTCCGTCACCGTATTCTCGATGATTGGAGCAACTGCTTCTCCTACACTTTTCTCGATTCTGCTAATTTCGGAAAAAAAACGAGTATTTATGCTCGCAACTTCCGCCTGAACGCCTATCATTTCCTGTTTAAGATTACCGATTTCGGTATTAATCACAACAATATCTTGTTTGATTTTATCAAATTTTGTGTTAACAACTTCAACATAGTTGTTAACAACATTAATAGCTTTGTTCTGATTGTCTAGCTTCCGTTCAATTTTTTCAGACTGAGCTTCTTGCTTGGCAGCCTGAGCTTCTTGCTTGGCAGCCTGAGCTTTAATTTCTGCCGATTGTCTCTTGATTTCGTTAATCAAAACATTCAATAAATCAGTTAAATTCCCGGAAACTACCGGTTTTACTTCCGTAGCGGCTTCCTCTTTAATTGGTCCCCCCGTATTCTTCATCAAGGGATTCAGATTTGATTGTCACTTCCGATTCCGAAACATTTTCTAAAGTTTGGAATTCCATTTCTGCTCTTTGTTGCGTTTCGGCGGTCGCGTCTTTCATGCTAGCTGCCTGCCCCTGAACAATGGGTACCGCGGTGCACGTTTCCCACTGTTCGACCGATTGTTTCGTATCCAAGTCTACCAAATTTTGGTAATTGTTGCCTTCACTCACTTTAATAATTTTCAATACAAATGCCAAATCTCAAATAAACTTAGGATTACTCCCACTACTTATTCTCGCTGACGTAACGGCCTGTTCGTAACCAGTACTTTGTTACGAGATTTGCACAATACAAAATTCGTGTCCAGAACAACCTCAAATCGGAAGACGGTCCTGTCACGGTCGCCACGTGTGACCTCCCCCTCGCTTATCGACCTTAATGGCAGTGAAAAATTAAACCGTGTGTACCTAATGGAAATTTGGGAAAAGCAATCGTCGCCGAAGTTAATCTGTCGGTAAAGAGGGAGGAAAGGGTTACATCTAAATGAAAGAAAAAATGCAAATGAAACTGGTGGAAACTAATTTTGAAAAGGGGTAAGTTAATAAAGAAAGTAAATGTGCGGCCGTTACGTTGACACTTAACTAGCGGTAATCAGATATTTGAGATTTGGGGGAAATTACGGTCGCCAGTCCTATGGACAATTACTATAGTAACTGAAAATGAAAGGTTATTACACATATAATTAGCACTAGAAGCGTGGGTACTGAAGGTAGACACGTGTAGTGTGAAAACTGAAAGTTTGTCAGAAGTAATAAATTTCGCTACATTCTGACTTAATTTAGCAAAAGAATTAATAAAACTGGAAAACTGAAAGTTAATTTAGTGACTGAAATTCATAGAGAGCTTTGTTTCTGAAGCACAATGAAATTCAGTAAAATACAGTTAGTCTTGGGGTACCTCAACGATCATTTCAAAAGCTACTTGAATCCACGCAATGTAGAAATAAGAGATTTAACTTTGAACTTGAATTAAATGATTCTGAGCAATTAACAATAGCAAAATTTAGTATGTACCAAGCTGAACTGCAGTCACAGGTAAGCTAAAATATGGTAACAAAACTCGCACTCTTAATTTGTGCTTGTGTAATCTAAATATTGTAGCCAGCTATGACTACCTTAACTGAACTTTGAAATTAAAGCAGTGAAATCGAATGATGCTGGCGTTTGAATTTCAACGATGCTCGGTTTCATTCCGGAAAAGGAAAGGACCCTGCTTGGTAATGCAATTGGGACAATGAGCAACAAAGGTTCATGCTACGTTGCTGTAATTTAGTTATGAAAATGGAACAGTTTGAAAAGCTGAGGTCTGCCATACAGTTCTATAACTTTACGTGCTTCCTGTCTCCCCTGATGGTTGATTGAAGGTTTGAAGCCGTCGATCGAGGAGGTGGCGACTGTCACTCATTGTCGGCCGTCGCTGTTGCAGAAGCTGGATGTTGGCGCGCCTTCTTCTCGACACGGTCACCAGGTGAAACGGGCTCTTGATGTGCGCCAGCTAATGCTTCCCGTCCGCGACACCGTGTCAGAAACAATCATAACAAGCCGAGCGCAATTACATGCTGCCCAACCTCGAAAGCGCGGCAGCTTGCGGGAGCGTCACACAACACACCTGCTCCACTGCATCACCCCAGCCAGACTCTCCCTCTGCCCACGCTCGACGCGGCAGAGTTCACACCACCAAAGATCCTAAGCACTTTGGTTCTCCACACGACCTATCGATGTATTCGTTCGATAGCATAGTTTTCCCTAGGCCAGACCCAGCTTATAAATACAAATAATATTCACAAAACAAACCAATTATAAATCGACATAAATGCATATATATACAAATAGCAAAACAATTGCAATATACAAAGACACAGAGATGTTTTATCTTCAGGTAAGAAAATAAGGAAAAAAAATTGCAGTGCAATAGATGGAAATGCATTTCCGGCGTTAGAAACCTACTCTTCATCACTACTATATTGTGATCTGAGTTTATATCTGCTCCTGTGTACGCCTTACAATCCAGTATCTGATTTCGGAATCTCTGTCTGACCATGATGTAATCTAATTGAAATATTCCCGTATCTGCCGGCCTTTTCCCAGTATACCTCTTCCTCTTGTGATTCTTGAACAGGGTATTCGCTATTACTAGCTGAAACTCGTTACAGAACGCAATTAGTCTTTCTCCTCTTTCATTCCTTGTCCCAAGCCCATATTCTCCTGTAACCTATTCTTCTACTCCTTCCCCTACAACTGCATTCCAGACGCCCATGACTATTAGATTTTCGTCCCCCTTTACATACTGCATTACCCTTTCTATATCCTCATGCACTTTCTCTATATGTTCATCTTCAGCTTGCGACGTTGGCATGTATACCTGAACTATCGTTGTCGGTGTTGGTCTGCTGTCGATTCTGATTAGAGCAACCCGGTCACTCAACTGTTCACAGTAACACACCCTCTGCCCTACCTTCCTATTCATAACGAATCCTTCACCTGTTATACCATTTTCTGCTGCTGTTGATATTAACCGATACTCATCTGACCAGAAATCCTTGTCATCCTTCCACTTCACTTCGCTGACCCCTACTATATCTAGATTGAGCCTTTGCATTTCCTTTTCAAATTTTCTAGTTTCCCTACCACGTTCAAGCTTCTGACATTCCACGCCCCGACTCTTAGAACGATATCCTTTCGTTGATAATTCAATCTTTTTCTCATGGTAACCTCCCCCTTGGCAGTCCCCTCCCAGAGATCCGAATGGGGGAGTATTCCGGAATCTTTTACCAATGGAGAGATCATCATGACACTTCTTCAATTACAGACCACCTGTCCTGTGGATACACGTTACGTGTCTTTAATGAAGTGCTTTCCATTGCCTTCTGCATCCTCATGTCGTTGATCATTGCTGATTATTCCGCCTTTAGGGGCAGTTTCGCACCCCAAGGACAAGAGAGTGCCCTGAACCTCTTTCCGCTCCTCCGCCCTCTTTGAAAAGGCCGTAGGCAGAATGAGGCTGACTTCTTATGCCAGAAGTTTTCGGCCGCCAATGCTGATTATTTATCAAAATTTAGGCAGTGGCGGAAATCGAATCCGGGACCGAAGGCGTTTTGATTATGAATCAAAGACGCTACCCCTACACTACGGGTACCTCCATATAAATACTTTCAGTAACGACTTCCTGACACTTAAATCTATACTCGATGTTCACAAATTTCTCTTCTTCAGAAACGCTTTCCTTGCCATTGCCAGTCTACATTTTATATCCAAACACTATATTATAATATTTTAATCACCTAGTGTCTCTCAGTGTACACAAATAATAGCCCAGAAGTAATCTGGGTCTTATGCAACTGCTCTGTAGACCTGCACTCCCAGTAAGTAGTATTGTTGAAGGGACACTGGACGTCGAAATGGTGAGCTATTGCCCTGGGTACGGGTGCGTCGCCCGGCGAAGATTGACGGCAATGGCCCACCAGGGGAACATATGGCCTCTGCAGAGAAAATAGGGCCATCCTTTAGAGGACCCAAAAAGAGAACACTGGTAACGCCTCGGCAGAGTACTTCAAGTATGTGGATTCGCCTTCCATGAATAAAAATCGCCCACTATTCGTACAACAGAAGCCTTATTGTTTATCCTTACACTGATCAGCACTATCACCTATTGAAAATTTATATTTCTCTTGCGTATCACTTTATTCGTCATTTTGTGTCCGAATGCGTTAAACGTATCTCAGTATCATTCATTACGAAACTTCTTTCTCCTTCTGACCGCATTTCTACTCACTTTCTCTTCTAGTGCATCTCCTGTAACCCATTACACAACCGTACAGTGTTCGAAAAAATTTGTTTTCTTGCCCTTGTTTCTTCAAGGTACTTCCCTTACCTAGGTCTCCATTTTACAATTATCCATCTCTTATTTGGTCTTCACAGTTCACTGCGCCGAGTCGTCTGGTGATCCACCGGCAAAAAGCGTCTACATGTAACCTTCAGATCTGCCTACTGTCAGTGTAACCTTCAGATTCTGCCCACTGTCAATGTCTGAGACAAACCGGCATCTCCAACACTTCACAAATGTTCTCCTGATATGTAAATACGAATGTCACTAACTAAAATAAATTTGCCATAAAAAGCTTCATATAGGCTTTCTCTTTATGATTTAGCTTTTCCGTTGTGTAGATGCATGGTATCACTGGAATGCCAAAATATTTCTAGTTTAACATCTCGCTGATTATACAGTTCCAGAAAGGCATATAATATTAATTTTTGATATCATTTCTCGTTGATAAAATCAGCGGTCTAGCTAATACACTTTAAAAGTGGGTTAGTGCAGTCTTGACGACAATAAAATATGTATTAATGTGAACCGGTTTCGGTCAGACTGTGGCCATCTTCAGACCATTTATACGATGATGGTAGGCGATAGTCATATTCTGACCAGAACCGGTTAGCATTACAATTAAACATTTTATTGTGGTCAAGACTGTTTTTAATCCATTTTTAAAACGAAGGTATTACACTACTTCCCGAAGTGCCCGAGTTGTTCCTTTGTTTTCGTTCTTTATTCTTACGAACAATAAGAATGTATTGATACAAACACCGATCTGAACAGTATTCATACAAATGACAGTTATGAAGTTATAAACATTGTTTCACAAAAAACTTAAAGAAAGATATTTCTGACGTAGTGCATAGAAAAATGAAGTGTAAAAAGGCTGCGTGTAGCATCGGTTTTGATGAAACATGCAATTCCCATAAAAATTATATGCATACATTGGATGTGTGTCTCGTTCATACCGCAATTCATCAACTTCAGTAATTTTTCCATCAGTGTCACACATTTCCAGTGCTTGGCGTCAACGAAAAAGCACTTGCCTCCGAGATTAGGTTCTCAGCAGACAGATTTTTGTCATCGCAGCGGTAGGAAGACAGTCCATGTTTTAAAGTGGTCTCAGTTAATACGCTAATGATATTGTCCACATTGTATATGGTATATATAGTACGAATATAGTACGAATGCATAGTACCACTTTGATTGATGTTGGTATGTACATTTTGCAATATGACATGTAAATTTGGCAGTGCGAAGGCATTCTGTCTCAATGGTAGCAGTGTGTTATGTGTTACATTTTTATCGCTTAACAGTTCGTAAGTGCTTAATGAACGGACTCCACTGGAACCACAGGAATCTGCATTGGCACATGAGCGGCTTAACCATGACCCTGTCTGCCAGTCACGTCTCCTTACTGTACACTAGTCCTACTGGTACCGAAATTTACTTACTTCCTTCTTTCTCCAGTATTTACTTACGTTGCATTAAGTAAGTGCCAAATTCAATGAAAATTTTATAGAAAAGTCTGTTATACACTATGTTTGACACTTCAGTTATTAGTTTTTAAAAACTCTATTCTGGATTTTTAATTTTTATGCATGTTAAAGAAACTCGAATTTGTTAAAAATCATTTAATGTTACTTTTGTTTGTAGGTTTCATATACATTTAATTTGCTGACAAAAGATCTACATCTACATCATACACTGCAAGCCACCTAATAGTGTGTGGCGAAGGTTACTTTCCGGACCACTATCTGACCCTCCCACCAGTTGCACTCGCGAATAGTGCGTGAAATCAATGATTGTGGCTGAGCCTCTGTATTGGCTCTAATTTCTCTAATTTTCTCCTCGTGGTCAATACGCGAGATGTATATGGGGAGAAGTAACATGTTGACCAACAGGCCGGCCGGATGGGCCGAGCGGTTCTAAGTGCTATAGTCTGGAACCGCGCTACCGCTACGGTCGCAGGTTCGAATCCTGCCTCGGGCATGGATGTGTGTGATGTCCTTAGGTTAGTTAGGTTTAAGTAGTTCTAAGTTCTGGGGGACTGATGATCACAGCAGTTAAGTCCCATAGTGCTCAGAGACATTCGAACCATTCGTTGACCAACTCTTCCTGAAAAGTTCTGTCCCCGAATTTCTATAGTAACTTTGCCCATGATGCACAACTCCTCTCTTGTAACGCCTGCCAGTGGAGTTCGTTTAGCATCTCCGTAACGCTCTCTCGCCAGCTAACGATTCCGTGACAAAACGCGCCGCTCTTCCTTGGATCTTCTCTGTCTCCTCTATCAGTCCTATCTGATGGGGGTCCCAATTAGATGAACAATACTCAAAGAATCGGAAAACAAGTGCTTTCTAAGCCACTTCTTTCGTGGATGAGTTACATTTCCTTAGGATTCTTCCGATGAATCTGAGTCTGGTGTCTGCTTTTCCCAGTATTTGTTTTATTTGGTCATTTCACTTAAGGTCGCTCTGGACAGTTACGACTAGATATTTCACGGCAGGCGCTGTTTCGAGGTTTTTATCATCAACAGTGTAGCTTTACAGTAGTGGATTTCTTTTTCCTACGTATGCGCAGTATGTTGCGTTCATTTACGTTCAGAGTCAAGTGCCAGAGCCTGTACCATTCATCAATTCCCTGCAGGTCGTTCTGCAGATTCTTGCTATCTTCTGGCGTTGCTACTTCGATGTAGACAACTGCGTCATCTGTGAAGAGCCTTAAGGAGTATCCAACGAATTCTACTAGAGCATTTATACACATCGTAAACAGCAACGTTCCTATCACACTTCCCTGTGGTACTCCGGATATATTACGTTTACATCTCTCGGTTTAGTACCGTTAAGAGCGACGTGTTGAGTTCTCCCTGCAAAGAAAGTCTTGAATCCAATCGCAGGTCTGATCCGATACTTCTTAAGCTCGTAGTGTTTTCGTTAAACGGCACTGCGGGACAGAGTCAGATGCCTCACTGATATCAAGGAGCACGACATCAACTTGAGCGCCGTTGCCCACTGCGCTGTGAATTTCATGGAGGAACAGAGCGAGCTGAGTTTCGCAGGATCTCTGTTTGCGGAATACATGTTGATTTTTATAGAGGAGATGTTCATTTTCTAAAAAGTCATAATACTTGAGCATAAAATAAGTTCCATAATACTACAACAGATTGACATCAACGATATAGGTCTATAGTTGTGTGGATCTGTCTTACGGCCATTCTTAAAAACGGTAACGATCTGCGTTATTTTCCAGTCTTTCGGTACCTTCCGCTGCTCAAGCGATATACGATAAATTACTGGAAGAAGGGGAGCAATTTCTTTCGCATAATTTTTATAGAATCTTAAAGGTATTTCCTCTGATCCTGACGTTTTTACACTACTAAGCGATTGTAGCTGCATTGTAGCTGCTCTTCAATTCCGCGATCGGTTATCTCAGTATCTGCCAATTCGAAGTTCGCGCGACGATTGAAAAGAGGGACAGTGTTACGATCTTCTGCAGTGCAACAACCTCGGAAGACCGAATTCAGTATTTCGACCTTCTCTTTGTTACCTTCCGTTTCGGTGCCGGTGTGGTCGCTGAGAGAATGAATAGATGATTTTGACCCACTTACTGATTTTGCATACGACCAAAATCTCTTAGGGTTTTTACTCAGGTCGGTTGACACTCTCTTACTTTCAAAATCACTAAACGCTTCTCTCATTGCTCTCCTTATGTTCGTTTTCGCTTCGTTCAGTTTTTGTTTGTTAGCTAGATTTTTACTTGTCTTGAATCTGAGATGAAGTGCTCTTTGTTTACGTAGCGCTTTTCTAACATGGTTAATAAAACCACGGTGGATCTTTCCCATAGCTTAAAACCTTACTCGGAGCATACTTGTCTAAGACATATTGAGCAACGTCTTTGAAGTTTTTCAATTTGTTCTCCACATCTTCGTCTTCACCACCGAATATTTGACGCTGACTCCTGTGGTATTCTGAAATATGAATCCTGTCACCCTTGCTGAGCAAATATATCTTTCTACCTTTCTTAACATTCCTTGTAGGACCCGTCGTCATAGATGCTGTCACAGCATTATAATCACTGATACCTTCCTGTATGTTAAATGATTCATTTAGTTCAGGTCTGTTTGTTGCCAAGAAGTATAAGACGTTATCCTCTCGAGTTGGCTCTTTGTCTGCTCAAGGTAATTTTTGAACGAGACATCCAGAACAATGCCAGACGAATCCTGCCCCTGGTACCAGTTTTGATGGCATAACACTCTCAATCTATACCTTTCAAGTTAAAGTCACCCCCTATGAGAACGGCAAGATCAGTAAAATTACTAATGGTGTTCTGCAAGCTCTGTCATAAGTGCTCTAAAACTATAGATTCTGACCCAAGTTGTCTATAAAAGCATCCGATCATCATTTTTGACCATTCTTTGATGCTCAATTTTTTACTGCAATAAACTCGCCACCACCACTGGCGATTTATCTATCCTTATGATAAGCGTTCCAATCTGAACTTAGAACTTCGTTGTCATTGACGTCTGGTTTCAACTATCTTTTTGTCGCCAATACTATCTATGTATTATAACCTTCAGTAAGAGATACTAATTCGGGGCCTTTCCTTGGATGCTCCTCCAGTTTACTAAAATTATATTAATCATTTCTGTCTCTGATCTACGAGAACCAAGATTCTCTGAGGTCACTGTGGCTGATTTAACAGGAAAATCGTCTTTGATCCCAAGGGGGTAGGGGGTTCTCTAACTTAAAGAAGCCACATGTGCACCCCGCACGTACTGCGCTATCCTAGTAGCCGCTTCCCGCATGTAGTGAGCGCCTTACCTATTAAGGGGAACCCTACAATTCTACACCCGATAGCAGAGGTCGAGAAATTCGCATCCGATACCGTCGTAGAGTCATCTGAACCTCTGGTTTAGACCTTCCATTCTTCTCCAAACCAGAGGACCGCGATCAATCCTGTTGCCGATGTTACAAGTAGACAGCTTGCACCCCGAGTGCTCTGCTATTTGCCTTCAACAAATCAGCTGGAAAGAGCCAAGGATGGCCTCAGAACCCAAGCGGCAGGCGTTATTCATGACGACATGTGCCACTACATGCTATGGGTTGCACCCAGTGCGCTCGATAGCCGCCAGCAGGGCCTTCTCCAGATCACGTATGAGACCTCCCGGTAAACATACCGAATGCACACTGAAATTCTTTCCCGTCTTGCCTGTTATCTCCTTGAGGGGCTCCATCACCCACCTAACATTGGAGTGTCCGATGACAAGCATACCCATCCTCTGTACTTGTCCGGAATAGACTGGAAAATCGACCGTTGGCCCAACAGGAGAGGCTTACCAGTGCTGGATCAGAGATGTCATCAGGACTGGGTAGCACCTCGACCTGTTGTTAAGACATAGGGAGACAGCAGCAAGGCCTGCCCCCTCTTTCGCCTTCCGCTCAGTGACACGCGAACCCACCACTTTTTACCACCCGCTCTGGACGGACCGGTGAGATGTTGCGTATCAGAAACCGTAGCATCGTCCAGGTCACCAGGGGACTCCAGTGGCACCAAGGGTCTCGTCACTGGCGCCCCGACGTTGAGCATTAGCTAGAAGCTTGTCGACATTAGCTAGAAGCTTGTCGACGGTATCCAACGCAGTTTCCAGCTGTTTTCGGACAGCATCTAACTCTCCTAGTGTCCGCTCACATCAAGCACAGTGTATAAAATAGATATGATGTCTCAAACGATGCTACTGCCTTTTAAATGCATACAAAATACAACAAAGAAGAAGAAAGTAACACTTAAAAGTTGCTGTGCAGATTTGTCACTGTAATCTGAGGCTGCGAGCTGTTAAACAGAAATAAATTTCTCTATTGAAGTTGATGTATGTACAGATACCTGTTACCGTGTTCATGTCAATTGTGTGATCTTCTGCTAAGGAAAACTACGTACCGATGAGGCACATGAACGCAGTGGTTCGCTTCATACTTGCTGGCAATGTGCTTGTATAGGTGTTGTGTAATTTACGAACAACACGACCTTCTCAACAGTAATTGTCATTGCAGGGTCACAGGTTAATATACGCGCTAGATAAGCCATTGCAAATGTGAAATGCTGGAACATTAATAACAGATAGAAATGTATGAGTGTTGAATTCAAGCATGCAAACGTGCCCTGTTGTACAGGTGCCGGATGTCAGTTTGTGGGATGGAGTTCCGTGTCTGTCAGTACAGGGACCGTCAATGTTGGTCATGGATGGCACTGGAATTGTCATCTGATAATGTCCCATATGTGCTCGGTTGGAGGCAGATCTGGTAATCGAGCTGGCAAAGGTATCATGTCGATACCCCGTAGACAATGTTGATTTACAACAGCGGTAGGTGAGCGAGGGTTATCCTGTTGAAATACGCCCCTGGATTGCTGTTCATAAATGACAACACAACAGGTCGAATCATCAGATTGACGTACAAGTTCTAGGCGCTCAGTCCGGAACCGCGGGACTGCTACGGTCGCAGGTTCGAATCCTACCTCGGGCATGGATGTGTGTGATATCCTTAGGTTAGTTAGGTTTAAGTAGTTCTAATTTCTAGGGGACTGATGACCACAGATGTTAAGTCCCATAGTGCTCAGAGCCATTTGAACCATTTGACGTACAAATTTGCAGTCAAGGTGCGTGCGATTATCACGACAGTGCTGCTGCAGTCATACGAAATCGCATGTCAGACCATAGCTCTCCGTCTAACTCCAGTGTATTTAGTACGCAGACAGGTTCGTTGCAGGCCCTCAACTGACTCCCTTCTGGCCAACACACGGCCATCACTAGTGGAAAGCAACTGCTCTCCACCCTGCAATGAGCTCTCCCTTGCCAACACTGGCGCCGCAGATAACGGCGGTTTTGGGTCATTGGAACGCACGCTACATGACAAGTGGCTCAGAGTTGTCCTTGAAGCAACTGTTTCGTAACAGTTCGTTGTGTCTCTGTGGTGTCAACTGCTGCTCGCATTGCTATTACAGGTGCAGTACGATGCGCCAGAGCTATAATCGAAACACGATGTTCTTCCCACTCGGTAGTGTCACGTGGCCTTCCGAAGCCCGGTATTATTGAGACCTTACATTCTCGTGACCACCTATGGCAGCGACCAAGTACAGTCGCTAAATTTCTTCGAAGTCTTTCTGCAGCAACAGAGGAGGAACATACAGCTTCTCGTAGGCCTATTACGCGACCTCGTCCAAATTCAGTGAGGTGCTGATAATGGAGCCTTAGTCACATTAAAGGCACTCTTGGTCAACATCTACTTTCCATGCCCAGTCTAGAAGGTAATTAACGCTCACGACCGTTACAGGATGAATTAAAAGCAAATCTGATTTGCATCCCTATAGTGACAGCTAGCGAAACTCTTACGCTATTGGTGCGTAATATGAATAAATATCATCTGTTGGATGTAGAAACACGGCTAAAAACTTTCGTTTATATGACACACATCCTTCTCGCTGTTGAGATGTCTTTTCCGTCAGTGTATTTTATTTGACCAAAGACCGATTTATGTTCAGGAAATGTTATTATCAAATGGTGACATACACTTGAATATGTCAGTTAAGAATTTTATGACACCTGGATTCATTTTGGCTGTTACACTTTACGAGTCATTGTGAAGCACTAAGGAAACTGTACCACCGATGTCTCATCCATCTTCCGCAGCTATCTTCTTCAGAGGAACGAAACAGTTTATATGTTGTCAAAAACTATATTTAGCTGCTATTAGTTTCAGTTATGTGTGTGAACAATCTTCTGCCACTTTTCTGTAACATTTTGTTTTCTAGTGCATTCAGCTTGTTGCCTTAACATTAAGTTAAAAAAAATTAATGCTGTTCTCAAGTGTCACAAACATACATTTTGAGCCGCGGTAAAAGTTGCTGTTTTGAAGAGCGCGCTGCAGCGCGTAGTGTGAAGCAGTCGCCCTCCGTTTCTGGCGGTGACACCGCTGTGCCAATCGCAGCTTTGATGTCTCCCTCTGGAAGGGAAAGGGGAAAGGTAGCCTGTTCACGTGTATTTAAGGGGCAATATGAGCTCGCCAGTCGGTCAGTCTGGGAGTCGGTACAGTGAGTCGACAGAGTCAGTCGGAAGGCAGACAGTCTCATGTTAATCAGTCGGCTCTAAGTCTCAGTCGCTCTTGGGTTGTGGACTGAGTCGGGTTCGCCGTTACTCCGCTGTTGGACGAGTTGGCAGTCAGCAGCAGGCAGGTCCGCACGGGACCGTGGTCGGCGCAGAGGGAAGGCCGTTGGTCCATCGGTCGGCTGGTCGTCGGATGGCGACATGTGGTCTGCTGAGCAGTGACACCAGTATCAGTCGGGAAGAGTTGGCAGCGAGCAATAGTCGGGTCCGTATGGTGTTAGTATTCGCTGGGACCGCTGTCGGTGAAAGCGGGCTGCCGTTGGTCGTTTGCTCGGCCGGTCGTCTTAGTAGACGACATCTTGGATCCTCAGAATGAACACCATTCTTCGAGTCAGGATGTGGTTGGACCTTGTTGGTTCGTTGGAACTGAGCAGCAACGTAGTCTCCATGGCACGAAGTCAGGCCGGGGCTTTTGGCGGTGGGCACGGGTTTTTGCATTTGGAGGCTCTAGCTTCGAGAGCGACTTTTCGCTTTCCTCCGAAGAAGGATCTTCAAGTTGAGTAATAAGTTACTTCTTTTTAAATCTCGACTGTTACGATTTGTTCGTTATTTGTGGATTGTTGTTTCCTCAGCCTTTCACGCGTGTGATAACAAGTGGTGTGTGTTGTTGTCTCGAACCCGCAGCCTTCTTCCGTAGCGATTTAACACTTTTGACTTGTGTTTTCTGTATTCTTTTAAACTTGTCTTGATTGGTATCTGATGCCTTGATCTTGGTGAGGCCGAGTTAGAAGGTGTAGGTATCTTGGTTTACTCGACATCGGCCGATATTCTCTGTTGTTTGTGCAGTTGCATCTGACGGCTGGAATTCGGTCAGATTGTCGGTCGGAGTGCTAATATATCTGTCGTTCGGAGCTGCCTCTGTCATGTTTTGTCGGATTCGGTGTGTTAACGAATTTATTGCTTGGAGTGTAACGGCCTGATTCCTGAAATATGGGCCGGCCGGTGTGGCCGTGCGGTTCTAGACGCTTCAGTGTGGAACCGCGATACCGCTACGGTCGCAGGTTCGAATCCTGTCTCGGACATGGATGTGTATGATGTCCTTAGGTTAGTTAGGTTTAAGTAGTTCTAAGTTCTAGGGGCTGATGACCGCGGATGTTAAGTCCCATAGTGCTCAGAGCCATTTGACCCTGAAATATGTTTTTATCTTGCCTATCATCTTGAGAAGCGGTATATGTGTACTGTAGAGCATGTTAACTCGTTTTGCCAACCTTCTATAATTTTATATAAGATTGAGTTTCATGGGCTTTTATTTAAATGGTCATTTCAGTATATAAAGTTGCCACCCTTCCACCGTAGGGCTTTTCTTAGAAGTTAAGATCAAGTTGCACCTTCGGTGGCAAGTTTTAGTGTTTTGTGCCATTTCATCCCTCCTACGGGGTGCAATAGTTTGTGTGCTTGAGTGAATTGTTAAAACTTTTACTTTAAGGTAATCTGGTGTGTTGCAGATTTGCACCAGTGTAGTCTTTCAGAGATTGTTGTGAGCGGTCGTGACTACGACCGTGTCAAAAGGGAGTGGCAAGGTTCTCAGCCCGAAAGCTCATACACTCAAGAAATTGGTTCCTTTCTGCCTCTGAATAAATTGTAACTTGATATTTAGAGGGTGCTTTCTGCTTATAATTTTAAATCTGTTTCTTTTTTTTTTTTTTTTTAAAAAAAAGGAAGCTTTTAGGAATGAAATTCCCATTTGTTAAAAGCAATTTGATTTTGATTTCATCAGTTACTCGCTGGCAACTACTTCCATGCACACATAGTGTGATTAAATGTGTTAATGTTCTTGATGAATCACTAGTAAATAAAATAAATTTTTAAGAATATTCTTTGAAATTAAATCCACGGTTCACTTTTGTAATTTCGACAAGTCTGCACTTTCGTTACACAAGGTGGCAAGTACCGTACGCCATTTCTCCCTAAGATTTTCTTAATCTGCTCATATGGCAGTCCTAGTGAAAAGTTCGTTTCTGCCTCTATGAAAAACATATTCACCTTTCCTGCAGGCTATTGCTTTGCAGGTTCACCCCATAATGCCACTCACAGCGATGATGATGATAATGCTTGGTTTGTGGGGCGCTCAACTGCGCGGTCATCAGCGCCCGTACACATTCCCAATTTGATTAAAGTCCAATCTCGCCACTTTCATGAATTATGATGGAATGACGTGGATAACACAGACACCCATTTCCCGGACAGAGAAAATCCTCAATCCGGCCGGGAATCGAACCCGGGACCCAGTGATCCAGACGTTCCCGCGCTAACCACTAGACCACCAGCTGCAGACCGCTGAGGACTAGCTCTAATACCACCAACAATTCGCTCTCTATATGTGGCGCGAAGTACCAAATCTGAAAAACTACATCATAAATACAAGCTGCGCATGCTTTTCATCAACGAACGAACTAACTTTACAGGAGGATTGTAATGTGCATCATTTGAAGAATAATTTAGCAGGTCCTATAAGCGCAGTATTTGCCCCTTTGTCCAACGTAAGTGCAGATGTGTCCATGTGGCAACTGTGTATTACTTGCGAATAATAATAACGCTTAACTTAATGCTAACTACTTGTGATGCATAAAAAAAGAATAGTACAATGTATTCTGTGACGGCCCTTGTATATGCGTCAACCTAGTAACCACGTAATGAAGTTTTTAACAGCAGCTGATTGTGTAACAACACGAACATGTCTTTCAAGAAAAGTAACATAGCTGTAGAGCTAAACTTGGTTAAAAACTGGACACTGAAAATGTAAACCAACGCACTTACACGATAAACATAGTTCGTTTGCCGGAAAGTTACTCTGTAGTCACGTGTTCCCGGAGGAGGTTCGAGTCCTCCCTCGGGCATGGATGTGTGTGTTTGTCCTTAGAATGAGATTTTCACTCTGCAGAGGAGAGGCAAAGGTCTCATTCTGGAAACATCCCCCAGGTTGTGTCTAAGCCATGTCTCCGCAATATCCTTTCTTTCAGGAGTGCTAGTTCTGCAAGGTTCGCAGGAGAGCTTCTGTAAAGTTTGGAAGGTAGGAGACGAGGTACTGGCAGAAGTGAAGCTGTGAGGACGGGGCGTGAGTCGTGCTTGGGTAGCTCAGTCGGTAGAGCACTTGCCCGCGAAAGGCAAAGGTCCCGAGGTCGAGTCTCGGTCCGGCACACAGTTTTAATCTGCCAGGAAGTTCTATATACCTTAATAGTTATAAATGTGTAATTATAGAAGTTTTAAAAATTAATAACAAATGAAGTAGACGTGTTAAATGCGCTTTTGATACGTCATATAAAAGCTCATGACGCCAGTAAAAACTACAGTACTTCAATTTCATATTTAAGCATCTATATATACAATGTAAGAAATTTCCTAAATTTATATGCAAGTTGTGCCACTATTTTTAATACATAAACGTCACCTGATATCAAAATTAATATCCCACACAATTATCGAACAAATACCGCTATAGAAGTTGAAATAGTTCGATGATTCGTCGTTTATTTGTAATTTTAGTTAAATTTGATCAAGTTGCAGCAACAGATGTGGCGAGGTTTCCCGTATTTTACTCAAAACTATTGCAAAAATTTATAGATCCTTTAATGAGATGCCACAAACTGACTATGTGAAGTAGTTCTATGCTTTATTACGTTCTATAAATGTGTAATTATCTTTAATAATCGAGTGGTAATATGAAGTGAGTAATCACGTTACTGAAACTTTAAGGGTCGCTTGCAGAGGCACGAGTTTCGTCTTTTACTGGCGATCGTTGAGACCGGAAGGCTGGTGAATGGCATCAACAGCCAGAGAGCCGTGAGTTTTATGTGCAAGGGACTTTTGTGATCATGAGTTGAGTGTTTAAGAATGTCTCGGGACTTGGAGTAATTCCAGGAAGGTGATTTCTGGACCGCAGGATGAAGAATTATTTATATGGTTTTCTCTGATTGGTTTTGTGTGACAACGCCAACTTTAATGTTATTTAACCAGTTTAGGGCCTTGGTGACCTACGCTAATGGTGATTAATAAACTAGTTTTCCTTTTAGTGAAATTTCAGCGCTTACTAATTTCTTGCTGCTGATTTTTCCTTTAATGAGCGGCTGTAACAAATTTCTTCACAGATTCTACTGTGCGACAAAAGCTCTGCTTGCATTACATGACTGCGTCTTTTAGTACTTAGTTAATTATTACTGTTACAACTCATAGTCTAAATATAAATTTATGTAAGGCCAAAGTTCGCATATTTGTATAAATATTTCTTGAATAAATGGTAAGTATTTGCCTAGATATTGAAACAATTTCATTTGGCACCCGTTACTATCTTACACAAATTTTAACCTCTTGTTCCATGTTTCATTTATTTTATGTATCATAGATTTTCATTTTCACTAACTGCTAACTAGTCTTTCGGTCGTACACTGCCCACAATAATCTATCAGGTAGCGTAATTTACGCTCCATGTGCGTGCTAACATTGCAATCATTGTTTGAAAGTGGTCTGTGAACTGTGGTGGAAACGAAGAACCAGAAATGGAAAGCGGTTTTGTGATGTAGAGTTATAGAATGATGTCTCACTGATAAGAAATGAAGAGGTTCTCCCAAGTATCGGCAAGGATAGAAGCACAAGGTATATGGAATACATAGACAAGAAGAATGGACAAGATGAAATGACATATTTTAAGACATCGGGGAATAACTTTCATGGTACGTGAGGTACCTGTAGGTGATGGTAAAAACTTAGGCGGAACTCGGAGGTTGTAATATTACCAACAAGCAACTGAGCATTTGTCATGCAGGTGCAACTCTGTGATAACAAGTCTGGCAGAAACAAAAGAAGAAGCCGTGGTAGGTCGTGTCGGGTCAACCACAGGACTGATGAACCTCCCCACCCTAGTAACATGTTGTTCCATTTCCTACTTTTGTCCCAGAAAAAAAAAGCTGTTCAATCGGCACAATGTTTACGGACGAGTAGAGACTGGACAGAGCACTCGGATTAGATGCGGCTTGTGCAAACATTATGCACAGTGGACTAACACAATTCATTAAACAGGATCAAAGCACTACGTGGTACATGCTCCGCGCCCTCGCCCAACATAGGAGCACATTGTCAGCAATTGATTCGTGCTATCTACCGTTGCGCGTATTGACATCGCGAGCGTGAGTCACAAATACATAGGCTAATACGACCTGCGTGAACCAGTCAATGTAGTACGCTGACTGTCGACATTCGTCCAGTTATCTGTGCAGACGTGATTGTAACTCTGGATGGAAGGGAGATTTGCTATCACTGATCTATGCGATATTAGTTTAAATTATGGCGAGGCGAAAGGTGTTGCGAGAGCAGATGTACGAATTTATCGAGAACACTTCCGACATCGAAGACATCCTGAGCGACCGACATGTGTTGCTGTCCACCAAAGGTTTGTATCATCATAAATGTCTACCTTTACTCAATTATTTTGCAGTTCATCTCGTAACGAAATGCAGTAATTATCTTTACCTTTCTACATTTAATTCTGTGTGAGAAACGTAATGTCTATTCTGAAATGTTTTCACTTCAATATTAAATAAATCAAGACAGAATACAACTAACGAGCACATATTTAATTTTCATAGATTGCGAGGTACTGGCTATTTACTGCCCGCGCAGAAGGCAGAGGCCCACAATGCGGAGAACGCACACTGGAAGTTGAACAAATTCTGGACCGCATCCACGCACGTCCTACTTTAGTACTAGAAACATCGCACTCCAAGTGGGTGTATCGCACACTGTTCTTCATCACACTTTAAAAAAGAGGAACGTCTGTGGCTTTGCCACGTTCAGTGCGTACTATCTATGGAAGAGTAAGATTTCCCTCGGCAAAGAGAATTCTCAGAGTAGTTTTTGTTCAAAGTGCACAGAATGATTTTGTAAACTAAATACCTGTCACAGATGTATGTTTCACCCGCGATGGAATAACTAATTTCCGTAAGATGCATACGTGGAGTGTATTCAACCTGCGCCAAGTTGTAGCAAAACATTTTCAACGCCACTTTTCCGTACATGTTTGGGAAAGTATAATCGATGGTTCTATATTAGGCCTTGTGCCTCAGCTGCACGATTGACTGGTAACAATTATCGAAGTTTTATAGACGAAACATTGCTACCAACTTCATTATAAGATATTCCGTTAGACGTACGTCGTAGCATGTGGTTCGTCCACGATGGTCACAGAATACGAAAATATTTGAATAGACGATTTCCAGGACGATGGATAGGACATTTTGGCCCATGTCGAAAGACAGCGCGCAGTCTTCGTTTAAACCCACGGAATTTTTACCTTTCGGGCCATATAAAGGAACTTATTTATGATAAGCAATCAAATAATGTGGGTGAACATACGCAGAGGAATTCGATGCTGCCAATACGAAAAAACCAGATGTGCTTGTGTGTGAACAAGTGCGACGAAACTGAGATCGCCGTAATGAAGCATGTGTCGAATCGAATGGTGGGCATTTTCAACACTAATTGTAGTATTGGTGTAAGAGAAAACAAAATAATATGGGTTTCGTTTCCGTCACGGTACTGTTGTGCAAAAGGAAAAAATAATAATAATCATCATCATCATTTAACACTGATTATGCCTTTCAGCGTTCAGTCTAGAGCATAGGCCCCTTATAAAATTCCTGCATGATCCCATATTCAGTGCTAACATTGGTGCCTCTTCTGATGTTAAACCTATAACTTCAAAATCATTCTTAACCGAATCGAGGTACCTTCTCCTTGGTCTGCCCCGACTCCTCCTACCCTCTACTGCTGAACCCATGAGTCTCTTGGGTAACCTTGCTTCTCCCATGCGTGTAACATGACCCCACCATCTAAGGCTGTTCGCCCTGACTGATACGTCTATAGAGTTCATGATTTCCTCATTGTGGACACCCTCCTGCCATTGTTCCCATCTACTAGTACCTGCAATCATCCTAGCTACTTTCATATCCGTAACCTCAACCTTGTTGATAAGGTAACCTTAATCCACCCAGCTTTCGCTCCCATACAACAAAGTTGGTCGATGGATTGAACGGTGTACAGATAACTTAGTCTTGGTACTGACTTCCATCTTGCAGAAGAGAGTAGATCGTAGCTGAGCGCTCACTGCATTAGCTTTGCTACACCTCGCTTCAAGTTCTTCCACTATGTTGCCATCCTGTGAGAATATGCATCTTAAGTACTTGAAACAGTCCTCCTGTTCTAACTTTGTTCCTCCTATTTAGCACTCACTCCGTTAATATTTCATTCCCACTAACATTACTTTCGTTTTGGAGATGCTAATCTTCATACCATAGTCCTTACATTTCTGATATAGCTCTGAAATATTACTTTGCAAACTTTCAATCGAATCTGGCATCACAACTAAGTCATCCGCATATGCAAGACTGCTTATTTTGTGTTCACATACCTTAATCTCACCCAGCCAGTCTATTGTTTTCAACATATGATCCATAAATAATATGAACAACAGTGAAAACAGGTTGCAGCCTTGTCTTACCCCTGAAACTACTCTGAACCATGAACTCAATTTTCCGTCAACGGTAACCGCTGCCTGACTATCCGTGTAAAGACCTTTAATTGCTTGCAAAAGTTTGCCTCCTATTCCATAATCTCGTAGAACAGACAATAACTTCCTCCTAGGAACCCGATCATATGCCTTTTCTAGATCTATAAAGCATAGATACAATTCCATGCTCCACTCATAACACTTCTCCATTATTTGCCGTAAGCTAAAGATCTGCTCCTGACAACCTCTAAGAGGCCTAAACCCACACTGATTTTCATCCAATTGGTCCTCAACTAATACTCGCACTTTCCTTTCAACAATACCTGAGAAGATTTTATCCACAACTATGATTAAAGAGATACCTCTGTAGTTGTTACAATCTTTTCTGTTTCCATGTTTAAAGATTGGTGTGATTACTGCTTTTGTCCAGTCTGATGGAACCTGTCCCGACTCCCACGCCATTTTAATTATCCTGTGTAGCCATTTAAGACCTGACATTCCACTGTATTTGATGAGTTCCGACATAATTTCATCCACCCCAGGTGCTTTATTGCACTGCAATCTATTGACCATTTTCTCCACTTCCTCAAATGTGATCCTATTTCCATCATCATTCCTATCCCATTCTACCTCGTAAACAGAAACATTACTGATCCTATTTTCACCTACATTGAGCAACTCTTCATAATATTCCCCCCATCTGCCCTAGGAATCCACAGGATTCACCAGCAGTTTTCCTGACCTGTCCAAAATACTTGTCATTTCCTTCTTACCTCCCTTTCGAAGACTGCTAATTACCCTGCAGAATGGTTTTCCAGCAGCTTGACCCATAGTCTTTAACCTGTTTCCAAAGTCTTCCCAAGATTTCTTCTTGGATGCTGCTATTATCTGTTTGGCTTTGTTTCTTTCTTCAACATAACTTTCTCTGTCTACCTGAGTTGTAGTATGTAGCCATTTTTGATACGCCTTCTTTTTCCTTTTACAGGCTGCCTTGACTGTGTCATCCCACCAAGACGTTTGCTTCATCCTACTTTTACACACTACTGTTCCAAGACATTCTTTAGCCACTTCTAGTACTGTGTCCCTGTACCTTGTCCATTCCTTTTCCAATGACTGTAATTGACTACAATCAACTAACTGGTACCTTTCTGAGATGACTGTTAAGTACTTGTGCCTGATTCCCTTATCCTGAAGTTTCTCCACTCTTATCCTCCTACATATGGGCCTACCTCCTGCACTTTCTGCCTCACAATCCCAATTTCACTGCAGATTAAATAATGATCAGTGTCATCAAAGAATCCCCTGAATACAGGTGTGTCCCTCACAGCCTTCCTGAATTCCTGATCTGTTATTATACAGTCAATGACAGATCTGGTTCCCCTGCCTTCCCAAGTATACCGGTGAACGTTCTTGTGTTTAAAAAAGGAGTTTGTGATTACTAAGCCCATACTGGCACAGAAATCCAAGAGTTGTTTCCCGTTCCTGTTGAACTCCATATCCTCTCCATATTTACCCATAACCTTTTCATACCTTCCTGTTCGATTTCCAATCCTGGTATTAAAACCACCCATGAGCAGAAAACTGTCCTTGTCCTGTAACAACTACATCACTGAGTGCATCATAAAAACTATCCATCTTATCATGATCTGTCCCTTCACAATGCGATTATACTGACACAATCCTAATTTTCTTCCTAGACACTATATAATCTGAATTTAATTTTCGTTATGGTATTGTTGTAAAAGGAGGAAACGGAAACAGCTGATTGCAATTAATGCACAACGAATTACGTGGTAACTGGTTGATTTTGTGCTAAGGGAAATACACTTTATACAGTGTTAGGTTTTATTTAGTAAAACTACCTTAGTTATGGTAATCTTGTAAAAAAGAAAAAAATCTTTTTGTATTGTATTCATTGTTTACATGAAAGTAGTTGCACGATCTTGATAACCCAGTGACTGTTTATAGTGCTTGCTTCTGTAGCAACTGACGGCCGCACCGCGTGGTTGTACACGTCCAACATTTACATTGTTCTGGTTCGTCCGTTATTTTTCTGACTGCATCGTCGATGTCTGTTATGCACAAGCGAGGTTGTACACCGTCAGTTGAAAATGTAAACAGAAATACGTCTACTGTGAATCTTACATATATCTGACTTTAGGAACACAAAAATAAAGGTTGTGATACAACGATATACCATTTGAATTTTTTGTCAAGCACACCATGATGTACCGTCTGTAGAATTTTGTCAGCTTATATCATTTACCCCCAGTATACCAATGTTTTCAAGTATATGCTTGTCTGGGAATATACAAATGCTAATTACAGGAAGGGATACTTAGATTTAAAGCGTCGTTATTGTAAATTTTAAGTATGATACTAATGCTGTGTGGAATCATTACTAATTCATGCTCAGGAGGGTTATGAAAATGCTACAACTGGGGCAGGTCAGACAGGCTCGCTTACGTTGAGACTAAAATTGAGTTACTTATCGCCAAACTCCAATATTTAGGCTCTTCAGAATGTGCACAATAACTTCTCGCTGCATCCTCATTCAAATATATCTCCGACAGTTAATAACAAAGCAGCACTGACAAAACCATAGATAAATGATTGTCTACTATCATACTGTGTAGAGCCAGTTTTAAATTTTTTAACCGCTTCGAGCCACTGCAAAATATAAAAGTTACAATCATAGTCATGATATGCATCACCATTAGTTTAAAACGTATTTATCTCAGTCAACAGTAGGCTAACAAGCGTATTCTCACAAGAAGCTGAAATTAAAAGCTATTAACTAGAAATATACGTATCTTCGCTTCAAAACAAGAACAAAATTAATAATTCTAAGATTCATTCTTTCAGATTTCAAACCAATTTTATGGTTGATCTTAGAAGAGTACAACCAAGAACAAATCACCAGTTCTGTTTGCCACATCTGATTTGATAATACTGAAGTGCAGATACAATCACAGAGGAATCTAGTTAAATTACTACATAATTAAGAAATAAAGTACCTAACATGAGTTTTAACTATCGGTTTATGTTACAGAAAAACATTTTTACATTCATATTTACTTATGGCCCTCAATTACTGGCGAAAAAGGCGATATTTTAATGGTCGTAATTGCATTAAAAAATTGGATTATGTATCAAATTACTGCAAGTTTTCGATTATAGGAAGTGAATATATTATCCATTCTATCATTTTCTGCAATAATTTTTCAGAAAGCTGTTTACTTTTATGAGAGGAGCACAGCTTTGTAAATTGAGTTATTTTCCTTCCCCGTAGCTGATGCAACTTTCCGCTTATGCAACTTTTACATTTTTTGGAGACCATGTGAAGTATTCAACACTAATGCGTAACTCCAGTCTTGTTAAGATGTCACTGCCATAATTTACGTAACATGCTCATTTTTGAGCTGTCTCAGTTCCACAAGCTATGATATATTTACTAGTGACATGCTAATGGTTCCTCGCTCGCACTACGAACGCACAGTGCTGGTATCGCAGCTAACGTACAGTGCCTCGGATGTAAGACTGACGAAAACAGATGGCGTTGCGAGGAACAATGTTTTAGCTGGGCTGCAAGTTATTAACGTCCAGGCGCTACCAACGTGCAAATGAAGAATAAAGATACTGTTGCACTCGTAAGGCTCTTTTTTTTCTCAGACTCAGAGAAATGTAAAACACTGCATCTGCTGTGAACAATTTTCTCTCGAGGGCATTATTTTTCTGCAAAACGAAGTTTTTGTGCATCTGCAAACCCGGAAATGCTAGGACAGTACAGAAATTACGGCACACCCACAGGTAGAGGCTAGCGCACTTAGGTACACATTTAAGTAAAACACAGTTCTAAAAGAACCACTCGAAAGTCTGTGAAGAAAAGTAAAACTGCAGCTACGTGAAACATTAATCAATTGTTTCCACAAGGTGAGTCGATGGCCTCTGTAAAATAAGTTGCAATAAATCTCCTGTCCTAGTTTTCATTATGTAATTTGAAGTGAACAAATTATCAGACAGAAGTGGAAGACGATGGCTAGTGCCAACATTAAGCCAACAGTTTTAACTAAGGAACCACTTTGTTATAAACCCACTATCTATATCAGTCATTGTCACTGTGTATGTTTAATCCTTGATCATTTGATCAAATGTCAACTTAAGCCACAGCCCTGAATTTGTTATACACATTTAAGTGCTATAAAATTTTCCAACTGCCAGTTTGGAATTCATTTGAGGATATGAGGACTTTTCGGCTTTACGGACGTAATAAACCATCTATTGAGTACCGTTACCAAACCTTAGTATATTCAGAGGTTCACAAGTTGATAATGATTTAGATAGGACCCCATATATGGATACGAATAACGTGTTTACTCTCTCGCGGTTTCAGTGTGAAACGTCTGTGGTAGAGGTAGATGGTAATACAGTGATTCTAGCGTATACTGGATCACGAACCACTTAAATACACACAGTGTTACGTTGCGTACTGCAGTATTCTTCGCCTTCTTCTTTATTTCTTCCTTATGCCTTTATAGGGCCATTGGTAGCTCATTCATGGATTACGTTTACTACCTCCCCTTTCAGAAGCACTTCATTCTTTCCTGTTTTCTCTCCCTGGATCGGAGTATACTCTCTTCTTACATTCTATCTTTCCTTCCACATTTGCCTCCAGTTCCGGCCAACCCTTCCGGAGTTCAATCCACTTGGGTCTTCTTGTCTTAGCTCTGGTCCTAACCTTTGGCTCCCTACTCTTTCGGTCAATCTCTTCATATTGATACAGATCACAAGTAATATTACGCAATTAACGTCGTTTTTTGTACTGATTGTCCTAATCCCATCTTTTCTTGCTATCAGTGTCTATTGTTGGGATTGATACGACAGCTTGATTCACAATGCAATGATTTCAGAGTTGCAGAAAATCGGTACCAACGTTTCATTTATTGGATCAATGGAACTTGATGAATTTTCTAATTGTACCCAGGAAACAGCCTACTCCAATTTCAGACCAACTTCTATCTGGCGATCTCTTCTCATTCATTAAAAACACTGCATACTGACATCCTCTCATTCTTATAATTAACGGAATATGCCGTAACTGAGAAAATATGTAATTCGACAGGCGTTCTACGGTAATGGACAAAGTAAGTTAGTCAAGGTACACTAAGTTGCTAAAGTGAATGTCACCACAATTTAATATTTTATTGTTGCCGGTTAGTGGACATACATGAAAGGAAAAAATCAACAAACGATACAACGCAAAGATAACTTTTAGGAAATTGTGTAAATGTAAAAATTGAGTAAATGTAACAATATTTCAGAGGACACTGGGTACATATTTTCACTAGGTTAATTGTTAAGTATTTATTGACAGTTTTAAGTGCAGTTCAAAGCTATACGACGAATATAACACTGCTAAATGTTTCCATGCTTTTAATGAAACCAGTCGCGCCATGAAATGTGAACTTCAGGGTAAATGTTACGGTAATTTGCATAGAAATTGTATAAACAGAAACAGTGTCCCTCTTTCTAAGTATAGTTTATTGATCAACATGTAAGAATCGATTTGTTTTGCTGTCTATTATGGTGCGTAAATAGTCTTCAGTTACATCACTAGCGTTGAGCCCACGAAGGAACTACAAAAATTAGCCATTCAGTGCAGAAAAAATATTTAACACCGCCTCACATGGTATTCATTGTTAATCTATATTAACAACCCTCAGTAGAACGGGCGTGCCCAGTCTGTATAATTTTACTAAATACTTTAACTTATACTCTACATTATATATCGGTTCGTTCCAAGACCCATGCAGTTATCAGGATTGTCGAGCAGGATGTTATGATGAGGAACTGTTTACGCTCTAGAACACCAAGGAAACATTATTCATTATTTTTCAGAAACAGAGTTCCCAGAACGCTGGCAACTACGTCGGGCCGGTTGTGTGGTGACCCCATCAGCAGTGCAGACTCCCCTCCACCTGGAGGTACTGCAACACTGTGGGCGCCACCAGTGACAGCCCTTACGTCACGTAAGACGTGGCCCACAGTGGACAACGGTGGACAAAAGCTCTGCAAGCTGATCTACAAAGAGCTGTAGTTGACATCGAAGACATGCGCCCAGAGGACTCGACCCCCGTACAATCTGAAGTAATCGTTGCCATACACAGACCGACACGCGGCCTCCAATTAGGATAAGGCCTCAGTGTAGGCTGCAGGAGCGGGACGAGCAGCGAAGGTGACTGCTGCTGACAATGGCAGATGGCAAACAGCTGCTTGGCCCCACTGGTGAAGCCTCCAGCATGTTCGATAGATGATCATAGACGATAAGGTGCACAGGACAGCTGCAACTGATATCACTGAATAGGACAGTGCAGTATTTATGCCGGCTCTTCCGGTGCGCTCTCCTGCGGTGGGGGTAACAACGAGATCTTGTGTACTAATTTTGCCGTTTGGTCAGCTCTTCTGTTGGTTTCAGACCTTCGTAACTTCGTCTTTCAAATGCTCTTTTGTGCTGCGTCAATGGCTGAATAGCTACTGTTGCGATGTGCTACTCTGTTCAGGCAGCAGTATGACAGCACCTTTCTGTTGCCATGATATCATTTTTCTTTGTTTGAGGATTTGGGTGCTCGCCCAGTCCAGTGTGTCTCAATCGCATCCGCACTCACGTTGATTTCCTCAGCATTTCCCCTAGCTGTATTCTGCTGGGCGTTAACTCAAATGGCTAGATCCCCAGTGAAGAACTAACACATTTTAAGCACTCACCTAGAATACTATTCGGCCGAGCTACATTTCTTCTTACCCTGAAAAATTTCGCCTCGAAATGTTCAGCTTGGAGTATTTCTGTAACAGTTTCATTATACACTGCTAGAACACTATACTGTATGTCCAACCCGATATGTAATCAACTTTATTTTTATCGGAGGTATTTCTTACTAGCTGAAAAAAAAATTCCCATAATTACTAGTTCATCTAGTAATCCACACCTCATCTTTTACTGCTCCTCATCTTTGTTCACAAACCAATCAACGGCTATTAGGCGTACAGGTAAAAATGGGTGATGTACTGACTTTCGTTTGAAAGAGAAGTAGATTACACAAATCGCCAAAGAACAGCTACAGCGCTGGAATATGTCACGTTTATAGTTTTCATACTCTGACACTGTCTATCGCGATAGTCCTGTACAACTTGGAGCATGTGTTCTGCTGTATGTTTCCCTTTCTGTGATTCCACTAGTTCATCGTTTTAAAGTCGATTGTGAAGGTTTAAGGTATGGTTTAGGAACGTACGTTTTGGGTGCGCAGAACCTCTAGCGGCTTCTCGGGTCAGTACAACATAGGTCGCGTCTACTTGAATGTAGTTCTGCCAGTGCCCATAGCTGAGAGACGAAATGCTGCACCTGCTGTATCACAAAGCGTGCCATTTACTTGTATTCAGCTGCCCCTCGGCTCCATTGCAGTCATGCCCTTCGGTTTCCTGTGTTCATAACAGTTTACTGTTATTATTTCTGGTGAAAAAAACTGAGTGCACCCATTTGGGGCCTACTCAATAGTAATGAAGACGTGGCATTAATAGATCCCTTCGATATTTACTCGTTTCACCTTGTCCCTGGAACATGTTTGTATGCCACTCTGTGTCATCCTACCCGGGTGGTTCGTAATAATTTCCCTATGACATCCCCGTAAGTCTTTCAGCGACATCAGAGTAGTTAACCCTTCGCTCTGAAATTATTTGCACTTCCTTTGCTTATGCCTGTACCCATTTCGCCTCACTAAATAGGAGTGTGTTTTAAAGTGAAGCCTTGCACTCACACCCGTTATTGGGAAACGAATTTACATAAGTAACTTGCACCGTTAGTACTCATTTCAACAGGGGACTCGTGGCAGAATTGTGCTAAATTTAATTAGGTCGGTTCCACTACATTCCGTAAATATGCTGAGAATTCCTTTCCCGCTTTGCGTAGAACGGTTAAGAACTGATGTAGTGGCTACTATATAGAACGTAGTAGTCCTTAGAGGGCCTGGAGTAGTGCATCTTGTAACGAAGTCACACCCATCCTTGCGTCATTCAGACTGTGTGTAAACACTCGCAGTAACCTGGCCACAATCATTCTTCCGTCCAATGCGTTCACGTGAAACTGCACTGCGTCTAAGTTTCTGTTTAAAGCCTGTCTGGTACCTCGCGTACTTAGTGCTAGTTCGGCAGCTAATTTTCGCATTATCCTAATATTATTCAACACATGTAGCTCCAGGTTTGACAGCTCGTTAGTACGCCGTGCAACTATATATCTCGTAACATCAGCTATCCCTTTTATCCACTCTATCGGTCGTTAAAATTTCGGATATCGTTTTCGTCGGCTGTAGTAAATATCGTCTTCAATAACTTTCCAGCAGCTTCTAACCAATCCCTCTTCCTACGTACTATGATTCTTTGAACCACGTCCATCAGTTCCATCAGCTGTTCCATTAGTTTTCCGTACGGCAACCGTAAACCTCGGTATGCCCCTCGAATTTCAGTTAATACTGTTTTCTTCTGCGCTTCTTAATGCAACTTCGCAAACGCATCCCGCAATTTACTCGCTTACTTCCCAACTTCCTATACATTGAAACTCAGTCCAAGTACCAGGATCCCCATTTTGTTGCGCCACCTAAGAGAATGGAAACTTTCCCATTTCCCCTCCTTCCTGCAATAGGCGACGGCACTCGAACAGAATTAGAGAACCCTAACATATATAAGTAATACTGCATCTATCGTTTAACACAAGTTACGTACAAAGAGTGAAAAGTAAATGAAAACCTCAAAGAGATTCTGGTCATACATAAAGCACACCAGTGGCAAGACACAGTCAATACCTTCACTGCGCGATAACAACGGTGAAGTCACTGATGGCAGTGCCACTAAAGCTCAGTTATTAAACACGGTTTTCCAAAACTCCTTCACCAAAGAAGACGAAGTAAATATTCCTGAATTCCAATCAAGAACAACTGCCAAGATGAGAAACATAGAAGTAGATATCCTCGGTGTACCAAAGCAGCTTAAATCACTTATTAAAGCCAAGGCCTCCAGTCCATATTGTATACCAGTCAGGTTCCTCTCAGAGTAGGCTGATAAAATAGCTCCATATTTAGCAACTATATACAACCACTCGCTCACAGAAAAATACGTACCTAAGGACTGGAAAATTGGTCAAGTCACACCAATACCCAGAAAGGGAAGTAGGACTAATCCGCTGAATTACAGGCCTATATCACTAACGTCGATTTGTAGTATACTCATGAAGTAATGAGTGCTATCAACAGGGGATGTCAAATTGATTCCATATTTTTAGATTTCCAGAAGGCTTTCGACACCGTTCCTCAGAAGCATCTTCTAATCAATCTGCGTGCCTACTGAGTATCGCCTCAGTTATTCGACTGGATTCGTGATTTCCTGTCAGAAAGGTCACAGTTCTTAGTAATAGACGGAAACTTATCGAGTATAACAGAAGTGAAATCCGGCGTTCCCCAATGAAGTGTTATAGGCCCTCTATTGTCCCTGATCTATATTAACGACATAGGAGATAATCTGAGTAGCCGTCTTACATTGTTTGTAGATGATGCTGTCTTGTAAAGTCACCAGATGATGAAAACGACTTGCAAAATGATGTAGATAAGATATCTGTATGGTGCGAAAAGTGGCAATTGACCCTGAATATAGAAAGGTGCGAAGTTATTCACATAAGTACTAAACGAAATCAGCTAAATATCGATTACGCGATAAGTCACACAAATCTGAGGGCTGTAAATTCAACTAAATACTTAGAGATTACAAATACAAATAACCTAAATTGGAACGATCACATAGATAATATTGTGGCTAGAGCAAACCGAAGACTGCGATTCATTGGCAGAACACTTAGAAGGTGCAACAGGTCTACCAAAGAGACTGCTTACACGACGCTTGTCCGCCATATTCTGGAGTACTGCTGTGCGGTGTGGGATCCGCATCAGGTGGGACTGACGGATGACATCGAAAAAGTACAAAGAAGGGCAGCTCGTTTTATATTATCGTGAAATAGGGGAGATAGTGAATTGGAGCAGCAATCATTAAAACAAAGGCGTTTTTCGTTGCGACGGGATCTTGTCATGAAATTTCAATCACCAGTTTTCTCCTTAGATTGCGAAAACATTCTGTTGGCACCCACCTACATAGGGAGAAATGATCATCACTATAAAATGAGAGAAATCAGGGCCCGCATGGAAAAATTTAAGTGCTCGTTTTTCCCGTGTGCCGTTCGAGAGTGGAACGGTAGAGAGACAGCATGAAGGTGATTCATTGAACCCTCTGCCAGGCAATTTATTGTGAATAGTAGAGTAATCACGTAGGTGTGTATGTATAAAATAATATGAATGGAACAAAGAAACTGAAATACTATCCAAGTAACCTAGATAAGAGCAGCGCTCGCAGGTACTATCTCTTGACGTAACCAAAGCGCATAGGGCATGTTGGACGTACTCCGTTCAGAAGTCGTCTGTTCCTTCTTTGGTTTCCTAGATTTCTTATTTCGCGCTGCGTATGGTGATGATAGTTGCAGCAATACATCCACTTTAAACGGCTTAATGCACCCCAAATGAGTAAGTGAGGATTTCATTGGCATCTGCATCGCATCAAAGTTAGGTGACGTCATTTCCTCCATTTTCTGCTGTCCATGGTATCGATTCAGTAATTTTTTTTTATTTGCTTTAGGTGTGTATGGACTTGTTATCAACATCTAATGGCCAAATCCGTATTGCGGCAACTTCCCCATGCAGTGTCCTGTACACTCCTGGCATTATAAAGCTTTCGGCTTTACACGTTTTACTTGTTGCCAAACTTTCCGAGAATATTTTCACCGATTCAGCTTCAGTTGGAAGTTTCGGTTTTATCGCTTGGAAGTGTGATGGCATTTTTCTCCTTTAATTGTTTTACCTTAATAACGAAAGACTGGAGGCCGTGTGTATTTTGGAACTGCATTCATTTGTTATATTATTTAGGTGCACATCTCAGTCATCATGATTACTGTTGACGCAGTAGCTCAACATGTTAGAAATCGTGCGATGAACTCACTCTTCTCTCCCGTTGGCCAGAGGGTGAAAGGAGTTTGTTCACATTTTTATAATATGCAGCAGACAGTGGAATTGCTGCATCATATCAGGCATAAAATTTGTTCTCTGGTCTTTGACTGAATACTCTAACCTGTGATTAGAGTATCCGAATGGGTAAAGCAGTATGTACAGGGAGATGACACTCTAATAATCAGGGACAAATTGTGTGCTGTTACACGGGAGGGAGTAGAAGAAAGACTTTCGGGATAATATGGACTTGGTAGTAGGAATGTGAAAGGAAAAAACTCTATTGAAAATGAAAACTCTGTTCATGAAGCCAACACAAGGAGGTATACTTCGAAAAGTCCAGGAGAAACCAGAAGAAGTGGAAGGATGTGGGACAGTGCAGAGAAAAGATGAGACACGTTTGAGGTTCACTAAGGACGTGGACACTGTGATAAGAAATACGACAGTAGACATCTGAGCTGAAGACTAAAAGACAGTTTTACAAAAGTGCAATCACCAATATTGAATAGTGGAACATAGGTAGAAGGAAGGTAACTGTTAAAAATCATTAGTCAACAGAAGAATAATCAGTTTATCGACGAAAAAAGGAAGTTCAAAAATATTCAGGGAACGACAGGAACGCAGAAATGTGAATCACTCAGGCATAAAATACATGCGATATGTACGGAAGCTTAGGCGAAATTTCTGTGGGAGAAGTAGAAAGAAATCGAAGCAGAAGTGATCGTCGGGAGGACTGATTCCGCATATGAATATTAAAAGCCAGTGTGGTAACAAAAATAATGCAACGGGAATTCTGTTCTCAAACACAGAGGAGAGTGGACCGGAAGAAGGAGTACACTATAGTCCGCTTTGCCTGGGGAGAGAAACTGTCTGATTACGAGATATAAAAAGAAACTTGAGTCTATATAGTACAGAATTACGTAAATATCTTGAGGAAGTGGCAACCAAACGACTATTCAGTTTGGTGTGTAGAATTCGAAAATAGTAAGAGCAGATAAGTGCTGGAAATCTCTCTCAGTCAGCATAGCAACTCATGAATAAAGTTGTTGGAAGAGGTAATACATGCAGTAATGTAAAATGGCGTAAGACGTTCGAAATTCTGGGACAAGCAGAATTAAGGAATAACAAACAACTGCTAAAATTAAGTACAAGAACCAGGAACAGCGATAAGATTGGAAGATCAATAACGAAGTTCTTGGATTAAAAATACTGTAAGACAGGTATAGAGCTTTTCGCCCTTTCTGTTCAGTAAAGAAACGTTCAAGTGTGGAATTAAAAACTAGGGAGAAAAGGTGACAGTGATGAAATTCGTGGATTTCCCCAGTGAAGGTGAATAAGAATTATAGAAGCTGTTGAATGAAATGAACGGTCTGATGAGTAGACAATATGTATTGAGGGTAAAACGAAAAAAAAAGAAAAGTGAGGAGAAGTAGCAGAAACGAGAATATCGAGAATCTTAAGACCGTGTTTGGTGATCACGAAGTGCAAGAAGTTAAGAGATTCTTATGCCTTGGAAGCAAAGGAAGGAGAACACAAAAGGTAGAATACCAAACGCAACGAGGGCCAAAGGGTGTCTATTAGTCCCAAACACAGGCTTGAATTTGTTGAAGAAGTTTCTCAGAATGTACGTTTGGAGCACAGCATTGTATTTTGGTGACTCAAGGAGTGTGGGAAGAGCAGAGAGTTTGACATGTGGTCTACAGAAGAATGTTGAGGATTAGTTGGACTGATAAGATAAACAATGAGACGTTTCTCTGCAGGATCGGCGAGGAAAGGAAAATATGGAAAACACTGACAAGAAGAAGGTGTAGGATGATAGGATATGTGTTAAGACATCAGGGAATAATTTACATGGTACTAGATGGAGAGATAGAGGGTAAAAGGTGTAGTGAAAGAGAGAGATTTAAATGTAAGCAGATAGAAGCTGAGAAAGTGATGGGTCAAGAGCTACTTTGGGATAAGGAGTTTGGCGCAGAAGAGTTGGTTCTGAGTGGCCGCATTAATCAAGTCAGGAGACTCATGACCAGAAAAAAAAAATTATCTGTTTACCCTGGCAGACCACAATAAACGCAACAAATATCTAACAACGGGACTAATACGGCTTCATTACATACTAAACATATGTTTTCCATTCGATGTTTACATGAAGATACGAGGAGAACAAGATGGATCCATCAGGAATGTAGCGTAGGTATGCCTAATCCAGGAACTGAAATAGAAAAGGCGGCATTAACTAAAATTAAAAAAAAAATCTTTAATAAGTTGTGACGTTAGGGAATTTCTGGACAAGGATCACATAAATTTTTGAGTTTATCATAAAAGACAAATAAAACATCATCCGTCTTAGGCTCAAATCCCAGTGCCAATACACAACAAAAAAATGAAATCGCTAATAAGCGGAGCTGAAAATTCAAGAGCGTAGTGTCAGCGAGGGAAGGTATGCATCCGACGACAACACACAAATCTATGCGTACATAAAATTTCTGAGGGTAAGCCATGTATAGATATTATGACATACCTGCTTTGGGTGTGCGTATATGTGTGTATGAGTGGGGGACGGGGGCTGAGACGTGCTTGATGTTGATCCTTTTAGATCACCCCGCCATGCTTTTGTAGTATTAAAAAATCAGGCCCACAACCTATAACGAATGAGGTTTATCGTTTACTGCTCAAGGACATTCGTGGTTGATACTCCTCCCTTTCTTTACTGAAAAATGGGGTTGTATGATAAGTATCGAAAAATATTTCCATTCCTGTAAAAGTGCACGGTGCAGCTGTTACACAGTTGCAGTTTATCATATTGAAGCTGGCTCAGTGAAGTGATGTGGTACAATGCGGCCTTTCGGAATCAGAGGGCAAATACAATGCACTTTTACCTACTTGGAGATACGAATATTGAGTAGTTCTCCTTCATTGAAACCTTTATCGCAAGTACTCCAAAACTCTATTAAAGCCTGACTCCGGTATAGAATCCACTTGGTCTCTTACATCCACTCCCATTTATTCAGCTGTCATATGATCACACGGCCCCTCCCCTATATGACGCCTTCATTGTACTCCCTCCACTGACCCGCAGTCTCCTTTGCGTTTAAAAGAGTAATTACCAATACATTATTTTTGTTGAAGCTTTTACTTTTAATTTCACAGAAGATTGCTTTGACTCTTTTCTGGTTCAATCCATCCGTTTTCGATTCATTCACATGTTTCTCTCAGCTTGGTTTCCAAGCATTTCTAATTTATTTCATTCTTGGCTTATATTCTTGTACTCCTGTCTTCTCCTGAACGTTACTGTTCTACCTTCTTTCGTCGTTCACTTCAAGCATTTGTTCTATTACATATACTTTCTTCGCAGTTACCTTCCATGTGCCTACATTCGTCTGTTAAACTCCTGTGACTGCCTTTTTTGATATGTCAATTCAACTGACCTGCCCACTGTGGTATTCGCCATCACAGAATCGACAACCTTACAGAAATTCTAACGCTTTTCATTTTTCCTCAGTACGTCATAACACTAAATCTTCAGAACGACACTCTTAAACTTCAGATCATTCTTCATCATAACATTATTGTGATCTCAGTCTATACCTGTTCTAGGATACTCTTTAAAATCAAATATCTAATATCGGAATCTCTGTCTGACCATGATGTAATACATCTGGAATCTTTCGATGTCACTAGGCATTTTCCAAGTATACCTCCTCCTCTTGCGATTTTTCAACAGTGTATTCGGGATTACTAACGCAAATTTGTTGCAGATCCCAATTTGAATTTCTACTCTCCTCTCTCTTATTATTACTACCATACATAAATTTTTCCGTAACGTTCTCTTCTATTCCTTCTCCAATTACCGCTTTCCAAAACCCTATGATTATTAGATTAACCTCTGCTTAACATACTAAATTATCCATTCAGCACCATCACACGTATTTTTTTTTTCTACATTCCCTGTTTGTGACGTCGGCATATACAGGTCTTCCAGGAGGGATATACAGTACTAAGGAACGTGACAGGAACGATCAATCAAAGCAGAAGGTATCGTATACTTGGGTTTAAAAATGCATACCTGAAGAGATATGAGCACTTCATCATCCTGTAATCTGTGAAGCAAATATCTTCTATTGCAATCTCTATGCTTACTATATGTTTCTATATTTTGAAAGATGGTAATATGGCCAAAAACAAGATAAAAATGTCCGATACACATAGACTAAAAGGTGCGTGCCGTTTCGATTCCCGTTATACCGTTTGCTGCTGCAGTTGATATTTACCGACATCCGTTGGAGCAGAAATCCTTATCATCTTTCCATTTCACTTCAGTGATTCCAGCTACAAGTATAAGGAGCCTTTGCCTTTTCCTTTGCGAATATTCTAATTCTCTGCAACATTCAAACTTGTGACATTCCATGCTCTGACTTGTAGATTGTTAGCCTATAGCACGATATTCAATTTTTTTTTTTCGTAGCCACATTCACCTTAGCAGATCTGTTCTAGAGACACGAATGGAGCATTCACCTGGGGTTTGACACCCAGCGGAAGTGTTTAAACTCAAAAGTGTGTTCTTGGAGCCACTCTGTAGCAATTCTGGTCGTCTGAGGTGTCGCATTTCCTTGCTGGAATTGCCCAAGTCCGTCGAAATGCACAATGAACATGAATTGATGTAGGAGGATCAGACAGGATGCTTACATACGTGTCACCTGTCAGATTCGTATCTAGAAGTATCAGGGCTCACATATCACTCCAACTGCTTCCGCTCCACACCATTACATGGCACAATTACATAGCATCCACCAGCTTGAACATTCCCCTGCTGACATGCAGGGTCCATGGATTAATGAGGTTGTCTCCATACCCATTCACGACCATCCGCTTGATGCAATTTGAAAGGAGGTTCCTCCGACTAGGCAATATGCTTCCAGTCATCAACAATCCATCGTCGATGTGGTGTTGAGACTCCCAGGAGAGGTGTATAGCTTTGTGTCATGCAGTCATCAAGCACACACGAGTGGGCATTCAGCTCGGAAAACCCATATCGATGATGTTTCGTTGAATGGTTCGCACGCTGACACTAGTTGATGACTGAGCACTGAAATTTGCAGCAATTTCGGAAGGGTTGCACTTCTGTAACGCTGATCGATTCTCTTCAGTCTTTGTTGGTCTAGTTCTTGCACGATCTGTTTCCGGCTGCAGTGATGTCAGAGATTTGATGTTTTACCGCATTCCTGATATTCGTGGTACACTCGTGAAATGGTCGTTCTGGAAAATCCCTATTTCATCGCTACCTCGGAGATGCTGTGTCCCATTTCTTATCGCCGACTGTAACACAACATTGAAACTCACTTAAATCTTGATAATCTGTTATTGTAGCAGCAGTAGCCGATCTAACAACTGCGCCAGACACTTGTTGTCTTACATAGGCGTTGCCGGCCGCGGTGGTCTCGCGGTTCTAGGCGCGCAGTCCGGAACCGCGCGACTGCTACGGTCGCAGGTTCGAATCCTGCCTCGGGCTTGGATGTGTGTGATGTCCTAAGGTTAGTTAGGTTTAAGTAGTTCTAAGTTCTAGGGGACAGATGACCACAGCTGTTAAGTCCCATAGTGCTCAGAGCCCCCTTTAGGCGTTGCCGACCGCAGTGCCAAGTTCTACCTGTTTACGTATCTCTGTATTCGAATACCCGCGCCTGTGCCAGTTTCTTTGGCGCTTCAGTGTATAACATAATTAGTGTATGTATCATTAGCAGTCAGGATAAACAGATAAATTGCCGCGTTAGAGGTGAGTCGTCAATAAAGTGTGCTCCTGCATACTGAACACTATATAAAGATATATAAACGTGGTAAAATGCTGTTATTTTGTTAGATAATTCCATCGGGCAGAACATCTCCCTAAAGCTCCTAAAAGAATATTTCCTTTTGTATGTATACTGCAGCAGTGCTCATCGGTACTGTGCTGATTAAGACACGTGGCACGTTGAAATAGATGCAAAGTGTGTAGCAATGGCCCGTGAAATGGGTTAGGCGCCGAGCTTTTTTAGAGGAATGCGGCAGACTTTGAGGCTCTCCGCCACAGCGTAAACAAAATTATTCTTATGAGTTGCCAGACGGCAGCGGCATTTGAGAGTGGGCGCGAACAGCTGCTGCTCCATGACAGTAAGGAAGCAGGAGGAACGAGAAGTAACGCACTGGCTCCCGTGGCGAAAGGTAGCAAGGAGGAAGTGGCCAGGCCTTACACGCTGCGTCTGCGCACAATAGCTTCCATTTTAAATTGAAATATACTGAACCTACCGAAAAAGCTACGGCTGATGGCAAAGTGTAGAGATATATCTAACGAATAAAGTAATATGCGCTCGTGGTGAGTGGAAATTAATAGAATTTGATGGACATAGAACTGATTGCTTTTTAACGGAAGGCCTCCGCTTGCAGAACATTAACGCTCTTTAGCCAAAGACGCTCTTCGCTTAGGAGAATTTTGCAAGACATTTTCTCCAGTTAGAAAATAAGCAATTTAAACATTTGGGCTGAGACACTATCAAATGAAATTTTTAAGACATGACTACCGTACTTTAGTTACATCAGTTAAAAAACTGGTTCAAATGGCTCTAAGCACTATGGGACTTAACATCTGAGGTCATCAGGCCCCTAGACTTAGAACTACTTAAACCTAACTAACCTAAGGACATCGCACACATCCATGCCCGAGGCAGGATTCGAACCTGCGACCGTAGCAGCAGCGCGGTTCCGGACTGAAGTGCCTAGAACCGCTCTACTACAGCTGCCGGCAGTTACGTCAGTTAATGGTGATGAACTGTAACTGTGATTTGTTTTGGCTATTTATGTAGGTACGAGATACAAGCAGTCACATTTTTGATTTTGGAGATTGTTTCATCAAAGCAGTGCGACTATTGGAACATTTAAGTCATGCTTGTTTGATTTTTTGTTATGAAAGGAACGTACATAAATAGGTCAACTGCATAGCATGGTGAACCACAGAAAATTGCGAGAAAGTATACGGAGAAAATCGTTTTGAGCAAAGATATTCTCATCTGGAAGTGAGAAAAATGAAAACTGGGAGATATAAGACAGAGATCAGAAGCACTGTTAATAATAACTTGGAAGCGGTCGCTAATATAGCAGTAGTGGTAGTTAGTTGACTTACGAATGTGAGCAACAAGCCATCAAGTGTCTATGATTTTATTTCATTAAACTGGTTTCTGGAACGTTTCCTATTACTTATATTATTTCTACGACTTAGCTCACATAAAACTGTTATTGTATTCTTCAGATCCTTACATCGCATCTCTTTTCCGAAAACTGTGAAACAGCAGTAGACACCGATTCGAACGGCTATGTATATCGAAATCAATAATCAGTTACAGGTTACTGTCGTCACTACATGACCTATTTCAGAAAGAGTTCTATAGTTCCATCTGCCCATTGAGACTAAAATAATAAACAGAAGTAGCTACCAAGGATGGAAATTATTTTTCCTAGGCGTATACCAATACTCAAGAAGAAACAGAACAGAGCTAAGAATATTTACAAAAGAAAAGCAGATTGGTCTGTTCGGGAAGTGGACTATCAGGCCACGGCGTAACTTTGAATAATTGTCGATCCAACTGCGAAAATGAACTTCAATCACTACCGTACGATCAAAAATTTATAGTGAGATACCCGTATGAATGCCTACCGTGCATACGAGTGCATTTGAAGAATATTATGTCCCTCATTACAATGGCGTGAATTCAACGATCAGACAAAATTACTTTGCATTTTCAAAAAGTAGAAAACAGTTAAGTATAAGCAGAAGTAGTTTTAGTCAACATTTTTAGCACTGGTTTTGAACAGTACGCTCCCACTATTCAATAGTGGTGAATCCTCCCTTGTTTAGGCTTCACTCTCTCCTTATTATCGCCATAATTAATGTACACGAGCGGTTCTAGGCGCTTCTATACTGAATCGCGCTGCTGCAACGGGCGCAGGTTCCAATCCTGCCCCTGGCATGGCTGTTTGTGATGTCCTAAGGTTAGTTAGGTTTAAATAGTTCTACGTCTAGGGACTGATGACCTCAGATGTTAAGTCCCATAGGGCTTAGAGCCATTTGAGCCATTTTGAAGTAATATACAAGGAAGAGCCAAAGAAACTGGTACACCTGCCCAGTATCGTGTAGGACGCCAGCAAGCATGCACAGGTGCCACAACATTACCTGGCATAGACTCGACTAATGTCTGAAAAGTGGTGGACGGAATTGACACCATGAACCCTGCGGGGCTGTCCATAAATCAGTAAGAGTGAGAGAGGGTGCAAAGCTCTTCCGCACATCACGTTGAAAGGCATCCCAGACGTGCTCAACAACGCTCATGTCTGGGGAGTTTGGTGGATAGAGGAAATGTTTAAACTCATAAAAGTGCGCCTGGAACCAGTCTGTAGCAATTCCGGACATATGGGAATTGCTCAAATCCGCCGTAACGCACAATGGACATGAATCGATGTAGGTGATCCAACAGGATGCTTAGCTACCTGTCACCTGTCAGAGTCGTACCTAGATGTATCAGGGGTCTCACTCATTTCACCACAATTGCACACACCCCGCACTATTATAGAGTCTTCATCAGTCCCCTGCCGAAATGCAGGATCCGTGGATTTATGAGGTTATCTCCATATCCGTACACGTCCATCCGCTCGATAGAATATGAAACGAGACTCCTTCGACCAGACAACCTGTTTCCAATCATCAATAGTCCAATGTCGCTGTTGACGGGCCCCGGCGAGGCGTAAAGCTTGGTGTCATGCAGTCAGCAAGGGTACACGAGTAGGCCGTCGATTCTGAAGGCTCATATCGCTAATGTTTCGTTGAATTGTTCGCACCCTGACACTTGTTGATGACGCAGCATTGAAATTTACAGTAATCTGCGGAAGGGTTGCACTTCTGTCTTCTGTCACGTTGAACGATTCCTTTCAGTCTTCGTTTGTCTCCTTCTGGCAGGATCTTTTTTGCCTTGTGGCCGTTAGTGTTCCCGTTACCTGCCCTGTTGTCGCTGTCCAACATGGTGTGTAGTTTTGACAGCTTAATGTATTTTTTGTTGTGGGCGGCTATGACTGTAACGTTTCGGCTTTGGAATTCTCGTATATTGGTCGGTGGTTATCAAGTCGTCGGTGGGTCCCTGACTGTCCCTTGGTTGTGTTGCCGGCGGATCGAGTATAGTTGGGGTGACTTCTTGTCTCACCTAAGGGAGCGTTAAGATTTCAAGGGTAGACCGAGCTCCCAGGAAACTTCTGAGCGCCGTTGCTTATACTGCCTTTCTTGTTGGCGTTTAATTGCGTATTTTTAATGGCAAATAACTGATGGTTGGAATTTGTATGCTTGTAATTTGTTTTTAAAATCTAAGGCCTTCAGCCGTTTTAAAAGTAGTTGTTGTTGTGGTCTTCAGTCCTGAGACAAGTAAGTTTTCCTAAATTGGGCAACTCTTACATTGTCTGAAGATGAGGCTTGGGCCTTCTGCCTGTTAAAAATTTATTGTATTGTTTTAAAGCATCGGCCGTCAGCCGCTTTAAGGATCTTACTTATCAAGTATTACCTTTGGAAAGATAAAGCTGTGGGCTTTCTGCCTGTTGAAAATTTATTGTAGTGTATTGTTTTTAAAAGCATCGGCCTTTAGCCGCTTTAAGTTTTAAAGATCCTACTTATCAAGGACTACTTTTGGATGATAAAGCTATGGGCTTTCTGCCTGTTGAAAATTTATTGTAGTTGTATTGTTTTTATAAAAGCATGGGCCCTCAGCCGGTTTAAGTTTTAAGTTTCTTACTTATCAAGTATTGCATTCTTTCAAGATAAAACTGTGGGCATTCTGCCTGTTGCAAATTTATCGTAGTTGTATTGTTGTTAAAATGATGGGCCCTACAGCCACTTTAAAATTTGGATTCTTACTTACTATTTATGGTTAAAGTTTTGGTCCTTCTGCCTTGGAAAATTGGTTGCAGTTTTTTTTTAAGAAAAAGCCTTCAGCAGTTTTGGAGTAAGGTTTCTTATTGGTCATGAAGCTAGAGCTTTCTGTCTATTCAAAGGTTATTGTAGTTAGGTTGTTTTAAATTTATCTGTTTTTAAAGAAACTTAATCTATCTGACTAGTCAAGTCTAACATAGCTTGGCCTTAAATAAGATTTAAGGTTAAAGCCTAGAGCCCTCCGTCTCAAAAAAAAAAAAAATGCTGTTGTATTTAATTCATTGTCCTTAAGCCGTTCTGGAATTAAAGGTTTTCTGTAGACAATCAAGCTTGGAAGCTGCGCTGTAATGTTTGGACAACTAAATAAAGCGTTAAGTTTGGAGTGTAACTGACAGCCGCTCATTCTGGTCCCCTTCCACAATTCCTACTACTTGTCCCGACCGCAGGGTGTATCACTGTCTGTACCAGGCTCTTCAACTCAGAGCAGCATCTGCACCGAACGGCCCCAGTTAATTGTTCTGCATATCCTAATTTCTGTCTCCAACATTACTCTCAGCGGCTCCTTATAGCCTCTAAAAAGTTCTTTCCTGACGTGTTATAAAATCTCTTCCTTCCTTTCCTTTTTTCGGGTTTTCTCATTACAACTTTTGTTAGCAATTCTGCTGAGAACTTGGTCATTTCTCTTCAGTGATATTAATTTCCAGCATTTTTCTATGACGCCGTATCTCAAACAAGCCGATTCTTTACTTTATAGCCCGGAAAACAGGGTGAGTGCACGCATTTGTAAATCTATGTCTAAATCCAACGTTTATACTCTGCAGAACACTGTGAAGTGCATGGCATGGTACCTCCCACTGCAGCAAGTACTATCTTTCTTCCAATCCCAATCCGATACTAAGACTATGGAGAATGTCTGCATAAATGACTCACAATCAGCACGCACTGAGAGTAGTGTCTTTGCGACACTTGATATCCTTAGGAATCTCTAGAATATTCCAGTGGCGTCGGTCGGATATATCGATTATTTATTCTCTTATTTCGGTACAGCCGCCGTAGCAAGCGTCTCTGACGGCGTGCTGATCGCTGGAGGCCGCGCTGGTGGAAAAGAGAGAGAGAGATTCGAAGGGCCTGCGCAAGCAGCGTGGAGAGGGGGAGGGATGAGCTTGGTGTGTAGCTAGTGGCTCTGCTGTGATGTTGCAGTGAACTTGGCTAACGAGTGCTGGCGGTTGCAGCCCATGTTTGTAGCACACAGAGTTGATGCATGTTCAGTTCTGTTAGTACTCAAAGAACCTGTTGCACATCTGGCTACTTACTAGTGGCACGTCTGGCTATTTACTAACGCACTTGTGGAATTGCAAGTCTTACGAGAAGCTCGCTTTTGGAAATAAGTAGTTATAGAGCCTGTGGGATTCCCTCGCCTTCCTGTTAGCTATCGGCGTCACAGTAATTAGGATTACCTAGTGTAAGTGTGTCTGCCGGTGTAGCGGCTAATGTACCTTCTATTTTTACTGTTTGTGTGTGTGTGTGTGTGTGTGTGTGTGTGTGTGTGTGTGTGTGTGTGTTGTGAGATGTTCTGAGACATACGATTCATGCGTAAGTAGTGTTCATTAAGCCGGCCTGTGTGGCCGAACGGTTCTAGAAGCTTCAGTCTGGAACCGCGCGACCGCTACCGTCGCAGGTTCGAATCCTGCTTCGGGCATGGATGTGTGTGATGTCCTAAGGTTAGTTAGGTGTAAGTAGTTCTAAGTTCTAGGGGACTTTTGACCACAGATGTCCCATTGTGCTCAGAGCCATTTGAATTTTTAAGTGTTCATTAACCTAGACGAGCTAAATCTTATTTCTGCCTTTGCCCGTGTATACACTCCTGGAAATGGAAAAAAGAACACATTGACACCGGTGTGTCAGACCCACCATACTTGCTCTGGACACTGCGAGAGGGCTGTACAAGCAATGATCACACGCACGGCACAGCGGACACACCAGGAACCGCGGTGTTGGCCGTCGAATGGCGCTAGCTGCGCAGCATTTGTGCACCGCCGCCGTCAGTGTCAGCCAGTTTGCCGTGGCATACGGAGCTCCATCGCAGTCTTTAACACTGGTAGCATGCCGCGACAGCGTGGACGTGAACCGTATGTGCAGTTGACGGACTTTGAGCGAGGGCGTATAGTGGGCATGCGGGAGGCCGGGTGGACGTACCGCCGAATTGCTCAACACGTGGGGCGTGAGGTCTCCACAGTACATCGATGTTGTCGCCAGTGGTCGGCGGAAGGTGCACGTGACCGTCGACCTGGGACCGGACCGCAGCGATGCACGGATGCACGCCAAGACCGTAGGATCCTACGCAGTGCCGTAGGGGACCGCACCGCCACTTCCCAGCAAATTAGGGACACTGTTGCTCCTGGGGTATCGGCGAGGACCATTCGCAACCGTCTCCATGAAGCTGGGCTACGGTCCCGCACACCGTTAGGCCGTCTTCCGCTCACGCCCCAACATCGTGCAGCCCGCCTCCAGTGGTGTCGCGACAGGCGTGAATGGAGGGACGAATTGAGGCGTGTCGTCTTCAGCGATGAGAGTCGCTTCTGCCTTGGTGCCAATGATGGTCGTATGCGTGTTTGGCGCCGTGCAGGTGAGCGCCACAATCAGGACTGCATACGACCGAGGCACACAGGGCCAACACCCGGCATCATGGTGTGGGGAGCGATCTCCTACACTGGCCGTACACCACTGGTGATCGTCGAGGGGACACTGAATAGTGCACGGTACATCCAAACCGTCATCGAACCCATCGTTCTACCATTCCTAGACCGGCAAGGGAACTTGCTGTTCCAACAGGACAATGCACGTCCGCATGTATCCCGTGCCACCCAACGTGCTCTAGAAGGTGTAAGTCAACTACCCTGGCCAGCAAGATCTCCGGATCTGTCCCCCATTGAGCATGTTTGGGACTGGATGAAGCGTCGTCTCACGCGGTCTGCACGTCCAGCACGAACGCTGGTCCAACTGAGGCGCCAGGTGGAAATGGCATGGCAAGCCGTATCACAGGACTACATCCATCATCTCTACGATCGTCTCCATGGGAGAATAGCAGCCTGCATTGCTGCGAAAGGTGGATATACACTGTACTAGTGCCGACATTGTGCATGCTCTGTTGCCTGTGTCTATGTGCCTGTGGTTCTGTCAGTGTGATCATGTGATGTATCTGACCCCAGGAATGTGTCAATAAAGTTACCCCTTCCTGGGACAATGAATTCACGGTGTTCTTATTTCAATTTCCAGGAGTGTAGAACCAGTCAGTTCCAATGTGTAAATAAGTTTGAATTTAATTTTAGCCTTGGCAGAGTTTCTTGATTATTATTTACAGTATTTATAAATTTTTTGACCGTGTCTAACTGTCGCAGTACGTTTGAAGTGATTCTGTCTGAAAGGACGCAGGGTGCTGACCTGTACAAGAATGATGTATCTTCTGTTTGTGCGAAGTGTCAGACGCAATTGCAGTCATTGTAAATTGGCTCGGGGCTGTGCCTACTGACGTCAATACTTCGTTGCTAAAGTGACTGGATTGTGTTCTTTGTATTTTACTTAATTTCTGTAATTTTCTGTGAACTCCAGTTTACGTGTGGAAACAAACTTGTAACTTAACGCGAGTCGGTTGACACCAGGCAATGGTTGGTCATTGGCTCAGTTTAAATTTGTGTATCGTACACGCCAGTTGCCTTCCATAACGGCATGTTGTCGCTGGTGCTGCAAACTATGATTAAAATGCTAGCGTATCAACTTGTTGAGGGTCGGAGTCTGTTTGACCCGAAGAGTAATTTAGTTCCTTAGAACATACAGTGTATCTGTCTACAACCTATTAATGTGTATGTTTCATTATTTAATTTGTATTTTTGTTTTTAATTTGATTTTGGGTTCCACTGCAAAGATATGCGAAGGTACGGATCGTTCATAGATTTTACTGACACAAAAATGTAGCGTGGGATCCGGAATAGTTATCGAAATAACTTAGAAGAACCCATGCTAAAGTTAGTCATTGTAGGCTGTATGCACATACATAAAAGTGTTTCACTGTTTTCAATAAGGAAGGACCTACAAGTGATTTAATTACGTTTTAGGGCAGGCTAAGTCTGTGTCTTATTGCATGTAACATAAATCGTCTGAATAAATCGTTAAGTACTTAGAAAATGGCAGTTTCCTACAGATCATGGATGAAAGAAATAATATCGCTGATCTCCAACGTTGCCTGTGGAAGAAACGTGATAATAATTATGATAATATGAAATTGCCGCTTAACGGCGGCCAATTGTCGCCGTCCAGCAATGTTTAGCTTGCTGCGAGCCTGGCGTCTGAAATTATTTTAAAAATGATGGGACAAGCAAACGGGAAATGTAGTGCAAGTTACAGTTAAAATTAACAACAGCAATACTTTAGACATATATTTGAGCTCACTGCTCAAATAATAAAACATCTACACATCTTATTGTGTAGATTGCGGACAATGGCGTCCAATCCGAACAAGAACAAGCAATCTTTTTGTTTTAAGCCGATACCAGAAAGAACAAACAGAATAATAATACTTATATTACAGACAATAGTTTTTCTTTGTAATTGCATTATTCTTTGACTTTCAGTAGAGTTTCTTTTACATATGAGAAATATAATTGCTCAATATCTTGGAAAAATATTTAAGAATTTGTAGTATCCCTGATCTGGGGCATGGGATGTCATAAACAGCATTATCTCGAGCTTTTAATATCTCATTTTAAGGGAAACTAGTATACTATATCATGGTAGCACTGGGCGTTGCTACGGCCACACTTTGTAACTTACGTCTTAATCAAAATTTGCTACCTGTTATTTGATTACACCACTGAAGTAACTGATATTAAGGCCGTACTGCTAAGGCTTCATTGTGGAGTGGTGATTATTGTAAAACTGTGATAGACTGCTCTTATGTTTGTCTTGTATTGTACGGTTAATCTTGACACGACTTGGCGTCACATGTTCCTTAGTTAGCCTTGGCTGTTAATAATTTCTTACCGCATCCTGTTGAGGGGTGGTCAGTGTTACGTCATTTTTACATGTGAGACAGGTGTAAATTGTTCAAGCAAAAGAATACATCCTTGCTTAAAGAGTGCTTGTGTACAATTTGGGATTGTTGTAATTAAAAATGTTGCGTTTTCCTGGAGTGACTTGCGTCACTTCGAAGCTGTATTATAGTTTCTAATTCTGTTTAAGTAAATTTTAGTTTTTCTCAAATGTGGAGTACGTCACATCTAAGCTATATTACATCTTTTGATTCAATTTAGGTTAATTTCTGTTTTCGTAAAGCTGAAATACGTCATGTTTAGCCATATTATATATTTTGGTGTTGTTTAAGTAAATTTCTGCCTTCTTAAAGGTGGCATAGGTCGCGTTTAGCTATATTATATCTTCGATTCGGTGTAGGTGAAGTCCTTTCTTTCTCTAAGGTGGCACAAATCGCGTTTTACTAAATTGTACCTTTTAAGGTCGTTGAAGTAAATGCCTGCTTAATTTACGATACACATCCCGTCTGAACTTTGCAATATTCATGTATGTTAGTCTTTGCTGTGCTTGATGGTCTGTGGTCCGGTTCTAGTGTAATTTAGTATTGTTCCCGCAGATTAGCTCGATTAATGTTTCGATAAAAGAAATTTCCTTTACTGTTTAGTAAAAATTGTTTGTACTATGTTGTTTCCTGTTAATGGGAAATACCGTAACACTCCGCTCACCCGTTACCCTGCGCCATATCAATTCCTAGAGGACATACTTAACAGCGGTACTGAAGAAATATTAGGTGTTAAGGGGATAGTTGGTTTTATCTTCACGTATCTGACAGTTCACGTTTATCAGCATTTCTGGTACACTCTCCTGGGGGCCTATTCGTTATTCTATTCTTCATATATATTCAAGATTCCCTTTTACTCCTATTTAGAAGTAATCATTCACCGATATTATGGGATGTGTCACACGAGTGTTTAGTAATCAGTCTATGTTGTTGACTGACTTTCCCAGTATCCTTGTGAAAGACCAAAGTCCCACCAGCTTTATCTATCAACGTATATGTGCGGAATTAATGATTCTAACTACGCCTCATCAAACAGCGTCTCTGTAAGTGTATTTTCGACGTGTGTAGATTGATGAATATGTAGGAGAACGAACAGGTTAAAAGGAAGTAATTTCGTTCTAAACTTTAGGAAAAATATTTTTTTTGTAAATACCTACTCCTACACTAAGTCATGAGGTGAAAAGCAGTATGCATGTACGACTGCGTCTTTTCGTCCAGGCAACTCTCAAGCTCCAGTCCGCTGGTGACATTTGTTCACTGAATCGCATTTTCCGGCCTGCATACAACTTCTGCTGGTGTGAGACCATATGAATATCGACGGTAGTTCTAAAGCCATTGTGTTCGCGCGCTTCTCAACCTTGCGTCCTCTCTGAGAGTTTTCGCGCTACTTCAGGCGTCTCTTTATTAAATTTCGCTTTGTGCAACTGAAAAGACGCCGCATATGCTCAGAGGGCCTGTCTGCTGCCGGTAACTTTTCTCGACGCAGCTTCCGCTCCTCATCCGCGATCGATGCGGTTTTATATCTCCACCATGTCTTGTTGAATACGAACAACGATGAATTCACTTAACCACTTTCCAATACCGGATATTTATATGAAACCGTAAAAGAGGTTCAGCATTATAGAAGTACCTGAATAAATGCACTGACTAAAATGTACTTCACACTATAAATATTTCGTTAGGTCTGTTGCATTTCTTTCTGTTACCAAACAGGGCGAAACGACTCAGTACTTACGATCCTAAATGAGCATTCCGATGAGCGGGGCTGACTTAAAAAAAATGTGAACAGTTTTCTCTGCAGTATTTGTCCTAATGGTCCAGCGTCCCACCTATAGTTACCGAGGAATGTCAAAGATTTCAAACACATTGTCTTAATTAGCTCTTGCAGGTAACAAGCCTAGGGCACATTTCAAAATACACTTGTGCTGGTATTTTTTAATAGAATGCGTAAGGTCCATGTCTTTTCACTCCTTCAAATAGATATGATAAGAACGAACCACATAAGTGTTAAGGTCTTCAACTTACAGCTATTGTGGACTTACTTTCTTTTCATTCTAATTACAAATTTTTACCTTATCAAGTGATATGTGCAGTCTGACAACCTCAAGATAAAGCGAAGGGTGAAGTATTCAAATGTGTACGGTCGACGATACATGTAGTTGTATATTCATCTTCCTGCAGTAAGACGAATGTTATGTACAGGATGAAATAACTTGCGACAATATAATCTTTTGTGAATGGGATCGCAACTTGTGAGTGTATCTGGTATTCTTCAAGTTGTTTTAGGAAAAACTCTCTTCGTACTTCGTTCAGTAGCAAAAGTTATTCTTATATTTGTTATTGTCTTAGTTATGTAGTTCACATTTTGAAGATTATCTTCCTGATAGCTTTTGAATTTGATGACAGGAATTTGTAAAACTTAGAGAACAGTGATAGGAATAAATCACTTCAGTAAAAACAGTTTATAGTCATTTTTTCTCTTTAACACTAGAACCACTGAAACTAATTTATTTTGTTATCTTACAAACGGTATCTCGCAGTACATGTACAGCAACTACTTGACCTCAACTCTACGACTGACAGTAATAACATGACTAATTTTCTCATAATGGTTACATATCTCATTAAGGAATATTAGACTCAACAAAATAAAATTTCGTAGGTGTTATTCTCCATCGATGGCACAATACGTACTGTGAAATCTAAACGGCAGATTGTCTGTTGTATAGCAAACTTGTTGATTGCAGTTATGCTTTGACTCCTTAGACTTCGCGCCATGTTTCTTTGTAGGTACAATAAACAAAAAGAGTGACACATTTGCCTTTGGATCATTCCTTCACATTCTTCTTTACCACCAGAAAAATTACAGGAAAATTGTTAAAGTGAGTTCAGTTACTTATCTGGAAACGATCATAACCCAGGAAGCCATGTGGAACATTATCTACCAATATTTATTTGGTTAGATCACTCAAAAGAAGGAAAACAGTTATTTATAAAGGAAGGTTGACCACCTGGTGCACTAACAAGTAGACGTCAAGTGATGTAAGAACAGGAAAAATTACTTATTGAACACTTATTGACCTTTGAACTTCACCTTGCCTACGTGCAGGGAGAGAGGCTAACATATGACATCGCCACGACTTTTGACCTTTATCACACGACGTTAACAATGAACCTGAACTTATGACGCCATCAAGAGCCTACTTTCCAATCCCCTTTCCTTCAGTCAGAGCACAGTATTTTACCAATAATTACAACGAAACAACCAATAACTATGTACCATAGAGAACTGACAACTTGTTCTACACAACCCATTTGGTGCTACTGTTCAGGTCTAAGCCACGCCTCATTGTTGGAAGTAGATTCTAGTGCTTCTAAGGCTAGAAGTATTCAGTCTGTTATGGAAGCTGAGACGGACACAATGGGTTTAGATCTCAAGGAAAAACACTGAGGTATGTTCGATATTATGGAATGCATGTCGTCTTTTGTCAAAAGTACTAATATACTTTGGCTAATAGTCGAATATGTGTACAACTTGGCTATATTATATACTTATATATAGCATAGTCGGTCTGTCAGTGCCATTTAACATACAATGCATATCCAGTAATTATGAATTCATAGTTCTTTATATACATAATTTAAATCATGTATCCAGTAATCAGCAAGGCTTAGTTGTTTTGCTGATAAGTGTTTCACAATTTTTGCTCTACACATGAAACGTTACTCTCAGTTTCGAACACATGAGTCCTTGACTCAGGGCACAATTGGAGGTGTATGTGGTGCATTCAATGCTTTGATGGGGCAGAGCGAGATGGAGGAATGACAGTCATCTACTCTAGAATCAGCAGGAACATACCTCCCAGAAATGAGTGCCATGAATGTGGAGCGGTTAGTGCGAGGGATTGTCTGAGCTGGGGTGAAGGCAGGGGTTGCTGACATGGGGTGTGCTTGGAGATGTAGACAGTGGAACAGGAGACGTGGTGAGAAGAGGGCCTGTACCAGTAGCCGTGGTACATGTGACCAATGAGCAGTGGTGAGACGCTGGGCCAAAACTGGGACGAAGGCACAAATCGTCTCAATCGATATATGAGACTGAAGGTGTAGCATGGTTCCAGCTGTAGCTGCGGGATCACGGTGGGTTGCGTCACTCATTCAGTGGACAAATAATACCACAACGGCTTCTCCAAGGCCTGTGCACTGAGAAGCCAAGATCAAGGACGCACTAACGGTCAGTGTAGATTAGAAGTGAAGTGTACTCAAAAAATCCACGAGAGTGGTAGGTCTCTTCTCCTGGGAGAAAGGAGGCGACTGAAAAGAAGACGTTAAGAAGGGCTTCCAGGTTACAAGAGGAGCAGTAATAGGGTTCTTAAGTTACTGACAGTGATAAGTTATACTGATCGACTGAGTGATGCAAGTAAGTGTACAGTGAAGAGCACAGGATTCAACTTTTTGTGTTCACGGTATTGTATACCATACGGTTTTTGGCAACTCTTAGCACATGCTTCAGTTCAGCAGGAAACTGGATACTCACAGCATTTAATATTTTTGAGTAGGAATATATTTAGATATGTGGCTCATACGGTTATTTAAACTGAAACAAGGTAAGAAATCAAGGAGATTGAACCTGGATAAGTTACAAGAACCTGACGGTGTTCAGAGTTTCACAGCGAGCAATAGGAAACGATTGACTAGAACAAAGGAAAGGAATGCAGTGAAAGCAGCTTTGCTTCAAATAGGTAAAACGACAAGGAGATACTAAATTAACTGACGAAAGGAGAAAGTATAAAAATGCAGCAAATGAAGCAGGCGATAAGGAATACAAATGTCAAAAAAATTTGATTGGCAGGAAGTGAAAAATAGTTAAGAAAGAATGGCTAGAGGAAAAATGTAAGGATTTAGATCACTAGGGGATAGATACTGCCTATGCGAAACTTAAAAGAATCGCTTGGAGAAAAGAGAAACAGTGGCATTAATATCAAGAGCTCAGATGGGAAACCACTCCAAAGCGGAGAAGGGGAATCTGAAAGGAGGAAGGCGTATATAGAGGGTTTATTCAAGAGATATGAACTTGTAAGTAATGTTATAGAAATGGAAGAGATATGAAAATGAAATTGGAGACGTGATACTGCGAGAAAAATTTGATGGAGCACTGTAAGACCTAAGTCGAAAGAAGGACCCAGGAGTAGATGTCATTCCGTCTGACATATTGATAGCCAGGGGAGAACCAGCTATGCCAAAACTCTCCATTTTGTGCGCAAGATGTATGAGACAGGCGAAATATTGTCAGAATTAAAGAAGAATATAACCATTCCCGTTCCAAAGAAAGATGGTGCTGAAAAGTGTGAATATTACAGGACAGTCAGTTTAATAAGTCGTGGCTGCAGAATATTAACATGAATTTCTTACAGGAGATTGGAAGATATAATAGAAGCGGACCTCGGGGAGATGAGCCTGGATTTCGGAGAAATGTAGAGACACGCGAGGTAATACGGTTACAGAAAGGCAAACCTACGTTCACAGTATCTATAAACTTTAAGAGAACTTTTGACGTTGGCGACTGGAATACTCTCTTTAGATAATTAAGGTAGTGATGGTAAAGTGCAGGAGAGAAAGGCTATTTACGACATGTACAGTAACCGGATTGCGGCTATAAGAATAGAGAAACATTTGAATGAAGCAATGATTTTGAAGTGAGTAAGACAGGGATGTAGCCTATCCCCGATATCATCCAATCTCTACATTGAGCGTGCAGTAAAGGAAACCAAAGAAAAATTTGGAGAGGGATTTAAATTTCATGGAGAAGGAATAAAAAATTATAAGTTTGATCATGACATTGTAATTCTGTCAGGAACAGCAAAAGACGTGTAAGAGCAGTTGAACGGAATGGATAGTATCTTCAGCGGATTATATATGGGGAACATCAACAAAAGCGAAACGGGAGCAATGGAATATACTCGAATTAAAACAGGTGACGCTGTGGGAATTAAGTTTTAAAACGAAGCACTAAAAGCAGCAGAGGAGTTTTTCTATTTGGGTAGTGAAATAGTAGATGATGGCCGATATAGAGAGAATATAAAATGTAGACTGGCAATGGCAAGATAAGGCCTTTCCAAAGAAGAGAAATTTGATAACATCGAATGTAGGTTTAAATGTAAAAAAGTATTTACTGAAAGCATTGTATGGAGTGTGACCGTTTACGGAAATGAGACATGGACGATAAACAGTTCAGACAGTAAAAGAATACAAGCTTTTGAAATGTGGTGCTACAGAAGAATGCGGAAGATTAGATGGGTAGTTCACGCAACTAATGAGGAGGTACTGAATATAACTGAGGAGAAAAGGAATTTGAGGCACAACCAGACTAGAAGAAGGGATCAGTTAACAGGACAAACTGTTAGGCATCAAGGGAGCACCAACTCAGTACTGGAATGAAGTGTGTATGCGAGAGGGGGTGGCGGAATAAGGACCGTAGAAGGAGACCAGGAGATGAATACAGTAAGCAGATTCACAAGAACAGAAGTTGCATTTGTTATTCTGAGACAAAGAGGCTTGCACAGAATAGAGTAATATGGATAGCTGCATCAAAACAGTATTATGAATGAAGACTACAACAACAACAACATGGTCATTTCATAGGTATAAACTAGCCATGAGAGCTGTATTTGTTTGTGTTGGTCTCCAAATATAATACACATGAGAAAAATTAGTCATTTAGTGGTGTCTGTCACAAACACAGGATTCAGAAAGCCTTCCAAGTATGTAGTAGTATTTTTCCTTCTCAGTGTTGTATTATGATAGTTGTCTACTGTTCGTTATATTTTCTTTGCAGTGAATAGCTGCTGCGTGTTTGGCTGATTATTAAATGCAAACATTCCGCATATGACTGTTAAAAAATTTAATTTATTGTATTTGAAACTTCGCTGTAGTCATTGTCAGGTATTCAGAAAGCCAACGGTAGCCACATAAAATATGATTGGGTTAAAAAATGAGTAAAAGATTTGTAAAAAAGATAACTTGCTTGAGATGTTAAAGCGACTCTAAAACATTAAATTGTGACATTCTGGTACATTCACCACACCACGTTGTGCTTTTGATGGGTGCTGTTTTTACTTTCATGTTAACTGTTTCCTATTATTATATTAGCTACAGGGAGTACGCTCACACGGTTCGTGAAATGGAGGGTAGATGTAAATCTCCGTGTTCCTCCATGTGTGTTTCGCTTCAGAGTGCTGAGAAATATGTTCCAGCACGTAACAACTTAATTTTGTAAAGGGGTTTCAATAACCCGTGTAAGTACCCATATGTTTTCAGTTATATAGTTCTGTTACTTAATTTTTATCACTGATACACTTTCTTTGGTGTGACTTTCCCTTCAGAATGCCTGACAGTGACTGTGTGTTGAAATTTCAGTTGCAATAAATAAATGTTTTTAACAGCCAGATGCTGAACGTCTAGATGCAGTAATCCTTTGAATGAAAACGATACAAACATGACTTCAAAGTAACACTGACAAGGAGTAATGCTACTGCTTATGCGAAAGTTTTTTTTTTTAATTTCTATGTTTCTGACAGGCAGCATTACTAATTTCCATGTCTCTCATATTTACAATAGTGAAACCTACAATGGCACCACTGTAAACTCTACCAGCTATTTTGCATCCGACAAGTTATCATGCGAGCCACATCTCTAATATCTTCCATTTGAAATGTACTAAACTTTCTGAATATTCCATTTTTTACTGAATTAAAGACTGTGGAAATATACGAGGAAAGAAATTGTATGTATCTGGTAATTTGTATGGAATACAGTACCCTGAGCAAAAGTGGTTAGTTATAGGAGGATAGATAAACACGAAACAATAAAATTTAAACTTCTTTCTATCTCTCACAACATAATAAAAGTGAGACACATGTGAATCTGTTGACACTGCTTGTCATAAACACAGAAATATGCTATTTCTGCTACATAAAATCTTTCAATGTAAGGCTAGTACATAGCAGCACCACTCCTTCTCAACGTTGTACTTTAGTATGTGAGTGCTGTTTGTGCCACAGTTATCGTAAAATGAAGGTGGGTAGACATTTAGTTGATTGTGATCAGTCGTGAGCAATTTAACTTGACCAGTAAGAATACCCAGTCTTCGTATGATTGTGCAAGAGATAGGTCCCTTTGTTGTACGAACAGTTGCCACCAACTGAAACGTTCAAAAGCTTGCTGAATAGTAAAATAGGTATCAACTAAATGAAATTGCAATGAATGTGCGAAGTGTGGAGTTCCTTTGAATGCGAGGTTTTAAGAGTTTTCTCCAATTTATATGTTTTTGAAATCCAATGTTTGATTTTTTCGGGTGTTTGTGGGCAGGTTCGATGTACTGAGAATGTGAAATGATTCAAATACAGATTTCATTTTAGAAGTAGACCTTGAGTATTCAGAAAAGTACATGAATATCCCTTTGATATACCGTTTTATCTAGAAGATACTGTATCACGACCTCGCGTCAACGAGCAAGAAGCACCAAACACGCTGATTCCCACATTACATAATAATAAAAATGGTTTTATCCACAACAGAAGATAAATGTGCACCAGAATAATTATCATTATTCTAAGCAAGCTTCAGTAAATATTTAATATCGTCAAGCTCGATGGATCAAACTATACATCAATATTAATACTGATATACGAGTGAATGAATTCAATTATTTCGGAACGAGTTTCTTCATACTTACGAAAAGCAGTATTTTTAGGAAGGTATAATATGCAACAAATACGTGATGTAAAGCTTGTAACAAATTTCAGGGATACATTTGGAGCAGCTGCTGTGATTGCAAAACAGATTTTTAAATAAAGTGTCGTTTTAATGAAAATCCCGTTGCTATAGTATTACGTGGATTTAAAACTTTTTTTGATAAACCTTTAGCTGCAGGTAGCGTTATTTCAGATTTTCTAAGACGCTACTTGTAATTTCTGTTGCTTTCTTTTAGGGACAGCTTATTAAATACAATGTGCACAAGGTATTAATTAGTAAACTGAAGTTTCTATGCTTGTATGTTGAATTAATTTGAGCCACAAGATTAGAAGATTAGAACAGAATCCATAGGAAAGACAGGAAAAATGTACGCTTTCGAAACTGAGCCCCATACATTCCGTATTTACATCTTTTATACACACACACACACACACACACACACACACACATATATATATATATATATATATATATATATATATATATATATATATATATTATTGACCACCCTAAATAACTGTTTATCCAGATGCAAATTACAAAATGTTTCAAGCAGATGTTCTTTAGCGGTCAGGGGGACACCAATCAGCATGATTGCCTTCAATGTAGTTTTGTTTTCTACAAAGATATGAACAGCGGTATGACTTTTTAAATGGCACTCTGTGTTTTTTATTCAGTAACTCATTTCCTCTCCTAAAGACCTATTCAACAATGTATCACAGTGTACCATTCACTGAAACATAACGTTATTGATTACATAACAAAACACTGTCTTTGAGTCCGGGATCACAAACACGTCCACTTGCTGGAATTATTAGAAAACAAGTGAAAACCAAGTAAAAACACAACACAAAGTTGACTTTGCCTCTCCTGTACCATTGCCCAGAAGTAGGACACTGAAAGGTGCTCAAAATGTTGACGCTGGACTCCGATACACTGGTGCACTCGTGGAATGGAAGAATTATTTACTGCCTCCCGTGTTGCCTGCTGAAGAGTGACACGCAAGCATCATACGTTCCTGCATGTCCTCTGGAGTTGGTGGAATATCGCGATAGACAACGTCTTTAATGCATCCCCAAAGATAAAAGCCCAGAGGATTTAAATCAGGAGACCTAACAGGCCAAGTAACTGGTCCTCGTCGACCAGTCCATCTGTCAGGATACCTTTGGTTCAGAACACGACCACGACATGCACGCCAGGCAGTATGTGCTGGACATCCATCGTGTTGATACACATAAGCATTCTGGTTCTTAGCGGCACTTCATCCAGAATAGGAGGAAGTATTCGTCTGAGAGAGTTGGCATACGCTGTGCCGTTTGGACTACCATTGATGAAATAAGGGACAGTAATTGTAGTACTAAGCATCCCACACGAGATGTTAACTCTCCATTGATGCTGATGTTCCACCTGTCGAAGCAATCGTGGGTTGTCGCTGGACCAATAATGCATGTTCCTTGTATTTACCTGTGCTTTGTTTGAGATGGAACAGTCATCGGTAAATAGAACACTGAAGAAGAAGCTCTGGTAGGCGACGATTTTCTGCTGTGCCCACTGACTGAACTGTACCTGATTCTAGAAATCATTCCCATGCAATTCTTGATGTAGGTGTACATGGTGAGGATGGAGCTGGTGACGTGTAAGAATACGATGTACACTGGTTTTAGGAATACCAATCTCGTGTTCAAGCTTTTGTGTGCTCACATGTGGATTCATAGCAACGGAAGCGAGAACAGTAACTTCGGCAGCTTCGTCTGGGCGAGTGCTACGACGATTGCGTTGTCGTGGGTTAAAACGTCCCGTTTCCTGAAGCGTCGCAACAAGACGAGAAAACATTCGTCGGGAGGGTGGGTTCTTGTCAGGATATCGCTCTCTGTACAGTTCCGCTGCCTGCGTAGCATTCCACCTACCTTCAACAACAACAATAAAAGAATCTTTATGTCGATGCAGTTTGGAGGAAGGACAGCCTTTACTGTATGCCTACTCTACACAACAGTATTTAAAAGGACTAAACTACTGTACTAAATGTACCCGTGCATAAGAGAACAGCATTGCAATTACTTTTCTGCTAACTTACATTCCCCATAGATGAGTGGCATTTCTACCTTCTCTTCGTTCGTGTACATCCTACTCACTCAACTCTTCAACTGACGATAGTTGACGAAATTACGGGTGTGCATTCTACTTATGCTTACATTTGTCCTCTGTCAACGTCAGCCAGTGGAAGTGTTCCATTACCCCGATTACCTGCACAATGCGCTGGAAGCGTCAACTGTCAGTCTTGTGTCATGTAATCAATAACTTTGTGTTTCAGTGAATGGTACACTGTGATACTATTTAGAATAAGTCTTTAGGAGACGAAATGAATTACCGGATAATAAACACAGGGTGCCATTTAAAAAAGTCATACCGCTGTTCATATTTTTGTAAAAAACAAACCTACAACGAAGTCAATCATGCTGATTGCTGTCCCCCTGACCGCTGAATAACATTTGCCTGAAACATTTTGTAATTTGTTCAAGTAATTTATGGGATTGCTGCCGGGTGACGGCGTCGACCACCAATTATTTCAACATTCAATTCGCCGGGAAAAGTTAAGGTCTCATTTTGTAATTTGCATCTGGACAAACTGTTGTTTAGGGTGGTCAAGATAAATGGGACACACTGTATATACAGTGGATGTAAGCTGCATGTTACAGATACAGAAACGTTGTAGACTGAGAATGTAAGCAGTATATTTTCCATGTTGTAGGAACTGAAGATGTCGTCTTTGTGTTCGAAACATGATAGTGAAATTGCAGCCTGCATCTCATAGATATAGAAAACATTGTCACTAACATTATTATCAATTTGTTATAAGCGTATTATGACACTGCATTTGAAATCTATAGCTTGAATATGTATTATATCGGTGTGATGTCCCATGACATAAGCTACGTATCTCAGTGTTTTTCTCGTGATTTATACCCATCAAGCCAGTTTAAACTTCCCTGGATGTAGGTTATATGTTGGCTTGGAAGCGCTCTGACTGATCTGTTTCAAAGAAACTGGCATGGATTAAGATGGAGGACAAACATAACACGACGTCAGGCACTTGTCCCTATCATACATGTGGACAACCCAAAGGTCAACGGTCAAATGTCAAAGGTCAATTTGTATCCAGAAAGTAGATTCGTATGATAATAAGGAGATTTCAGATACAGTAATGTCATTTTGTTTTTTGCAAATCTCATCTGTAGTTCGAGTTTCTCAAACAAGAGTGTTATGAGAATAACACAGAAAATCAAAAATGCTTAAGGACTTCGCACGAAAATAAGCCATGAAATAATGAAGTATAAGTTCATTTTCATATTGATTCAGTTGAGACCTTATATTTTATGTACGGGCACACGCTGAACCACAGCTAATGTTCTCGTTTTAGAAGAACATTAACCCGAAAATACAATGATAATGGTCAGGTAACACTATCAGGGATAATCCATATCGAACAGCTACATGAGAGTAGCGAGAAAGACATAAAGCTCGAAACTGCACCTGACGCTAACAATTCTGCCCTGGAACACGTTCTGATCGTAAAGTGTAGTAAAGTTTACGACCGATAGCAGAGAAACCTTCTACAGCTGTGTTAGAATTAGCTGTCGCAGACGTACGTCTTAAGCAAGTAAATGTGGAACAACCCAAGAAAATAATACCGAGTATTATGTGATCACGCCGAATATGAATTCGATATTTTCATCTGATGGTGCTGAAATGGATCTTATGACATATATACTGCGAAAAATACCGTTATGTAATGAAGAGGGTAGCTGTGAGTCCACAGTGAGTAATCTTAGAGCGCGTGCCCAATGGCTGCGAAAGTGAGGATTGTTGTTACAACGTGTTATCGTTACTATGCAACCTATTCACCGCTACGCGTTATTCATTACTTCGTAATCATAACACTGACTGACGTTATGTAAACCACCTAAGACTTACGTTATTGACTCAGTGTTACGTATGTAGTATAAGCCAAATCGGACATAAATGAAGATGATTTACGTCCTTAATTAAATAATATTGCATTATGATAACCATGTTAAACTGAACATTTAGAAATGCAAAAAAATTATTTGAAATTAAAGTCAGTTTTTTGCATTTTATTTTTATATTTCCACAATCAACCACAATTTTTATTTCTCAAAACTATACATCGGATCAAAAAAGTTAGTTTTCATGGAGGGGGAACCCTTGGGTAGGGGTGATCGGGGGTAACTTTGAAATTTTCAGTGTGAATCTCCCTTTTTTTTATTGAAGATTACAATTCTACGGCGAACTCTACATACGTTTTCTCTGAAGCATTTTCTTCGCCTTGCCACAGACCGCTGTAATTGGATGAATAGAAATGGTAATTCACGAAATGCTGCTAAATTTCCCTTGAATATCTAATGGCACGTGGGCCCCCACCTGCATGCTGCGAGTATAGGACAGGCCTCTATTTTATAACTTATAACTGGAAAACCCATTCGCAATGTTCTGTTCCTCCAAGATATCGAAAAGGGAACTACTTGACATACCATCGTGGCCGTGTAACGAACTACGACGTGTCATAACAGGCAGTAAAGTGCGGCTGGAACCCCCATTACAATACTTGCGCAGTGTTTATTGCGTGCCTTTGAGCAGTCGTGCAAGTGGACGATGAATGTTGCAACCGCAGAAGAAGAAAGTGAAATGATCCTGATCTATTGACAGTGTAGGAAAAACTTTGAGGCTCCTGTTGCCTTGTATGCCGCGCGCTTTCGTTCATTGTTTTACGAGCTTGTGATACCTTTGTGTCTGATGGCAGCGTACAGATCAACAAAAGAAAACGAAGGAAACGTGTTACAGGAGAAGCTAGTGAAACAGCCGTAATAACGGCAGTGCTCCAAATCCACCGATAAGCGCCAGGCAATTACATCGCGATTCCGGTACGTCCGTTGGTAGTAAGGTAACAAATGGCGTCGTCATAACTATCATTCAGACTGTGTCACAGCATCAAGAACGTTATGGCGCCGCTTTGCATAACCGCGTGGTCTTTTGTGAATGGGCACATCAACCAATGTAAACGTCCCCCATGGTCTTTGCCGAGGTACTATCCTCCGATGAGTCTACATTCACAAACCACGGTAGCGATAACCGGCGGGCATGTATTACTGTAGTGTAGACAATTCCCATTGGTTACCGCAAGTTGACCATCAGCGTCCTCGATCGGTTAACGTTTGGTGTGCCATCATGGGCAGCAAACTCATTAGTCAGCAGTCTATCGACGGCACATTGAATGGAAGCAAATATACAATAACTACCAGCACTACTGCAGGATATCGCCTTTGACGTTCGACAACGTATTTCGTTGCCCAGCTCTTACGCCACTGAAGCACTGAAGGTGTTAGACCGTGTTTACACTTCAGATGTGACGCTGTTAATCGGCCGCTAGGTCGCCTGATTTAATGTCGACGGATCTCCTTCTGAGGGGTTATTTAAAAGGTACGGTGTACCAACAAGCGACAATAGGCCGTGAAGACATTGTCTACCACGCCTGAAACGCCAATGCTGCAATTCCTGCAGATATGCTTCTCTCCTGTGTATGGTCATTTGAAAAGCGGATCACTAAGTGTACTGAAGTTGATGGTCATACGTTTGAACACTCAGTCTAATTGAAAAAGTAAAGCAGCGTTCGCCTCGAGCCATCGGCACAGTCCCCTGTTCCGTACGTCGGAGGAATACAACATTGAGAAGGTGGTTTCCAATTAGAAGTTACGTAATACTGGCCCGCCCTACCCTCGCAACATGGAGGTTGGTCGCATGTGCCTCTGCATAATCAAGAGCCATTCAATACCATATTGTAAATTTATATTGTGTACCCATTTCTATTCCTCTGATGACAGCATCTCTTGTGGCGAAACGAAGAAAAAGCTTCAGACCAAACATATGTAGATTTTGCCGTAAAATAGTAATCTGTAGTAAAAAACAGCTGTTCCCACTGAAGATTTCAAAGTTGGCCCCCGCCATACACGCTAGGCGTGGGCTCGGAGATCGAGTGTGTTATCATTGGATGTCCCTCTCCGAGACAAAAAAATTGGAATTATAACTATATTTGATCAGATGTGTAGTTTTCGAGGTATTTCAATGTCTGCAGTTAAAATGAAAACCCTCAATACATATCTGAAACCGAGTTTCCTTGCCAGAAAGTGATTTTCTCGAGGCAAGTTATCAGAGCAAGTTATCAGATTGCAGGTGATTCAATTGTAAAGAATTTTTTTTTGTGAAAAAAGTAAAAATAATAATTCCTTCTACCCATTGGACAGCTTCCTCGCTGCAGTTTTAATGCTCTCCAATTGTCGTGATTTTTCGATATACTTCTCGCAGCTTGACATGGGGCATTGATTTTTAAGTTGCCTGTTATCTGGTACCATCTTCTTTCTCTGCTCCTTTTACCAGTCACCTCTCCTTCTAATGCATTTGTTGCGCATTCTCTTCTCATCCAGTGTCCTAGCCAGTTTCCATTCCTTCTGTTAATTATTTTCAGTTTCTGTGTTTTCTTATCCATCCCGTGGAATGTAACGTCATTCGTCCATTTGTCAGTTTCGCACCTCTGTTATTCTCGATATCCTATTCTCCCCCGCCGTAGCCTCCACGTTTCAGCACAATCCAGGAACTCATTGTATAAAAATTAATGAACTTTTTCCTTGTTTATTTACATGACCAAAGAAAATCTCTCTCATTCGGTAAAATATTCCTCCTATAATAGCTATTCTTGTCTTTTCCTTGATTGCTTTGTAAGAATCATTGCCTTAGTATTCACACATATACTCGGTTCCTATTCCTCACTGTTGGTTTTCAGTTCCTTTACCAAATGATTAACTGTTATTTCACTTGGATATTCCATAGAACCATCATATCTCTCAAATTTGACTTTCCTTCTTGCTATTGCTACTCGGGTTCTTTGTTGAAAGCATTGTCTGGCTTATTCACGTAAACAGACGTCAAATAATTCATCTAAATAGATATAACTTAGGTGAAAGCAAAGAACTTACCTGCTACTCTTCTAATTTCAATTCCTTCCGTCATCTCCTTGTCTTACTTTCACTGTTTCTGTTGTTTACCAAATGCTTATTAGTATCCTTTCCAATTAATTCCGATATCTAAAGGTTTGAAGCAACAAAGTTCCTAAAATACTGTTTCCAAGTCCACAGAAATCGCGCAGATTCCACACCACGTTAAGTATATTTTCCCAGTTATTTCCAACAAGTCATTTAAGCTTTTGTACTATTGCCTTTCCTGAACCCGAACTTTAGATTGCAGTGGTCTCTTGATTGATCCCAGTTGAACTTTTACCGAATAAAATATCAGATTTATTGTCCTACATTCTACGAAGTTCGTGATAGTTTTCTTCAATTTTTGCGACCAACTATTTTCCTAGGAACTCATATAACAACCAACCTTTCTCATCAACGCTCTTGACAAAAATAATACTTCCGCCTATCCATGTCTTAAATTCTTAATGATTTCAATCAGAAATCCTTCACCATTTCGTTTACCACACTTACTTTCCTTGCACGTCGTTGCAACTTCATCCACTAAGATTAGCAATTCCGTATTCCACTCTGCTATTTCTTTTTCATACTCATCGTTCGAAGCATTGGGACAACCTCTTAACTCATCTAAGTACCACCTCAATGTATTCATTGCCATTGCCGTCGTTTATTATATACATAAGGTCCCCATTTTTGTTTCTGAAATGCAGATTGTTTCCTTTCCTTTCAAATTATTCAATATCATTACCTTTGTGTTGCAACCATTCTACTCTAGCACTGTTAGATTCATTTAGAAGCAGATTTTGTAGAGTTCTATACCCCCTTCTTACCTTCTTCTGTGCTGGAAATTGTATATTTTTCTTTCTATATTCTACGCTTCATACCCGTTAAAAATAGTTCTTTGGCACTTTCTTCTCTTTACGAACATCGCTTCTTCGGATGCTATCTGTATACAGTTTCGTTAGGCTAATCCAATAGTTGCTACTGCTACCCGATGAATTTTGCATTTGTTTGTTTTGTTTCTTTTCTTCACTTGCAGTTTTCGTGAAATATTTCCACATAACGTTTTTCTTCATTTTTTTCTATATTTTTCCTTCGAATACTTATGTCCTTTATCAAAAGTATACCATAAACTGCTCAGATATAGCACACAGTAACTAGCTTGCAGGATATGGAAGTTAGCTAGGCCCCGATCGAATCTGCGTGCTAGATAACAACCGTGGATCTGTAAACCTTCTACACTGTGTTCAGGTAGTTTCTCACGCTCATTAGACAAATACCTCCCTGGTTCCAAAATTCGGCCTCAGACAATACGATACTCAAACAAATAATGTACGATAACACACCAAACAAAGTGTACACGATTCCCATTCAGGTCGAAACTTCTGTGCTGCAAACTGTACTTACTGCAGAATCTTAAAAGGCGACTCAAAGGAATAGGAAATTTTGGAAATTTTTGTGGCAACACTGCGAGGTAGGTGGCCCCGAATGAGGCACGGAATGCAGCTTACAGTATCTTGGCGTCTAGTAAATAGTAAACATGAAGCAACGAAACGGTGTGATGCTAGAATTTGCGGTGAAAGCCTATTATAAGAAGAGAAGTGTGGAGGCCACGCATTGAGAATTTCGGCGTCATTTCAACATTGTACAGCATGGTTGTGTTCCCTCGGAGCATGAAATCAATACCAGCGTCCTCAGTTTTGAAGCATCTGGTTCTGCACTGAAGAATCAGTGTGCAGGGAGGCTCCGAATCGCTTGTATGGGAGACACTTTCGTGGCTGTGCGAACTGCTTAAGTATGAACCACACAGCTCTCTGTTTGACGTCACCCAGTTTCGATAGCAGCATCGTTAGTGTTAAACGTATACTGCAAGTGGATTTAAAGTTCCATCCCTATAAGCTGCAGAAGTTGAGCAACTTAAGCCTAGCGATTTGCTAATGCGCAGACAACACGCTGAACACATTTTAGCAAAGGTGCACGACGACGATGACAATTTCGTTAAGAACCTTTTGGTGTCGGACGAAGCTCACTTGCATCTCAGTGGCTTTGTCCACAGACAGAGTTTTCGCTATTGGTCTCAGCAAAATACACATCAGCTACAAGTGAGTCCATTGCGCAGCAGCAAGGTTACTGCACGATGGCAGAACACTTAAAAGGTGCAACAGGTCTACCAAAGAGACTGTTTACGCTACTCTTGTCCGCCATATTCTGAAGTACTGTTGTGCGGGGTGGGATCCACATCAGGTAGGAGTGACGGATGACATCGAAAAAGTACAAAGAAGGGCAGCTCGTTTTGTATTATCGCGAAATAGTGGAGATAGTGTCACAGACATGATACGTGAATTGGAATGGCAATCATTAAAGCAAAGGCGTTTTTCGTTGCGACGGGATCTTCTCATGAAATTTCAAACAATAGTTTCCTCCTCCGATTGCGAAAACATTCTGTTGGCACCCACCTACATAAGAGAAATCAGGGCTCGCACGGAAAAATTTAAGTGCTCGTTTTTCCCGCGTGCCGTTCGAGAGTGGAACGGTAGAGAGACAGTATGAAGGTGGTTCATTGAACCCTCTGCCAGGCACTTTATTGTGAATAGCAGAGTAATTACGTACATGCAGATGTAGAAACATATGCCCACGCGTGCCCGCTAAACGATCTACCTGCTGCTAATTTATTCCAGAAGAACCATCACTTCACTTAATATCAGATTAACGCTGGTTGACATGGAGATTTATTTCGAGCATGTGTTCTGGTACTAGACTCATGGGCTGAGCTAGCAGACGATAGTCAACACCGTAGTGAGAGAGATGTAAACACTAAGAAAACTACAGCCAGCTGTGAAAATGGTTGAAATGGCTCTGAGCACTATGGGACTTAACATCTCAGGTCATCAGTCCCCTAGAACTTAGAACTACTTAAATCTAACTAACGCAAGGACATCACACACATCCATGCCCGAGGCAGGATTCGAACCTGCGACCGCAGCGATCGTGCGGTTCCAGACTGAAGCGTCTAGAACCGCTCGGCCACACCGGCCGGCCAGCCAGCTGTCATAATCACCCACATACTCATCTTCCCTAGGCTACTTCGATGACTGTGTTGTCTTGAAGGGCATCCGTTCACACATTTAAATAATAAAATAATACGTGTCCAATCACGAAAAGCGTGTGCAGCACTACATATGATAAACATTACTGGAAAGGAGAATAGATATATATTCTGGGACTGTCCTGACATTTTTCAAACATTTACATCAAGTGAGCGCGGGATTAGCCGAGGGGTCTTAGGCACTGCAGTCATGGACTGTGTGGCTGGTCCCAGCGGAGACTCGAGTCTTCCTTCCGGCATGGGTGTGTGTGTGTGTTAGTCCTTAGGATAATTTAGGTTAAATAGTGTGTTAGCTTAGGGACTGATGACCTTAGCAGTTAAGTCCCAGCTGGCCGGAGTGGCCGTGCGGTTCTAGGCGCTGCAAAAAAATATGTTCAAATGTGTGTGAAATCTTATGGGACTTAACTGCTAAGGTCATCAGTCCCTAAGCTTACACTCTACTTAATCTAAATTATCCTAAGGACAAACACACACACCCATGCCCGAGGGAGGACTCGAACCTCCGCCGGGACCAGCCGCACAGTCCGTGACTGCAGCGCCCCAGACCGCTCGGCTAATCCCGCGCGACTAGGCGCTACAGTCTCGAGCCGAGCGACCGCTACTTTCGCAAGTTCGAATCCTGCCTGCGTGTGGATGTGTGTGATGTCCTTAGGTTAGTTAGGTTTAATTAGTTCTAAGTCTAGGCGACTAATGACCTCATAAGTTAAGTCGCATAGTGCTCAGAGCCATTTGAACCAGTTAAGTCCCCTTAAGATTTCACACACATTTGTACATCAAGTGAAATATAAGGCAGAGAGTATATCCCATTCTATCAATTATTAGGCTCTTTTTCTTTCTATTCTCATATGGAGCATTGCAAGAATAATTGCTTAAATATCTCTGTGCAAGCTTAATGAGTGTAATCTTATTTTCACGATTCCTGTGGGAGCGGTAAATAGTGGAATGTAGTAGATTTCTAGATTCATTATTTAAAGTTACTCTAGAAACTAAATAGGCTTTCGCATTATAGTTTATGTCTATCTTCAGGGTGTCTTATCAGTTCGATTTTTTGAGCGTCTTCGTGACACTCTGCCGTGGGTGAAACACACCTGTCACCATTGGTGCTTCCCTTCTTTATAAACTGTCAGTGCCCCATTGAGTCCACTTTCGTACAGGTCTCACAGCACATGATCTGTATTCTACGTTGAGTCGCACAAGTGTTATCTATGCAATTACTTTTGTAGACTGTCTCCATTTTTCTAGTACTCTGCCGCCCGCTTGACCTACGACGAAGCCTATACGACTTTTCCATTATAAAGTATATCCATATAAACAGTTAAGTACAGATATTTGTAAGAGTTATTTAAAGCAAGTTACTAATGTTTACACCACTTTTAAAACTTAAAAAGATCTGATTGATTTTTTGCGCAGCTTTTCTCGGACAATACTTCATTATAGATTACTTCATATTCTTCGAAAAGTGTTAGGCTACTATTCATACTGTGTGCAGGTTCATTAACATATTACGGTTACAGCCCATATCCGAATTACTTCTGCATGTGTTGACGACTCTCCATCCAAGATCACTTGCTGCGTCCTCACTATCAAAATCTCTTCAGTCCAGTCACAAATTTGGCTTGATACATCGTGCGACTGTAGTTTTAATAATATAGGTAGATGTTGTACAGAGCTGTATGCTTCTTGGAACTCTAGAAATTCTCCATCCATCAGCATTTTTCAGTTTGACATGAACGAAGAGTGCTGGTTGGGTTTCGCACAAACTGTGTTATAGGAATCCTTGCTATCCATGATGTACCTCATTAGTATGAGAACAGAAAATGTTCTAAGATTTTACGACGAACGGATATCAATGATATTGGACAATAATTAGGTAGATCACTTCTTCTGTCCTTCTTGTAGATGGGTGTAGCCTGGGAACAGCTTCATGTTCGAAGGTTCTTCGGTATATAAGTTTAACATAGCCTTAAATTCGATATAGAATCTGATAGAGATTCCTTAAGGCCCTAAAGCATTGTTTCTTCTCTTACTCAACGACACTGACACTGTTTCTTTCATCATTGCAGTGGTACAATGAAATTGGATTTTCCTCTGTAAAGGAACATTAGAAACAGCGTTAAGAATTTCTTCTTTCGCTATTCTACCCTCGATTTAAGTCGCAGTCCGTCTTGTCTACAGAGTCTGGATACTAATATAGATGCCATTAACAGAATGTACTTGTGAAAAGAATTTCTTCGGCCTTTGCAGCAGATTATTAAATAGTACTCTGCCACGGTAGTCGCTCGCATTATCTCCTGAGAACCAAACACATACTTCAGCGTTTGTCTGTCTGTATCATTATACTTTGTTTTACACTTATTATCCAATAGTCTCTATTTCTTTGGAAGTTCCTTTACAATGATTGTTTACTAAGGAGCGTTCCTCGCATCAAGAACTGCTCCACTAGCCATGTATCTATTCACGGTGTGGTAACTATTCTTTTAATCATGAACCGTAGTTTTTCAACAAGCTTCTGTCCTGGGCTAAAAGTTTAATGTTCCTCATTGAGATTTAGCACTACTTCCTCTTTTCTTGCCTACTGAACATATAACCCTTTGAACGTGTTTTAGTTCCCCTTTTGTAGTTTGGTCATCGTTGTTACTACAACTGTTTCATAGTTTCTGGGACATTCTGAAAGAATGCCGTTAGATGAAATATATTTCAATCATGTATGGAGTTTTCATCAGTTCTAGCTAATCTTCATAGGAGGCATTGTTGAATGATTAATGTCTGCCCGCCGGTGTGGCCGAGCGGTTCTAGGCGCTTCGGTCTGGAACCACGAGACCGCTACGGTCGCAGGTTCGAATCTTGCCTCGGGCATGGATGTGTGTGATGTCCTTGGGTGAGTTAGTTCTAGGGGACTGATGACCTCAGATGTTAAGTCCCATAGTGCTCAGAGCAATTTGATTAGTGTCTCTTCCGGTGATTAGTGTTATTGGTTAATTTATGTACCAGGAAATTTTGGTTCTGTCTAAAGTTCGTGCTTACATCTTACATTACTGGGTTAGCTTGGTGGTCGATAGAAGAATAAAATTATACGACTGTGCTGACCTCTGATACTCTTTTATGCAAACAATCCTACATGCACATCCAATTTAGCTGGATGAGTGTCGATTTAAGTTTCGTGTCTGTTGCGACAAATACGTAACCTTCCTTACCGCTACCCTATCCTTTTGATGTAATCATAAATTTTCCCCAAAAATTTCACTGTTGCAAACTCTTAGTTTAAAACAGCTATCTCTATTTAGTATTACGTGAGCGTCACTGCTTTATAGAACCCGTTCAAACTACGCCACTTTGTTGCGAATGCTTCAGCAGTTAATCCCAAGCATACTCCTGCCTGTGTGGGGCATGTCTGTAGATCTTACATTGATATGTCGAAGGACACTACTATTTTCCACCCTGGGTGTTTCAGAACCACTGCGTTTTACACCTCCAACAGCTGATTTTATATGTTAGAAATTTCCAACTGTTCGCTCTTATATTATGAAAAACACAGGCAGCAAACTCATATACTCGTCAACTACTGTCATGGCAGCAGAAGCAAATAAACATAAAGCTTAAGTGTGGCACAATGACAGTTACACCATGTGATCAAAAGTATCCGGACACCTGGCTGAAAAGGTTCGATATGGTGTTGGCCCATCCTTAGCCTTGATGACAGCCTCCACTCTCTCAGGCATACGTTGAATCAGGTACTAAAAGGTTTCTTGGGAAATGGCAGCCCATTCTTCATGGAGTGCTGCGCTGAGGAGAGATACAGATGTCAGTTGGTGAGGCCTGGCACGAAGTAAACATTCAGAACATCCCAAAGGTGAATTCAGATCAGGAATCTGTGCAGGCCAGTCCATTACAGGAATTTTATTGTCGTGTAACAACGCCGCCACTGCCCGTGCATTATGAACAGGTGTTCGATCGTGTTGAAAGATGCAATCGCCATCCCCGAATTGCTCTTCAACAGTGGGAAGCAAGAAGGTACTTAAAACATCAATGTAAGCCTGTGTTGTGATAGTGCCATGCAAAATAACGAGAGGTGTAAGCCCCCTTCATGAAAAATACGACCATAACCATAACACCACCATCTACGAATTCAGCTGTCGGCACTACACACGCTGACAGATGACTTTCTCCGGGCATTCGCCACACCCACATCCTGCCATCGGATCACCACGTTGTGTACAGTGATCCGTCACTCCACACAACTTTTTCCACTGTTCAATAGTCCAATGTTTATGCTCCTTACACCAATCGAAGCGTCGTTTGGCATTTACCGGCTTGATGTGTGGCTATTGAGCAGACGCTCGGCCATGAAATCCAAGTTTTCTCACTTCCCCCCTACTGTCATAGTACTTGCAGCGGATCCTGACGCAGTTTGGAATTCCTGTGTGATGGTCTGGATAGATGTCTGCTTATTACACGTTACGACCCTCTCCAAATGTCGGCGGTCTCTGTCAGTCAACAGACGAGGTCGGCCTGTACGCTTTCGTGCTGTACGAGTCCCTTCACGTTTCCACTTCGCTATCGCATCGGGAACAGATGACCTAGAAATGTTTAGGAATGTGGAAATCTCTCGTACAGGCGTATGATACAGGTGAAACCCAAGCACCTGACCACGTTCGAAGTCCGTGAGTTACGTGTAGCGTCCCATTCAGCCCTCTCACATTGTCTAATGATTACTGAGGTCGCTGATATGGAGTGCTTTGCAGCTGGTGGCAGTACAATGCACCTAATATGATAAACTTACGTTTCTTGGGGTTTCCGGATACTCTTGACCACATAGTCTGTTTTTTTAAGACTTTGATGGTACAGGACATTGCTCTCGCCAGTGTTGTTAAGAATATAGGGATACATATCCCAAAATGGCTACAGCAGAAATCAGCTGATGATGGCGTAAATAACAATTATTCATAACAGCCAGGGTATAAAATACAAAGTTCTTCAAACAAACTTATGGTTAGACATCCAATATGAAGAAATTAATACTTCGGCTCTCTTACAGTTATCTTTACCTGGACTGGATGGACTGCAACCTGGTGTAAAAATCGCAGAACCCCACACACATTCAGCTACGTGGATCGCCATCTCTGATGTGTAGTGAAAACCTGGCCAGTCTAGCGGCACTCAAAGATTCTCAGTACTGGAGATGAAGTAGCATATCTTGTTAAACAACCTTCGCAGTCTATGTTTTAAGTTTTCACTCAGCTCATATCCACGGGGTCAATATCAGTTCTGAAAATTATGGTGCACATTTTCAGCTTTGTTAAAATTCTGTAAGGCTAGTATTCTCAAACTTCTCTGCCTGTCGCTGTTAACATGAAGTACGATATCAGAGCCCACACGACAGGTATCATTTGCCCCAACGTGCGCCACAGTGTGCTGTTTGTTGCAGCCTGTTCTCTCAGTATATACCAGATACTTTGAAGGAGGCCCTCAGGTGCAAATTATGGTTCTTCGTCTCCCTTGCTGCCATTCCCCTACGGAGCAGCATTATTTATCGCATGCTGGAACTACCAATTATTAGTAGACCACTAACCTTTTGTGTTGTCTCTCTTTAACGGAGGACACAGCACGTATCCCAAGAGGCGAAACGAGTGTTATTGGTTCAGTTCCAATTTCAGTGGGAGGCAGCAAGTCGAATGTGTTGGGTAGAGAGATGGGTTGACACACTGGGTCCCCTGGTGCCTCTCTCCTCTGTAAGTTGTGTATAGACCTACCGCTGACATCTCACTTACTATCAAATGGCTAAATAGAAATAGTGACAGACCAAGTACTTCCTGCAGAGGAGACACTAGCCACAGGTGAAGATAGTATTTGACGTACCTTTGATGTAACTGATATATGACTCTCGGGAGCTGTCTTAGCACAACCAATCGGGAGAGTATCCTATCAATTGACAACAGTCAGGGTAATTTACGGTTTCTTACGTACAACAACTAACTCATTCTGTATCAAAGAACAGCAAAGAGTGGGCTTACATTGTGACTAGTGCAGTGTTTTACAGAACAGCAAACAAATGTCTTTAGATAAAGGTATTATCAATTGCATTTAAAAACAGAAGCGACTGACAGCCAAAACGGAATGTCTGTAATCAGAATTTAAAATCTAGGTAAGGAATTTACTGTTTCTCTGAAACGCTTTTGAGGTTATAGTCACTAACAAATTTGACAATAGCAATAACTTACGATAAATGCAGGCAGGATACATTCTTCTTAAAAGAGATAACTTAAGTGATACGATATGTAGGTGGTTTACAGTAATTGTAAACCACAAACTCCAGTTTGATACAAAACAAGTTACTCCCAAGTCTCGTTATGTATAAAAATTCTCAAAAATACAAGTGTATGTATATTTTGATAGATTGCCCCTGAAGTGAGGGAACGGAGATTTTTGAACTAGGACACTGTTACCAGAAGTCTATAGAAACAGAAACTAAGATTACAGTTAACGACACAGCACGAGTTTTTCAGGGCACTTGCAAACGTCAAAAATTACAAAACTTGTCACGATACACAGAACTAATGATACAATCAATGAAAGATTATGCGGAAAAAGTACGAAACAGTAAAATATTAGAATCTAAAATTACCATGTGGACCTATCTAGCAAACCTAGTCTCACGCAAATGAAAGTTCGGTAGTCTGCTTACATCGGTGTATCAGATACACTTTTACAATCTTTAGATATAAACCCCTTACACAAAACAAGGAACATAGTTAGGTATACATATGACTTTTTCAAAGCTTTCGTTTTCGAATTATCCGTGAAGGTTGTCGTTTAACTCCTTTCTTGGTACTACTACGGAACTTCACTTACCTATCAATCCATGTCATTCATGGATTCCTTGATGGCGTTGTGTTGGTAGGAACACTTGTTTACACTCATAATTCGTCTGCGTCCACAGTGTCCGTTATGTGCATGTTCTAGAAGTAGTACGGCTGTATTAAACGGCGTTTCCAGACCGAAGACAGCTGAGGCAGTCAACCTCCGGCGCTGTGCATCGTCGCATTGCCGAGACATGGTCTATGGCACCGTAGACTACGGGTCGAGGAAGACAACGTGCTGTTCGTACACATGACCAAGAAGAGCTTGTCTTCTGTTGGGTTAGCTATCAGTGCAGCCAATTCAATATTTCTCCTGTGTCAAAATATAGACACTGCAGTATCCCAGTAAAAGGATTAGTCCCTCATCTTCAGTTCAATTGATCGTGCAATGTGCTCCCAAGCATTAAGGAGTTTCTTTAAACAAACTGCATCAATCCCTGTCCTCGATCTTTCCTTTTCCCTAAGCCGAATTTTCCAAAAATCTACTAAAGCGGTCCAGAAACCAATTGCCACTAAAAACGCACACTATATACACTATGAGATCAAAAGTATCCGGACACCTGGCTGAAAATGACTTACAAATTCGTGACGCCCTCGGTCGGTAATGCTGGAATTGAATATGGTATTCAAATGGTTCAAGTGGCTCTGAGCACTATGGGACTTAACTTCTGAGATCATCAGTCCCCTAGGACTTACAAGTACTTAAACCTAACTAACCTTATAACATCACACACGTCCATTCCTGAGGCAGGACTCGAACCTGCGACCGTAGCAGCAGCACGGTTCCGAACTGAAGCGCCTAGTACCGCTCGGCCACTCCGGTCGGCCGAATATGGTGTTGGCCCACCCTTAGCCTTGATGACACCGGCATACGTTCAATGAAAGGTTTCTTGGGGAAGGGCAGCCCATTCTTCACGGAGGAGAGGTATCGACGTCTGTCGGTTAGGCCTGGAATGAAGCCGGCGTTCCAAAACATACCAGAGGTGTTTTATAGGATTCAAGTCAGAACTATGTACAGGCCAGTCCATTACAGGGATGTTATTGTCGTGTTGAAACGTCCACTTTGAAAATTCAAGAATGACAGAGCTGGAAAAACTCTTACGTTATTTGGTACAGAAACAGCTGAGTAATACACAACGTACTCAGACAGTTCTCTCTTTACTTATTCTGATCATCACTAAACTGACACACAATATTTTTAGCGCAACGCAGTCTGACTTTCAATAATTCCTAGAAAAGAATGGCCCTGACTAACAATAAACTATACCTTTCATGAATCACATTCCCCACAAAAGCCTTCGTTACTGGAAGTACTGCAATACAGCGACCGCCAATGCTGCCAGCTAAATAAATGATTCTAACTACTTAAGACACTGACTACTGATAGGCATAGTTAGCTAATGAAAGATTTTGGTAGAGAACAAACAATGTATTTACCTTAACAATGTTCAAAAGTCATAATCTGTATCAATTCATGACATACGTCCTTACAAATTTCCTTTTTCTGGCGGACACGCGTCCAGATCGTCCGCTTAAAACTCTGGCATCTCTCTCATCACATCCACCACCGATGGCGGCTCACCGCAAACTGCGCAACGCTACATGCTGTTCCCATCCAGCTGCCCAACACTACAATAGCGAATATTCCAACAACACCAACCAGCCACAGACTGCTGAACACAGCACAGTCAGTGATTTTCATACAGAATGCTACGTGGCGTTACCAACATAAAATCCTAAACAGCCTGCTTACATAGCCCCCATGCTCCCCACAAAAAATTTTACAAAATGTTTTGGGCAGTGCCCAATTCTGATTTGAAAAAATTTTTCATGATTACAATAACAAAGACATCAAATGCACACACTTATTGATACACTGTTGGTCAAAAGCAAAAATTGTCCTCACAGTCAGCAAAGACAGCCCTGATCATAACAGTAGTACAAAGTATCAGCAGTAAAAGAAAATGCACACAGAAGTAATGGATTTCCATGTAGTCTTCAAGAATTAGTGTTGTCCTTCCAATGGAAAGACAGTGCTGACTCTTGAAATGCAGGCAGGTAATGGGCCACAACAGAGCAAACCCAGAGCAGAGTCAGTCAAAGTTTTGAAGAATATTGGTAGGTAGGTGATCACAGAGCGGACCCACTGTAGTCGTGGTAGAGATTATGGTATTTGTGGGCCACCAAATGTGCAGCCCCACTGTAGTCGTAGAGATGGCAGGCAGCCATCTGTTGCGAGTCTGCGGGTGCACAATCACAGTCGGAGAGTCTTGCGGATAATATAGCAAGTCCATAAACCACCACCTGTACACTCACAAATTTTTTGGAATGTCCTCACAACCAGCAATGCTGTTAACCAGTTCCTTGCTGAATTATCAACACACGAACGAGCACTAGCAGTCCCTTTTTTTAAAACCTCTCACATATTGTGCATATACTATGACCAACAGAAATGTGTGCAATAACCCTAATATGTACTTAATTTGATGAACTGGTGTAATTACAATTTATGACATGAGAATACAGTTACAAAGGTACAAAATACGTCATTAAAGAACATGATAATACAGATAACATTTGTAGTAATACGGGCTTTAAAAAAGAATAGAAATAATCATATACATCATTGTTAAAGAAACTATGACATAAGTAAATAAATAAGAATATTCAAACACTAATTTGACATATGATCAATGAAGAAAAACATAACAGACCAAATAATATCTAAACTTATTTCCAAAGTATTTGAGGATAACAGTATTCCTCATGGCAAACTGCCTATTGGCTTCTGTCTCGGGTTCTTCGGCAGACGTTCATCTAATGATTTTACTGACCAAGAGGACTACGCATGGTGACGCCTTCCAGCTGTTCGTAGAAATCGCCATTCCACGTGTAATAACTCATGGTGAGACATGCATTGAAGGACTTTGTGATGTATTGCGGGAAATTGGAACGGATGTGCTGCAGAGCGTCACTGAGTGACACTTCCGTAAACAAAGAAACAACATCGAAGCTGACCAGGATGTCGTTTGGTGCAATTTTCAGTTTCAAGAATGAGATTTTCACTCTGCAGCGGAGTGTTGGAAGGTAGGAGACGAGATACTGACAGAAGTAAAGCTGTGAGTACCGGGCGTGAGTCGTGCTTCGGTAGTTCAGTTGGTAGAGCACTTGCCCGCGAAAGGCAAAAGGTCCCGAGTTCGAGTCTCGGTCGGGCACACAGTTTTAATCCGCCAGCAAGTTTCAATTTTCAGTTTCTTCGGCTTCTCAATAAAATGTTCTGAGTCCTTTATGTGTCAGTCTTCGCCCACGCGTGGATGCAGCAGGGAGGCCAAGTGTTTTGCCAGTTTATACGTCGGTGAGCCAGGAGCGCTAGTAATCGGTCTTAGTGGAAGGTTCTTCGTATGGATCTAGGGTAATCCATACAGCCGAGGTGGTAGGGCTTCTGTGTTGCGCAGGTTTCTCTGTACGTCCGCCGACAGAGAAGACGGCTTGATTAATCGATTCGTATTCCGTGTAATACGCTGCGTCGGATGTGCGCATAGTTTTCGGTACGTCGTCGGATATAGTAGGTCTTGGATCTTTTGCTCATAATCTTCGCTCATCATTGCGGCAGTCGCATTCCCCTTATCGGCAAGCAGTACCAATATATTCTTGTCGGCGTTGGGATTCTTAATGGCTTGTAGCTGTTCTTTAAGTTGCGTGCTGGTGGTTTTGCTCGACGCAGTATCCTGGCTCTTTCAGTGTGCATTCTGCGCTTTCACAAGGAAGGGTCCGAATGGCTATCTCGGTGTTGGCAATGATGCCCTCCATAGGTATAGTCCTCTGGAAGATAGCGAAATTCCGTCCTTTTTGAAGAACAGACATTTCCTCTTTGGTCAATTGTCACTCAGTGAGGTTGACCACTGTGTGTGATATGTCGGGAATCGCCTTGTCGATCTGCTTCCGGCGCTCGAGATGAAGGTGCTACACCGAAGTTCTTGAAATGTAAGCGCCTATTCACTACCACCCAAGCACATCGTATCTACGACAGAATGGAACGAGCTTCTCTTCGTGAGTGAATTCATACAACACAGAGAGACTTGGCAAGAAGGGATCAGGAAGTTTTGGACATTTTCTATGAACTATGTAGCAGAATGGCGATTTCTATGAACAGCTGGAAGGCGTCGCCAGGGGTAGCCCTCTTAGACCAGTGGTGGCCAACTTCTTCATGGAACAATTTGAAGCACAGGCACTGGACTTGGTGACTTGCAAACCTAAGGTATGGTACAGGTACTTTGATGATACCTTCGTTGTGTGCAGCCATGGTGAAGAACAGCTCGGTGACTTCCTAAGCCACTTGAACAGCCTCCATGCGAATATAAAATTTACAAGGGAAGTACAAAAGGACAAACAACTGCCTTCCCTAGATGTTCTGGTCACAAGGGATGGTGAAAACCTGGGACACAGCGTGTATCGAAAACCGATACGCACGGACCGATACCTGCGCAAACTATCAAACCACCACCCGAGCCAGGAAAGAGGCATGATTAATACGCTCGTAACGCGAGCAGGACGAATATGTGAGCCACAGCACCTCAGACGCGAAATGCAACACTTCGAAAGTGTTCTGAGGAACAATGGGTACTCCACAAGTTATATTGGAAGTGTAACAGAGCCAAACACTTGGCGAAGTAAGAAATCAGAAAAAGAATTGGTGAGTACAGCCTTTCTGTCATACATTCCCAGAGTGACGGACAGAATCGGCCGTATATTGTGCAAACACGGCGTAAGGATGAATTTAAAGCCGACAAGGAAGATCAAAGAGTGTCTTAGATCGGTATAGGAGAGAAGGGACCCACTTGCAATGTCGGGAATATACCGTATACCATGCACATGCGGAAAAGTTTATGTCGGAATGACTGGACGATCAATCAACACCAGGATCAAAGAACATAAGCGACATTGCAGGTTGGGGCAGGTGGAGAAATCGGCCGCGGCAGAGCACGTAATAAAATTCGCCGACACGGAAGTTCTTGCGGTAGAGAAGCACTATCACACGCGCTTGTACAGAGAAAATGTAGAAATACAAAAACACGCGAAGTTTCAACAAGAAAGAGGAAAGCCTTAAAGGAAACCGATCCTGGCTTCCTGTATTTCATCGAACGACCGTCGCAGGTAGCAAGAGGAGAACCGCACCGGAAATGACCGACGAGAAGCCCTCGGACGTTGGCGCGCCAGGTACATACAGTCAGCGCCGCGAGCTTGGCTGCAGTTCACCACCGCCAATGGAGGGTGAAGTTTTGACAATGCCAGCCACTCGTGCTGGTTAAACGTCAGTAAAATCATTAGATGAACGTCAGCCGAAGAACCCGAGACAGAAGCCTATAGGCAGTTTGTCAACAAGTGGCCATGAAAGCCTTAACAATTTTGTAGTATTTCTCATCATAGCGAATGTAGCTTAGTATTAGAAAAATTCTACAACATAACTCTTATCAGATAAACATATAAAGACAGGCAGAACACAAATGCACAAGGATACACAAACACATAGCAGAATAACACAAAAGGAAATGTCAGGGTTTGTTGTTAGTGTGACATTTGGTACTGCAGTCCAATCCACAACTTCATTCCACAGATCGTTCCACTTATTTCAACATTTGTTCCCGCAAAAAATCCTATATAACTATGGTTTCTGTCTTTATATGTTCACATATTTCTTACCTCATTATTTATTTTCCATTATCTTACCTCATCATTTGTTTGCAAGAAAATCCTACCTAAGTCTGTTGTCTCTAAACCCTACTTTTTTCTTCATAGCCTCTTTCAAAATAATTATTCTTCATTGTACACTATTTTTTTGGCAAACCTTTTTCTTATAGCTTCTCAATGCATTTCGTCGAATTCAGCAAATGTCATTCCATTATATGGTCTACCCCCTCTTAAGGTAACTAAAATGTACTGAGTTCAGATATAATGCTACAGAACGAGGCAATGCAGCATCACAAAACAATTAACAGAAATATGAATGATAGATAAACGCAAAATGGCAAAGCAAGCAGCAGTAAATATAAATTAGCAGAGCAAATGCAGCATTACAACTAATATAAGGGAACATGCAGCAACAATAAAAATAAATCAGTAGTAAAACTGGCTTAGCAGAGTAATACAAAATGAAATACAGCAGGACAATGTCTGACAAACAGCAGCAGCAAATGAATTAACTTATACATAAACATGACAAAGCTTAAGCAGAAAAAATATTAAAGTAAAGACAGTAAATGTATAATATCTTTGTCACATCTTAACACTGGAGTGATGCATCACTCTACCAAACAAGTTACCAAGTCGTTGAAAAAATTATGTATGCAATTCCAGTGAAGGGAAATGTGTATCTGTTATTATCTAATGCATGTCTAGACGGAAAATGGTTATATTAGTACATCTAATACATTTTATTTCAACAAATGCTGCAGTGCAGCTAGAAACTTCATATTAAACACAATGAGCGAATATATACATAAAGCAAGGCATGAAAGGTCATCCACTAGACATATGGGATTTGACGTGGCAGTAAAATATCTCTCAACTAGAAAGTAGTCATAATCAGGCATGTAGACATAAAATATTTCTCATCATTTCATTTAGTAAATATCAGAAATAATGAGCTCCAAACTGTAATCAGATGTTCTCAGGTATGAGCATGTCGTACTTGTGATGCTTTCTACCAAGAAATGTCAATAGTGAGGTTAATGGCATCTTCTTCCTACACCTGTGCCTCTGAAAGGAACACACTAATGGTTTTTTCCAGGTGAATGTCGCACACCTGGCCACCCACAATGTTTTATGTCAAGGTCACTTACCTCTTTACTGACATTTTTACTACAGCAGTTTATGCTGCAGTGACAGACTCATATAAAAAATTTCACAGGTTGAAAATTTACATTAGAAGTGTGTAGAAACAAAATCTCATATATAATAGAGTGCAAAATTTCTGTTAGTATTGTGGTACTCACATTCACACATGCACACACTTTTCATAACTCTTAAAGTATGATTCTTGGTTTCCAACATCCTTTCCACAAACCACAGTCCCTAATCTCTAGTCATTATTCATACACATGTAAACACGTAACCACATTCCTCATACAGTATCATTCTACTAATCATACACATACCTCAACAGCATAAGCAACATCATCGTCGTAATAGTATCATTATAGCGCATCAATCACATCTCAAAATCATCGTAGCTTCTTTCAATAATTTCAAAACCTTAAAAAAATGCCCTCTGCCCATTCCAATAAAGTTATCTACCTCAAACGTACTACAAAAATCATGATCCAATGCCAAATACTTCATTGAATGCTCTCATAGTATCACAATGGATCCAAAAAATATGAACAGCACACAAACTATAGAAAAAATACAATTTCATAAGTGTGATTTAATTTAAGTGTGTAATTATGTAAATATGTGTCACTGATATGGTGAAAAATGTTTGTCTCTCTTTTAAATAATCAGATAGCTGTGTAATCCTGTGTTAGAGAAATATGGTACCAATGTGTGAAGTTGTATAAGCAAATACCATATTATCTATGGCTCCTAGCGCTTGCCACACTCTTGGTACACAAAGTAGGCATGTACCCCCTGAGGATTAATGTAATTATACCCTCCAGTGTTACAGATTACAGCAACGGAATGAAATGTCTCACCAAAAACCTTCTTTGCATCTTTGTAATTCAGTAATTTTGAGAAAATGTCTAAAGTACAAAATTTAACCACTAAAATGCATGTCCTGTAGCGCTAAACTGTGAATTTTGCTGTAAGATAATTTCTGTCATTACTTAACGGTAAAAATATGTCAAGTGTCGCTCGTCGTCCATAAGCAAAGTTCTGCAGAACTCAATGTACTTACCTCATCATAAACAGAAGAGAAATGCTATGCATATAGATATCGTAGTTATTACACTCATTACCGTGATCAAGAAAGTACTATACTGTAACGTATTGTTGTGCTACAGAAAAGGCTGTCTCATTGTAGCTATACCACAAAAGTTAGTACTAAAACATGTTTCACTTTCCAGAAGAATACAGAAAACCTGTGCAGATATAAAACAGATACAGCGCAAAAGCAATAATATAAATTGTGTCACTCATTAATAGCTTCATGACATAATAGCGTAGCTGTCAAACAAAGCAAATACCAAGTCATCTCTAACCTCTCAGAAAGTACTTTAAATAAATAATGTCTTTTCAAGTAAACCAAAATGTTCCATTAATGTCCCATTACCATTTTATGTTCTAAGTATGTAAGCCTTATAGTAGTTACGTATTCGTGCAACTAACAAGCAAGAATGTACACTCAGTAACACTGTGTTGTTTGTTCACTATAACAATGCACCTGTAATTACTGTCTAAATAAGTTCCTTAGGTTCTTCCTTGGATAGTTAACTCCAAAACATTGTTGCATGTTAACAGCTTCTAATTGTGACAAAGCACACTAAAAACGTGAAGTGGAAATCTCATAGCAACATCTAATTCAAAAAGCCAATTATCTCTCAGTTAATGGTGTCACATGTTAAATGTTGTCTAGTTCTTTACTTTTCTTAGTATGCAGAGTGTCAACGTCAAAGCAGTTATCATGTGGTATACGTCAGTAAAGAATACTGCAATGTTTCTCAAGATTAGCGTATATGTTCTTTTTCTCAGTGCCAGCCAGTGCACATGGCTGCCTGTGGTGCAAGTCATTGTCGCGTGTCGTTACTGGGGTTTGGATACCTAACTTCTACAAATTCACCTTGCCGACACGGCTCTGCCCTGTTTGCATCCCACCAGTTCTGATGAAACTCAGGTCTCTCGTTAAGATTATATCGTCTGTCATCATGTCGGTAATTTCCGTAATGTCTTTCTTGTCAGTCACATGGTGGAGAATTTCTCATGGAATCGTAGCTGCATGGTGCACCGTTGCGTCTGAAGTTATTCTGTTTCCCTTGATAAAAATTGTTTTGTTTCCCATATTGTCTGTTTCTATCGTTATCTCTATCATATTCATTACTATGAAAATGCGATCATTCTCTGTAATTATTATTACTCTACCAATGGTTATCATACGGGTGGTGTCTGTTTTCGTCACAGCGAGGTCATCAGTCCCTTCGGATTAGGGAAGGATGGGGCAGGAAGTCGTCCGTCATTTGCCTAAAGCGATTCAGGGAAATCACGTAAAACCTAAATCAGAATGGCCAGACAAGTGTTTGAACCATCTTCCTCGAGTTCAGTGTGCTAACCACTCCACCTCCTCGCTTGGTGGGAAGTTGTTGATTGCACTGATTTTTTCTAAATCTGTAAGAACCAGTAGCGGAGGCATGTGACTTAAGGTTGGCTGCCAGAAGACAGGAGTGCTCCTAATCGTGCCCACAACTATTTGCAATGTGTTATTTAGTTCACTGTCTACTTTCTTGGTGTGGGGGCTATCATTCCAGACTGTACAGCAATAACCTGTTATGAATAAAACACAGCTAACGCTATTGTTAGTAACGTAGATGCTGAAGAGCCCCTTGTGGTACTACATAGCTTCTATGTAATGTTATCCCTTGTACGAAGTTTTGCAATTGTCTTTGTTAGGTGTTCCTTATTGCTTAATGTTCTGTCTAAAGTAGCACCTAGACAGTTATGAGTTTTATTGTGAGTGAATGTGATATTATTGAAACGAATTCTAAATTCCATGTTTGCAGGTATGTTACTTAGATGCCTGCATGAAACTTCTGTCATTGTTGAACTGTTCTGGAATTACAGGAATAATCAATTATCCATTGCAGCCAGATCATTTGTTATAACATTCTCAGTTTTCTTAATTTCCTTAAGTTGTGCTGCTAGTGCCCAATAGTCAGCGTATCCAAATTTTAGAAGTGTTGTAACAGACATATCAGCAATATACTCGATAAATAGCAAAGGCTATAAGACAGAGCACTACAGAACAACATTTTCAATTTCTTTGCTTGCTTCGCTTGTTCCTAATAATCAGTTTGGACGTGAATATTGCAACCTGTGTCAGTCAGTTAACTGTTCTACTTTCCCGAATATGGTTTCAAGAAGTTCGTAATGCTGATACAGGTGCACGCCAACTAAAGGGGCCTAAAATAACTTCAATGACAATGATCAGCTATTAAAGACTATTATGGCCCTATTAGAAATTTTATCAGTTAACTGCATGTGGTTTCAAAAGAGCTAAATGCTTACAACTGATAAAAATGCAACAGACTGAAGATTCTAATGTTCCCGTGGAAAAACTAACTACTTCCGTAACATTTCGTATCTGTGCACTTCTTCACCCTGAATTAAACCGTTGAAACAAAGACTTCATTAAATATACACTGCAAAAGTCAAACACTTCCATAAGCTCCAGCTATAATTCAAGAAGAGCATAAACACACTCACAAAATCTTGATATATCCTGAAAATATTACTTACACGCACGGCGCCGTGTTTTTCCATAATTAACTTCAGCTAAGGTCAGTTATAGTCAACATTATGTATCATGTTGGTCTGGCGGATTAGTCTGTCCAGAATACAATTCAGATAAGGACTGACCATTAACATGAGACTGTCCGTGCACGACAGTGATGCTACCAATATGTTCCACAAATCCCACGGTGAAAAGGCGATTTATCAGGGGATTATATTTCAAAAAATTGGTCGAGTGTTAGGATAGCACCTGGCGTACCGAACACGTTGTGGTCTAGGGTTGACATGCTGTTCGCAGAGATAAGGTGTCAAGTGTTCTGAATAGCCCTTGGCCTAGCGACCATTTGTATTCCTACCCGAAAGACGGCCACTCTGGGATGCTGTCTGTGAGGCAACACTGTGCATCCCTGAGTGTCGCGGTCCATGATTTCCGCATGCGCAACACTGCGTCGTATAGTACTGCAGTTTGTGTGCTTCTGGTCTTCGCGGCCGCCTCTCTATCCTACACCAAAGGGTCAAAACTCGAACATTTTCCTTCATTCCAGGTACATAGAAAAATATTTTCTTTTATTTTTTACTCTTTTTTTTATTACCTGTGGTCTAGGGTGGATCTGCTTACAAGATCACTACTTGTTCATGAGCGGTTCCTGAGAAAACACCGAAAAACCGTGATATTTGGTTAAGAAGGATATCAATTTTGGGGTGGCCACATCTATAGTTTCCATTCATGGCAGGTCGTTGAAGTGTTTACTATAAGTCGTTAAGGAAATATTCTCAAGCCGTTTGGAAACATTTCTCGATATCATTATCGGTTCTCGAGATCCAGACGTTCAATGTTACCATACTTACGCAGTAAAAAAAGCCTGGTTTTCACCTTTTTGAACTTTGGGCCGCTATTATCTAAATAACTAACCATAACAAATGGCCTGAATTTAAACTGTACATTACATATACATTTAGAAACGCTATTTTCCATTTTCAAAAATCTGTATCTATTACCAACAAGCACGTCGTAATACGGTGATGTTGGGGTAGCAAAATTATCAGTTGTGGAGACAGCCACTCACGTAATTTCTGTTTATGGGAAATGGTTAAAATTTGTGCCATGCGTTCTTAAGACGACTACTTTGGGGAACCTTGAAGCTTTTTTCGATGGTCATTGACCAGAGGGTCCAAATGTTCACAAGTACCCTAGTTTTCCACGTTAAAATACGCACGAAATATCAGATCTGAGCCATAAATGTGGTTTCAGCTAATGTATTGATCACATGGAAAGAGTTCAAGGGTCATCGCAAGGCTTCTGAGGTCATAAAACAATTTTTTGAGTCAGCATTTTTTCACCAATATGACGTTATGATTCTGTCTGTGTCGAAGGGGTACTTCATTTCTATAGAAATATGCGCAAAGTGATACTGTAGGGGCAAAAAATTGGCTAAGAACGGTCTCAACATGAAAGCCACCAATTTCAGTAAAATGTTTCTAGTAACAGTTTTACCCTTTACGATACAACTCATAAGCCTGGCGTTTTCCATGAATTACGATAGATGAGCAAAGTAAGTGAAATTTTTTGTAAGGAAAATGATTTTGTGTTGACTTTATGCACTGTAAGACAAATAAAACGTCGCACCTGAACGAATTGTCCAAATGGGACGAAAGTCAATAGACGTGTTGTACATGTACGGACAAACAAATGATGACAGTTTCAGAAGAATTGTGTAATTGATACAAGAAAAAGAGCTTCTTAAATTGAGCTAGTTAACAACGCCCTTATGGAAGTAATTATTCGGCACGGCATTGATTGGCAGAGTTGTTGGTGCTGACCTGGGGGATATCGTGCCAGTTTCTATATAACTGTCGCGTTAGATCATCAAAAACAAAGATGTTTGGACCACCCTGCCTTTTATGCTCCAAACATCCTCAATTATGGGGAGATCCAGCGACCTTGCAGGCCAACGTAGGTCAGCAAGTTCGCCAGATCTCTCACCAATTAAGAACATTTGGAAAATAATGGGCACAGCCCTCCAAGCAGCTCGAAATTTTGAATCTATCGCGCCAGTTGTACAGAATTTCGTACGATATTCCTTATGAGGAAACCCAACAACTCAGTCAACTTCAAGCTGAATAACTGCTTGCATAAGGGTCAGACGTGGACCAACAAGTTGCTGACTCGTGCAAATTACGAAGCTCTTTGTCTTGCATAAATCATCCTTTTTTATTTAAATATACCGATGTCTGTCCCATTTGAATAATTCCTTTGTGATGTGTCCTCTTTTGTTTCTTTCTTTTTTAGTGTGTTATGCATACTTATTTGTTGTTTACATGTGTCAAAATATATAATTTCGTCTAAGTATATAAATAAACAGTCGAAACCTTACTGACCTATAGAACTTATTTTATATAAGCAGCACTCTGTGTTGTAGCAGGAAAAAAGGGGGCCAGCAGCAAATACTCCTGTCGGAGCACAAAAAAGGCGAATATATTCCTCTTTAAAATACTGCCACAAACGTGGAGAGTGAACTTCCTCAATCCTCATTCAGCCTCCCTCACCAAAAATTCTGGCATTCAAGCATATTCACGTTTTTTGAGCTGAGTGAAGTAGAGAGACAGTGACGGTGGAATAGAGAGGAGACAGTGCTTGACAGTGGGACAGACACAGAAAAGGAGCAGTTGTGATAGGAGAGAAAAAGTAGGAGTGAAAGAGGAAGAAACATAAATGGAAACACTAACACTGATAGCCAGAGGAGCTATTGATGGTCAGTGAAAAACAGTTGCAATAAAGGACAATGTGAAACGTACGGAGGTTGAAACAACGGAAGCAAAAGTGAGAGTAAACGTGGAAATGAAAAATACAGATGAGTGGAGACCGTACAAAAGCCTGAGGTGTCGGCTCACTCCCACTCCCACGACCTTTAACACGTAGGTATAGGGAAGGGTACATTTGGCAACAAAACCTTAAACATGTGGGTGTAGGAGGAGACATTCCTTAATTTTTGAGCTATCGAGGTGTGCTTTAGACAATTACAATTGAAAAGAGAGACAAAAGTAGACAATGTAAGTGAGAGAGGAGACAGCTACCGTGGTATGTACTGTACGTCAGTAAGAGACAAAGGAGACAGTAGGAGAGAAACTTATAGAACAGACAATGGAAATGAGAGGTAGATGTTGACTACGAAGGCGTACCTAAAAAGGGAGACTGGGCATACGGATTTAGAACGATATATGTTAAAAGAGCGTGAACATGTTTGCATGCCAACATTTTTGGGTGTCGGAGTGTGGCTTGAGGCCGCTGGTTCTGCACTTCATATCAGAGACTTTTAAAGAGGAGCATATTGGCCTGTTTTGTGTTCCGACAAAAGCATTTTTCCGCTGGTCGCGTTGTATTCCATTTTCCTCAGCGGAGGCTACTGGGTCCCCTTTGTCTGCCGGTAGATTGTAGCATCGCTCAGTTCATACATACAATACCAGGAACAAAAATGTTCTGCACAAGGACTTAAAAGCACTTACTTTAGTTCAAAAATGGGTCCACTACTCAGGAACACTCATCTTCAACAATTTACCAGCAAACATAAAATATTTAATTACAAATAAAGATACGTTTAAAAGGAGCCTGAAACACTTATTAGTGGCCAACTCCTTCTACTCCATTGACGAATTTTTTAATAGAAACAAATGATGTATTGTATATACTCATACTATTAGTATTGTTAGTTCAGCTTAAAAAAAAGTGACATGTTTCACATCCACGAGGATCTCCTCAGCACGGATCTATGGAACGAAAAACTAATCTAATTTAACTTCCGAACGCGGAGCCGTTTTCTGCCTGTTTACATGTTCCTGCATTTGTATAAGTATGCCTGTACCAGTTTCGTTGGCGCTTCAGTGTATATATAATCTACATTTATAATCAAGCATTCATTTCTCGCTGTGTTCCCATATTTTAGTCCAAACCCAGTAAATTATTAAACTACTGTATTTATTACTATACAAAATTGTAATGTTTTATTTTAGACAAAATATATAAGTACCAATTTTTGTATTATTCTGAACCACCCAGGTGTTCAAAATCATTAACGTAACAAATTAAGGGTGGGGGACAACCACTTGGCAAATGGAATCCATCATTCATAGTAGTTTACCTGTTTGATGATGTGTTTAAACTGGGATCTTTTAGGTTCTTCTTCCTCCAGCACAAATCAAAACAACAGGTATTGTCTTTATCTATATCAGCGCAAATTACAATTTAACCACCCACAATTTAGATCCACAAGGACCTAAAAAGGTATTTGAGTTATTTACTATAGCTGGGAACAAATGAAAGGAGACAAATTTGTTTCGTGTCTCAATGATATCTCTAGTCTTAAGTCAATGGCGCATTTGGTCAGGCCTCACAATTTTCTTTGTTATTTAGGACTACAAAATGTTCAAATGGCTCTGAGCACTATGGGACTTAACATCTGAGGTCATCAGTCCCCTATAACTTAGAACTACTTAAACCCAACTAACCGAAGGACATCACACACATCCATGCCCGAGGCAGGATTCGAACCTGCGACCGCAGCAGTCGCACGGTTCCGGACTGAAGTGCCTAGAAGCGCTCGGCCACCACGGCTGGCTAGGACTACGTTTACAGTGATCTGTTATTTTACGAGTACTTAAAATCATATGTACCTCACACTTTACAATCATCCTGTGGTCGAAATTGTCCATTAGTGACAGATGAAACATTTTATTCACGGAATTATAGCATCTTCAATGGATTCATAAACGATATTTTAGGGTTGCGGACCCATATGTGAGATAAGCAAGTTTCTTATTTAGACGACAAACTCTTAAAACTACTGACAGCCAACTAAGAAGACCACCCCCACCCTTGCCAAGCGAGGTGACTAAGGCGGAAAGAAATTAGTAGACTTAGCGGAATATCTCTAATTCGATCCCGCTGGAGATGAATACGGGATAAAAAATGGCCTTTTGCGTGGGCGTACAGTGAAAGGTGTATCTCAGCTGTCGAATGAATCTGCTGCTGCTTTAACTGAGCACGAGCAGAGCAGTACCGCAATTCATTTTCACTCCCACTCTACATCCGCAAAAGCTCTGAAATCTGATCCGTAGCCGGTAAAGTGAATCGCAATAAAGCGGAAATTCGATTATCGGGCAATGCCCTCACGTTAAACGACACTGGGGGCGGTTATTGAGTCTTAAGTCCCTTACCAGCACTCGTGTGAAGCACAGAACAAAATTTAATAATTCGCAACCAGAGATACCATTATCTCTCCGCATGATGCCCTATTTTCCACGGCAACGGCCGTATATGGCCTTGCTGCAGTATACGCCGAATAAAACGGAAGGTGTTATTTGCGACACCATCGAACCTCATTAGTTTGACATTGCCCTGTATGCCTACAGAATTGTAATTTTCTTGTCAAAAATGAAACACTTGTCCTGTCTAACTTGCACACAGAGAGATTTTTAATTCCTCACCTGCTTTTGTAATGAACAAGGTTCAGTTTTCCCTAATGGTAATCCAGATCTACAGTTATAGTGGTTTTCACAAATGGCAGAACGAATGTCGAATTTTTTCACATTGTGTCCCGTTCATGCCAGTCTTAAGTAGACTCCCGTTTCTAGTGACTTCGAGATCGATGGAATGTGGCCACTAGTCTTCCGTCTCTCCATGTTCCTTCTGCGATGAGATTTAAATACACTTATCGTTTTACAATGAGTAACATATACAACATGATGTTCCGTTCAATGGGAAACTTCTACACTTAAAGCATTAACGACGGAAACAATGCCAATGAAGAGTGAAAGATTCATTCCTTAAACGAACATCTTTCACGAACTGTTCACGGAATTTAGGTAAATTGTACCACGTCTACCCTTCTTCATGAGTGTGTAACTGGAGAAAGAAAATAAATTGAAAGCGATATAGCAAATGTAAGTTAAACTAAACGTTGCGGTCAGTAGGCTATGATTACAACAAGGAATAACAGTAATCATTCGACTGATTGAGCTCTAAATTCAGAAGTAATTGCCGTTTTTGACTAAGCGATAATTTATTTCTGTTCAACAACCTTTCATGATACATGTTATTCACCAGTGACTTAAATGTGTGGGATTCATTATTTCGTTTGCCTTTCCGTACATTTCTTACGTGCTCTTTTCAAAAACAAAATTACACTGTAATTATTTAATAACATTTAGTTTCAATATTTTAGGTCTTTTATAGGTACGAACAGTTAGAAACAATAATAACAATACAATTATTAACGATACTACCGAACATGATTACGAGTAGAACAGAGCTAAAAAAATTTGTATAAGTACATATCTGAAGAGCGTAACGTTTGTATCAGTTGCGAGCAATTACAGTCTATCTGCAGGGCAACTGGTAGATACAAATGACTTAGTATGTCTGGAAAAGGTCACTAAAGTATAGGAAACAATCAGAAATTGAAACCGTTACTGGCAGAAAGCGTAGGAGTTGGAAGGGACAGCCATAGGAAAGTCAAGATAGATATTCACAATGGGAGAGAGATTCTGGTTCTCCGTTCGATAGAAAGTAGACAGTTTATAGAAAGAAACTACGCCACTGATAACATGTTGAACGTAGAGGTTTTCAATAATAGGTAAGTTACTAGATGATTTGTTGCACAGATACATGTCTAAGACTGAGAACAAGATGTTCAGATAAAGACCTGCTGGCAATATGATATGACAGAAGAGACTAGGAATACGATGGAGAAACACAATGCCTAATAGTCAAGTCGCTTACCTGATAATAACCCTAATCAGTGCTAGCATGTTCAAACTACTACATGTTATCCGCATACCTAACACAAGATTTTAAGGTTGCTGACTCATATTTTAAGTCGTGTTCAAATGCTTAATAGTATTAGAAGTTGGGTATGACTAAATAGTTTCAGCTTTGCGATTTGTAGATTTATAGTTGCAAATTTGTGAACAGGGTATACATACATTAAAGGATGTTTCGTATATTCGCGTATTACCTGACTGTGTTGCATACTTTTAGCTGTGCATCGATGATTATAACAAGATCTTGATAATGTAAACTGGTTCCGTCGCTGGCTCTGATATGAAGTTTGAGTAAGACGTTTGCTTCTTCGACGTTCCAATTTCTTCACCTATGTGTGGGATTGACATATTACGACCACTTAGTGATTTTCGGTCCGATATTGTTTGTAGCATTTATGTTGTAGATATTTCCACTCGAAATGGCTACGAAACAAAGGAAAAAATACATTTCCTAAATGGGCCGAAATTAAGTTCGTAAATCATTTCACTATGAATAACTAAGAGTATGACTGCACAAGCAACGAAACAAAGGAAAAAAATACATTTCCCCAATGGGCCGTAATTAAGTTCATAAATCATTATGCTATGAATTAGTAAGAGTAGGACTGCACAAAGCATCTCTGCTCTGAAATCGAAGAAATACATTCCGAAGAAAATTACAAAACTCGATAACCTCTTCCACAAGGTTAAAACTTTTGGATATGGGTACGATTAACAACGACAGCAACAAATATCTTGCAGCGACGTGTCAAGCACCTTTGTGAAGTGGTGCAATAGCTCTATTCAACATCAAAACCATTCCTAAAACCTGTGCTGAAACGGATCTAAATGGCAACGAAATGCGAATAGTTCGTTTCCGTATGACCCCCACAGGGTAATACACTGTGTCATTCAGATGAGGACACTTCGCTGTTCAACGAAGCGGCACAATCTAACATGAATCTTAGGACAAAAGCACCTCTCGAAAGTCATATGAATTAGAGTACTTCCATGTCTGACCACTTTACACGAGGACAACACGACCAGAAAACCGGAACGATTTACAACATTCCACAAATACACAGTTTACTGCGTTCCTTCCAGTTGAGTCTTCTAGGTGAATCACTTTAAAGCTGAATTCACCGACGCGAGCACGGTCCCTGAGCACTTTGTTATTAATTTCCTCTTCATGGAAGGAACTGCAGTTACCAATGGCGAAAGAACTTCATCTACATCTTCATCTACATGGTTACCATGGAATTCACACTTATGTGCCTGGCAAAGGGTTCATCGAACCATTTTCATACTACTTCTCTACCATTCCACTCTCGAATGGCACGTGGGAAAAAGGAACTCCTAAATCTTTTCTTTCGAGCTCTGATTTCTCTTATTTTATTATGATGATCATTTCTCCTTACGTAGGTGGGTATCAACAAAATATTTTCGCCTTCGGAAAAGAAAGTTGTTGTTTGAAATTTCGTCAATAGATTTCGAAGCAAATAAAACGGCCTTTGTTTCAGTGACTGCCACTCCAACTCGCATATCATATCAGTGACACTCTCACCCCTATTGCGAGACAACACGAAACGAGCTGCCCTGCTTTGCACTTTTTCGATGTCCTCCGTCAATCCTACCTGGTAAGGACCCCGTACCGCGCAGCAGTATTCTAGCAGAGGACGGACAAGTGTAACGAAGGCTGTCTCTTTAGTGGATTTGTCACATCTTCTAAGTATTCTGCCAACAAAGAGCAGTCTTTGATTCGCCTTCCGCACAATATTATCTATGTGGCCTTTCCAATTTAAGTTGCTCGTAATTGTAATTCCTAGGTATTCAGTCGAATTGACAGCTCTTAGATTTATGCGATTTATCGTATACTCACAATTTATCGGATTTCTTTTTGTACTCCTCTGGATGATCTCGCACTTTTCTTCGTTTAGTGCCAATTGCCACTTTTAGCACCATACAGAAATTCTCTCTAGACAACCGCAGCAAACGCAGTTCAGTTTATAGAATACAGATGTGGCAAGCTGTTGTGAAACACTGGGTCTTCAAGAGCAAAATCTCGAAACCAGTCAAAGTTTAAGTAAATAGCAATAGTCGTTGTCCAGGATAAGCCACATACGGTAACTACGAGGCTCTTTTGTATAAACATAGGTCTCTGACAGAGTTCTGCGATGCTTACAGAGCTAGTCCACAGAGGGATCTGATATTATGATTTACTTAAACCTTACCAGAACTTTCTCTCTCCCCCTCTCTCTCTCTCTCTCTCTCTCTCCTTCTCTCTGTCGTGTGGTGGTTGGCCCATGGGGGCAAGTCTTATTATAAGCAGTCTGCACCGTGGTTGTTCGGATCAGTGTCGGATTTTACTATGAGGAAGTCTTGCTAGTGTCACTAACCATCTCGACGTAAGTGTCACTATTCCTCGAAACTTGGAAATTTATGTTAAGTTTGTAAGTAGGCTGTATGGTTTTTTTTTATTGGTAACGCTACGTAGCGCTCTCTATGAAAATCACTGGCTGTGCTGTGTGCAGTCTGTGGCTGGTTTGCATTGTTGGAAATTGCTATTGTAGTGTTGGGCAGTCGGCTGTTACAGCGCGTAGCGTTGCGCAGTTGGAGGTGAGCCGCGAGCAGTGGTGGATGTGGGGGGAAAGATGGCGGAATTTTGAGAGCGGGCGATCTAGACGTGTGTCCATCAGAAAGAGTAAATTTGTAATATTGGATATCATGGACTTATATATATATATATATATATATATATATATATATATATATATATATATATATATATAATAACTTTTGAACACTATTAAGGTAAATACATTGTTTGTTCTCTATCAAAATCTTTCTTTTGCTAACTATGCCTATCAGTAGTTAGTGCCTTCAGTAGTTTGAATCTTTTATTTAGCTGGCAGTACTGGCGCTCGCTGTATTGCAGTAGTTCGAGAAACGAAGATTTTTGTGAGGTAAGTGATTTGTGAAGCGTATAGGTTAATTTAGTCAGGGCCATCCTCTTGTAGGGATTATTGAAAGTCAGATTGCGTTGCGCTAAAAAATATTGTGTGTCACTTTAAGCACAGTCATGTATAAATTTTCTAAGGGGACGTTTCAAGTTCCTATGGGACCGAACTGCTGAGGTCATAGGTCCCTATGCTTACACTCGACTTTATCTAACTTAAAGTAAATTACGCTAAGGACAACACACACATACATGCCTGAGGGAGGACTCGAACCTCCGACGAGGGAGGAATGTGAACCGCCTGGTCGGGATTTTATCCCGCAAGCGGTGTCAGATGCATAAAAGGGATTCAGTTGTTATCTTTTGTGGCATTACGTCTTGAAATATATCAGAAGACCGATTTTTGTTCACAATGATAATATACATCCCAGGAAGATATCCACTAATTCATGTTATCTTTCAGTCACCTTCCTATTCGAAGAAGTATCTGAGTCTAGCACACACAATCACGATATGCTTTTGTTATACTGGGTGATCAAAAAGTCAGTATAAATTTGAAAACTTAATAAACCAAGGAAGAATGTAGATAGAAAGGTAAAAATTGACACACATGGTTGGAATGACATGGGGTTTGAGCGAGGTGCCGCAGTGGTAGCACACTGGACTCGCATTCGGGAGGACGACGGTTCAATCCCGCGTCCGGCCATCCTGATTTAGGTTTTCCGTGATTTCCCTAAATCTCCCCAGGCAAATGCTGGGATGGCTCCTTTGAAAGGGCACGGCCAACTTCCTTCCCCATCCTTCCCTAATCCGATGAGACCGATGACCTCGCTGCTTGGTCTCTTCCCCCACACAACCCAACCCCAACCCAATACTGTCCCTACGACTTATCTTAGAAGATGGATTAAGGCAACATGGGGTTTTATTAGAACCTAAAAAAAAAAAGTTCACAAAATGTCCGACAGATGGCGCTGGACAGCCAAACGTCAGTGAGTGCGCATGACAATCGTGTATAAAAGGAGCAGTAATGAGAGAATGAGAGAGAGAATCAGATGGGCCAGCAGTCGCAGCATGTTGACGTTACCTGATAAGGCGCTTTTAGTGAAGCTGTACTATCAGGATGGGGAATGTGCTAGTTCAGCGTTACGATCCTATCGCCATAGGAAGGGGATTCGAACGGGTAAAGGTCCGTTGACAAATGGAGCTGTGGCGAGAATGATTTCGAAGTTCGAAGCCACGGGTTGTTTAGATGATAGACGCCGTAGTGGCCGACCGAGCACAAGGCGTAATGCTGCTGTGACGGTTCAGGAAGAAATGGAGACTGTAGCGGATTCGTCTATGCACGGGGAAGTCAGCGCTCGTGCAGTCGCACGTCGCACCGGCATTCAGTACAATACTGTTTGGTTGGCACTTAGGCGTACCCTCCGATGCTATCAGTACAAAATCCATCGGCATCATCAACTGTTACGTGGCGATTTAGTGAAGCGGAGGGCATTTGCGGTGTGGGCGTTTCAAAAGATGGCGGAAGATGACGATTGGTTGAGTAACGTGGTGTGGACCGACGAAGCTCATTTCACGCGCCGAGGGTATGTCAACGCCCACAAATGCAGAATTTTGGTTACGGAATATCTTAGAACTGTCGTGGAAACTCCATTGCACGACGAGAAAGCCACGGTATGAGTTGGATTTACCACATCTACCGTTATCGGGCCTTTTTCCTTCGAGGAAATGCGTGATTCTGGTTTTGGAACTGCTACCGTGACGGGTGAGAGGTACACCGATATGTTACAGAATCGCATCATCCCCAGCCTGGCTGATAAACACCTGCTGGAACGTACGATGTTTATGCAGGATGGTGCTCCACCCCATATTGCCAGACGCGTGAAAGATCTCTTGCGCGCGTCGTTTGGTGATCATCGTGTTCTCAGCCGCCACTTTCGTCATGCTTGGCCTCCCAGGTTCCCAGACCTCAGTCCGTGTGATTATTAGCTTTGGGGTTACCTGAAGTCGCGAGTATATCGTGATCGACCGACATCTCTAGGGATGCTGAAAGACAACATCCGGACATTCTTTACAGTGCTGTTCACAACATTATTCCTCGACTACAGCTGTTGTTGGGGAATGATGGTGGACATATTGAGCATTTCCTGGAAAAAAACATCACTTATCACCTTTGGTTTGTCTCACTTTCTTATGCTAATTAGTGCTACTCTGATCAGATGAAGCGCCATCTGTCGGATATTTTTTGAACTTCTGTATTTTTTTGGTTCTAATAAAACCCCATGTCATTCCAAGCATGCGTGTCAGTTTGCACCTCTCTATCTACATTATTCCGTGATTTCTTCAGTTTTCAAATTTATACTGACTTTTTGATCACCCAGTATATTGCTACAACAGCGTTCCAAACGGACAATAAACTACACTGTCTGGAATGAAAAACAGCCCACAGTTGCACTAAATTATGTTTATTTTTTTAAATTTTCTTTAATGTAACTGTGGGCTGTTTTTCATTCCCACAGTTGCACTAAATTATGTTTATTAATTTTTTTTAGTGCAACTGTGGGCTGTTTTTCATTCGAGACAATTTCGTAACAGTTGCTGTATGATGAAAATAATGAAGTAAGCTACACGTTTGAATACTATATCGAAAGAGTGAGAATATCTTACTTTTGTATTTTATCCATCGTCAGTAACTCTCCTTGCATATAATTAAATAATAAGCCCTAAGTTTTACAAAAGGAATTTAATTTCTTTACCGGTATCGGGCACTTAGTTTTTTTCTTCAGAAGGTTATACATATTGCATTGTTTGCGAGCAACATTGATTAATAACATAGTTTTCATTAAATGAAACATCTGCAATGAATAAGTAGCAGTATTACTAAAGGTAACACCACATTTACCTGTCTTAAGTGTCCTAACGATCCTGAGTGCGATGACACAGCACATTATATGATAATTTCTTTAAGATCATCGTGAAACCAACAGAAATTTAGAGCAGAATTTCGGTTCCTTTTAAAATCAAAGAATTGTTGGAAAAGAGCAGAAGAGTGACGTCCATGAAAGAGACGGCGTGTGTCTAGGCAGTGACGTGAAGTTTGTTCACTACACTTCCAGCCAGACCAGTTGAAGAATTCGGAAAATAGAAAACAGGAATGGAGTACGGTACCTACATCATTAAACCACACTATAACTGGATAGAAAACTACAAAAACGTAATAACAAAAAGAGAATAAGGAACAAAATTGTTTCCCAACACACATGAAACCAGTTCTGCAGTCGTTTATGCATCTGAGCCTCACCCATAAGTGCCACAAACTGCAGGATTTTGAACAAAGTCTTATTCTGAATAAAAAATTATTACATTTAAAAAAATTTTGATTCATTGAAAGGTGAGTGAAATGTAAAAATGTGCACATCATTAAGCTCCGTACAAATTGTTTTAGGTCGATCTGTAATAATAAGATCAGAGAGCAACTGAAATATATATTTTTCATGCATGAAATACTGTGCTCAGATTATCTTGCTGTTAGTGGGGTAAGGTGGAATTATTTCTTCTTGAACACATTGTAGTTTATTTCACTCAGTCGGTGACATTCGGCTCATTTTACATTTATTTCATAATCTCTTGAAAACTACTAATGTTTCAGTGGCAAAAATATAATATGTCATGAATTAAATAGAAACATAATGAAAAACAAAGTGTAATCTAATGGCTGGCCTACTCGCCACTTTTCTCGTTATTGTCTTTCCAACTATTATTCGGAAATATCCTTCACAACAGTGATAGTCGTGATTGCATATGTTAGTGTGACACTGTTTTCTTTGATGCTGATAAAACTTTCGGTGCATAAGATCCTGGTCAGCATAAATATTGCAGAAAAAGGGGTGTAATCGGAGATACACTTGGTATGCAGAGATTATCCGTGTCCAAGATATAAACTAAAGTATAGACAGTCGTCTTCTCAAAGATAAGAAACTGTTTAGCGGTTCTGCAGAGCTACTCTCTCTCTCTCTCTCTCTCTCTCTCAGACATCCGCCCCGTCAGTCGGAAAGACTCAGCGAAGGAGCAACGCCTCTGAAAATGTGCAGCGCATTTATGGACGAAACGGTAGGAATAGAAGAGATATGTGGAGCGCGACATACCTCGGAAGGTTTACCAGCAGCAGTGTCATCCTGTCGTGAAAGTCTTAATTCTCTCACTTTTCTCTTTCTCAGATATCACTAACATTGTTGCTGGGAAAATCTTTCGCCTTTTACCTTTCCTTTTCCCAATTTTCTTAGTTATTTTCGGATTTGGCGTACTAGAATAGCCTTGTTAGGGCACATGAAAAAGTAGCACATGAGAAACCGTGTGATGATGTGTGAACCACACACTGGCGTGATGTATGATGTCTCTGAGAAATTAACCTTATAAATCATCTGTCTCCAATTCGTACAAAATGTTGTGTAATTAATTCAGTGATCTTATGACAAATAATGTCTTTAAGTATCGTGAGATAATTCTATAAAGTTTTCTCCATCAACACAATACTTCTTTTTCATACTTGTTCATTTTAACAGTTATAAAGGGCTCCGTCTTCAGGTCAAAAGCGGCCCATCGGGACCATCTGACCGTGTGATCCTCAGCTGAAGATGCGGATAGGGGGGACGTGTGGTCAGCACACTGTTCTCCCGGTCGTTATGATGATTTTCTTAGACTGGATCCGCTATTATTCCAGTTTTAACAGTTATAAAGGGTAGATGATTTTCCGGCACAGAAACAAATGGAAACGCTGTAAGTTCACTGTCGCAGTGATACCCTCCATAACTGATCATTATTATTTGTCATTTGAGGCCTACAGACATAAAAAGTTGTTATGAAGTGTTCCACAATTTCAAACGAAGAAGCGACATGTAGGAGTTACTATCTGTGGTTCATATAATTTGTCTCTCAGGACGAAAGTAGGAAACAATTATTTGCATATAAAATCAACAAGTACGCACGTACATGTTCAAGACTGGAGCTTTAAAACTTTTTTTATTTTTGAGTCATCAGTCTTCTGACCGCTTCGGAGCGGCCCTCCACGATTTTCTCTTTTGTGCTAATTCTCTTCATCTCTTAGTAGCATTTGAAACGTACGTCCTCAATTACTTGATGCATGTATTCCAATCTCGGCCTTCCTCTATAATTTTTACCCTCTACAGCTCCCTCTAGTACCATGGAAGTTGTTCCCTCATGTCATAACGGATATCTACCATCCTGTCCCTTCTCCTTGTCAGTGATTTTCACATAGTCCGTTCCTCTCAGATACTGCGTGGAAACTCGTCATTCCTTACCTTATCAGTCCATCTAATTTTCAACAATCGTCTGTAGCACCACATCTCAAATGCTTCGATTCTCTTCTGTTCTGGTTTTCCAACAGTCCATGTCTCACATCCATTCAATGCTGTGCTCCAAACGTACATCCTCAAGGCCTATGTTAGAAGACTTTCCCTGGTCAGGAATTCCCTTTTTGCCAGGGCTAGTCTGCTGTTGATGTCTTCGTTGCTCCGTCCGTCACTGATTGGTTTGCTGCCGAAACAGCAGAATTCCTTAATTTCACCTAATTCGTGATGATCAGTCCTGAGAAATTTCTCGCTCTTCTCATTTCTGCTACTTCTCATTACTTTCGTCTTTCTTCGATTTAATCTCAAATGTCTTATTTGATCTTGAGTCCTCCAAAGCTAATACTGATTCCCCCATCTCTTCTAAATCCTGTTACTTCTCTTACACGTTAGACAACTCTTACCCATCATACAGGCCTTCAGTGTACTGTTTCCACCCTTTCACTCTCTCCTCTGCATTCAACAGTAGAATTCCTGTTACACTCTTAAAGATACCATCCCTGCTTTTAATTACACAGAAGGTTTTTTGACTTTTCTGTATGCTGAGCCTGTCCTTCCGAAATTATTTCTTTTTCGATTTCTTCAAATTTTTCCTGCAGTTTCTTCGTCTTACCTTCCCTACACTTCCTATTTATTTCATCCGTCGGCGACTTCTATTTCTGCATTCCTGACTTTCCCTGAGCATTAGTGCACTTCCTTGTTTCGTCGATCAGCTGAAGTATTTCTTCAGTTAACCATGGTTTCTTCGCAGTTACCTTCTTTGTAACACCGATTTCCTTACCATCTTCTGTGACTGCCCTTTTTAGAGACGTCCTTTTCTCTTCAACTGTATTGCCTTCTGAGCTATTCCTTGTTGCTGTATCTATAATCTTACAGAACTTCATGCGTATCTCGTCATTCGTTAGTACCTCCGTATCCCACCTGTTTGCGTATTGATTATTCCTGACTAATCTCTTCAACTTCAGCCTACTCTACATCATTGCCACACTGTGATCTGAGTCTATATCTGCTCATGGGTGCGCCTTGCAGACCAGTATTTTATTTCGGAATCTCTACCTAACCGGCATGTAATCTGTCTGAAATATTTCCGTATCAACCTGCCTTTTCCAAGTAGCCCTCCTTGTCTTGTGACTCTTGAATAGAGTATTCGGTATTACTACTAAAATTTATTATAGAACTAAATTAGTCTTTCACTTCTCTCATTCCTTGTCCCAAGCCCGTATTCTCCTGTAATTTTTCTTCGTCTGCCCCTACAACTGCAACCTAGTCCCCCATGACTACTAGATTTATATTTCCCTTTACGTAATACATTACCCTTTTAATATCCTCAGATAGTTTCTCTGTCTCTTCGTCTACAGCTTGCGATGTCGGCTTGTATACCTGAACTATCGTTGCCGGTCTTGGTTTGCCGTAGATTCCGGTAAGAACAATCCTGTCACCGAACTGTTAACAGTAACATACCATCTGCCCTACCTTCTTTTCATAACGAATCCCTCTCCTGTTATATCATTTTCTGCTGCTGTTGATGTTAACCTATATTCATTTGACCAGATATCATTGTCTTCTATTTAATTTACTTCACTGAGCCCTACTATATCTAGACACAGCCTTTGAATTTCCTTTTTTCAGATATTCTAGCTAGCCTATCACGTTCAAACTTCTGACATTCTACGCCCCGACTCGTAGAACGTTATCCTTTTGTTGGTTATTCAATCTTTTCCTCATGGTCACCTCCGTACTTGGCAGTCCCCGCTCGGAGATCCGAATGGAGGATTATTCCGAAATCTGTTGCCAATGGAGAGACCAACATGACACTTTTTCAATTACAGGCCACATGACCTGCCATGTGCCTTTTGTTGCCGTCTGCATCTCCATGCCGTAGGTCATTGCAGATTCCTCCACCTTCAAGGCAGTATTCCACCTGAAGCTCAAGAGAGTGCTCTGAACCTCTGTCCGCTCTTCCGCCCTCTCTGACAAGGCTGTCGGCAGAATGAGGGTGACATCTTATGCCGGAAGTCTTCGGCCGCCACTGTCTCATATTATGCTCGTGCATGACCCATACCAAAGAAGTTATATTGTGTGTCTTTAATTACACTTACACTCTATCAGAGATCATCACTGTCATACAGTGCTCTTTTTTTCCTTTGCTTCGTCCGTTAGTTTTCTACCACTGCTGTTTAAGGCATACACTTAACAGTCTTCACACCAGTACGCCTAAGTAAGGACCAGAATATGGTGGGACTCGGGGCACTCTTAATACACAGTGGCACACGAACTCAAGACCATTTGGCTCGTATTTCTCAGAAAACCGTACATCCATACGCGCCTTCGAAACGAACAATAAACACCAAGAAATATTACATTAAATGTTACTGTTATTTTGTAAAACGGTTATCATGGGCGAATCCAGCGAAGTGTTTCTTTACTTTGCAAATGAGAACTGTACTGGTACTGGATATTTAATGTTACATTCAATTTTGGCTGCTTGTTCCCAATGATTAATTCAGGAAAAGTCATTCTGCGGAGATTTAGTTCAGATTCTTGCAAAGTAAATTAGACCTATCGAAATACTTTGACTTTCGAAAACCATCAGTAGCCTATGTTCTTATTTCCGCTGAAGAAACATTAGACCTATATACTTGCCACAACTAAAACACACCGAGAATCGTTTGAAACTTAACTCAATATTGCGTTTCACTGAAGAGAAATCTTTGTTGCTCGAATATTAACATTTCCAGAATGGAAATGGAAAAATCTACAATTTATCAGGAAAATCCAAAAAATATCGTATCTCTGTTTGTATGTAACTAATTTCTACACAAAACGTTGGGAACTTATTCTGATGCCGCAGCATCACACTGCTCACCGAATCACCGCAAAAAACAATTCGACGAAGTGGAAAATAAATAGTTTATTAAGAACGATCTAAATACCCTACCAGGAGACCGACTGGTACTGAACGACATAAGAAAGTTTTAACAAGTTGATTCTTTCAGAGAAGGAAACAGCAACCAGGCTCTGTTATTAACGTTGTATATTAATGCCAACAACTCCGTTATCGGTTTTGAAACGAAAAGTTCATCTACATTTAGCTCTCAATGTTATTGCTCGCGTAACAACTAATATATTGATAAATGGATGAGATTAAATATGTTGCTACGAAAAGAGCCCTGAAATATTTTTTAGGGATGCCGTGCTGTGACTTTCTATGGATCATTAATTTTCAACAAAACGAAATGTATTATGGTCTTATTATTCTGGACCTGGCTTTCTATAAAAGGAACATTGTTCCGTTACTGTAACTCGCTATAAAGTTCAACACATATTTCTTACTTCACAGTTATTGTAAAGGGTAGTGAAAATTATTTCGTTATCAATACTGATGTTGCAGTACTGAATGTCTGTTCAACATCAAGATTTTGCAGTCGATTCTTGTTAACATCAAAACACTAATAAGTACCACGACTAACACTAGAACATGAGACTAATTATCAGAGAAAAAAATGTTTTTACTGTGGTGTCACCGCCAGACACCACACTTGCTATGTGGTAGCCTTTAAATCGGCCGCGGTCCGTTAGTACACGTCGGTTTCATTTAATGCAGTTTGAATGCGCCGCGACAGAGGCTCGTTCGTTCTTAGCGCAGCTCTGCAGCATGAATAATATTTAAATAGCTGAAAATGTCTTAAAAGGATGGGATAAAATACCAGGCAAGCTTATTACAGATCATAATGCAAGTTTTCACTAAGTAACTCTATTCAGAACATTTAGACAGATTAAGTTCTTACACATCTGTACAAATCAATGCTTAATGGCGTCTTTCTCTCAATCCTGACAAAAGACTGCTACACAGGCATACAATATAGCGTCACAGGCTCTTCCTACTCACGTAACTCCAAAAGGACGACAGAGGACTTATAATCTGTTTAATACACTTACATCTCTGTTTGATATTTAATAAATATCATCTGTGGCGGTTTCAGTACTCGCCACACAGATATTATCTTTAAGAAATCGATACATGGATCTATAGAAGTATTTAATGACACATAATGGTTTCTCTTTATTACATAAAGTTCACACAGTCATTGTCCATGCAGGAATAAAATTATAGTCATCCAGTCCGACTATTTTTTCTTCTTATTTTCTCACCACATGTAATACGTGTTTTGCTAGGAGACGTTACAATGCCCCCTGTCAGCAATTGACTAGCGTTAAGAATGTTCAGCAATATGCTGCCATTAAAGTCCGCTACTCACCTTATTTGGGATATTCGCTATTCACTTTGTTTGCTCTTTTGCACTATAGTTTTATTTACACTGTTTGTGGTTTTCTCACACTTTGCGAGATGGCCGTATACCTAGTCGAGGGTCATTACAGTTTTCTGGCTCCTCCATTCGGGCTATGTGCGGTCAGGAAACCTGGGAAAACTGCGCCGAAGCCATGGTCGTCTCTCCTGGTTTGCAGTAAAACGCAGTCTGATTGTTCATCAAATAAGGATGGCATTTATCAAATGTTCATAGATAAAGTGTCGCACACGAAAGTTATTTGTGACAAAATGTTAAACTTTCTGTCCCCTTGTTGAAAATGTACCTTCTACAGTCTTCCACATCCGTAGTAATGTTTGAGTTTATGTTCCGTGTAACATAAAGGTCAATCATTAAATAGTTTTACATTAGTATAATGCCTTATCTCTACAATTATTCACTATAACTGTTCTATCATGCTATGGCATTCATGTCAGTTTTCTTCACTAATGTGACGAAAACATATAACATATATCGTCTAACAAATTCATATTTTGAGTTTATACACAGTAAACTAAAGAAAAAATATCTGACACGTAATTTCGTGTCAAATAAATTATTTTCACGTTAGTTCATTAACAGCGAAGTTATTAATGTTCGGCTGAATGTCGACAACGTCGTACTGAGCGGGCGGCGCGAAGCAATAATTGCGTAGCGTCGTGTGGAACACGGCGTTTCAACGATCGCTAGGATCGACGTCCTGTCCGCCGTAACAGTGACAGCGTGTTGGGGTGGCGCCCACGCTGTTGCGAACTGCACCGAACCATTCAGCAATGTCAGCGTGTTGCAGTTGTTTCCCGCGACTGGCTGGCTGCTTCTCCGCATGGCTCCGAGTCAAAACGCAAAAAACAAATATTCCACAGGGGACAGGTTATTAGCTGTGGAAGTAAATGCAACTTGGTTAAAAGCGTTTATTGTTCAGTAAACCGTCGTTTCGCTGGTCTGCACAGAATGTTTTGGCGTGATAAAGGGGTTCCTTGTGGCTTCACAACTCAATCACACTGTGACACTGCTATTCAGGGTTCGTCACACGCATTTTGTACTACACACTTTCATCTGTTCTCACGGTCGATGCGCTGCCAGAGCGTCTATCAACACTTGAAAATGTCTCAGATCAGACACACTAAATGTTTCCGTCGAGTGATGTTTGTTTTAATGTTTGTTTTAATCGACTCCGGACGGATCACTATCCACTATTTTTATACACAGTAAATTTATTGTTCGATGAGCACTGCACTATGACATTTAGTCACTTAACACTTGACTTATCCCGACGTATATATCGGTGCAGAACCAACAGTCATTTTCTGTCCCTGCTACACACAATTTTCCGTCCTTTCCTAGATTTTTTATGCACACAGTTTATTTTTAATGCATATCAACTGTTCTTTGCATAATCACTCTCATCTGTACTGAGTCCATTGTATTTAACATGTTCATTACACACTTTTAGTATTGGTACTAGACATATGCGGCTTTCTTGTAATTATTTATAGTTGTGTGATTTTTGGCACATAGTTTTCCTTTTTCGGTGTAGCTTGCCAGGTTGTCACCCATCTAGCAAACAGATTTACCGTGTGCATGACAGCTGGACTTGGGCATATTGTTCAATAAATACTTCATTTAGTATTAATTCTTTTTTTTAATTATCTGTCCTACGGGACTATAGTGTAGCTTCCGCGTAGACTGGCTTGATTCATGTATCGCGTAATTAATATTCAAGGACATGTACCAAGTACACGGGATTCAATTGAAGCATTGTCGCAAATAAAGTGTAGGTTACACGAAACGGGTCTGTCTTTGATTGAATTCTGCTCCAGTGTCGTTCTCAGATTACTATTGGCAGTAACATTGCTCCACATAATTGTCTTGTACTACAAAGTCATTTTTTGTCCAGTAGAGACTCTCTCAGGGTTCCTTAATTCTAACACAGCTACACCTATTACATTATTATATGAAATCGCATCATTAATTGTACATACTTACTACAAATGAAAAATGATTCCAGAAATTATTCATTACTTTGTCAACAAAAAACTGTTCATTGCTTGATGAGCATATAGTATTTTACTGACACTAATTCTCTCTAAACAAACTCATCAATTTGCATTCTATTGCCCAGTTTATTGATTCTACCTTCATGCTATGCTTACCTATTAAATATCTTGATTTCTTAAAATTTTAAATACACACAAACTCTTTCTTACAGCTAACATACTTATACTCTAAAACACAACTGAATTCTTCTTACTGCTACTATTTACATCTGACAGGTCATTGAATAAATAATTTCACATCTTTACTTGGATACAATCCTTTTATTTTTCCCATCTGGGGGTGTGCTAACAAATAGCTACATTCGTGCGGCACCTTTATTACTTCAAAGGACCCTGAATATATCAGTTGCCACTTACTGTTTTGCTTTAGGGTGGCTGAGGACTTGGGGTGATTACGAATAAGCACCATGTCCCCTGCATTGTATTTCTGTTTGTTGTTTACACCTAGGTCGTACTTCTTTTTTCTCTTGGCGGCACTACTGGTGTCTGCCCTGGCTGGTAGTCTCGGGAGAGGTGTCAGCCATTCATTCTGTGTCTTAGCAACTCCTTTCAATATCTCTACCGGTGGGTATTCTGTACTTGATTGTGGTGTTAAATTGTGTATTTTGATAAATTTAGGTGCCAACTCAGACCATTTTGTGTGTCGGTTTGCAATGTAACTTCTGAGGAACTTATTCAATTCTCTCAATGTTCTTTCGACTAAACTTGCTTCTGGATGAAACCGGGATACCAGAATATGCTGTATACCTTGTTCCTGTAGATAATTTTTCCAAGTGTGACCCGTGAAATAAGTGGAACTTGCAGTTATTATGGCTTCATGATTCACCACTTGAGACAGGTATTCTTGATTGATCCGTCTGACTATGCTTTTGACAGTAGCTGATTTATACAATAAATTGTCAAGTATTTGGAAAAAATATCGTACACTGCCAGTACATGTTTCATACCTCCCCTGGCCATGGGATAGGGGCCTGCTACGTCCAAAGATACTAATAAAAGCGGCCGGAGTGGAACTATGGGATGAAGTTCAAATTTTGTGGACCTATTATAGTGTTTTGCTTTCTGGCACATAGCGCAAGTCCTAACTGTTACTTGAATTTGGTGTTTCATTCGGGGGAAGTAGCAGTATCTCGCAATGAGTTCTACCCGCTTCCCAATCCCTGCATGGTGCCATGCCAAGTGCGTGTGCCATATTACAACTTTGACTAACTGGTTAGGTATGCATACTGCCCAGCAGTCTTCCTTTGTGCTAAGTTTATGGTACAAAAGGTTGTCCACAGTTTTAAAACCTTGCTGATCTTTATTCTTGGCACCATTTTCAATATTAATAATGGTTTTTGCCTACATCTGATCTGATCTCTGTAGTTCAGACATATTTCCACACATATATAGAAAGTCGTTCATGTACGCATTGTCTCGTACTAAAACCACTTTATAATCGGCGGATTGTTCCAGCAATTTTGCTAATTCCGGTAATCCCCCGGCAGTCGGGACAAAGCATCCGCTACTATGTTATCTTGGCCTTTTATATGCATAATCTTTATTCGGTATTCTTGTAAGGTAAGCATCCATCTCCTTAGTCGGGTATGGAATAGCTTGCATGACATCAAAAAGCTTAATTCCTGGTGGTCACTATACACTTCAATCTCTTTCCCATACACATAGTAATTAAACCTTTTCACAGCCCAGACTACGGCGAGCGTTACGAGTTCGGTTGACGAGTAGGCTGTCTCGCAGCTAGTTAGAGTCCCGTTGGCAAATCAGATAACTTTTATTGTTGACGGGTCGTTGCCTTCCTCCCACTGGAACAGGTACGTTCCCAAGCCATAGGAACACGAGTCCGTCGCAAGACAAAAATTTTATGAGAGGTCTTGGTGCTGCAAAATATTTGCATTCAGCAGGGAGGTTTTAATTGCTTCAAAAGCTTGCTGACACTAGTCAGTCCAAACCCACTGCACATTTTTTTCCCATTAGATTTAACAATGACTCTTCATTTAACAACTGATTACGTACAAACCTCCTGCAAAAAGACGTAAGTCCAATGAACGCTTTTAATTGTCTCTTAGTTCGTGAGCTCGGAAATTCTCGGATCGCCTCTAGTTTTTTGTTGTCTGGGCTGATACCAAGCGGCATGATAAGATGTCCTAGAAATTTAATTTTATTGCGTCCAAATTTTGAATTTTCTAAATTCGCTGTCACGCCTACCTGTTTAAATTTCTCTAGTACTCTATGCAGCAATTCCATACGTTCGTCCCAAGTAGCAGTAGCGATTACCAGGTCATCAACATACACTGTGATTTGTTCTAACAAGTCTGGACCCAGTACCGTGTCGAGAGCACTAATAAATATTCCAGCACTTACATTCAACCCGAAGGGAGTACCTTGAATTGTTAACTTCGCCCCCCCCCCCCCCCCCCGAATATGAAAGCTGTGTACTTCATCGATTCTGGCGTAAGTGGGATTTGCCAGTACGAACTTTTAAGATCGACCGAGGTCCGTGGAATTTTTGTATCTGCACATCTAAATTTAGTGGACAGGTTCTGACAGGTATAATACTAGCTGGAGTTTCCGTTGGCTCTCGCCACCGCTACAAGAGGACTACTGTATGAGGAGACAGAGGACTTAATGATATCCCACTATAACATTTTTCGAATCTCTTTAGCCACTACCTCACTCCTCGACCATGGGATGAAGTAAGATGCGCGACAGTACATTTTGTGGGCATCACCTCTAAGTTATAGTGGTACCCCTTGATTGTTCCTAATCAGTCGGTAAATACTATGGTATATTCTGATAGCAGCTGCGTTAACTGTTTCTTTTGTACATTGCTTAAACTTTCAGATTCCTGTACTTTGATTTCAAATGGATCAACATTTGTTTCAAAATTTCTATCTTCCATACTAGGATAATAAAGACCTGGCATATGTGAATAATCATTTATGGGCAGTACCCAGGGGTTCCTACATTTGATACTGATTCGGTTGCAACGTGGCACAAGTACTTCCTTCGATTTCATCATAGACAACTCAGTCCTCCTACCGTTATTAACTACGCTTAGTGTTCCCGAGGAGAGGTCGATCACTGCATCCCTCTCACGGAGAAAATCTATTCCCAGAAAGCAGGCCACCTTTAACCCTTTAAGTTTGATGAACGAGCTCACTATGGCTTCGCCCTCCTTACAAATCTGCACTAGCACTTGTTGATTAATTAATTGGCTCGGTGCACTTATAGCTCCAGACACCTTGCAATTATTAACCGGGAAAGTCGGTATGCTACGACCCTTCCCCAGCGCTTTAAACAATTCTCTACTCATTACACTCACTGAGGCACCTGTGTAGATGATTATATTCACTGCTATGTCATTGATTTTCGCTTGTCATTTTCGTTGCTATTTTTATTACATTCGTGGGGTTCGGACAGTAGATCTTGCTCCATACTGATGCCGTCCTTGTATCGCAGCATATATATTCCTGACATATGGGTATTATTTGTGTTGCTCTCACTCCACCCATTGGCCAGCGACGGAGAGCATATCGTGGCCGATTCTAGTTAGTTGGATGCCTAGCTTGCGAGGTAATTGGACGGCTATTGTCCGTGACCTCTACTATGTGTACGTTTTGATTTGTAGGCCGCCACGACTGTTCAATAAGAGCGTTTTGCAGCGTTGGTCTGTTGTTATCGTACTGGTCATTACCTTGCCGTTCTGGGCTTGGTCGGTGATTCTGATTGCAGTTGCGATTGCTGTCACTGTAATTGCTATGCCACTTACCTCACGCATTTATCCAGCGGTTTGTCCCGGGCGGTCCGGAATCGTACCGGTCATGAAATCGACGTTTTTTGTTATGGGACGGCTGCTCATATCCGTTCTGACTTCTACCATTATTACCATTTTGCGAGTGCTCTTGTCGTTTGTTACCGCCCCCACCATTTCCATGGTTGTGGTTTGGTGCACTATTATTCCTGTTATTATTACACCCTGATGTGTTGTTCCGTTAGTTATCATACGCTGCTATTGCGTCTTACTGGATTAAGTATATTGAATCTAGAACAGACAGGAGATGTTCCATGTCGTTCTCTGGTACGTGTATTAGTTTCTGCTTGATGTTGTTGTTGTTGTGGTCTTCAGTCCTGAGACTGGTTTGATGCAGCTCTCCATGCTACTCTATCCTGTGCAAGCTTTTTCATCTCCCAGTCCCTACTGCAATCTACATCCTTCTGAATCTGCTTAGTGTATTCATCTCTTGGTCTCCCTCTACGATTTTTACCCTCCACGCTGCCCTCCAATACTAAATTGGTGATCCCTTGATGCCTCAGAACATGTCCTACCAACCGATCCCTTCTTCTGGTCAAGTTGTGCCACAAACTTCTCTTCTCCCCAATCCTATTCAATACTTCCTCATTAGTTATGTGATCTACCCATCTAATCTTCTGCATTATTCTGTAGCACCACATTTCGAAAGCTTCTATTCTCTTCTTGTCCAAACTATTTATCGTCCATGTTTCACTTCCATACATGGCTACACTCCATACGAATACTTTCAGAAATGACTTCCTGACACTTAAATCAATACTGGATGTTAACAAATTTCTCTTCTTCAGAAACGCATTCCTTGCCATTGCCAGCCTACATTTTATATCCTCTCTACTTCGACCATCATCAGTTATTTTGCTCCCTAAATAGCAAAACTCCTTTACTACTTTAAGTGCCTCATTTCCTAATCTAATTCCCTCAGCATCACCCGACTTAATTAGACTACATTCCATTATCCTCGTTTTGCCTTTGTTGATGTTCATCTTATACCCTCCTTTCAAAACACTGTCCATTCCGTTCAACTGCTCTTCCAAGTTCTTTGCTGTCTCTGATAGAATTACAATGTCATCGGCGAACCTCAAAGTTTTTATTTCTTCTCCATGAATTTTAATACCTACTCCGAATTTTTCTTTTGTTTCCTTTACTGCTTGCTCAATATACAGATTGAACAACATCGGGGAGAGGCTACAACCCTGTCTTACTCCCTTCCCAACCACTGCTTCCCTTTCATGTCCCTCGACTCTTATAACTGCCATCTGGTTTCTGTACAAACTGTAAATAGCCTTTCGCTCCCTGTATTTTACCCCTGCCACCTTTAGAATTTGAAAGAGAGTATTCCAGTCAACATTGTCAAAAGCTTTCTCTAAGTCTACAAATGCTAGAAACGTAGGTTTGCCTTTCCTTAATCTTTCTTCTAAGATAAGTCGTAAGGTCAGTATTGCCTTACGTGTTCCAGTGTTTCTACGGAATCCAAACTGATCTTCCCTGAGGTTGGCTTCTACTAGTTTTTCCATTCGTCTGTAAAGAATTCGTGTTAGTATTTTGCAGACTTATTAAACTGATAGTTCGGTAATTTGCACATCTGTCAACACCTGCTTTCTTTGGGATTGGAATTATTATATTCTTCTTGAAGTCTGAGGGTATTTCGCCTGTTTCATACATCTTGCTCACCAGATGGTAGAGTTTTGTCAGGACTGGCTCTCCCACGGCCGTCAGTAGTTCCAATGGAATATTGTCTACTCCGGGGGCCTTCTTTCGACCTAGGTCTTTCAGTGCTCTGTCAAACTCTTCACGCAGTATCGTATCTCCCATTTCATCTTCATCTACATCCTCTTCCATTTCCATAAAATTGTCCTCAAGTACATCGCCCTTGTATAGACCCTCTATATACTCCTTCCACCTTTCTGCTTTCATTTCTTTGCTTAGAACTGGATTTCCATCTGAGCTCTTGATATTCATACAAGTCGTTCTCTTATCTCGAAAGGTCTCTTTAATTTTCCTGTAGGCGGTATCTATCTTACCCCTAGTGAGATAGGCCTCTACATCCTTACATTTGTCCTCTAGCCATCCCTGCTTAGCCATTTTGCACTTCCTGTCGATCTCATTTTTGAGACGTTTGTATTTCTTTTTGCCTGTTTCACTTACTGCATTTTTATATTTTCTCCTTTCATCAATTAAATTCAATATTTCTTCTGTTACCCAAGGATTTCTACTAGCTCTCGTCTTTTTGCCTACTTGATCCTCTGCTGCCTTCACTACTTCATCCCTCAAAGCTACCCATTCTTCTTCTACTGTATTTATTTCCCCCATTCCAGTCAATTGCTCCCTTATGCTCTCCCTGAATCTCTGTACAACCTCTGGTTCTTTTAGTTTATCCAGGTCCCATCTCCTTAAATTCCCACCTTTTTGCAGTTTCTTCAGTTTTAATCTACAGGTCATAACCAATAGATTGTGGTCAGAGTCCACATCTGCCCCTGGAAATGTCTTACAATTTAAAACCAGGTTCCTAAATCTCTGTCTTACCATTATATAATCTATCTGATACCTTTTAGTATCTCCAGGGTTCTTCCATGTATACAACCTTCTTTCATGATTCTTAAACCAAGTGTTAGTTATGATTATGTTGTGCTCTGTGCAAAATTCTACCAGGCGGCTTCCTCTTTCATTTCTGTCCCCCAATCCATATTCACCTACTATGTTTCCTTCTCTCCCTTTTCCTACACTCGAATTCCAGTCACCCATGACTATTAAATTTTCGTCTCCCTTCACAATCTGAATAATTTCTTTTATTTCATCATACATTTCTTTAATTTCTTCGTCATCTGCAGAGCTAATTGGCATATAAACTTGTACTACTGTAGTAGGTGTGGGCTTCGTATCTATCTTGGCCACAATAATGCGTTCACTATGCTGTTTGTAGTAGCTTACCCGCATTCCTATTTTCCTATTCATTATTAAACCTACTCCTGCATTACCCCTATTTGATTTTGTGTTTGTAACCCTGTAGTCACCTGACCAGAAGTCTTGTTCCTCCTGCCACCGGACTTCACTAATTCCCAATATATCTAACTTCAACCTATCCATTTCCCTTTTTAAATTTTCTAACCTACCTGCCCGATTAAGGGATCTGACATTCCACGCTCCGATCCGTAGAACACCAGTTATCTTTCTCTTGATAACGACATCCTCTTCAGTAGTCCCCGCCCGGAGATCCGAGTGGGGGACTATTTTACCTCCGGAATATTTTACCCAAGAGGACGCCATCATCATGTAATCATACAGTAAAGCTGCATGCCCTCGGGAAAAATTACGGCTGTAGTTTCCCCTTGCTTTCAGCCGTTCGCAGTACCAGCACAGCAAGGCCGTTTTGGTTATTGTTACTAGGCCAGATCAGTCAATCATCCAGACTGTTGCCCTTGCAACTACTGAAAAGGCTGCTGCCCCTCTTCAGGAACCACACGTTTGTCTGGCCTCTCAACAGATACCCCTCCGTTGTGGTTGCACCTACGGTACGGCTATCTGTATCGCTGAGGCACGCAAGCCTCCCCACCAACGGCAAGGTCCATGGTTCATGGGGGGGTTCTGCTTGATATGAATAGGTAAATGTGATTTTAGGAGTCTTATTATGTCTCTTGGTGAGATAGGCTCATCCCAATAGCGCGTCTTGTTTATATACTTCTCGAAATACCGTCTCGGATTCCCAAGACGGGCTGAGTACGGTTCGGGATTGTATACTTCTTTTCTTAGCCGCTCTTGTACACAAGGCGACTAGTACTTCGACAAAAACGTCTTTTCGAACTGTTCATACGTCATGCAACTGTCTGGTACTTCCGTAGCCCACAACGTTGCATCGCCCTGAATGTATTACATTAACTATTGAATTTTATGTGCTTCGTTCCACACACTAGGCAATATATTTTTAAAGCTTTTTTATGAATACTACTGGATGTACTGACTTCCGTTCAGTAGTAAACGTTTGAAACTATCTATTTTTGATCAAACTTTCTTCAACCAATACTTTTGGACTATACTGGTTTTCTCCTGGGACATAAGCTGTGTGCTTCGAACCGAAGCTACAGCTCTTGGCATTATCGCCTAAAAATTAACCATTGTTGCGTCGAGGATAAGTTTGTGCATTGCCAAATACATTGGCTGTTGGCGACATAGTTTCATGTTCATGATGTCTGCAGCTCTGTGCTAAGCCCTTTTCCAAGTCGGATATCCGTTTGGTGATATTTACATGCCATTGTGGAATATCCTCATTGAATATTTGTTTGATGGTTTGCACGTCGTTCTGTACTTGACTATTTACTGCGGTACTGAACCACTCGGAAACTCTATCTGCCATGGCTGCCTGTACCTTAGAATTAATATTTTTGTCCATCTCGCTCTGCTTCGCTTCTAGTCATGAGTTGAATTCGGTTTCAATTTTAGTTGCTTCTTCGTTTAACTTCTGCTCTACAGGCTGTGTGGAATCTATTTCTAGCTTTTCTTATCGATGGGCCAAAACACCCATCTCGTCTTCAATGTTAGTGTTGGCTATTGCAGGTTGTTGACCTGTACAGTCAACTGCTGCACGGCCTTAGGTATCGACTCATAATTTCATGTCACACAGACAATCTCTCTTTTCATAATCTCTAACGATTGCACAAGTTGCTGGTCACGCTATAAAGTTCAACGTATCTTTCTTACTTTACAGTTATTGAAAAGGTTACTGAAAATTATTTCGTTATCAATACTAATGTTACAGTACGCAATGTTGGTTCAACATCAATATTTTGTAGTGGATTTTTGTTAACATTAAAACATCAATAAGTACCACGACTAACACGAGAACATGAGGCTATTATCAGAGAAAAAATGTTTTTGCTATAATGTTTGCCAGACCAGAACTGCGCACAGCAATATTTCTTTTATGTCATGAAGGTGAATTATCTTTCCGCACTGTTAATAGTATAACATCATCTGCAGCCCGCGTCCAGCTGTAAAACACATCATAAAATATGCTGCTCTGCCCTGCAATCCAGAAAGCTGAAAGAAACAATTTTAGTTCACTATTACCTGTCCGCTTCTTTGCGGTATGATTGGTTTCATTTAATGCAGTTTGAATGCGCCGCAGCAGTGGCTCGTTCGTTCTAGAGCAGCTGTGCACCACGAATAATATTTAAATAACTGAAAATGTCTTAAAAGGATGGGAGAAAATACCAGGCAAGCTTATTACAAATCATAATGCACGTTTTCACAAAGTAACTTTATTCAAAACATTTAGACAGATTAAATTCTTACACACCTTTACAAATCAATGCCTAATGGCGTCCTTGTCTCAATCGTAACAGAAGATAATGTTACACATGCATACAGTATAGCGTCACAGGCTCTTCCTGCTCGCGTAATACCAAAAGGACGACAGAGAAATTAATGCTCGGTCACTACTATTAATGCTCGGTTAAATACATTAATATCTTTATTTGATATTTTATAAGTATCGTCTGTGGCGGTTTCAGTAGTCGCCGAGACAGATATTATCTTTAAAAAATAGATATATAATTCTATGCAAGTATAAAACGTGACACAGAATGGTTTCTCTTTATTACATAAAGTTCACAGAATCATTGTCCATGCAGAAATAAAATTATAGTCATCCATTTCGATTATTTTTTTCATTTTTTCCACACTTTATATGTGTTTTGCCAGGAGACGTTACACACAGACAGCTGTTCACGTTGGTATTATATTTGTTGTTGTTGACAAAAAGTGCTGACAGTTTTAGCTACTAATGAAAAATGTTAACTTAAACGTATGTAACTATCTGAAGATGACACTGTCAGTTTGAAATGGGTAACCACGCTATTTGTGTAAATAGATAGCATCATTAACTGTTGCTAGTTGCTTTCTTCTTCTTTGAAACATTCAGCATGTGTGAGGGTAAGGACAGTGACTAACGACGGTAGAGTCCAGGAGGGTTACAGGAATGTAGGATGTATTGCAGGGAAACTTCCCACCCGCCCAATTCAGAAAAGTTGGTGTTAGTGAAAAGGATCCTTATGGCACAGACCACCAACACCAGCTTTTCTGAATTGCGCAGGTGGGAAGTTTCCCTGCAATACATCCTACATTCCTGTAACGTCCCTGGACTCAACCTTCGTTAGTCACTGTTCTAACCCATCCATCCCCCTCCCTGTTCCCATTACAGCACTACACAGCTGTCATTTCACTGTCACACCCACTCTTTCAATTTATTTTTATTTCTCTCATTTACGCTACTTACCCCCTCCCCCTCTGCACCTTCTCTCCTGCCCTCCGTCTAAACTGTAACACTTCACTGTCCCCCACTCATACCATACTATCCCTCCCCATCCCCACCCCAGCCTCCTCCTTACCCCCACTCAGTCGCCACTCCCTTCATGCACTGGTGCTGCTGCTCACAGTGTAGTTTCAGCTGTCTGAGACTGCAGACGTGCGAGCAAGTTGCGCTTGTGTGAGTGAGTGTGTGTGTGTGTGTGTGTGTGTGTGTGTGAGAGAGAGAGAGAGAGAGAGAGAGTGTGTGTGTGTGTGTGTGTGTGTGTGTGTGTGTGTGTGTGTATGTGTGTGTCTACTGCTGACAGAGGCCTTAATGGCCTAAAGCTATGAGTGTATGAATCTTTTTATCGTGCCTATCGCGACTCAGCATTTCCGCTGTGTGTCCTTAGGTTAGTTAGGTTTAAGTAGTTCTAAGTTCCAGGTGACTGATGACCTCAGATGTTAAGTCCAATAGTGCTAAGAGCCATTTGAACCATTTTTTGAGTGATGCTGTTTCCAGCATTAAACTCGCGTTTTCGGGATTAGAATCAAAAATCTTCTTTTTTGAGATTAGCGAGCCGTCTCGTTCGGAAGTTTATAGAATAAAAGTTCAGGTTATGCATTATGCTGGGAGTGCACAGGAGCTGCGTAGCTTCAAACGTTCCAATCCTGTACGCAGGGTGCTGGTGCGAATTCAGGGGATGTCAGCTCGTGTGGGGGACGTTTTGTCAGGCGAGTTATTTCACCCAATGAGAGAGCAAACATGTCATGGGTCTCCTTCTATAGTAATGTCCAATTTGTTTTTTAAGTTACCCAACCTGTTGGAGGGATTATTGGACGGAGCAGGGTTTTGTCATTGGATACCACTGATGTAGCGAGAGTGTTAAATTTTTTGCTGGAATTGCAGGATAGAGGGTTTCTTTTTTGGATTAAGTGCTGCACATTGGAACCAGTTACTGAGCCGTATAGTCAGTGAGCTACTAGAACAGGCGTTGATGGTCTCAATGCGTCGTCGACTCTAATTCACTGCATTTCGTAACCTAATTTGTAGTAATTATTTGAGCACCTGCGTCCGACATCAGCTTGTAGGTAAAAGTTATTTTTCGGTGCAGTATTCTGATGAGCCATAGAGAAGTATGTCAAAAGGATAAAGAACAGCCTTAGATATTTCTGTTCGAGTTACAGTGAAGAGGAAGTAATTAAAAAGATTTTGCAAGGAATGTTACTCAGTACGGTGTTTTCGATCATCCACACAACTTTCGTCAATTAGAAGAGTTAATGAGTCGTGTACAAGCTGTAGCGCACCGTGATGAGCGATGGGAAAAAGGTTTTACCTTGTGGCAACGAATGCCAAATAGTGACACCAGCCGGCAGTAGACATCATCTGCAGTAAGGTGCTTCATGTTCAAGGGAAGTGTGCATATTGCCAGGAATTGTACAGTGCGAGGGGATTTTAAACACAGTGGACGGTACCTCAAGGGGGGGGGGAGGGGGGGTGGCGAAGAAGGTGCTTGTGTAAAAGTATTTTGGCTATGCCCGTAGCGCGAGTCCCTTCTTAGTGTATGTCTACAAACGAAGAGCCTGTTTGTGCTCTTCTTGATACCGGAAGTTCTGTGTCCTTGGTGAAGGAGGAGTGGGCGTTAACACATACGGGGAGATAATCAGGGTTAAAATTGGGTTTGGTGATTTTACGTGTTGATTTCCGTTAAGGGTGGCCCGAAACCTTTCAGTTCCAGATATCCTAGTGCTGATTTTATTTGTAAGGTGGGATTGGTTCAACAATGGAGTAAGAAAAGATCTCATTTTGAATCTGCTTGCCAAAAATTTTTTAATTCTATAAATATATTGTGGATGGTTTTATGGGGCGCCAGAAGAATGAAACTAATTCAGTGGACACGGATGTTTCCTTTTATAATATCGGACATTTGTTTTCCGAACAGAAGGGGCACGTTGTTAAAGTATGTAAGGAATGTGATGATATGCTCACTGACAGGTTAGTTGAAGTGAAAGAAGCAGAGCATAAGATCGAGTTGACGGATAATATTCCGTCCACAGCTCGTGGTCGTGCGGTAGCGTTCTCGCTTCCCATGCCCGAGTTCCCGGGTTCGATTCCCGGCGGGGTCAGGGATTTTCTCTGCCTCGTGATGACTGGGTGTTCTGTGATGTCCTTAGGTTAGTTGGGTTTAAGTAGTTCTAAGTTCTATGGGACTGATGACCATAGACGTTAAGTCCCATAGTGCTCAGAACCATGAAGATAACATTCCCGTGAGGCGGCCACAATACAGGTTGTCTCCACACCGAACGAAAGCTTTAGGGATGACGATTGGGCAAATGCTGTGTGAACGAGTTATTACGTCATCTGAATCTTCGTATTCCTCCCCTATATTCGAGGTTTCCAAGTCGCAATACTGGATGCGCCCCGTTGTCGATCATCAGGTCCTTATCAAAAAAGTGGTTCTACAATCTATACCATTTCCTGATTTGCATTCGTGCTCTTCATGGTTTCAACGTTCAGAGGACTTTACGAACTTTCACCTACGACAGGCTTATTACCAAACACGTCACGGTACTTGCTATGATTGGGCACTTCCCACACAGCGTTCCCTTCGGACTATCTACGGGTACAGCGTTCCTGTCGGCAATGATGGGTAAGATGTTCTCTGATTTTAAATTTGAGTGTTTGTACGATTACCTTGATGATTTAGTAAATTTTACTGATAATTTGCAGAAGCATATTGATGATGTTAGTGGAGTCCTTAGACGATTGCGAAAAGCGGCTTTTACGGCGAAACCTTCAAAGGTAAAATTTGCTCAGCATGAAATATACTTCCTGAGACATATCCTTTCTGGGCCAGGGGTTAGGATCGATCAGAGTCGTACTGAGACTTCCAATTCTTAAAAATGTCAAAACAGTAGCACGTTTTACCGGAATGGCCAATTGTTTCTGAAAATTTGCGCCAAATTTTGCCCAACTAGAGGCATCAATAAACGATCTCCGAATAAAAGTAAAGAAATTCGAGTAGGTTCCTTCCCAACAAGCATCTCTTGAGCCTTAAAGAAGGCTCTAGCCACCGCCCCTGTATTGACTATGGCTAATTTCAGCAAGGAATTTATTGTCCAAACAGACGACTCTACGTCAGGAGTTGCAGCTGTCATTTGGCAGGAAGGAGAGTCTGCAAGACGCCCTGTACCTCATGCAGCACGCAGTCTGTCGCCATTAGACACCAAATATTCAGCCACCAACCACTTTTGTTAGAAACCGATCGTCAGCCTCTCAGTTTCGTGTTGGTCTTTCCAGGGAGACTTGGGCGAATTGCTAGATGGGCAGTACACATTTCTGCATTTCAGTTTGTAAGTCATATCCGTGGTTCGGAAAATGTTGTGGCCAATTGCCTGAGCCGAATGTTTAAGCAGCACTCGAAGTATCAGCTGGATGAAACTCCACGGGAGGTTACTCCTGAGGCACTGGATTAACCAAAGTTGCGCCATTCTGAGTGGAATTCGCATCTTCTTAAGGACATTGCCATGCATCAGGATAGGGACCCAGTGAAAAGTAGCATTAAGGAAACAATAAGGTAAGGAGAAAGCGTCAGGCCTTACTGCTTAAAAGGGAAATGTATTTTGTTGCACTAGTCGTGGGAAACGAGGCAAGAAAGTTGTGTTGCCGGGTGAACTGGATTCCTTAGTCTTCAAATATTAAGAAACTCCGTTTGGAGGTCATTTGGAATGTTCAAAACTCGCATGAAAGTTAGGGAAAACTTTGGTTGGATGGGCATGGGTAACAGATCAAGGAGATAGTGTTTACGTTGTAAAACCTGTGGGATCAGTACCCCGGCTTTGAGTACGCGACACGGCCTTTTGTGGTCCGATGTAGCGACTGAACGTATGGAAAAATTGTGTGTTGATTTCGTGGGATCTTAGCCACGTTCCAGAGAGGGCAACTGATATGTATTCGTTTGTGTAGAGGCGTTTAAGCGCTTCCGCTGATTTCTGCCCAATGGATATATTGCCACCCAAACATCTATAAAGTGTTTGCAGAAAATTTTTGTTACCTTTAGGCCTTGTCGCATATTGGTTACTGATAACGCTTCGACCTTTAAATGGGGCGCATTTCGTAATTTTTTCTCCGAAATAGGGGTGGCTCATGGTAAAACCAAATCCTATTATCGAAATCCGTCCCTGGTGAAGGGGGTGAAATGCAATTTCAGGACGGCTTTGATCGTTTCCCATTATGGTGATCATAACCAGAATGATTGTTCTTTATCGTGTTTAGTGTACGCTTGAAATACTGCCACTCACGATGTCCACAAGGCCACACCAGCTAGCTTGGTGTTTGCGTTCAAACCCAACTCACCACTCGCGAATTTGTGGTCACTCAGTGATTTGCTTCCAGAGAGGATGTGCGCTGCTCAGATCCGCGCTAATTGGAAGCGCGCCCGTAATGACTTGGAAAGAAGGAAAATCGTTATAATGCTGGAAGACGACCGAACTCGCTGAGATCGGGAAATCAAGTATGGGTGACAAGTAGTGGGGTAGGTAAAATTGTGGAAAAGCTTTTGCCACGATTTGTGTTATCTGCCTGAATTTTGCGCTTCCTCTCCACGGTCACCTTGCTGGTCAGGAACCCTCAAAATAAGATTTTTTGAACCCCGTATGGACTCATGCTCATAAATTAAGGTTAAATGCAGAATATACATCGACATCTACATTTATACTCCGCAAGCCACCCAACGGTGTGTGGCGGAGGGCTCTTTACGTGCCACTGTCATTACCTCCCTTTCCTGTTCCAGTCGCGTATGGTTCGCGGGAAGAACGACTGTCTGAAAGCCTCCGTGCGCGCTCTAATCTCTCTAATTTTACATTCGTGACCTCCTCGGGAGGTATAAGTAGGGGGAAGCAATATATTTGATACCTCATCCAGAAACGCACCCTCTAGAAACCTGGCGAGCAAGCTACACCGCGATGCAGAGCGCCTCTCTTGCAGAGTCTGCCACTTGAGTTTGTTAAACATCTCCGTAACGCTATCACGGTTACCAAATAACCCTGTGACGAAACGCGCCGCTCTTCTTTGGATCTTCTCTATCTCCTCCGTCAACCCGATCCGGTACGGATCCCACACTGATGAGCAATTCTCAAGTATAGGTCGAACGAGTGTTTTGTAAGCCACCTCCTTTGTTGATGGACTACATTTTCTAAGGACTCTCCCAATGAATCTCAACCTGGTACCCGCCTTACCAACAATTAATTTTATATGATCGTTCCACTTCAAATCGTTCCGCACGCATACTCCCAGATATTTTACAGAAGTAACTGCTACCAGTGTTTGTTCCGCTATCATATAATCATACAATAAAGGATCCTTCTTTCTCTGTATTCGCAATACATTACATTTGTCTATGTTAGGGGACAGTTGCCACTCCCTGCACCAAGTGCCTATCCGCTGCAGATCTTCCTGCATTTCGCTACAATTTTCTAATGCTTCAACTTCTCTGTATACTACAGCATCATCCGCGAAAAGCCGCATGGGACTTCCGACACTATCTACTAGGTCATTTATATATATTGTGAAAAGCAATGGTCCCACAACACTCCCCTGTGGCACGCCAGAGGTTACTTTAACGTCCGTAGACGTCTCTCCATTGAACACAACATGCTGTGTTCTGTTTGCTAAAACTCTTCAATCCAGCCACACAGCTGGTCTGATATTCAGTCGGCTCTTACTTTGTTTATCAGGCGACAGTGCGGAACTGTATCTAACGCCTTCCGGAAGTCAAGAAAAATAGCATCTACCTGGAAGCCTGTATCTAATATTTTCTGGGTCTCATGAACAAATAAAGCGAGTTGGGTCTCACACGATAGCTGTTTCCGGAATCCATGTTGATTCCCACATAGTAGATTCTGGGTTTCCAAAAACGACATGATACTCGAGCAAAAAACATGTTCTAAAATTCTACAACAGATCGACGTCAGAGATATAGGTCTATAGTTTTGCGCATCTGCTCGACGACCCTTTTTGAAGACTGGGACTACCTGTGCTCTTTTCCAATCATTTGGAACCTTCCGTTCCTCTAGAAACTTGCGGTACACGGCAGTTAGAAGGGGGGCAAGTTCTTTCGCGTACTCTGTGTAGAATCTAATTGGTATCCCGCCAGGTCCAGTGGACTTTCCTCTGTTGAGTGATTCCAGTTGCTTTTGTATTCCTTGGACACTCATTTCGATGTCAGCCATTTTTTCGTTTGTCCGAGGATTTAGAGAAGGAACTGCAGTACTGTCTTCCTCTGTGAAACAGCTTTGGAAAAAGGTGTTTAGTATTCCAGCTTTACGCGTGTCATCCTCTGTTTCAATGTCATCATCATCCCGGAGTGTCTGGATATGCTGTTTCGAGCCACTTACTGATTTAACGTAAGACCAGAACTTCCGAGGATTTTCTGTCAAGTCGGTACATAGAATTTTACTTTCGAACTCACTGAACGCTTCACGCATAGCCCCCTCCTTACGCTAACTTTGACATCGTTTAGCTTCTGTTTGTCTGAGAGGTTTTGGCTGCGTTTAAACTTGGAGTGAAGCTCTCTTTGCTTTCGCAGTAGTTTCCTAACTTTGTTGTTGTACCACGGTGGTTTTTCCCGTCCCTCACAGTTTCACTCGGCACGTACCTATCTAAAACTCATTTTACGATTGCCTTGAACTTTTTCCATAAACACTCAACATTGTCAGTGTCGGAACAGAAATTTTCGTTTTGATCTGTTAGGTAGTCTGAAATCTGCCTTCTATTGCTCTTGCTAAACAGATAAACCTTCCTCCCTTTTTTATACTCCTATTAACTTCCATATTCAGGGATGCTGCAACGGCCTAATGATCACTGATTCCCTGTTCTGCACATACAGAGTCGAAAAGTTCGGGTCTGTTTGTTATCAGTAGGTCCAAGATGTTATCTCCACGAGTCGGTTCTCTTTAATTGCTCGAGGTAATTTTCGGATAGTGCACTCAGTATAATGTCACTCGATGCCCTGTCCCTACCACCCGTCGTAAACATCTGAGTGTCCCAGTAAAATTGAAATCTCCATCTAAGACTATAATATGCTGAGAAAATTTATGTGAAATGTATTCCAAATTTTCTCTCAGTTGATCTGCCACTAATGCTGCTGAGTCGGGAGGTCGGTAAAAGAAGCCAATTATTAACCTAGCTCGGTTGTTGAGTGCAACCTCCACCCATAATAATTCACAGGAACTATCCGCTTCTACTTCACTACAGGATAAACTACTACTAACAGCGACGAACACTCCACCACCGGTTGCATGCAATCTATCCTTTCTAAACACCATCTGTACCTTTGTAAAAATTTAGGCAGAATTTATCTCTGGCTTCAGCCAGCTTTCTGTACCTATAACGATTTCAGCTTCGGTGCTTTCTATCAGCGCTTGAAGTTCCGGTAATTTACCAACGCAGCTTCGACAGTTTACAATTACAATACCGATTGCTGCTTGATCCCCGCATGTCCAGACTTTCCCCCCACCCGTTGAGGCTGTTGCCCCTTCTGTACTTGCCCAAGGCCATCTAACCTACAAAACCGCCCAGCCCACGCCACAAAGCCCCTGCTACCCGTGTAGCCGCTTGTTGCGAGTAGTGGACTCCTGACCTATCCAGCGGAACCCCACCACCCTATGGCACAAGTCGAGGAATCTGCAGCCCACACGGTCGCAGAACCGTCTCAGCCTCTGATTCAGACCCTCCACTCGGCTCTGTACCTAAGGTCCGCAGTCAGTCCTGTCGACGATGCTGCAGATGGTGAGCTCTGCTTTCATCCCGCTAGCGAGACTGGCTGTCTTCACCAAATCAGATAGCCGCCGGAAGCCAGAGAGGATTTCCTCCAATCCATAGCGACACACATCATTGGTGCCGACATGAGCGACCACCTGCAGATGGGTGCACCCTGTACCCTTCATGGAATCCGGAAGGACCCTTTACACATCTGGAATGACTCACCCCGGTATGCACACGGAGTGCACATTGGTTTTCTTCCCCTCTCTTGCTGCCATATCCCTAAGGGGCCCCATTACGCGCCTGACGTTGGAGCTCCCAACTACCAGTAAGCCCACCCTCTGCGACCGCCCGGATCTTGCATACTGAGGAGCAACCTATGGAACAGGACAAGCAGCCATGTCAGGCCGACGATCAGTGTCAGCCTGAGACAGAGCCTGAAACCGGTTCGTCAGACAAACTGGAGAGGCCTTCCGTTCAGCCCTCTGGAATGTCTCTCGCCCCCTGCCACACCTTGAGACGATCTCCTACTCTACTACAGGTGAGGGATCAGCCTCAATGCGGGCAGTATCCCGGGCAACCACAGTCGTAGTCCGTTCGGGGGATGCGTGGGACGAGCTGGCCGTCCCCGACAAACCCCCATCCTGACTACCACAGTGATACCCATTGGCAAGAGCCTCAAGCTGTGTGACCGAAGCCAACACTACAATGTGGTGCCATACAACGTGGCACTACACAAAACTGGCGCTAGTAGCATAGGCTTATAGCTAATACGCACAATACAGATCTATTGCTAACAAGTTCAGAAAACCGTCTCGAAACACATGTGCTACATAACGCCACTGTTTCCTGTGCATGTAACCCGACATCAATATGGGATGATCATCATGCACACGCACACAGGCGGCACAACGGTTTAGCATACTCTGGATCAGGTGGTCGAGCAGCTGCTGGGGTACAGACTCTCATCTTGCACCAGTGCCTGTCGGAGCTCCTGAAGTATCCTAGGGGTTTGAAAAGGTACAGCGATGCGTCGACCGAGAGCGTCGACCCAGGCGTCCTTGATGGGTTTTAGGGCTGGAGAACAGGCAGGCCACTTCATTCACCTGATACCTTCTGTTTCTAGGTACTACTCCATGTTGGAGTAGGGCCGTGCGTTATTATCCATCAGCAGGAAGGTCGGACCCACTGCACCCCAGAAAAACGGGACATACTGGTGCAAAATGACGTCCCGATACAAGTGACCTTTTACAGTTCCTTTGTCAAAGACATGCAGGGGTGTATATGCACCAGTCATAATCTCACCTTACATCATCAAACCGCGACCTCCATACAGGTCTCTTTGAAGGGCATTAAGGGGTTGGTATCTGGTTCCTGGTTCACGCCAGATTAAAACCCGGCGAGAAGTACTCGTCCGTGAACATAACTTGGAACCACTGTTTCAATGACCATGTACTGTGTTCTTGACACCAGGCTTTACGGGCTCACCTGTGACCAGGGGTCAGTGGAATGCACCTTGCAGGTCTCTGGGCGAATAAACCATGTCTGTTCAGTCGTCTGTAGACTGTATGTTTGGAGACAACTGTTCCAGTGGCTGTGGTAGAGTCCCGATCAAGGCTACCTGCAGTACTCCGTGGCCGCCTGCGGGCACTGGTGGTGAGATATCGTTTTGTGGACGTCCCGTACTGTAGCGCCTGGACACGTTTCCTGTCTGCTGGAATAGTTGCCATAACCTTGAGACCAGACTTTGTGGCACACGGGGAGCCTGTGCTACGACCTGCTGTGTTTGACCAGCCCCCTGTCGCCCTAGTATTCTACCCCTCATATCGTCATCAATATGTTTTCTTTGAGCCATTTTCAACACCCAGTCACCATTAGCACGTCTGAAAACGTCTGCACACTTACTCGCTGCACCGTACTCTGAGATGCACCAACACAACTCTGCATATGTGAACTACTGCCAGCGCCACCGTGCGACGACCGCACATCAGATGCACCGCATAGTCATTCCCTGAGGTGATTTAAACCCGCAAACCGCCCACCACAGCGTTGTTTCACCATGTATCAGCATTATCCTTAATTTATGAGCATGAGTGTATCTCAAGTTAAACCATATGTGACGCAGGATACACCAAAATAAGAACGTGTACTTTTGCTGATGGAAATAGTGTTATGGCTGTTTGCTGCTCAGCGTAGTATTTGGATCGAGTGCCCTGCCCCAGTTGTTCAGACCACCAGGTTGCTGTTCCTAGTTGAACGTAACATCTTACAATTTAGAAGCCAAGATTAACTGTTTTCTCACTATTTATTATTTTCATATGGAGTGGTCAATGTTTTTTTTTTTTATGCGCAGGTGCGAGTTCCAACCAGGATCCACTCCCCGCGGGCTTGAGTTGGGTGGGGAGGATGTGCCGACATTATGTCAAGAGGAGCAGCTACTTGAATTCCCGCGCCGCCTCGTCGGGACTTGCTGTGACCGGTGCCAGCAGCAGTGTGAGTGTGGGGCCTTCTGCTGGCAGCCGGCCCTCGCCGGCCACATCGCGACCTCTCCATGGTGATCCAGCTGTACGTCTGCAAGGGTCGACGAGTCGGCTCGCCTCCGTGCGGCACGCCGCTCGCCGTACCGCCGTGATAACATTTCGCCCGGTATTGGTGTCAGTGCCGCTGCCATTGAACTTTACGTTTTTACAAGTGCTTAAGAAAGACTTCCTGCTGTTAATGGAACCTGTTGGGCGCTGCTGAAAGACTTAGGTGACGCACCTTAGCACGAGGTGGGTCAGGTTATTGTACCGGTGCTATTTAATGCAAGCAAAATTGTTCTTTTCGTAAACAGACATGTAGTGTGGGCTGCCTTGGGTATAGAACGTTTATGGCAGTCTTGTTCATGAATGGAGTGTTGAATTTTTCGTGATTTAAATTGGTAGATTCTTAAAATCATTTATCTGCGCACTAGCTGGAGTGAACAGCTCACTAAATTATACGTTAAAGTGATCTAAGTCATTGGAACCAACTGTTTGAAACTGTGTATTACAGCTCTGCATTTCGATGAAAACAACCGCTAGAGCATTCCCCATTTCGTGCCGATGCTCGACGGCTGGGAAAAGCCCACGCTGCGATACGGCTGCGGCCTTCTAATGCACCATGTGGCCGGTTGTCCTCCACCTCTCGGTTATCAGTTGGACTGTCGAGCACTGCCGGGCGGTCGAGCGTACTCACAATCTCGGCCGGTGACAGTACAACCGCCGCGCGCTCTACAGTGCCGAATCGCATTAGAAACCGTGTGTAAACACAGTTGACGACCTAGCTTTGAGCAGCGCAGACAGCGTTATGGCTAAACCAAGTATAGGTCGTAAACTTTCCATTCATGAAACGAAGAGAAGGATTATGGAGAGAATTAGGAGCGGCTCATTAGTCCTGAAGAAGAAAGACATGTCGGAAGAGGAGGCGAAAAATGAAGCTTGGAAATCATTTGCACTTGTAGTGGAACCTGTCACGCAGGCTTCCACTGGTTTCGTGCAATGTACCACATGTGATACCATACTTTCGTACCAGTCCAGCACAACAGGTTTGATTCGGCACTGCAAAAGTAAATGCGGAGCAGAATTCCACCGGCCACTTGCAATACCACAGTGACCAAGTTCTTCCCATGAAAAAGTCGTGGATGGACTGAAGTTCGGATGAGGACGACATACTGTGAGAATCAGTCATCTACACACAATGAAATGCACATATATCGCGTGTCTTGTCCGTTCATCTTTCATCTGTTAGAAAGGCAGCCAGAACAAAACCTAAAGACATTCCAGTCACGTGAAACATTCAACGAAGCCTTGACTTTAGGGACACAAACGCTGCATCTCCAACTCAGGACGTTTCTGTAACTCATCAAGAGTGCATAAAGACATAGATTTATAAGCAATTCGCCTTTGTACCTGGGAAGGTGACTGGAGTTTGGTAATGCGGATAAACGCGTACCTGGAAACAGAAAGATACCGCGTAATCGACTTTCAGTCACACCACGCCATATTTCAGCTCGATTTTAACGTGGAATTCATCTCCCCGTGCTTCGCCAGGAACAAATGTTGATCGGACCCTTCGTTAAACCGTAAGCCCTGTTATCCTGCTAGCAGGACCACTGGGACAGGTTAGCGAGTTAGCAAATCGCCGGAGTGGTGTCCACGTGAAAGAGTTACTATTTTTGTCCTAACGGTAGGGTTGCTCTTTTTAGTGCAAAATCAGCGTTTCTTCAGGTAAATACCGTGCGAGCTGGTTGAGGGTCAAGGGGAATTCCCAGCTGGGAATATTTGGGAGGGAATTTCGGATTCCGGCATTTGCTTAACAAACAAGTCGAAACTCCAGAAAATATTGGAGAGAAATGCGGGATGGAAATCAATTTAAATTTGCGAAAATATTAAGTCTGAATATTTTTGTCGTTGTTTTTGTGATCTTCAGTCCGAGGGCCGGCCGCGGTGGTCTCGTGGTTCTAGGCGCACAGTCCAGAGCCGCGCGACTGCTACGGTGGCAGGTTCGAATCCTGCCTCGGCATGGGTGTGTGTGATGTCCTTAGGTGAGTTAGGTTTAGGTAGCTCTAGGTTCTAGGGGACTGATGACCACAGATGTTAAGTCCCATAGTGATCAGAGCCATTTTTTCAGTCCGAGGGCTGATTTGCTGAAACTCTCCGCACTGTTCTTACACCGTGTCCTGTGCAAGTCCCTTCATCTGTAACAGCCGCTATGTACATCCATTTATCTACTTCTGTATCCATCCCGGTGTGCTGTACATTATTTACCCCATACCTCCACAATCAACTTGAAGATTCCATTATCTGTCAAGTTGTGCCCTGTCAACTGATTCTTTCGTTTTGCCACCTGTTTCTTTTTTCCCAATTTTGATTCCGTATATGCAAATTAGTCACACCATCTACCCTTCCAATCTTCAACATTCCTCTGTAACACCAAATTTCAAACTCTTCTATTGCCTTTCTGCCTTCTATTATGTGTCAGGATGTTCCCTGTCAACTGATTCTTTCGTTTTGCCACCTGTTTCTTTTTTCCCACTTTTGATTCCGTATATCCAAATTAGTCACTCCATCTACCCTTCCAATCTTCAACATTCCTGTGTAACACCAAATTTCTAACTCTTCTATTGCCTTCCTGCCTTCCATTATGTGGCAGGATATTCCCTATCAACTGATTCTTTCGTTTTGCCACCTGTTTCCTTTTTCCCAATTTTGATTCCGTATATCCAAATTACTCACTCGATCTACCCTTCCAATCTTCAAAATTCCTCTGTAACACCAAATTTCAAACTCTTCTACTGCCTTTTGGCCTGAACCGCTTTTCATAGAAGTTTCTTCTATACGAGTCAGACTCCAGACACAAATATTCAGAGAAGACTTCTTAACATTTAAATTTGTATTAGAAATTAAGAAAATTTCTGTTTCAGAAATACGTGTCTTGCTATACCCAATCTGCATTTTATATCTTCTCAAATTCTACTATCATAATTTTTTCGCTGCCCAAAGGCTATGACTCAGCTACTAATTTTGGTTCCTCGTTTCCTGGTATAATTACCTCAGCAGCGATTGATTTGCTAGCTTACATATAAACGGAGTAAGGTTGATGCGCTGTACGTACGGAGGAGATAGGGACTAGTTAGCATAGATTAACGATTTTGTTTTTCCTATTGCCTTTGTTATGCTTGGAGAGATTGTGGTGAATGCCGTGAATAGCTTATAGCTGAAACTTTTGGCTACAAAATCATATATGCATCATTAATTAAATACGCGCCTAGGTAAACACAAAAAAGCTTGTTTTCCAAAAGCTTGCAACAGTACTAGGTGTGTTGTAAGCTGGTATGGCCATAAGTGTAAGCTGGAATAAGCTGATATGCATAGGGATGGTATTTCACCAAGACAAGATCTTTACATAGAAAATGGGGTCATTAGGAGGTTCTTATGATTGTGGGGAACTCGTTGCTGGTCTTGTTCTTTGTGATTTATTGGCACGTTTTTGAAGTACTCTAGATTTCTAGGGAACTGTTGAATGAAAATCTTCACCACCGATTAGGCAGGCAGTTGAGGACGGAAGCTCTTCACCATGGAGAGGTTCTGCAGCTTCTGGACTATCATTAAGAAACGTCAAGATGCCTTCATTTCAAGCATACCTAACACGCCATCATTGGAATACGTAGAAGGAAATTCAATTGGGCGTTTTCAGGTAAGTTTGTTTCCTTGGACTTGTGACCCTTAGCCATGGCGCCCATTGTCACTGTACATGGCTTTTTCTAGTGATAGGTCCTTCCAGCTAACATCGGAATGTCCGCAGGAATAAAAGGAAGGCTGCATTTTCGGCCATGGTTGGAGTGCTATCGTGACCAAACTGTGAGGAAAGAACTAATTTCTTTTCGGGTGATGTGTACTTATTCATTATTCACAAAAATTGTTTCTCTTTTAATGAACAGCAATATAGAAATTATTTGGAACATGCCTGGGGCGAGTTGTCATAGATATACCAAGTGACCCATTTCCTGGCTATTCCAATAACCACATGGTGATATCGAAAACTATATGGATACCACCCAGTTCTAGGAATCAGAAACTAAAGATTATGATGCTTTCATGCCCCACAGTTAACCACTGTTGCTTAAACCACAATCAGTAGCTTCTCAGTTCACTCTGCAGGAACACACACATACAAAAAAAAAAGAAAAAAAATCACGCTTCAAAAAATTTTCTCATCAGTCAGAAAAATGATGAATCAGGGGTCCTTCCTTTGTGACACTTGCAAGCAGTGGTTGGTGCACTTCTACATAAACTCCTCACCGGCACAATGACAATGCTTCAATTCTTGCTTCATCAATAACCACTCCTGAACCCATGTTCTGCTTCCCGTGAAGTACAAAGATGGCCCTTCGTTGTTCCCTATGGTCTTCTGTTAGGCGGAGAGGACTACGGTCTCACCAGTACCAACAGTGACATCCAGTTGTGCAGCGAAGCATTTGATTGTGATGCGTTGTTTATCTCGAATGAGAGTGTCCACACGTTCCAAAATTGCAGGAGTCACAGCTGTGTACTGCCGGCCGGCACGCAAGACATCAGACCGGACAGATATCGCGACATTGACTCACAGTGCTTTCGTTCACTGCCAGGTCGACATATACATGTGGCAAGCACCTACGAATATCTGCGAAGCGGTGGTTTTCTGCAAAAGAAAATGATAGATCTCGGCTTAGGATGCACCTCCTCTACAGATGCCTTTTTAAAGCCTACATATAGCGCCGCCACCTTCCGGAACTTCATGAAACAAAAATGAGAAGCAGGGGTATTCCCTAATGTCTCACAACAAATTCTACATTTTTTCAACCGTAATTTCCGAGAAACAAATGTAGTGGAAAAGAATAAAAATTTGTAATGTTATTTATTGAAGATCTCCCGTAGAAGCTGTGTGCCAACTAGCCCCTTATGCTAACTAAAACCAGCTTCCCCCTCCCTGTCGTTGCTCACAAGTGATGCGGTAGAGGCAGGTAACGTTCATTGTCTGAGTTCGGGAATAACAAGCGGGGACTTCATTGACGCATAGTAGAAGTTAATGTCCCGTTGAATTACTTTGTACTATGAGTTGCTAGTCGGCTGTCCGTGATGAGACTTTGGTTCCCTGTGTCGGAAAAGAAAAGCGTAAATTTTCGAATCAATGATGACGAGCAGCTAGAAACGCAGTTGCGGCCAGGGAATATCACAGAGAGAGAGAGAGAGAGAGAGAGCGTGACGCGCCCCAGGGGAATGCGGCGCTGCACGTGACAGCCGCTCCGTGCCTTAATGGAGCCGCCGCGAGACAGGCGCGCCCGCCTCTGCCTGCTCACGTCACACGCCGACACCACAGTAAACTTGGCAGCCAATTTTACTGGCACACACCGCAGACACTTTGCCAAAAAAGAGGGCAAAGTGGCACTGTTCAAGTGACGGCACATTTTCTGCAGTCCAATGTTTCTAACATGTCTGTGCGGCACTTGGACACTGGTGGTGGTGGTGGTGATGGTGAGTGTTTAATGTCCCGTCGACAACGAGGTCATTAGAGACGGAGTTGGACACTGGTAGAGATAGTGTCAACAAATAGGGTGATGCCAGAAACTCGCATGTTACATCTGCTGGTAATCACGTTAACCAATTTACCACATGCGGCGGAGTGTATACTTGGCACCACTGTCAGTTTCTCACTTCTCTGTTCCCTTTGCGATTGGTATGGAACGACTTCCTTGTACACTCTTCTAAACAGTCTGCGTGGTGTCTGTTTGTTCTATACGGTGTCTCCCTACCGCAACGACGCTCTGAGCGTGTATTTTAGGGAATTGACATGTAGAATTCAGAAGAGTTCAGTGAGACTAGCAATGATATAACCAAATACTTAATGATTTCAGCGTCAGCTCCACTGCACTCACTGTAAAACAACCTTAAATATTACGCAAAAAGGGGATGTAACAGATGAGACTTCTGCAGTTCTGAGTGAAGCTTTATGCGCTGTTATGCGGCATTGCTATCGTTCATTACCTTGTCGGTGTTCATCAGGGGGCGGCGGACAGAGCAGCTCCGTCCAGCTCGCCCTCTCGGAAGCAACTCTCTTCTCCTAACTTCTCCTTACTACAATTGACCGAAGTTGGTTCTGCTCTCGACCTCTATTCTCGTTTCTCCCCTCGGAACTGCGTCTGTCTCACGGTGGGAAGGTATGACATGCATTTAGGCATTCTTATGTCAGTCTGTAGTATTCCATTTGCTCACTCGTTACTCGTATTACTTTGGTTAATTTAATGTCACGATTTATTCTGAGCTATGTGACATACTATTGGATTTGCTTATCTTGTCAGGGTTTTCATGGAAGGTGTTGGATTTGTCTGACACCTTACACTCGCATTACTTTGGTTAATTTAATGTCACGATTTATTCGGAGCTATGTGACATACTACTTGATATGTTTATCATGTCAGGGTTTTCATGGAAGGTGTTGGATTTGCCTGACACCTTACATAACACCACTCTTCGAACTTAATTTTTGCATTGAAGTTAGGCAATGATTGAATCGTAGTCTAAGTTCAGTCAAAAATTATTCCTTTATCTAAATTTTGTTGCCTACTGTTCAGCCACATTATTCTGGTTCTATGCTAGTTTGTATTACTTATTTATATTTTTATATTCTTCCACATTATTCTCTAAATTGACAAGAGAAGAAAATTTTAATGATATTAATAATTTTTGATTATTTTCTTTCTTTATGTAAGTGTGAAGTTTGGTTTTTAAGAAGTTTGTTATCGAAAGTGAGGAGTCCTTCACATCGATTTTCTTAGACATATTGTTTTTATAAATGTAGTAATTAAGTAAAATCTATTCCTAACACATTTTCTAAATATCATGTACAAGTAAAATGTTTTTGTTTCTAGACGCTCATTTCAACATTGTTACACTAACAAATAAGAATTATTTCCAAGAATTCCTTAGACAAGGAAATATACATACACAAGTATTGAGATATTATCCTAACGAATGGTACAAATGTTAAAAAAAGGGGAAAACATACAACAAGATAATTTTTTATTCTTTGTTTTTGTAAGGAGAAAATAAGTAAAATATAGTTATTCTTTTATTTTTATGAGGAGAAAATAAGTGGCATTAAGTTTTAGTGTTTATTATGCCTCACTTTTGATCTTTATATTCTGTCCATTTCAGAACTAATGACATATTTTTATCGATAGTCTACTTTTAATTTAAGTCCATAGTCAATGACTGTTATTTTGTAGTTTATTAGCTGTCTGGTGTGCTTAACTTATTTAGTTTTTCACATGTTTCTTTCGCACAATTCCTACATCACATAATTTGATTTCACACATTCACACAATTCTATAAATGTTTAAGCATGAGGTTGGCGAATGTGTTTGGACAAAGGTGGTGGACTTGAGCGAGGTGGATGTGGGCAAGTATTTGATGTACAGCTTCGATCGTCGTTCCTTGTTGGCTTTGCAAGTGTGTATTGCTGTTGTGGAGTGCCATAATGGAATGGAGCTGTGAGTGCAGAATCTCGTGGTTTACTGGCTTTGTATGCGTAAAAGTCATCGTTATGTGTCGCTGAAAGCGGTCGTTTTTCGTTGTAATACTTCGCAGACGACTAGTTTACAATAGGATAGGGATTTGGGAAGGTATGTCGTCTATTCTTCAACCATCTTCTTTCTTGGTCTCAATATTGCGAATCTTCAACTTCTGTTTTTCCTGCTTTTTCTCTGCTTCTTACTTGATTCTTGGTTGTTCTCTGGACAGGATATGGAAATATTTATTGATAACTAGTCGCTTTGAAGTTCTCCTCTTAGTAACAGTTTGATATATTGTTTTGGGCATGTCATTTTTACTTTGTGGACGTTTTCTTCAGTTTCGTGCTTCAGCGTGCTGTTTAATAGCGGTAGTGTGACTTTTACACATATTTTTTGCCAGTGGTGGCTTGCCCAAGTGGTCTTCTCGTCAGGCCGTTTTTTGCTCGCTCCGCTGAGTGGGAGCGCTCGGAGACTCTTCCGGCGCGTCACTGCAGGGTGTTCCATCCCAGCAGGGTTCCGCCCAGCGGGCAAATTTATTGCCCACTTCAGTTACAAGGGCCTTCTGTTGGTCTCACTGTCCTTTCCATTCTCTCGATGCTTCTGCCTTGTAGGAATTGTGTCTAGCTAATTACGTCCTTTTCTGTCTTGATACTTCTCGCGTTGCAACTTGTGGGTTGTTGCATCTGGTCTTTGCTGGAATTTTTACAATGGTTCTCACAAAAAGTTTTATTTATAGTCATCTAACATATGTCTAGTACCTACATTATTTTGAGCCTTTTTAAAAGCTTTACAAATTTTGGCGCCCTTTCCATGTTACAATTCTAAGATATTTTGAATCTTAACTTCTACAAAAATAATCAAATTCGTTTTATTTTTATGTTTTGTGTAGTGTCGTGGTGTATAGCATTTTAGTATTTCATGCTGTTAGACTATCTATGCTTCATCCCTTCACCTTAATCTATGGTACTATTGGTGTTATTTTTGGTTTTGATCTCGTCCTGAGTGTCATTACACAATGTTTGTACATCCGCTTGTACCTTGTCAATGTCTGTTCTCAATTGATTGTGACTTGTTATTAAGTTTCCTATCACTTCTCGAGATTCTTTTGCCTCGTCTTCAATGTGACTTAGGTGTAACTGAATTTTATTGTTTTGTTCCTTAATCTCACGCATTTGTCTAGTGGTTTCTACAATTTGAATTTGAATTTGGTTTGCTATGTCTTTATTTTCCCTTGTCATAGTTTTCGTAATTTGTTGTAATAATTCTGCCAGAGTGGTGGGTCCTATTGCGTTTTCTTCCGACGTCCTACGCTCTGTGTTTTCGCCCAAGTGTTGGTTCGCAACCGATTGCATTGAACTGTGTTTTGACACGTTTCTGCTCGCATTTCTTGTACTCTGTGGTGAGGGAGCTCTGATTACTTGTACCATGGGTTCTACGTATTCAAGACGCAAGTTAGAATCCTCATCGTCTGTCTCTCTACATTCCTGCTCCTCTGCCGTATGCTGACTAACGTTTTCTATGCCTTGACGTACATTATCCTCATAATGGTCTCGGTCCATTTTCATGCTGGGTCTCTACCTGAATTCGATCAAGGTCTTTTCCGAATCCCTTATTTTCTGTTTTAAAAGCAATTCACACACCATACTTCGAGTCAACATGCGCTCATACGATCTCACGCGTTTCATAAACTTTTTGTTCACACGACTTGACACTACCATTCACTTACTTGTTGGGTCAGAACCAACTTGTCAACGATGTATCCGCCACCTGTGCACTTGCATTGAGGAGAAAATTTAATTCTAACAATATTGAAATTCACAACTAAATTATGCTATTGTCTCTGACACTTTCTTACTATCTACCGCTGCAGCTACTGTTTTCGAGTATTTAAAACTTTAGGAAAAAATATTTTTTACTACGAAAATTTTTCAACAGGATATTTTTCTGACCTAGTTAGGCATGTGGTCGACCTTCAATCATGGTGTTTTACCATCCTGTCAGGGTCGCCATTTTCTAAACATTCTACATGGTGTCTGTTTGTTCTATATCATGTCTCCCTACCACTTTCGCGCAACGACGCTCTGAGCGTGTTTTTTAGGGAATTGATTAGTTTGAACCTGGGACCTGTTGCTGGTAAGGAGACGCCAGACCACACATGACATGTAGAACTGAGAAGAGTTCAGTGAGACTAGCGATGATATAACCAAATACTTAATGATTTCAGTGTCAGCTCCACTGCATTCCCTGTAAAAGAATCTTAATACTAACTAAATTTAGAGGAAGGGGTTCAAGGCTTTCCTATTTTTAGTTAGCTGGTAAAATAACGTAGAAAAAGCAGTTAAGTTTACCATTGGATATTTTATTCTACTCACAAAACATCGTTTATAAATTGCACTATTGTTAAAAGGAAATGTTTTAATACAGGATGGTAAAAACCAACTGCGTTCAACAAAAATGTGAACGAATATTCCCTGAATGGATTTCCAAGTTCTACAATGGATCAAAGGATGACCTATGCCATATCACATCTATAATCTAGGTTTAAATTAAGTTTCACAAGAGAGAAAACTGTCAAAATGGTCTACAGTGACCCTCAATTATCTTTAATTACTTATGTAATTTGTCGTAAATTACAGTGGTTAATGTGGCTTCTCAATAACTATATAACAGAAAAATCATCACGTTTCATATTTTTACTTCAAGTGGCAAATGTGAACACCATGAGCTTTAATTGACGATCGACACTAGTATTACGTAAAGGGGATGTAACAGATGAGACTTCTGCAGTTCTGAGTGAAGCCTTATGTGCTCAAAAATGCAGCATCGCGTGCGTTCATTACCTTGTCGGTGTTCGTCAGGGGGCGGCGGCTGGCGCAGCTCCGCTCACCTCGCCGTCTCCGAAGCAACTCTCAAGCAACTCTATCCTAACCTCTCCTTACTACAATTTACCGAAGTTGGTTTAAAAAAAACTATCTGGCTGTGTATTCATCTGACCAACCAGGGTCTCAATGTTAACCTTAAGCTCCGCCTACAAAAATCCTGTCTATCCAATGAGAAACGTTATAGTTTTCGTGGTGGGGCAATGTTTCTAAAGTTTGCAATGTAACAGAGCCGCGAAAAGTCTCACGCTAAAACTTGCAGCTGGTGTGGTCCTTTTAGCGTTATCGTAAGATCTATACTGTTCTTCTGGAGGGCTCTATCTTTTAACATGGGCTGGGGGGTGGTCCTAACGTAACAGAGACGCGAAAAAGTCTCACGCTAAAATCTTGCAGGTGGTGTAGTCGTAGCGGTTAGCTGGCGACGTGGGTGTCCGCCCCTTATCGTGGGGCCTTCTCGCTTAACACGGTTCTGCTCTCGGCTTCTGTTCTCGTTTCTCCTCTCGGAACTGCGTCTGTCTCACGGTGGGAAGGTATGACATGCATTTAGGCATTCTTGTGTTAGTCTGTGGTATTCCATTTGCTCACTCGTTACTCGTATTACTTTGGTTAATTTAATGTCACGATTTATTATGAGCTATGTGACATACTACTGGATTTGCTTATCATGTCAGGGTTTTCATGGAAGGTGTTGGATTTGCCTGACACCATACACTCTGACTTCTAGACTCAGATAAATGAGGCATACTTAACTTCGTCACTGATGAAACAGCGAGAGAGCTACGAAAGCAAATACAAGATCATGACCAGATACGAGTCCTACGCCACAACACGATACATCGGACAACATATATTCAAATACTGATTCAGAAACAGATGAACATAAAGATGCAGACTATAACATAAACATGCCACTGTAACCATACACATATAAATTATAGTAGCATGTTCCACGACTGCAACAACATTGCTAATATTACATACATGGGATTTAGAAATAAGTTTGTAATAACAAGTAAGGCAACAGATCATTGTTTTCAAACATGTAATTGTCTAATATGTTAACTGTATACTATTTAAATTGTAAAACGCGCGAACTATACAACACTTAACATAAAATATACGTGTAGGAACATTAAGATCCAACTACACGAACAGTAATGCACAACATAGCAAGAAGTTCTCTTCCGTAAGATAAGGTTAGAGATCACCCCTTTCCCTATCATGACGCGGGTAAATGAAGAAAGTAATTGTAGTAACAAACGGTCTTGTCATACTTCATACAACACAAACCACATAAAGCTAATCTAAGGACATAAGTATAGTAGTAGTAGTAGTAGTAGTAAAATGCTAATTCAGGTGTGACAGGATGGAAGCGTTTACCGGAGACCTCCCACTACAAATAGCCAGATGAAGGGACAACTTCTACTATCTAAGCCTTTCCCATCTTCTTCCATCATTTTCGTCTTAAGAACACGTTAAAATTTATTTTCCTCCTCCAAAATTTGCTTCATATATTGAATATATTTTTATTTTAGTTAACAATGGAATTATGTAAAAGAGAACAACTTTGACAGCCCTAAGAAATGTTGTAGAAAAAGACGAAGAGTCTATCCTTGCAGCTTCGTCAGTAGCTTTTAGTGGCAAAAGATTCACCATATTCATAAGGCGATGGGTCACTCTGTAATGTTAATAAACTAGTAAATAATAAACTCTAACTTTTCAGATTTCTTCGTAGCGGTCATTTAACCAAACAGATGTGGGATGATATGATATGTTATTGATCTCTTATTCGAACTTACGCTCTCGGAATTTCGGCCATAATCTTTTTCCATTATTCACAACAACTCTCGAGAATCTTCGAAGAGATACCGCTATTTCTTAACAATCACGAGACGAAGCTCACCACTCGTCGTTCCGTATTATCTGCCTCATCTGTTAATCCTACTTTTTTAAGGTCCCATGCTGAAGAACAATACTCAAGAATAGGTCGGACAAGTATTTCTTAAGTCACTTCGTTCGTGGATGAATTACAGTCGTAGGACTTAGTTGATTACGTGCACTATGTTTCACAATATTTATTAACCACAGTACTTCGTAATCACAACATATAACACTGAGAATGGTTTTGCGGTCAGCAACAATTATGATAACAGAACTGCTTCAAAAACTCTTCGTCAAGACGTTTGTTTGTGGGTACACTACAACTGCTGGAAACACCCAGCAGGCGATGTACATATCTGTCATAGCGGATTCCCACCAGATTCGCTAAACCTCCCATGTCGACCTTACTTCTCTCCCAGATGCCAGCACGGGCGCGTCGTCTTGATAGTTCCCATGCCGTCCTACTTCGAGCCAAAATTACGCGGCCGCGGTGGGTGTCCTTTCGCTTCGGGCCGTGCACAGAGAACTTCGCCCTGCACGCGGCCGGACTGTGTCGCTTGACACTACTGGCACGAAATTCAGATCCCATTCCGGCACCACTGCAATGGTGACTTGTCCACACTTTTTTAGGACGTCAAGAATCCAGTCATAAATCAGCTCTCATTCTCGCTTACGTAGCAAATTGGTCACTGGACGACAACGTGGTATTACACTGAATGGCTGGCTTCTGGACGTTAAGAAACATGGCATCAGCTGGGCGCCTTGGACAGTAGTGCAGTTCCATCCAAATATCTGTTACCAGCGTTTATTTAATTCGAATTCGGATACTACTTTTGTTATTGTTATTGTTGTCGCTCCCACGTTTCGCTGTACTCGTCCTTCCTATTCTTTTCCGACAGGTGAACTCATTTACTAACCATCACATGTCACGTTTGCTCCAGACACCTCACATATTCCACCTCATCTTATAAATCCAGTCCTGTCTAAAGCATTAACACACTACTGGTGCTGCACATGCGATGTATAAAAAATCGTTTTGACAGCAATATTGACAGGTTAATGGTTTGCTTCAGGCACATTACATATTCAGATTCATGTTATAAACCCAGTCGTGTCTACACCATAAGTACATTGTTGGAGATGTGGTAGACAGTTGTTGATTATAAACATAATTGTGATGAATGGCATTTAATAGTCTGTTAAACAACTTTTGACCGATATATATTTGAGTGAAACCCATAATTCTTGTACAGACTGTATATGTAAACTACATATGATAACTTTATATACAAAATATATATGATAATTCTTAATAAAATGTGTCACATAACTAAAAGACAAACATCTCCACTCTGCACGCTTTGTGCGTCCCAAATTAGGTGTGATATTGATTTCCAAATTCTCTTATACAAGCCACAACATCCAGGCATTGAAAATTTCATTGATGGTCTGCTGAGCATAAGCCGTCGTCGTAAGTTGGATACATTCAGATCTTTAGAGTGTAACATATCTTTGGTGTTTAACATCGTCACGTTTGTGGCTCTAAGGTCAAACACACAATATAGAGAAAAATACCCATCATATCCAGAAATAAAAATGAAACTGAAAAGTTGAAGCAAGAGACGTATCTGAAGTGCATTTGTGCAGATGAATATTGATTTAAAAACAATGACGACCTCTATTCGTTCCACGTTTCAGCGTAGAACTCAATAATTTGTGAATGTTGTGGAAATGGATTCCTGAAGCCCAGCAGTACGGAGGTTGCGATGTGCGAGTAATTATATGTGTCAAATGAAAAATACGCGGTAGGATAGACAGAAACTTAGCGTCGAAAACGAATGTTGAAAATATCGTTGGGTCACAAAGTTCGAGTCCATCATTTTGAAGGTTCAGATGATGATCAGATTATGTTCGCCCCTAAAATCAGCGAGTTTCCATTTGATATAAAAGTAGTGTGAATTGTCGCAAACATTCGTCGTAGCCAATTAACTGTCACAAATAATTGTCATAACATTTCTTGTAAAATTCTGCTGCATCGTGTATGTAGAAAACGAGTTCAGCTTCGTACTAGGTACTCACAAACATATGACCGTTTCGTGTGTGATCATTCTACAATTTAATCTTTGAATAGTCCACAATTGAATTTTCCCAGAATTCTAGACTCCAGTTTTTGCCGCACTACTCGTATCACACCTTTCGCAATCTATAAAAACGTTAATTGCACTCTATACCACAAACGTTATATGCAAACCAATGTTGTCTGTTCGTATTTATAATTCTTCGGTGACCTTTGGTACCTTGTAATCTCCAACAATGTTTGTAATTTTGAGTTAATGATAATAAAAGATTTCATAGTTGATGCTAATTTTGTATAACAACCTTAAATATACTTGAAATTAACATTAATCATAACGAGTCAAATCATGTTACTCTGCTTTCACAAGTTAACACCTTATCTCAGAATTCATTTACCTATTTTAAAACATAAATTATGGCGCTGCCTGAGCACATTGATACTGTAACACCCTGGTTCATAGTTCCTAGTGAGTAAGACTTCAATGTCGTATTACGAAATATGCATGTGCTGCTGAACAAAGTGTGTGTTATTGTTAATTTATTACTGTGCGTTGTTGTTAGCTAGTCACTGTATGATTAATAGATGCTTTGAAAAGTTTCCCACTCCTGGAGGACATTATAATAATTTCATGAAAAAAAAGAATGTCCGACGACCGACAGCTCTCGTAAGGAGGTGCCTTGTCTGTCTGTAAGGCCATGTCTCTGTCATCAACAGTTATAATAAAAATCTGCTTTCCCAAAGTCAGTAACGTCTATGGCAATACCCATACAACACATGCGGAAGCAATCGCAGAGACGCCGCTTTTTGATCTGCAAAAGGGAATTTTCAATTTATTCATATCTTTACAGGAAATTCTATGTAAGCTCGACGATGTAATATTAGTGTTGAGGTCACGTATATCGGCCACTAGGATAATATCTCCAATCGTCGGCAGAACCCAGACACTATGTGATGTCACACCCTGCCTCTGATTGTCGCATGTTTCTCTCCTGGCGAAGCCAACAGCTGGCAGTCATAGACAGTGTCTATGCTGTCAGAGATAATTATCAATCTGAATGCCACTCCCACTGTCTCTTGGCGGTAGGGCGTTCTTACGTCACTAGCTGATATGTGTATTTTTTTTTGTGCCCTCGTGTACCAGTGTTACACAGCTAAGATTATCAAAGCGGATACATGGCAATACATACATTTACATGCAATAAAATGAATTTGCTTTACATAAAATACAGCCATAGCCCCCCCTCCCCTTTTGGACCATGGACTTTGCCGTTGCTGGGGAAGCTTGGGTGCCTCAGCGATACAGATGACTGTCCCGCAGGTGCAACTACAACAGAGCGGTATCTGTTGAGAGGCCAGACAAACGCGTGATTCTTGAAGAGTGATAGCAGCCTTTTCAGTAGTTGCAGGGGCTACAGTCTGGATGATTGAGTTATCTGGCCTTGTAACATCAAACAAAACGGCCTTACCGTTATGGTACAACGAATAGCTGAAACTAAAGGGAAACTATAGCCGTAATTTTTCCCTAGGGCAAGCAGATCTGCTGTATGGTTACAAGATGATGTCATTCTCTTGGGTATAATATTTGGATGTAAAATAGTCAACCATTCGGATCTCCGGTCGGGGACTACTTAGGAGGACGTCATTACAAGGAGAAACAAAACTGGCGTTCTGCGCGTCAGAGCGTGAAATGTCAGATGCTTTTCGAGGCCAGGTAGGTCAGAAAATATAAGAAGGGAAATGGATAGGTTAAAGTTAGGGTGTAAGACATTCGGTGGTGCTTCGCGGTACACTCCGCAGAAATGGCCGGATATCTGTCTTCACGTGGGGTAGTAAAGCGTCGGCTACCTTGTCCAACTCACCTTATGTACTGACCTTTCTCCCTGTGGAGTGCTTAAAACTAACTCATGACTTTCGTCATCTCAGTGTAGGGAATAACCAAAACGTGCAACACAGAGTGAAGAATAATGCAACAACGCTCGGACCAAACAAGTACACTTTTATGACAACGTGATCAATCTCTTCTGCCAGTGGACAATACAGCACGTTACGAATGTAGAACTGCTCCTTACACGACGCCAATGGTCTTCTTCTACTTCTGGGGGAGATGTGAAGTGCCTAATTTACCAAGCTCCTGTGGATACTAGCACGGACCTGATTTCGAGGTTCACCTTAGTCGCTGAACCAGTGCGCTAGACTCCAGGAAGCCTTAAACTTATAAGACAGTCAATAGTGCATCGTTGTACACTCCGCAGTGATCATGATGGTCGCGTACACGATATATAAAACGGCAGTGCATTGGCGTAGTTGTCATTTCTACTCAGCTGACTCATGTGAAAAGGTTTCCGACGTCATCACGGCCGCTGGACGTGAATTAACAGTCTTTGAACACGGAATAGTAGTTCGAGCTATATGCCTGGAACATCAGATTTGGAAAATCGTCAGGGAATTCGGTATTCCGACATCCGCAATGTCAAGAGTGTAACGAGAATATCACATTTCAGTCGGTACCTCTCACCACGACGGCCCTCACTTAAAGAATGAGAGTAGTGGCGTTTGCGTAGAGTTGTCAGTGCTAAGACAAGCAACACTGCATGAAATAGCTGTTGAACTCAATGTAGGACGTAAGACGACGGTATCCATTAGGACAGTCGCTGACCGTTAAGGGGGTATGGCAGCAGACGACCGACGTGAGAGCGTTTGCCATCAGCGCCCCTCCTACACTCGTGACCATATCATCTTGTCAAGTGAGTCCCTATTTCAGCTGGTAAGATATGAGAGCAGGGTTCGAGTACGACGCAGATCGCACAAAGCTATGGACCATGTTGACAACAAGGCACTGTCCAAGCTGGTGGTAGCTCCATAATGGTGTGGCTGTGTCTACATGGATTGGACTGGGTCCTCTGGTCCTTCTTAACCGATCATTGACTGGAGACCATTTGCAGCCACTGATGGACTTCTTTTTTAAGGATGACAATGCCCCGTGTCACTGGGGCACAACTGTTCGTCATTGGTTTAAAGGACTTTCTGGACAGTTCGGGCGAATAATTTTGCCAACCAGAACTTCCGACATGTATCCCATCGAACATTTATGGTATACAATCGAGAGGTCAGATGGTGCACAAAATTCTGCTCTTTCAAAATTATTCACGGCTGTACAGGCAACATGTCACAGTATTTCTGCAGGTCACTTCCAAAGACATGTTGAGTCCATGCCACGTCGAGCTGCTGCACTGCAGGCAAAAAGTGACCCTACAAGTTATTAAGAGGTGTCCCTTGACTTTTGTCACGTGAATGTGTTACAGGTTTCTTCACTGCTGTGAGGTTATTTTCACAGAAACATGGGTGACTGTGGAAACAAACCGAATAAATTAAAATTACTTGTTACTCTGCAACGAGCTAGCGAAACCTTTGGGTCTCTTGCACCAAAATACTCACGAGCGGTTCTTGAACAACCTCTGGCAGTTTGTCGGTGGATTTTTGTTCCACCGTGTAGATCATTTGCCTACTTGTCGCTGTGCAGAACGTGCATTCCCCAGTGAGACCATTCCTAGACAATTTCACTTAAGTATTCGAATGTCACTGCAGCGTACTCATCATGCTGTCATGGGAAGACATCGTAATGTGCTGCCGGCGTTGGATCACCAGCCATGCCGTGTATTTCTCTTCAGTTGCTCGTGATAGAAATAGATCAGTTGCGTCGCACATTCGAACAGGCGGCGATGTCAGCCACACTAGACCATCCACCACCCTGTATGACTGCGGAAGTGATGTAAAGTCGGTTCGTCCAACTGTGGCAACTGAGGTAGCTTCAGTGCGTGAATATATTGTCCCCATAAAATTACAGGACCACCCAACTTACGGCTTACCTTCGGAACACCAGTAAACTATGATATTCGCGCCTTGCACTAGTTCATTATCGGTGACTGGCGACGTGTTGCTAAATGCAGTAAACACCTATCTGCACTGTTTAAAAGTATTAGGGCAATATGTGAATCAAAGTCCAGTATGTTTAATCTGTTCTGGTTCAGGCAACAGAGTCCGCACAGAATACAGTGTCTGATGCGCAGTGACCAGTTTTCGTCCAAAGCGCTGGGCGAGTTGATTCGTATGTTCGGAAGGGGTGGTCGACATTATTTGCCCACTTTCGGCCGGTCGGCGACGGTCCTCGATGAACGGTCCTCGATGACAGAACAGAGGCGCACGTCCTGCAATCTTTCTCGAACGATTTTACAGAAACTATTCGGAAAGAAAGTTTGATTTTTGCGTTATACCTTTACATTTCATTTTTGTGATGACAACCCCTCCATTTCGTTGTTGGTCATAGTTACTGTGATATTTACATTTAAATATGACACTGTGCGTAATTCTCAAAAGTTTTCAATGTAGAATAGAGGTAGCTATGAGATTTGGTATGTATTATATATTATGTTGGTGCATTTGAAATTTAGCTAAGATATTTAATTTTTCATTTGACTTGGATGGGGTTCTCTATCTGTCACTGATCTCCAGAAAATTGATCTGCTCTAGTAGACTCAAAAGCTATCGCGCGAGCCAGCGATAAACTCAGAATGAAATATCCACGCCGGCCGATGTGGCCGAACGATTCTAGGCGCTTCAGTCTGGAACCGCACCAATGCTACGGTCGCAGGTTCGAATCCTGCCTCGGGCATGGATGTATGTGATGTCCTTAGGATAGTTAGGTTCGTTCTAAGTCCTAGGGGACTGATGACCTCAGATGTTAAGTCCCGTAGTGTTCAGAGCCAACTGAACCTTTTTTTTTTTTGAAATAACCACAACATTCCTCATGTTTCATAAATGGTTTGAGATATCTAAATGAGATTTGGGCAGATGATAGCACGCGTAAGGGAGAGCCAAACAGTTACTATGGAAAATTTCGTTATCTACTGTGTTATTCCGTTAACTACAGGCTTTTTCGATGAAAGAATGAAATTTTTAAGGGGAATCGATAGTTGGTGAAACGAGAAATGCTGTGAGTTGTGAAACAAAACGTTTTCATAAGTTATTGGCCTCACCTTTCCTCAGTTCATCACTTGATAAACTTAGTAAACTACGATTTCACTTACTGACCTACAGTTTAGTGTTGTCCCGTAATTGCATCTCAACAACATGTTTGTGTGGTAGCGTTGTGTAAACTACCCTGTGTTTTGCCAAAAAAAAAACAAATTTTAACATGATGACAATAGAAATGTAGGTTTTACTCAAAAGTCGCTATGCATGACGCTTCTCTGAAAGTTACAAATGGTTGAGGGGTTATGCGCAAATAATAGCTGCCTTTGTTACATTTTCATTAGTATTGTTTCTAGATACTCAACAGGGTGGGGTGACAGTAGATTGTTTTGAATGGTTACCACACAAGTATGGGTGTGGGGGCGCTCCATACAATATTTACAAAATTGTGCATTTAGGCGTCAGTTTAGAATGACACTTTCGCTGCATTACTTGGTGTCTTTCGAACAGTGCCTGCCACCAATCCCCACCACTACCTCTTTCCCCAAGCCTGGCATGCTGACTGTGTATCTATTAGCCACATTATTCTGTGCGAAATCTACCTGTGGTCTTATTTCATGGCTTGACATCTTCGCTTGTAGTGGATGCAGCAATTAAACTCATTCGCAATCTATTGACTGTGTCCTATAGTACAGTGTCAGGTAACCTCTCAGAACGAAGTGAGTACCAGCGTGGAAGTGCTTTCAAGTGAGGTAAGCAGAGGGCAGTTGTCATTTGTGGATGTTATATGCAACGAAGCACATGCAATGCGACTTCTTCATGCCACGAAAGTTGCAAGGGCAATTTTTTGGTCCAAAAATAATGGATATTCCACTGTGTTGTTGCAGATGGGAATGTCTCATCTGTCACCTACAGGTTGTGGACACGCCGAAGGGAGACAGGTCGCAAGGCGAGATATAGCGAAGGTAGCCGACGCATTACAACCGGCAGGACTATCGATCCAGATCCTGTTCGAATACCTCTCTTGACACGGCGCCTTCAGTTCTGCCGCTCCCATGTCAACTGGCATCTTCGTCACTGCCCGCATCTCGTGGTCGTGCGGTAGCGTTCTCGCTTCCCACGCCCGGGTTCCCGGGTTCGATTCCCGGCGGGGTCAGGGATTTTCTCTGCCTCGTGATGGCTGGGTGTTGTGTGCTGTCCTTAGGTTAGTTAGGTTTAAGTAGTTCTAAGTTCTAGGGGACTGATGACCATAGATGTTAAGTCCCATAGTGCTCAGAGCCATTTGAACCATCTTCGTCACTGGCGAAACATGTTATTCACAGACGAGTCCAAATATGCTCTGAAACAAGGTGAGGGCCGTGTTTGCGTGATGGAACCAACGGTGGCCGGTATCTCCGAAATGTTGTACAAGAAAACGCCAGACTCCCAAGGTTCCTTGATGTTGTGTGAAGGCTTCAGTGTTGACACTCTTAGAGATCTTGTTGTCTGTGGTCAAGGAAGTACATCAAAAAGATATTGTTGGAGCATGCAATAGATGCCACATACGGCGGTAGCCCTGAACTCCTAGTGCCAGGGCTCATGTGACGGACGTCAGCAACGATGTCTTGCAAAGCCTGTACGCTGAGGTAGCGGAATGACTGGCGATGAGTCCCGGCATAAAGCGCAACGTGCACACGTGGGACATGCTTGTCAGACGTGTTCATGGTCGTCCTGTTCCACCACAGTTTCGCCATGAACTCTCACGTTTTCTCATTGAAGAATTTTAATGGATGCCATAGGGTGACCTCTGTAGAGTTACACAGAGCGTACCACATTGTGTCAGGCAGTAACAAACGCATACGGAAGGCATACACGTTAGTGAAGCTCTCAAATTTCAATAAAAAGCACTAGCACGATGAAATTAATTATTGTTCCCACTTTGTATTCCACGCTTGTCAAACATTCCAGTCCTTTTTATGTGATTGATCGAGTATAAATGATGTTTTGTTGTTTTCTTACTTTGTGAAAGATGAACGTATAATACTGTAACACATCCAGTCCTCAATTATTGCTCAGTGCACTGTGGCAGACTTCCAAAGTCAGGTGCCCTAATCTTTTTGAGCAGTGTATAACAGATTGCTCAGATATGTCTCGTAGAGTACCACTGATGGTCATGATTCGAAAATCAATTCACCTATTAGCGTTGACAATGTGCTTCAGCTATCACTTCTCATTCTCCTATAAAGATGTAAGTCGACCTGTAGGAACATCAGCTCAGTTGTGTCTTGTCCTTATTGCATGTAACACATCTCTTTTATTATGCAATTGAAATAAACCGTTTTCGGCTAAACATTTAGTTGCTCTATTAGTATTTGCTTTTACGTTTTGTCTCACATGAAGTGTAGCACTATTGCGATTGACTGCAAAGTTCACTAATTCCACTCTGGTGGCTGGCTGTATCTCCGATCATCTTGGATGGTCAAGGCGAATCTATATGTCGCTGCACTTTGAAGACCTTAATGGTGTTTTGCTATAACAGGTAGGGAAATGCATTGTGCATACATTTGTTACTATAGATTCCTCAGCTAGGATTTGTCGACCACTTGCTGCTTTGCAGAAAGCACCCCCTTCTCTTGGCAACTGGTGACACTAAAAAGTTCCATATTATTGAAATCCCTACACGTCACCATACTTCTCCGCATGAATGCTTTCGAGGGAGATGAATGAGGTACATTGGCCTGTGTTGTTAATTCTGTAGTAAATGTATGCAAAACACTGCTGTGTATAATGAAAGTTAAGAAATGGGACCTGGATAAACTGAAAGAACCAGAAGTTGTAGAGAGTTTCAGGGAGAGCATAAAGGAACAATTGACAGGAATGGGGGAAGAAAACACAGTAGAAGAAGAATGGGTAGCTCTGAGGGATGAAGTAGTGAAGGCAGCAGACGATCAAGTAGGTAAAAAGACGAGGGCTAATAGAAATCCTTGGGTAACAGAAGAAATATCGAATTTAATTGATGAAAGGAGAAAATATAAAAATGCAGTAAATGAAGCAGGCAAAAAGGAATACAGAAGTCTCAAAAATGAGATCGACAGGAAGTGCAAAATGGCTAAGCAGGGATGGCTAGAGGACAAATGTAAGGACGTAGAGGCCTGTCTCACTACGGGTAAGATAGATACTGCCTACAGGAAAATTAAAGAGACCTTTGGAGAGAAGAGAACCACTTGTTAGAATATCAAGGCAGTAACAAACGCATACGGAAGGCATACACGTTAGTGAAGCTCTCAAATTTCAATAAAAAGCACTAGCACGATGAAATTAATTATTGTTCCCACTTTGTATTCCACGCTTGTCAAACATTCCAGTCCTTTTTATGTGATTGATCGAGTATAAATGATGTTTTGTTGTTTTCTTACTTTGTGAAAGATGAACGTATAATACTGTAACACATCCAGTCCTCAATTATTGCTCAGTGCACTGTGGCAGACTTCCAAAGTCAGGTGCCCTAATCTTTTTGAGCAGTGTATAACAGATTGCTCAGATATGTCTCGTAGAGTACCACTGATGGTCATGATTCGAAAATCAATTCACCTATTAGCGTTGACAATGTGCTTCAGCTATCACTTCTCATTCTCCTATAAAGATGTAAGTCGACCTGTAGGAACATCAGCTCAGTTGTGTCTTGTCCTTATTGCATGTAACACATCTCTTTTATTATGCAATTGAAATAAACCGTTTTCGGCTAAACATTTAGTTGCTCTATTAGTATTTGCTTTTACGTTTTGTCTCACATGAAGTGTAGCACTATTGCGATTGACTGCAAAGTTCACTAATTCCACTCTGGTGGCTGGCTGTATCTCCGATCATCTTGGATGGTCAAGGCGAATCTATATGTCGCTGCACTTTGAAGACCTTAATGGTGTTTTGCTATAACAGGTAGGGAAATGCATTGTGCATACATTTGTTACTATAGATTCCTCAGCTAGGATTTGTCGACTACTTGCTGCTTTGCAGAAAGCACCAGTGGGACCTTCTCTTGGCAACTGGTGACACTAAAAAGTTCCATATTATTGAAATCCCTACACGTCACCATACTTCTCCGCATGAATGCTTTCGAGGGAGATGAATGAGGTACATTGGCCTGTGTTGTTAATTCTGTAGTAAATGTATGCAAAACACTGCTGTGTATAATGAAAGTTAAGAAATGGGACCTGGATAAACTGAAAGAACCAGAAGTTGTAGAGAGTTTCAGGGAGAGCATAAAGGAACAAATGACAGGAATGGGGGAAGAAAACACAGTAGAAGAAGAATGGGTAGCTCTGAGGGATGAAGTAGTGAAGGCAGCAGACGATCAAGTAGGTAAAAAGACGAGGGCTAATAGAAATCCTTGGGTAACAGAAGAAATATCGAATTTAATTGATGAAAGGAGAAAATATAAAAATGCAGTAAATGAAGCAGGCAAAAAGGAATACAGAAGTCTCAAAAATGAGATCGACAGGAAGTGCAAAATGGCTAAGCAGGGATGGCTAGAGGACAAATGTAAGGACGTAGAGGCCTGTCTCACTACGGGTAAGATAGATACTGCCTACAGGAAAATTAAAGAGACCTTTGGAGAGAAGAGAACCACTTGTTAGAATATCAAGAGCTCAGATGGCAACCCAGTTCTAAGCAAAGAGGGGAAGGCAGAAAGATGGAAGGAGTATATAGAGGGTCTATACAAGGGCGATGTACTTGAGGACAATATTATGGAAATGGAAGAGGATGTAGATGAAGACGAAATGGGAGATAAGATACTGCGTGAAAAGTTTGACAGAGCGCTGAAAGACCTGAGTCGAAACAAGGCCCCGGGAGTAGACAACATTCCATTGGAGCTACTGATGGCCTTGGGAGAGCCAGTCATGACAAAACTCTACCATCTGGTGAGCAAGATGTATGAGACAGGCGAAATACCCTCAGACTTCAAGAAGAATATAATAATTCCAATCCCAAAGAAAGCAGGTGTTGACAGATGTGCAAATTACCGAACTATCAGTTTAATAAGTCTGCAAAATACTAACGCGAATTCTTTACAGACGAATGGAAAAACTGGTAGAAGCGGACCTCGCGGAAGATCAGTTTGGATTCCGTAGAAATGTTGGAACACGTGAGGCAACACTAACCTTACGACTTATCTTAGAAGAATGATTAAGAAAAGGCAAACCTACGTTTCTAGCATTTGTAGACTTAGAGAAAGCTTTTGACGATGTTAACTGGAATACTCTCTTTCTAATTCTGAAGGTGGCAGGGCTAAAATACAGGGAGAGAAAAGCTATTTACAATTTGTACAGAAACCAGATGGCAGTTATAAGAGTCGAGGGGCATGAAAGGGAAGCAGTGGTTGGGAAAGGTGTGAGACAGGGTTGTAGCCTCTCCCCGATGTTATTCAATCTGTATATTGAGCAAGCAGTAAAGGAAACAAAAGAAAAATTCGGAGTAGGTACTAAAATTTATGGAGAAGAAGTAAAAACTTTGAGGTTCGCAGATGACATTGTAATTCTGTCAGAGACAGCAAAGGACTTGGAAGAGCAGTTGAACGGAATGGACAGTGTCTTGAAAGGAGGATATAAGATGAACATCAACAAAAGCAAAACGAAGATAATGGAATGTAGTCAAATTAAATCGGGTGATGCTGAGGGAATTAGATTAGGAAATGAGACACTTAAAGTGGTAAAGGAGTTTTGCTATTTAGAGAGTAAAATAACTGTTGATGGTCGAAGTAGAGAGGATATAAAATGTAGACTGGCAATGGCAAGGAAATCGTTTCTGAAGAAGAGAAATTTGTTAACATCGAGTATAGATTTAAGTGTCAGGAAGACGTTTCTGAAAGTATTTGTATGGAGTGTAGCCATGTATATTTGTATGGAGTGTAGCCATGTATGGAAGTGAAACATGGACGATAACTAGTTTGGACAAGAAGAGAATAGAAGCTTTCGAAATGTGGTGCTACAGAAGAATTCTGAAGATCTGGTGGGTAGATCAAGTAAATGATGAGGAGGTATTGAATAGGATTGGGGAGAAGAGAAGTTTGTGGCACAACTTGACTAGAAGACATGTTTTGAGGCATCAAGGGATCACAAATTTAGCATTGGAGGGCAGCGTGGAGGGTAAAAATCGTAGAGGGTGACCAAGAGATGAATACACTAAGCAGATTCAGAAGGATGTAGGTTGCAGTAGGTACTGGGAGATGAAGAAGCTTGCACATGATAGAGTAGCATGGAGAGCTGCATCGAACCAGTCTCAGGACTGAAGACCACAACAACAACAACAAGAAATGTTGTCCTTGTGGCCAAAACGTGTATATGGATATACGTTTGTAGTGGAAACAGGAAAGTTCCAACAGGAAACAAAGTCATATAGCATGTAACGACTCCAATTAACACGAAGATACAGTTTCTCTAAGAGTACCCAGGAATAAGAAAGATCTCGTAATTTTTCAGGGAGATAAAGCTATCACCAAAGTAATGAAAGGTACTAGTAATACAAGGTATGAAGTGTTTCATGAAATAGTTTCTGCCCATACAGCTGGTCGCACCAGCATGGGTCGGAGGTTCAAATCGCGCCACAGACATGTGTAACAGCGAACTGGCGTAGGCAGCGCTACGCCAAACCTTGCTTTGGCAGCAAGACACAGGAGCTGGGATTCTGGTAGTACATCGTCAAAGCAACAATGTTCTGAAGCCCGCTCTGGTCCTTATGGGCAGCAGTTCAGACGGGCAGATGGCCAGTAGCTGGATGCACGTGATTGGTAGCAGTTGGACTCAAAGTGTGAAGTACGGAGCCGAAGCAGCGACATGAACTTCAGTTAGGGTTTGGGGTCTCCTTGGGCGATGGCGGACAAGCCCTGTGTTTTGTGCTAGTGTAGCATGGCTCTTGCTGCGTCGGTGTATATGGTCAGGCAAATGTGTGGTTAAGGTGTTGGTTGCATTTGGGAGTTGCATTTTCTGATAAGCTACGTTTGGTGTGCAGTATTACATTCCGTGCCTCTTGTAAGGCTTCTGTGGGTTGAACCCATATTTCTTATGAATTATGTGTAAACATGTATCTTTGGTTAATTAAAATTACGTGTTCTTACCCTACTTTCAAACTCTTATTACTGTAAGCCTAGTAATCGTTTTTTAAAACGTGTTGTTTGATCTGAGGTTCATCAATTTGAAACTGAAGCAAAAGTTTTTGTTTTCATTATTTACGACAAACTGTTGCTCAGTAAAATGTTGTTAATAAAACACAGCATTTGGTCAAAATCGCGACTCCTCACAACCTCTAGTCAAAAACCATTCACACCGAAAACCTCGGCCGCAATTTGACAGCAGAGCATGGTTTAACGGTTGTGACAGTAAGATGCCAGTGAAAGCATTAGCATGGTGTAATTCTGGATTCTATGTCTCCTGATCCTTATTGTCACATTAGCGGTATAGCTGTTGTGGATGTACCTGGTGTCAATTAGATACATAAAGTTGAGCTGGCATATGAGACGGTATCTCTAATAAGGGCAGCCAAAGAAACATGAAAGACAAACACAGTCACCAACAAGGTAACTGCGAAGGAACCATGGACAACAGACGAAATACACTACTGGCCATTAAAATTGCTGCACCACGAAGATA